>NW_028255023.1:0-734033 GCF_964263255.1 Lissotriton vulgaris | reverse complement strand
ATGACGTTGGATGTGAGTTATTGCTTTTTCAACTACAATAAGTGTGTTTAAAGTCATTTCTGTGCCTGAAATTGCGTCAAAATTGAAGATTTTGAGTAAGGCAAAACTCTGTAAAAATTGCAGTTTTGGTCACTGTGAGGGTTTAAGTGTTATTCAAGAGATGACAGTCGAAGTTGAAAAATTGTCAAAATTGAATGAAATATTATTTTCTTTGACTTTAAATGACGGTTGGATGTGAGTTATTACTTTTCAACTAAAATAAGTGTGTTTAAAGTCATTTCTGTGGCCTGAAATTGGTCAAATTGAAGATTTTGAGTAAGCAAAACTCTGTAAAAATTGCAATTTTGGTCACTGTGAGGGTTTAAAAGTGGTTATTCAACATGAGGCCTGATCCAAATGACATTTGAATCATTTTTGGTAGAGTCCAAAAATCAATTTTCTGATGAAAAACATGACCCCGGACCAGTCGAACGTTGAAAAATGGTCAAAATTGATGAAATTTTAATATTTAATTTTTTGACTTTAAATGACGGTTGGATGTGAGTTAATACTTTTTCAACTAAAATAAGTGTGTTTAAAGTCATTTTCTGTGCCTGAAATTGGTCAAAATTGAAGATTTTGAGTAACAAAACTCTGTAAAATGGCAGTTTTGGTCACTGTGAGGGTTTAAAGTGGTTTCTTCAACAGGAGCCCGATCCAAATGACATTTTGAATTATTTTTGGTAGAGTCCAAAAAATCAATTTTCTGATGAAAAACGATGACCCCGGACCAGTCGAACGTTGAAAAATGGTCAATATTGATGAAATTTTAACATTTAATCTTTTGACTTTAAATGACGGTTGGATGTGAGTTATTACTTTTTCAACTAAAATAAGTGTGTTTAAAGTCATTTCTGTGCCTGAAATTGGTCAAAATTGAAGATTTTGAGTAAGCAAAACTCTGTAAAAATGGCAATTTTGGTCACTGTGAGGTTTAAAAAGTGGTTATTCAACATGAGGCCCGATCCAAATGACATTTTGAATAATTTTTGGTAGAGTCCAAAAAATCTATTTTCTGATGAAAAACGATGACCCCGGACCAGTCGAACGTTGAAAAAATGGTCAATATTGATGAAATTTTAACATTTAATCTTTTGACTTTAAATGACGGTTGGATATGAGTTATTACTTTTGCAACTAAAATAAGTGTGTTTAAAGTCATTTCTGTGCCTGAAATTGGTCAAAATTGAAGATTTTGAGTAAGCAAAACTCTGTAAAAATGGCAATTTTGGTCACTGTGAGGGTTTAAAAGTGGTTATTCAACATGAGGCCCGATCCAAATGACATTTTGAATAATTTTTGGTAGAGTCCAAAAAATTCATTTTCTGATGAAAAACGATGACCCCGGACCAGTCGAACGTTGAAAAAATGGTCAATATTGATGAATTTTAACATTTAATCTTTTGACTTTAAATGACGGTTGGATGTGAGTTATTACTTTTTCAACTAAAATAAGTGTGTTTAAAGTCATTTCTGTGCCTGAAATTGGTCAAAATTGAAGATTTTTGAGTAAGCAAAACTCTGTAAAAATGGCAATTTTGGTCACTGTGAGGGTTTAAAAAGTGGTTATTCAACATGAGGCCCGATCCAAATGACATTTTGAATCATTTTTGGTAGAGTCCAAAAAATTCATTTTCTGATGAAAAACGATGACCCCGGACCAGTCGAACGTTGAAAAAATGGTCAATATTGATGAAATTTTAATATTTAATCTTTTGACTTTAAATGACGGTTGGATGTGAGTTATTACTTTTTCAACTAAAATAAGTGTGTTTAAAGTCATTTCTGTGCCTGAAATTGGTCAAAATTGAAGATTTTGAGTAAGCAAAACTCTGTAAAAATGGCAGTTTTGGTCACTGTGAGGGTTTAAAAAGTGGTTATTCAACATGAGGCCCGATCCAAATGACATTTTGAATTATTTTTGGTAGAGTCCAAAAAATCAATTTCTGATGAAAAACGATGACCCCGGACCAGTCGAACGTTGAAAAAATGGTCAATATTGATGAAATTTTAACATTTAATCTTTTGACTTTAAATGACGGTTGGATGTGAGTTATTACTTTTTCAACTAAAATAAGTGTGTTTAAAGTCATTTCTGTGGCCTGAAATTGGTCAAAATTGAAGATTTCGAGTAAGCAAAACTCTGTAAAAATGGCAATTTTGGTCACTGTGAGGGTTTAAAAAGTGGTTATTCAACATGAGGCCCGATCCAAATGACATTTTGAATCATTTTGGTAGAGTCCAAAAAATCCATTTTCTGATGAAAAACGATGACCCCCGGACCAGTCGAACGTTGAAAAAATGGTCAATATTGATGAAATTTTAACATTTAATCTTTTGACTTTAAATGACGGTTGGATGTGAGTTTATTACTTTTTTCAACTAAAATAAGTGTGTTTAAAGTCATTTCTGTGCTTGAAATTGGTCAAAATTGAAGATTTTGAGTAAGCAAAACTCTGTAAAAATGGCAATTTTGGTCACTGTGAGGGTTTAAAAAGTGGTTATTCAACATGAGGCCCGATCCAAATGACATTTTGAATCATTTTTGGTAGAGTCCAAAAAATCCATTTTCTGATGAAAACGATGACCCCGGACCAGTCGAACGTTGAAAAAATGGTCAATATTGATGAAATTTTAACATTTAATCTTTTGACTTTAAATGACGGTTGGATGTGAGTTATTACTTTTTCAACTTAAATAAAGTGTGTTTAAAGTCATTTCTGTGCTTGAAATTGGTCAAAATTGAAGATTTTGAGTAAGCAAAACTCTGTAAAAATGGCAATTTTGGTCACTGTGAGGGTTTAAAAAGTGGTTATTCAACATGAGGCCCGATCCAAATGACATTTTGAATCATTTTTGGTAGAGTCCCAAAAAATCAATTTTCTGATGAAAAACGATGACCCCGGACCAGTCGAACGTTGAAAAAATGGTCAATATTGATGAAATTTTAATATTTAATCTTTTGACTTTAAATGACGGTTGGATGTGAGTTATTACTTTTTCAACTAAAATAAGTGTGTTTAAAGTCATTTCTGTGCCTGAAATTGGTCAAAATTGAAGATTTTGAGTAAGTAAAACTCTGTAAAAATGGCAGTTTTGGTCACTGTGAGGGTTTAAAAAGTGGTTATTCAACATGAGGCCTGATCCAAATGACATTTTGAATCATTTTTGGTAGAGTCAAAAAATCAATTTTCTGATGAAAAACGATGACCCCGGACCAGTCGAACGTTGAAAAAATGGTCAATATTGATGAAATTTTAACATTTAATCTTTTGACTTTAAATGACGGTTGGATGTGAGTTATTACTTTTTCAACTAAAATAAGTGTGTTTAAAGTCATTTCTGTGCCTGAAATTGGTCAAAATTGAAGATTTTGAGTAAGCAAAACTCTGTAAAAATGGCAATTTTGGTCACTGTGAGGGTTTAAAAAGTGGTTATTCAACATGAGGCCCGATCCAAATGACATTTTGAATCATTTTTGGTAGAGTCCAAAAAAATTCATTTTCTGATGAAAAACGATGACCCCGGACCAGTCGAACGTTGAAAAATGGTCAATATTGATGAAATTTTAATATTTAATCTTTTGACTTTAAATGACGGTTGGATGTGAGTTATTACTTTTTCAACTAAAATAAGTGTGTTTAAAAGTCATTTCTGTGCCTGAAATTGGTCAAAATTGAAGATTTTGAGTAAGCAAAACTCTGTAAAATGGCAGTTTTGGTCACTGTGAGGGTTTAAAAAGTGGTTATTCAACATGAGGCCCGATCCAAATGACATTTTGAATTATTTTTGGTAGAGTCCAAAAAATCAATTTTCTGATGAAAAACGATGACCCCGGACCAGTCGAACGTTCAAAAAATGGTCAATATTGATGAAATTTTAACATTTAATCTTTTGACTTTAAATGACGGTTGATTGAGTTATTACTTTTTCAACTAAATAAGTGTGTTTAAAGTCATTTCTGTGCCTGAAATTGGTCAAAATTGAAGATTTCGAGTAAGCAAAACTCTGTAAAAATGGCAATTTTGGTCACTGTGAGGGTTTAAAAAGTGGTTATTCAACATGAGGCCCGATCCAAATGACATTTTGAATCATTTTTGGTAGAGTCCAAAAAATCCATTTTCTGATGAAAAACGATGACCCCGGACCAGTCGAACGTTGAAAAAATTGTCAATATTGATGAAATTTTAACATTTAATCTTTTGACTTTAAATGACGGTTGGATGTGAGTTATTACTTTTTCAACTAAAATAAGTGTATTTAAAGTAATTTCTGTGCCTGAAATTGGTTAAATTGAAGATTTTGAGTAAGCAAAACTCAGTAAAAATGGCAATTTTGGTCACTGTGAGGGTTTAAAAAGTGGTTATTCAACATGAGGCCTGATCCAAATGACATTTTGAATCATTTTTGGTAGAGTCCAAAAAATCAATTTTCTGATGAAAAACGATGACCCCGGACCAGTCGAACATTGAAAAAATGGTCAATATTGATGAAATTTTAACATTTAATCTTTTGACTTTAAATGACGGTTGGATGTGAGTTATTACTTTTTCAACTAAAATAAGTGTGTTTAAAGTCATTTCTGTGCCTGAAATTGGTCAAAATTGAAGATTTTGAGTAAGCAAAACTCTGTAAAAATGGCAATTTTGGTCACTGTGAGGGTTTAAAAAGTGGTTATTCAACATGAGGCCCGATCCAAATGACATTTTGAATCATTTTTGGTAGAGTCCCAAAAATCTATTTTCTGATGAAAAACGATGACCCCGGACCAGTCGAACGTTGAAAAAATGGTCAATATTGATGAAATTTTAACATTTAATCTTTTGACTTTAAATGACGGTTGGGATGTGAGTTATTACTTTTTCAACTAAAATAAGTGTGTTTAAAGTCATTTATTTGCCTGAAATTGGTCAAAATTGAAGATTTTGAGTAAGCAAAACTCTGTATAAATGGCAATTTTGGTCACTGTGAGGATTTAAAAAGTGGTTATTCAACATGAGGCCCGATCCAAATGACATTTTGAATCATTTTTTGGTAGAGTCCAAAAAAATCAATTTTCTGATGAAAAACGATGACCCCGGACCAGTCGAACGTTGAAAAAATGGTCAATATTGATGAAATTTTAACATTTAATCTTTTCACTTTAAATGACGGTTGGATGTGAGTTATTAATTTTTCAACTAAAATAAGTGTGTTTAAAGTCATTTCTGTGCCTGAAATTGGTCAAAATTGAAGATTTTGAGTAAGCAAAACTCTGTAAAAATGGCAATTTTGGTCACTGTGAGGGTTTAAAAAGTGGTTATTCAACATGAGGCCCGATCCAAATGACATTTTGAATTATTTTTGGTAGAGTCCAAAAAATCAATTTTCTGATGAAAAACGATGACCCCGGACCAGTCGAACGTTGAAAAAATGGTCAATATTGATGAAATTTTAACATTTAATCTTTTGACTTTAAATGACGGTTGGATGTGAGTTATTACTTTTTCAACTAAAATAAGTGTGTTTAAAGTCATTTCTGTGCCTGAAATTGGTCAAAATTGAAGATTTTGAGTAAGCAAAACTCTGTAAAAATGGCAATTTTGGTCACTGTGAGGGTTTAAAAAGTGGTTATTCAACATGAGGCCCGATCCAAATGACATTTTGAATCATTTTTGGTAGAGTCCAAAAAATCAATTTTCTGATGAAAAACGATGACCCCGGACCAGTCGAACGTTGAAAAAATGGTCAATATTGATGAAATTTTAACATTTAATCTTTTGACTTTAAATGACGGTTGGATGTGAGTTATTACTTTTTCAACTAAAATAAGTGTGTTTAAAGTCATTTCTGTGACTGAAATTGGTCAAAATTGAAGATTTCGAGTAAGCAAAACTCTGTAAAAATGGCAATTTTGGTCACTGTGAGGGTTTAAAAAGTGGTTATTCAACATGAGGCCCGATCCAAATGACATTTTGAATCATTTTTGGTAGAGTCCAAAAAATCCATTTTCTGATGAAAAACGATGACCCCGGACCAGTCGAACGTTGAAAAAATGGTCAATATTGATGAAATTTTAACATTTAATCTTTTGACTTTAAATGACGGTTGGATGTGAGTTATTACTTTTTCAACTAAAATAAGTGTGTTTAAAGTCATTTCTGTGCTTGAAATTGGTCAAAATTGAAGATTTTAAGTAAGCAAAACTCTGTAAAAATGGCAATTTTGGTCACTGTGAGGGTTTAAAAAGTGGTTATTCAACATGAGGCCCGATCCAAATGACATTTTGAATCATTTTTGGTAGAGTCCAAAAAATCCATTTTCTGATGAAAAACGATGACCCCGGACCAGTCGAACGTTGAAAAAATGGTCAATATTGATGAAATTTTAACATTTAATCTTTTGACTTTAAATGACGGTTGGATGTGAGTTATTACTTTTTCAACTAAAATAAGTGTGTTTAAAGTCATTTCTGTGCTTGAAATTGGTCAAAATTGAAGATTTTGAGTAAGCAAAACTCTGTAAAAATGGCAATTTTGGTCACTGTGAGGGTTAAAAAGTGGTTATTCAACATGAGGCCCGATCCAAATGACATTTTGAATCATTTTTGGTAGAGTCCAAAAAATCAATTTTCTGATGAAAAACGATGACCCCGGACCAGTCGAACGTTGAAAAAATGGTCAATATTGATGAAATTTTAATATTTAATCTTTTGACTTTAAATGACGGTTGGATGTGAGTTATTACTTTTTCAACTAAAATAAGTGTGTTTAAAGTCATTTCTGTGCCTGAAATTGGTCAAAATTGAAGATTTTGAGTAAGCAAAACTCTGTAAAAATGGCAGTTTTGGTCACTGTGAGGGTTTAAAAAGTGGTTATTCAACATGAGGCCTGATCCAAATGACATTTTGAATCATTTTTGGTAGAGTCCAAAAAATCAATTTTCTGATGAAAAACGATGACCCCGGACCAGTCGAACGTTGAAAAAATGGTCAATATTGATGAAATTTTAACATTTAATCTTTTGACTTTAAATGACGGTTGGATGTGAGTTATTACTTTTTCAACTAAAATAAGTGTGTTTAAAGTCATTTCTGTGCCTGAAATTGGTCAAAATTGAAGATTTTGAGTAAGCAAAACTCTGTAAAAATGGCAATTTTGGTCACTGTGAGGGTTTAAAAAGTGGTTATTCAACATGAGGCCCGATCCAAATGACATTTTGAATCATTTTTGGTAGAGTCCAAAAAATCAATTTTCTGATGAAAAACGATGACCCCGGACCAGTCGAACGTTGAAAAAATGGTCAATATTGATGAAATTTTAATATTTAATCTTTTGACTTTAAATGACGGTTGGATGTGAGTTATTACTTTTTCAACTAAAATAAGTGTGTTTAAAGTCATTTCTGTGCCTGAAATTGGTCAAAATTGAAGATTTTGAGTAAGCAAAACTCTGTAAAAATTGCAGTTTTGGTCACTGTGAGGGTTTAAAAAGTGGTTATCAACATGAGGCCCGATCCAAATGACATTTTGAATCATTTTTGGTAGAGTCCAAAAAATCAATTTTCTGATGAAAAACGATGACCCCGGACCAGTCGAACGTTGAAAAAATGGTCAATATTGATGAAATTTTAACATTTAATCTTTTGACTTTAAATGACGGTTGGATGTGAGTTATTACTTTTTCAACTAAAATAAGTGTGTTTAAAGTCATTTCTGTGCCTGAAATTGGTCAAAATTGAAGATTTTGAGTAAGCAAAACTCTGTAAAAATGGCAGTTTTGGTCACTGTGAGGGTTTAAAAAGTGGTTATTCAACATGAGGCCTGATCCAAATGACATTTTGAATCATTTTTGGTAGAGTCCAAAAAATCAATTTTCTGATGAAAAACGATGACCCCGGACCAGTCGAACGTTGAAAAAATGGTCAAAATTGATGAAATTTTAACATTTAATCTTTTGACTTTAAATGACGGTTGGATGTGAGTTATTACTTTTTCAACTAAAATAAGTGTGTTTAAAGTCATTTCTGTGCCTGAAATTGGTCAAAATTGAAGATTTTGAGTAAGCAAAACTCTGTAAAAATGGCAATTTTGGTCACTGTGAGGGTTTAAAAAAGTGGTTATTCAACATGAGGCCCGATCCAAATGACATTTTGAATCATTTTTGGTAGAGTCCAAAAAATTCATTTTCTGATGAAAAACGATGACCCCGGACCAGTCGAACGTTGAAAAAATGGTCAATATTGATGAAATTTTAATATTTAATCTTTTGACTTTAAATGACGGTTGGATGTGAGTTATTACTTTTTCAACTAAAATAAGTGTGTTTAAAGTCATTTCTGTGCCTGAAATTGGTCAAAATTGAAGATTTTGAGTAAGCAAAACTCTGTAAAAATGGCAGTTTTGGTCACTGTGAGGGTTTAAAAAGTGGTTATTCAACATGAGGCCTGATCCAAATGACATTTTGAATTATTTTTGGTAGAGTCCAAAAAATCAATTTTCTGATGAAAACGATGACCCCGGACCAGTCGAACGTTGAAAAAATGGTCAATATTGATGAAATTTTAACATTTAATCTTTTGACTTTAAATGACGTTTGGATATGAGTTATTACTTTTTCAACTAAAATAAGTGTGTTTAAAGTCATTTCTGTGCCTGAAATTGGTCAAAATTGAAGATTTTGAGTAAGCAAAACTCTGTAAAAATGGCAATTTTGGTCACTGTGAGGGTTTAAAAAGTGGTTATTCAACATGAGGCCCGATCCAAATGACATTTTGAATCATTTTTGGTAGAGTCCAAAAAATTCATTTTCTGATGAAAAACGATGACCCCGGACCAGTCGAACGTTGAAAAAATGGTCAATATTGATGAAATTTTAATATTTAATCTTTTGACTTTAAATGACGGTTGGATGTGAGTTATTACTTTTTCAACTAAAATAAGTGTGTTTAAAGTCATTTCTGTGCCTGAAATTGGTCAAAATTGAAGATTTTGAGTAAGCAAAACTCTGTAAAAATGGCAGTTTTGGTCACTGTGAGGGTTTAAAAAGTGGTTATTCAACATGAGGCCCGATCCAAATGACATTTTGAATTATTTTTGGTAGAGTCCAAAAAATCAATTTTCTGATGAAAAACGATGACCCCGGACCAGTCGAACGTTGAAAAAATGGTCAATATTGATGAAATTTTAACATTTAATCTTTTGACTTTAAATGACGGTTGGATGTGAGTTATTACTTTTTCAACTAAAATAAGTGTGTTTAAAGTCATTTCTGTGCCTGAAATTGGTCAAAATTGAAGATTTCGAGTAAGCAAAACTCTGTAAAAATGGCAATTTTGGTCACTGTGAGGGTTTAAAAAGTGGTTATTCAACATGAGGCCCGATCCAAATGACATTTTGAATCATTTTTGGTAGAGTCCAAAAAATCCATTTTCTGATGAAAAACGATGACCCTGGACCAGTCGAACGTTGAAAAAATGGTCAATATTGATGAAATTTTAACATTTAATCTTTTGACTTTAAATGACGGTTGGATGTGAGTTATTACTTTTTCAACTAAAATAAGTGTGTTTAAAGTCATTTCTGTGCTTGAAATTGGTCAAAATTGAAGATTTTGAGTAAGCAAAACTCTGTAAAAATGGCAATTTTGGTCACTGTGAGGGTTTAAAAAGTGGTTATTCAACATGAGGCCCGATCCAAATGACATTTTGAATCATTTTTGGTAGAGTCCAAAAAATTCATTTTCTGATGAAAAACGATGACCCCGGACCAGTCGAACGTTGAAAAAATGGTCAATATTGATGAAATTTTAATATTTAATCTTTTGACTTTAAATGACGGTTGGATGTGAGTTATTACTTTTTCAACTAAAATAAGTGTGTTTAAAGTCATTTCTGTGCCTGAAATTGGTCAAAATTGAAGATTTTGAGTAAGCAAAACTCTGTAAAAATGGCAGTTTTGGTCACTGTGAGGGTTTAAAAAGTGGTTATTCAACATGAGGCCCGATCCAAATGACATTTTGAATTATTTTTGGTAGAGTCCAAAAAATCAATTTTCTGATGAAAAACGATGACCCCGGACCAGTCGAACGTTGAAAAAATGGTCAATATTGATGAAATTTTAACATTTAATCTTTTGACTTTAAATGACGGTTGGATGTCAGTTATTACTTTTTCAACTAAAATAAGTGTGTTTAAAGTCATTTCTGTGCCTGAAATTGGTCAAAATTGAAGATTTTGAGTAAGCAAAACTCTGTAAAAATGGCAATTTTGGTCACTGTGAGGGTTTAAAAAGTGGTTATTCAACATGAGGCCCGATCCAAATGACATTTTGAATCATTTTTGGTAGAGTCCAAAAAATCAATTTTCTGATGAAAAACGATGACCCCGGACCAGTCGAACGTTGAAAAAATGGTCAATATTGATGAAATTTTAATATTTAATCTTTTGACTTTAAATGACGGTTGGATGTGAGTTATTACTTTTTCAACTAAAATAAGTGTGTTTAAAGTCATTTCTGTGCCTGAAATTTGTCAAAATTGAAGATTTTGAGTAAGCAAAACTCTGTAAAAATTGCAGTTTTGGTCACTGTGAGGGTTTAAAAAGTGGTTATTCAACATGAGGCCCGATCCAAATGACATTTTGAATCATTTTTGGTAGAGTCCAAAAAATCAATTTTCTGATGAAAAACGATGACCCCGGACCAGTCGAACGTTGAAAAAATGGTCAATATTGATGAAATTTCAACATTTAATCTTTTGACTTTAAATGACGGTTGGATGTGAGTTATTACTTTTTCAACTAAAATAAGTGTGTTTAAAGTCATTTCTGTGCCTGAAATTGGTCAAAATTGAAGATTTTGAGTAAGCAAAACTCTGTAAAAATGGCAATTTTGGACACTGTGAGGGTTTAAAAAGTGGTTATTCAACATGAGGCCCGATCCAAATGACATTTTGAATCATTTTTGGTAGAGTCCAAAAAATCAATTTTCTGATGAAAAACGATGACCCCGGACCAGTCGAACGTTGAAAAAATGGTCAATATTGATGAAATTTTAATATTTAATCTTTTGACTTTAAATGACGGTTGGATGTGAGTTATTACTTTTTCAACTAAAATAAGTGTGTTTAAAGTCATTTCTGTGCCTGAAATTGGTCAAAATTGAAGATTTTGAGTAAGCACAACTCTGTAAAAATTGCAGTTTTGGTCACTGTGAGGGTTTAAAAAGTGGTTATCAACATGAGGCCCGATCCAAATGACATTTTGAATCATTTTTGGTAGAGTCCAAAAAATCAATTTTCTGATGAAAAACGATGACCCCGGACCAGTCGAACGTTGAAAAAATGGTCAATATTGATGAAATTTTAACATTTAATCTTTTGACTTTAAATGACGGTTGGATGTGAGTTATTACTTTTTCAACTAAAATAAGTGTGTTTAAAGTCATTTCTGTGCCTGAAATTGGTCAAAATTGAAGATTTTGAGTAAGCAAAACTCTGTAAAAATGGCAATTTTGGTCACTGTGAGGGTTTAAAAAGTGGTTATTCAACATGAGGCCCGATCCAAATGACATTTTGAATCATTTTTGGTAGAGTCCCAAAAATTCATTTTCTGATGAAAAACGATGACCCCGGACCAGTCGAACGTTGAAAAAATGTTCAATATTGATGAAATTTTAACATTTAATCTTTTGACTTTAAATGACGGTTGGATGTGAGTTATTACTTTTTCAACTAAAATAACTGTGTTTAAAGTCATTTCTGTGCCTGAAATTGGTCAAAATTGAAGATTTTGAGTAAGCAAAACTCTGTAAAAATGGCAATTTTGGTCACTGTGAGGGTTTAAAAAGTGGTTATTCAACATGAGGCCCGATCCAAATGACATTTTGATTCATTTTTGGTAGAGTCCAAAAAATCAATTTTCTGATGAAAAACGATGACTCCGGACCAGTTGAACGTTGAAAAAATGGTCAATATTGATGAAATTTTAACATTTAATCTTTTGACTTTAAATGACGGTTGGATGTGAGTTATTGCTTTTTCAACTACAATAAGTGTGTTTAAAGTCATTTCTGTGCCTGAAATTGGTCAAAATTGAAGATTTTGAGTAAGCAAAACTCTGTAAAAATTGCAGTTTTGGTCACTGTGAGGGTTTAAAAAGTGGGTATCAAAATGAGGCCCGATCCAAATGACATTTTGAATCATTTTTGGTAGAGTCCAAAAAATTCATTTTCTGATGAAAAACGATGACCCCGGACCAGTCGAACGTTGAAAAAATGGTCAATATTGATGAAATTTTAATATTTAATCTTTTGACTTTAAATGACGGTTGGATGTGAGTTATTACTTTTTCAACTAAAATAAGTGTGTTTAAAGTCATTTCTGTGCCTGAAATTGGTCAAAATTGAAGATTTTGAGTAAGCAAAACTCTGTAAAAATGGCAGTTTTGGTCACTGTGAGGGTTTAAAAAGTGGTTATTCAACATGAGGCCTGATCCAAATGACATTTTGAATCATTTTTGGTAGAGTCCAAAAAATCAATTTTCTGATGAAAAACGATGACCCCGGACCAGTCGAACGTTGAAAAAATTGTCAAAATTGATGAAATTTTAACATTTAATCTTTTGACTTTAAATGACGGTTGGATGTGAGTTATTACTTTTTCAACTAAAATAAGTGTGTTTAAAGTCATTTCTGTGCCTGAAATTGGTCAAAATTGAAGATTTTGAGTAAGCAAAACTCTGTAAAAATGGCAATTTTGGTCACTGTGAGGGTTTAAAAAGTGGTTATTCAACATGAGGCCCGATCCAAATGACATTTTGAATCATTTTTGGTAGAGTCCCAAAAATTCATTTTCTGATGAAAAACGATGACCCCGGACCAGTCGAACGTTGAAAAAATGTTCAATATTGATGAAATTTTAACATTTAATCTTTTGACTTTAAATGACGGTTGGATGTGAGTTATTACTTTTTCAACTAAAATAACTGTGTTTAAAGTCATTTCTGTGCCTGAAATTGGTCAAAATTGAAGATTTTGAGTAAGCAAAACTCTGTAAAAATGGCAATTTTGGTCACTGTGAGGGTTTAAAAAGTGGTTATTCAACATGAGGCCCGATCCAAATGACATTTTGATTCATTTTTGGTAGAGTCCAAAAAATCAATTTTCTGATGAAAAACGATGACCCCGGACCAGTTGAACGTTGAAAAAATGGTCAATATTGATGAAATTTTAACATTTAATCTTTTGACTTTAAATGACGGTTGGATGTGAGTTATTGCTTTTTCAACTACAATAAGTGTGTTTAAAGTCATTTCTGTGCCTGAAATTGGTCAAAATTGAAGATTTTGAGTAAGCAAAACTCTGTAAAAATTGCAGTTTTGGTCACTGTGAGGGTTTAAAAAGTGGGTATCAACATGAGGCCCGATCCAAATGACATTTTGAATCATTTTTGGTAGAGTCCAAAAAATTCATTTTCTGATGAAAAACGATGACCCCGGACCAGTCGAACGTTGAAAAAATGGTCAATATTGATGAAATTTTAATATTTAATCTTTTGACTTTAAATGACGGTTGGATGTGAGTTATTACTTTTTCAACTAAAATAAGTGTGTTTAAAGTCATTTCTGTGCCTGAAATTGGTCAAAATTGAAGATTTTGAGTAAGCAAAACTCTGTAAAAATGGCAGTTTTGGTCACTGTGAGGGTTTAAAAAGTGGTTATTCAACATGAGGCCTGATCCAAATGACATTTTGAATCATTTTTGGTAGAGTCCAAAAAATCAATTTTCTGATGAAAAACGATGACCCCGGACCAGTCGAACGTTGAAAAAATTGTCAAAATTGATGAAATTTTAACATTTAATCTTTTGACTTTAAATGACGGTTGGATGTGAGTTATTACTTTTTCAACTAAAATAAGTGTGTTTAAAGTCATTTCTGTGCCTGAAATTGGTCAAAATTGAAGATTTTGAGTAAGCAAAACTCTGTAAAAATGGCAATTTTGGTCACTGTGAGGGTTTAAAAGTGGTTATTCAACATGAGGCCCGATCCAAATGACATTTTGAATCATTTTTGGTAGAGTCCAAAAAATTCATTTTCTGATGAAAAACGATGACCCCGGACCAGTCGAACGTTGAAAAAATGGTCAATATTGATGAAATTTTAATATTTAATCTTTTGACTTTAAATGACGGTTGGATGTGAGTTATTACTTTTTCAACTAAAATAAGTGTGTTTAAAGTCATTTCTGTGCCTGAAATTGGTCAAAATTGAAGATTTTGAGTAAGCAAAACTCTGTAAAAATGGCAGTTTTGGTCACTGTGAGGGTTTAAAAAGTGGTTATTCAACATGAGGCCCGATCCAAATGACATTTTGAATTATTTTTGGTAGAGTCCAAAAAATCAATTTTCTGATGAAAAACGATGACCCCGGACCAGTCGAACGTTGAAAAAATGGTCAATATTGATGAAATTTTAACATTTAATCTTTTGACTTTAAATGACGGTTGGATGTGAGTTATTACTTTTTCAACTAAAATAAGTGTGTTTAAAGTCATTTCTGTGCCTGAAATTGGTCAAAATTGAAGATTTCGAGTAAGCAAAACTCTGTAAAAATGGCAATTTTGGTCACTGTGAGGGTTTAAAAAGTGGTTATTCAACATGAGGCCCGATCCAAATGACATTTTGAATAATTTTTGGTAGAGTCCAAAAAATCCATTTTCTGATGAAAAACGATGACCCCGGACCAGTCGAACGTTGAAAAAATGGTCAATATTGATGAAATTTTAACATTTAATCTTTTGACTTTAAATGACGGTTGGATATGAGTTATTACTTTTGCAACTAAAATAAGTGTGTTTAAAGTCATTTCTGTGCCTGAAATTGGTCAAAATTGAAGATTTTGAGTAAGCAAAACTCTGTAAAAATGGCAATTTTGGTCACTGTGAGGGTTTAAAAAGTGGTTATTCAACATGAGGCCCGATCCAAATGACATTTTGAATCATTTTTGGTAGAGTCCAAAAAATTCATTTTCTGATGAAAAACGATGACCCCGGACCAGTCGAACGTTGAAAAAATGGTCAATATTGATGACATTTTAACATTTAATCTTTTGACTTTAAATGACGGTTGGATGTGAGTTATTACTTTTTCAACTAAAATAAGTGTGTTTAAAGTCATTTCTGTGCCTGAAATTGGTCAAAATTGAAGATTTTGAGTAAGCAAAACTCTGTAAAAATGGCAATTTTGGTCACTGTGAGGGTTTAAAAAGTGGTTATTCAACATGAGGCCCGATCCAAATGACATTTTGAATCATTTTTGGTAGAGTCCAAAAAATTCATTTTCTGATGAAAAACGATGACCCCGGACCAGTCGAACGTTGAAAAAATGGTCAATATTGATGAAATTTTAATATTTAATCTTTTGACTTTAAATGACGGTTGGATGTGAGTTATTACTTTTTCAACTAAAATAAGTGTGTTTAAAGTCATTTCTGTGCCTGAAATTGGTCAAAATTGAAGATTTTGAGTAAGCAAAACTCTGTAAAAATGGCAGTTTTGGTCACTGTGAGGGTTTAAAAAGTGGTTATTCAACATGAGGCCCGATCCAAATGACATTTTGAATTATTTTTGGTAGAGTCCAAAAAATCAATTTTCTGATGAAAAACGATGACCCCGGACCAGTCGAACGTTGAAAAAATGGTCAATATTGATGAAATTTTAACATTTAATCTTTTGACTTTAAATGACGGTTGGATGTGAGTTATTACTTTTTCAACTAAAATAAGTGTGTTTAAAGTCATTTCTGTGCCTGAAATTGGTCAAAATTGAAGATTTCGAGTAAGCAAAACTCTGTAAAAATGGCAATTTTGGTCACTGTGAGGGTTTAAAAAGTGGTTATTCAACATGAGGCCCGATCCAAATGACATTTTGAATCATTTTTGGTAGAGTCCAAAAAATCCATTTTCTGATGAAAAACGATGACCCCGGACCAGTCGAACGTTGAAAAAATGGTCAATATTGATGAAATTTTAACATTTAATCTTTTGACTTTAAATGACGGTTGGATGTGAGTTATTACTTTTTCAACTAAAATAAGTGTGTTTAAAGTCATTTCTGTGCTTGAAATTGGTCAAAATTGAAGATTTTGAGTAAGCAAAACTCTGTAAAAATGGCAATTTTGGTCACTGTGAGGGTTTAAAAAGTGGTTATTCAACATGAGGCCCGATCCAAATGACATTTTGAATCATTTTTGGTAGAGTCCAAAAAATCCATTTTCTGATGAAAAACGATGACCCCGGACCAGTCGAACGTTGAAAAAATGGTCAATATTGATGAAATTTTAACATTTAATCTTTTGACTTTAAATGACGGTTGGATGTGAGTTATTACTTTTTCAACTAAAATAAGTGTGTTTAAAGTCATTTCTGTGCTTGAAATTGGTCAAAATTGAAGATTTTGAGTAAGCAAAACTCTGTAAAAATGGCAATTTTGGTCACTGTGAGGGTTTAAAAAGTGGTTATTCAACATGAGGCCCGATCCAAATGACATTTTGAATCATTTTTGGTAGAGTCCAAAAAATCAATTTTCTGATGAAAAACGATGACCCCGGACCAGTCGAACGTTGAAAAAATGGTCAATATTGATGAAATTTTAATATTTAATCTTTTGACTTTAAATGACGGTTGGATGTGAGTTATTACTTTTTCAACTAAAATAAGTGTGTTTAAAGTCATTTCTGTGCCTGAAATTGGTCAAAATTGAAGATTTTGAGTAAGTAAAACTCTGTAAAAATGGCAGTTTTGGTCACTGTGAGGGTTTAAAAAGTGGTTATTCAACATGAGGCCTGATCCAAATGACATTTTGAATCATTTTTGGTAGAGTCCAAAAAATCAATTTTCTGATGAAAAACGATGACCCCGGACCAGTCGAACGTTGAAAAAATGGTCAATATTGATGAAATTTTAACATTTAATCTTTTGACTTTAAATGACGGTTGGATGTGAGTTATTACTTTTTCAACTAAAATAAGTGTGTTTAAAGTCATTTCTGTGCCTGAAATTGGTCAAAATTGAAGATTTTGAGTAAGCAAAACTCTGTAAAAATGGCAATTTTGGTCACTGTGAGGGTTTAAAAAGTGGTTATTCAACATGAGGCCCGATCCAAATGACATTTTGAATCATTTTTGGTAGAGTCCAAAAAATTCATTTTCTGATGAAAAACGATGACCCCGGACCAGTCGAACGTTGAAAAAATGGTCAATATTGATGAAATTTTAATATTTAATCTTTTGACTTTAAATGACGGTTGGATGTGAGTTATTACTTTTTCAACTAAAATAAGTGTGTTTAAAGTCATTTCTGTGCCTGAAATTGGTCAAAATTGAAGATTTTGAGTAAGCAAAACTCTGTAAAAATGGCAGTTTTGGTCACTGTGAGGGTTTAAAAAGTGGTTATTCAACATGAGGCCCGATCCAAATGACATTTTGAATTATTTTTGGTAGAGTCCAAAAAATCAATTTTCTGATGAAAAACGATGACCCCGGACCAGTCGAACGTTCAAAAAATGGTCAATATTGATGAAATTTTAACATTTAATCTTTTGACTTTAAATGACGGTTGGATGTGAGTTATTACTTTTTCAACTAAAATAAGTGTGTTTAAAGTCATTTCTGTGCCTGAAATTGGTCAAAATTGAAGATTTCGAGTAAGCAAAACTCTGTAAAAATGGCAATTTTGGTCACTGTGAGGGTTTAAAAAGTGGTTATTCAACATGAGGCCCGATCCAAATGACATTTTGAATCATTTTTGGTAGAGTCCAAAAAATCCATTTTCTGATGAAAAACGATGACCCCGGACCAGTCGAACGTTGAAAAAATTGTCAATATTGATGAAATTTTAACATTTAATCTTTTGACTTTAAATGACGGTTGGATGTGAGTTATTACTTTTTCAACTAAAATAAGTGTATTTAAAGTAATTTCTGTGCCTGAAATTGGTTAAATTGAAGATTTTGAGTAAGCAAAACTCAGTAAAAATGGCAATTTTGGTCACTGTGAGGGTTTAAAAAGTGGTTATTCAACATGAGGCCTGATCCAAATGACATTTTGAATCATTTTTGGTAGAGTCCAAAAAATCAATTTTCTGATGAAAAACGATGACCCCGGACCAGTCGAACATTGAAAAAATGGTCAATATTGATGAAATTTTAACATTTAATCTTTTGACTTTAAATGACGGTTGGATGTGAGTTATTACTTTTTCAACTAAAATAAGTGTGTTTAAAGTCATTTCTGTGCCTGAAATTGGTCAAAATTGAAGATTTTGAGTAAGCAAAACTCTGTAAAAATGGCAATTTTGGTCACTGTGAGGGTTTAAAAAGTGGTTATTCAACATGAGGCCCGATCCAAATGACATTTTGAATCATTTTTGGTAGAGTCCCAAAAATCTATTTTCTGATGAAAAACGATGACCCCGGACCAGTCGAACGTTGAAAAAATGGTCAATATTGATGAAATTTTAACATTTAATCTTTTGACTTTAAATGACGGTTGGATGTGAGTTATTACTTTTTCAACTAAAATAAGTGTGTTTAAAGTCATTTATTTGCCTGAAATTGGTCAAAATTGAAGATTTTGAGTAAGCAAAACTCTGTATAAATGGCAATTTTGGTCACTGTGAGGATTTAAAAAGTGGTTATTCAACATGAGGCCCGATCCAAATGACATTTTGAATCATTTTTGGTAGAGTCCAAAAAATCAATTTTCTGATGAAAAACGATGACCCCGGACCAGTCGAACGTTGAAAAAATGGTCAATATTGATGAAATTTTAACATTTAATCTTTTCACTTTAAATGACGGTTGGATGTGAGTTATTAATTTTTCAACTAAAATAAGTGTGTTTAAAGTCATTTCTGTGCCTGAAATTGGTCAAAATTGAAGATTTTGAGTAAGCAAAACTCTGTAAAAATGGCAATTTTGGTCACTGTGAGGGTTTAAAAAGTGGTTATTCAACATGAGGCCCGATCCAAATGACATTTTGAATTATTTTTGGTAGAGTCCAAAAAATCAATTTTCTGATGAAAAACGATGACCCCGGACCAGTCGAACGTTGAAAAAATGGTCAATATTGATGAAATTTTAACATTTAATCTTTTGACTTTAAATGACGGTTGGATGTGAGTTATTACTTTTTCAACTAAAATAAGTGTGTTTAAAGTCATTTCTGTGCCTGAAATTGGTCAAAATTGAAGATTTTGAGTAAGCAAAACTCTGTAAAAATGGCAATTTTGGTCACTGTGAGGGTTTAAAAAGTGGTTATTCAACATGAGGCCCGATCCAAATGACATTTTGAATCATTTTTGGTAGAGTCCAAAAAATCAATTTTCTGATGAAAAACGATGACCCCGGACCAGTCGAACGTTGAAAAAATGGTCAATATTGATGAAATTTTAACATTTAATCTTTTGACTTTAAATGACGGTTGGATGTGAGTTATTACTTTTTCAACTAAAATAAGTGTGTTTAAAGTCATTTCTGTGCCTGAAATTGGTCAAAATTGAAGATTTCGAGTAAGCAAAACTCTGTAAAAATGGCAATTTTGGTCACTGTGAGGGTTTAAAAAGTGGTTATTCAACATGAGGCCCGATCCAAATGACATTTTGAATCATTTTTGGTAGAGTCCAAAAAATCCATTTTCTGATGAAAAACGATGACCCCGGACCAGTCGAACGTTGAAAAAATGGTCAATATTGATGAAATTTTAACATTTAATCTTTTGACTTTAAATGACGGTTGGATGTGAGTTATTACTTTTTCAACTAAAATAAGTGTGTTTAAAGTCATTTCTGTGCTTGAAATTGGTCAAAATTGAAGATTTTAAGTAAGCAAAACTCTGTAAAAATGGCAATTTTGGTCACTGTGAGGGTTTAAAAAGTGGTTATTCAACATGAGGCCCGATCCAAATGACATTTTGAATCATTTTTGGTAGAGTCCAAAAAATCCATTTTCTGATGAAAAACGATGACCCCGGACCAGTCGAACGTTGAAAAAATGGTCAATATTGATGAAATTTTAACATTTAATCTTTTGACTTTAAATGACGGTTGGATGTGAGTTATTACTTTTTCAACTAAAATAAGTGTGTTTAAAGTCATTTCTGTGCTTGAAATTGGTCAAAATTGAAGATTTTGAGTAAGCAAAACTCTGTAAAAATGGCAATTTTGGTCACTGTGAGGGTTTAAAAAGTGGTTATTCAACATGAGGCCCGATCCAAATGACATTTTGAATCATTTTTGGTAGAGTCCAAAAAATCAATTTTCTGATGAAAAACGATGACCCCGGACCAGTCGAACGTTGAAAAAATGGTCAATATTGATGAAATTTTAATATTTAATCTTTTGACTTTAAATGACGGTTGGATGTGAGTTATTACTTTTTCAACTAAAATAAGTGTGTTTAAAGTCATTTCTGTGCCTGAAATTGGTCAAAATTGAAGATTTTGAGTAAGCAAAACTCTGTAAAAATGGCAGTTTTGGTCACTGTGAGGGTTTAAAAAGTGGTTATTCAACATGAGGCCTGATCCAAATGACATTTTGAATCATTTTTGGTAGAGTCCAAAAAATCAATTTTCTGATGAAAAACGATGACCCCGGACCAGTCGAACGTTGAAAAAATGGTCAATATTGATGAAATTTTAACATTTAATCTTTTGACTTTAAATGACGGTTGGATGTGAGTTATTACTTTTTCAACTAAAATAAGTGTGTTTAAAGTCATTTCTGTGCCTGAAATTGGTCAAAATTGAAGATTTTGAGTAAGCAAAACTCTGTAAAAATGGCAATTTTGGTCACTGTGAGGGTTTAAAAAGTGGTTATTCAACATGAGGCCCGATCCAAATGACATTTTGAATCATTTTTGGTAGAGTCCAAAAAATTCATTTTCTGATGAAAAACGATGACCCCGGACCAGTCGAACGTTGAAAAAATGGTCAATATTGATGAAATTTTAATATTTAATCTTTTGACTTTAAATGACGGTTGGATGTGAGTTATTACTTTTTCAACTAAAATAAGTGTGTTTAAAGTCATTTCTGTGCCTGAAATTGGTCAAAATTGAAGATTTTGAGTAAGCAAAACTCTGTAAAAATGGCAGTTTTGGTCACTGTGAGGGTTTAAAAAGTGGTTATTCAACATGAGGCCCGATCCAAATGACATTTTGAATTATTTTTGGTAGAGTCCAAAAAATCAATTTTCTGATGAAAAACGATGACCCCGGACCAGTCGAACGTTCAAAAAATGGTCAATATTGATGAAATTTTAACATTTAATCTTTTGACTTTAAATGACGGTTGGATGTGAGTTATTACTTTTTCAACTAAAATAAGTGTGTTTAAAGTCATTTCTGTGCCTGAAATTGGTCAAAATTGAAGATTTCGAGTAAGCAAAACTCCTTAAAAATGGCAATTTTGGTCACTGTGAGGGTTTAAAAAGTGGTTATTCAACATGAGGCCCGATCCAAATGACATTTTGAATCATTTTTGGTAGAGTCCAAAAAATCCATTTTCTGATGAAAAACGATGACCCCGGACCAGTCGAACGTTGAAAAAATTGTCAATATTGATGAAATTTTAACATTTAATCTTTTGACTTTAAATGACGGTTGGATGTGAGCTATTACTTTTTCAACTAAAATAAGTGTATTTAAAGTAATTTCTGTGCCTGAAATTGGTTAAATTGAAGATTTTGAGTAAGCAAAACTCTGTAAAAATGGCAATTTTGGTCACTGTGAGGGTTTAAAAAGTGGTTATTCAACATGAGGCCTGATCCAAATGACATTTTGAATCATTTTTGGTAGAGTCCAAAAAATCAATTTTCTGATGAAAAACGATGACCCCGGACCAGTCGAACATTGAAAAAATGGTCAATATTGATGAAATTTTAACATTTAATCTTTTGACTTTAAATGACGGTTGGATGTGAGTTATTACTTTTTCAACTAAAATAAGTGTGTTTAAAGTCATTTCTGTGCCTGAAATTGGTCAAAATTGAAGATTTTGAGTAAGCAAAACTCTGTAAAAATGGCAATTTTGGTCACTGTGAGGGTTTAAAAAGTGGTTATTCAACATGAGGCCCGATCCAAATGACATTTTGAATCATTTTTGGTAGAGTCCCAAAAATCAATTTTCTGATGAAAAACGATGACCCCGGACCAGTCGAACGTTGAAAAAATGGTCAATATTGATGAAATTTTAACATTTAATCTTTTGACTTTAAATGACGGTTGGATGTGAGTTATTACTTTTTCAACTAAAATAAGTGTGTTTAAAGTCATTTCTGTGCCTGAAATTGGTCAAAATTGAAGATTTTGAGTAAGCAAAACTCTGTAAAAATGGCAATTTTGGTCACTGTGAGGGTTTAAAAAGTGGTTATTCAACATGAGGCCCGATCCAAATGACATTTTGAATCATTTTTGGTAGAGTCCAAAAAATCAATTTTCTGATGAAAAACGATGACCCCGGACCAGTCGAACGTTGAAAAAATGGTCAATATTGATGAAATTTTAACATTTAATCTTTTGACTTTAAATGACGGTTGGATGTGAGTTATTACTTTTTCAACTAAAATAAGTGTGTTTAAAGTCATTTCTGTGCCTGAAATTGGTCAAAATTGAAGATTTCGAGTAAGCAAAACTCTGTAAAAATGGCAATTTTGGTCACTGTGAGGGTTTAAAAAGTGGTTATTCAACATGAGGCCCGATCCAAATGACATTTTGAATCATTTTTGGTAGAGTCCAAAAAATCCATTTTCTGATGAAAAACGATGACCCCGGACCAGTCGAACGTTGAAAAAATGGTCAATATTGATGAAATTTTAACATTTAATCTTTTGACTTTAAATGACGGTTGGATGTGAGTTATTACTTTTTCAACTAAAATAAGTGTGTTTAAAGTCATTTCTGTGCTTGAAATTGGTCAAAATTGAAGATTTTAAGTAAGCAAAACTCTGTAAAAATGGCAATTTTGGTCACTGTGAGGGTTTAAAAAGTGGTTATTCAACATGAGGCCCGATCCAAATGACATTTTGAATCATTTTTGGTAGAGTCCAAAAAATCCATTTTCTGATGAAAAACGATGACCCCGGACCAGTCGAACGTTGAAAAAATGGTCAATATTGATGAAATTTTAACATTTAATCTTTTGACTTTAAATGACGGTTGGATGTGAGTTATTACTTTTTCAACTAAAATAAGTGTGTTTAAAGTCATTTCTGTGCTTGAAATTGGTCAAAATTGAAGATTTTGAGTAAGCAAAACTCTGTAAAAATGGCAATTTTGGTCACTGTGAGGGTTTAAAAAGTGGTTATTCAACATGAGGCCCGATCCAAATGACATTTTGAATCATTTTTGGTAGAGTCCAAAAAATCAATTTTCTGATGAAAAACGATGACCCCGGACCAGTCGAACGTTGAAAAAATGGTCAATATTGATGAAATTTTAATATTTAATCTTTTGACTTTAAATGACGGTTGGATGTGAGTTATTACTTTTTCAACTAAAATAAGTGTGTTTAAAGTCATTTCTGTGCCTGAAATTGGTCAAAATTGAAGATTTTGAGTAAGCAAAACTCTGTAAAAATGGCAGTTTTGGTCACTGTGAGGGTTTAAAAAGTGGTTATTCAACATGAGGCCTGATCCAAATGACATTTTGAATCATTTTTGGTAGAGTCCAAAAAATCAATTTTCTGATGAAAAACGATGACCCCGGACCAGTCGAACGTTGAAAAAATGGTCAATATTGATGAAATTTTAACATTTAATCTTTTGACTTTAAATGACGGTTGGATGTGAGTTATTACTTTTTCAACTAAAATAAGTGTGTTTAAAGTCATTTCTGTGCCTGAAATTGGTCAAAATTGAAGATTTTGAGTAAGCAAAACTCTGTAAAAATGGCAATTTTGGTCACTGTGAGGGTTTAAAAAGTGGTTATTCAACATGAGGCCCGATCCAAATGACATTTTGAATCATTTTTGGTAGAGTCCAAAAAATTCATTTTCTGATGAAAAACGATGACCCCGGACCAGTCGAACGTTGAAAAAATGGTCAATATTGATGAAATTTTAATATTTAATCTTTTGACTTTAAATGACGGTTGGATGTGAGTTATTACTTTTTCAACTAAAATAAGTGTGTTTAAAGTCATTTCTGTGCCTGAAATTGGTCAAAATTGAAGATTTTGAGTAAGCAAAACTCTGTAAAAATGGCAGTTTTGGTCACTGTGAGGGTTTAAAAAGTGGTTATTCAACATGAGGCCCGATCCAAATGACATTTTGAATTATTTTTGGTAGAGTCCAAAAAATCAATTTTCTGATGAAAAACGATGACCCCGGACCAGTCGAACGTTCAAAAAATGGTCAATATTGATGAAATTTTAACATTTAATCTTTTGACTTTAAATGACGGTTGGATGTGAGTTATTACTTTTTCAACTAAAATAAGTGTGTTTAAAGTCATTTCTGTGCCTGAAATTGGTCAAAATTGAAGATTTCGAGTAAGCAAAACTCTGTAAAAATGGCAATTTTGGTCACTGTGAGGGTTTAAAAAGTGGTTATTCAACATGAGGCCCGATCCAAATGACATTTTGAATCATTTTTGGTAGAGTCCAAAAAATCCATTTTCTGATGAAAAACGATGACCCCGGACCAGTCGAACGTTGAAAAAATTGTCAATATTGATGAAATTTTAACATTTAATCTTTTGACTTTAAATGACGGTTGGATGTGAGTTATTACTTTTTCAACTAAAATAAGTGTATTTAAAGTCATTTCTGTGCCTGAAATTGGTTAAATTGAAGATTTTGAGTAAGCAAAACTCTGTAAAAATGGCAATTTTGGTCACTGTGAGGGTTTAAAAAGTGGTTATTCAACATGAGGCCTGATCCAAATGACATTTTGAATCATTTTTGGTAGAGTCCAAAAAATCAATTTTCTGATGAAAAACGATGACCCCGGACCAGTCGAACATTGAAAAAATGGTCAATATTGATGAAATTTTAACATTTAATCTTTTGACTTTAAATGACGGTTGGATGTGAGTTATTACTTTTTCAACTAAAATAAGTGTGTTTAAAGTCATTTCTGTGCCTGAAATTGGTCAAAATTGAAGATTTTGAGTAAGCAAAACTCTGTAAAAATGGCAATTTTGGTCACTGTGAGGGTTTAAAAAGTGGTTATTCAACATGAGGCCCGATCCAAATGACATTTTGAATCATTTTTGGTAGAGTCCAAAAAATCAATTTTCTGATGAAAAACGATGACCCCGGACCAGTCGAACGTTGAAAAAATGGTCAATATTGATGAAATTTTAACATTTAATCTTTTGACTTTAAATGACGGTTGGATGTGAGTTATTACTTTTTCAACTAAAATAAGTGTGTTTAAAGTCATTTATTTGCCTGAAATTGGTCAAAATTGAAGATTTTGAGTAAGCAAAACTCTGTATAAATGGCAATTTTGGTCACTGTGAGGATTTAAAAAGTGGTTATTCAACATGAGGCCCGATCCAAATGACATTTTGAATCATTTTTGGTAGAGTCCAAAAAATCAATTTTCTGATGAAAAACGATGACCCCGGACCAGTCGAACGTTGAAAAAATGGTCAATATTGAAGAAATTTTAACATTTAATCTTTTGACTTTAAATGACGGTTGGATGTGAGTTATTACTTTTTCAACTAAAATAAGTGTGTTTAAAGTCATTTCTGTGCCTGAAATTGGTCAAAATTGAAGATTTTGAGTAAGCAAAACTCTGTAAAAATGGCAATTTTGGTCACTGTGAGGGTTTAAAAAGTGGTTATTCAACATGAGGCCCGATCCAAATGACATTTTGAATCATTTTTGGTAGAGTCCAAAAAATCAATTTTCTGATGAAAAACGATGACCCCGGACCAGTCGAACGTTGAAAAAATGGTCAATATTGATGAAATTTTAACATTTAATCTTTTGACTTTAAATGACGGTTGGATGTGAGTTATTACTTTTTCAACTAAAATAAGTGTGTTTAAAGTCATTTCTGTGCCTGAAATTGGTCAAAATTGAAGATTTCGAGTAAGCAAAACTCTGTAAAAATGGCAATTTTGGTCACTGTGAGGGTTTAAAAAGTGGTTATTCAACATGAGGCCCGATCCAAATGACATTTTGAATCATTTTTGGTAGAGTCCAAAAAATCCATTTTCTGATGAAAAACGATGACCCCGGACCAGTCGAACGTTGAAAAAATGGTCAATATTGATGAAATTTTAACATTTAATCTTTTGACTTTAAATGACGGTTGGATGTGAGTTATTACTTTTTCAACTAAAATAAGTGTGTTTAAAGTCATTTCTGTGCTTGAAATTGGTCAAAATTGAAGATTTTAAGTAAGCAAAACTCTGTAAAAATGGCAATTTTGGTCACTGTGAGGGTTTAAAAAGTGGTTATTCAACATGAGGCCCGATCCAAATGACATTTTGAATCATTTTTGGTAGAGTCCAAAAAATCCATTTTCTGATGAAAAACGATGACCCCGGACCAGTCGAACGTTGAAAAAATGGTCAATATTGATGAAATTTTAACATTTAATCTTTTGACTTTAAATGACGGTTGGATGTGAGTTATTACTTTTTCAACTAAAATAAGTGTGTTTAAAGTCATTTCTGTGCTTGAAATTGGTCAAAATTGAAGATTTTGAGTAAGCAAAACTCTGTAAAAATGGCAATTTTGGTCACTGTGAGGGTTTAAAAAGTGGTTATTCAACATGAGGCCCGATCCAAATGACATTTTGAATCATTTTTGGTAGAGTCCAAAAAATCAATTTTCTGATGAAAAACGATGACCCCGGACCAGTCGAACGTTGAAAAAATGGTCAATATTGATGAAATTTTAATATTTAATCTTTTGACTTTAAATGACGGTTGGATGTGAGTTATTACTTTTTCAACTAAAATAAGTGTGTTTAAAGTCATTTCTGTGCCTGAAATTGGTCAAAATTGAAGATTTTGAGTAAGCAAAACTCTGTAAAAATGGCAGTTTTGGTCACTGTGAGGGTTTAAAAAGTGGTTATTCAACATGAGGCCTGATCCAAATGACATTTTGAATCATTTTTGGTAGAGTCCAAAAAATCAATTTTCTGATGAAAAACGATGACCCCGGACCAGTCGAACGTTGAAAAAATGGTCAATATTGATGAAATTTTAACATTTAATCTTTTGACTTTAAATGACGGTTGGATGTGAGTTATTACTTTTTCAACTAAAATAAGTGTGTTTAAAGTCATTTCTGTGCCTGAAATTGGTCAAAATTGAAGATTTTGAGTAAGCAAAACTCTGTAAAAATGGCAATTTTGGTCACTGTGAGGGTTTAAAAAGTGGTTATTCAACATGAGGCCCGATCCAAATGACATTTTGAATCATTTTTGGTAGAGTCCAAAAAATTCATTTTCTGATGAAAAACGATGACCCCGGACCAGTCGAACGTTGAAAAAATGGTCAATATTGATGAAATTTTAATATTTAATCTTTTGACTTTAAATGACGGTTGGATGTGAGTTATTACTTTTTCAACTAAAATAAGTGTGTTTAAAGTCATTTCTGTGCCTGAAATTGGTCAAAATTGAAGATTTTGAGTAAGCAAAACTCTGTAAAAATGGCAGTTTTGGTCACTGTGAGGGTTTAAAAAGTGGTTATTCAACATGAGGCCCGATCCAAATGACATTTTGAATTATTTTTGGTAGAGTCCAAAAAATCAATTTTCTGATGAAAAACGATGACCCCGGACCAGTCGAACGTTCAAAAAATGGTCAATATTGATGAAATTTTAACATTTAATCTTTTGACTTTAAATGACGGTTGGATGTGAGTTATTACTTTTTCAACTAAAATAAGTGTGTTTAAAGTCATTTCTGTGCCTGAAATTGGTCAAAATTGAAGATTTCGAGTAAGCAAAACTCTGTAAAAATGGCAATTTTGGTCACTGTGAGGGTTTAAAAAGTGGTTATTCAACATGAGGCCCGATCCAAATGACATTTTGAATCATTTTTGGTAGAGTCCAAAAAATCCATTTTCTGATGAAAAACGATGACCCCGGACCAGTCGAATGTTGAAAAAATTGTCAATATTGATGAAATTTTAACATTTAATCTTTTGACTTTAAATGACGGTTGGATGTGAGTTATTACTTTTTCAACTAAAATAAGTGTATTTAAAGTCATTTCTGTGCCTGAAATTGGTTAAATTGAAGATTTTGAGTAAGCAAAACTCTGTAAAAATGGCAATTTTGGTCACTGTGAGGGTTTAAAAAGTGGTTATTCAACATGAGGCCTGATCCAAATGACATTTTGAATCATTTTTGGTAGAGTCCAAAAAATCAATTTTCTGATGAAAAACGATGACCCCGGACCAGTCGAACATTGAAAAAATGGTCAATATTGATGAAATTTTAACATTTAATCTTTTGACTTTAAATGACGGTTGGATGTGAGTTATTACTTTTTCAACTAAAATAAGTGTGTTTAAAGTCATTTCTGTGCCTGAAATTGGTCAAAATTGAAGATTTTGAGTAAGCAAAACTCTGTAAAAATGGCAATTTTGGTCACTGTGAGGGTTTAAAAAGTGGTTATTCAACATGAGGCCCGATCCAAATGACATTTTGAATCATTTTTGGTAGAGTCCAAAAAATCCATTTTCTGATGAAAAACGATGACCCCGGACCAGTCGAACGTTGAAAAAATGGTCAATATTGATGAAATTTTAACATTTAATCTTTTGACTTTAAATGACGGTTGGATGTGAGTTATTACTTTTTCAACTAAAATAAGTGTGTTTAAAGTCATTTATTTGCCTGAAATTGGTCAAAATTGAAGATTTTGAGTAAGCAAAACTCTGTATAAATGGCAATTTTGGTCACTGTGAGGATTTAAAAAGTGGTTATTCAACATGAGGCCCGATCCAAATGACATTTTGAATCATTTTTGGTAGAGTCCAAAAAATCAATTTTCTGATGAAAAACGATGACCCCGGACCAGTCGAACGTTGAAAAAATGGTCAATATTGAAGAAATTTTAACATTTAATCTTTTGACTTTAAATGACGGTTGGATGTGAGTTATTACTTTTTCAACTAAAATAAGTGTGTTTAAAGTCATTTCTGTGCCTGAAATTGGTCAAAATTGAAGATTTTGAGTAAGCAAAACTCTGTAAAAATGGCAATTTTGGTCACTGTGAGGGTTTAAAAAGTGGTTATTCAACATGAGGCCCGATCCAAATGACATTTTGAATCATTTTTGGTAGAGTCCAAAAAATCAATTTTCTGATGAAAAACGATGACCCCGGACCAGTCGAACGTTGAAAAAATGGTCAATATTGATGAAATTTTAATATTTAATCTTTTGACTTTAAATGACGGTTGGATGTGAGTTATTACTTTTTCAACTAAAATAAGTGTGTTTAAAGTCATTTCTGTGCCTGAAATTGGTCAAAATTGAAGATTTTGAGTAAGCAAAACTCTGTAAAAATTGCAGTTTTGGTCACTGTGAGGGTTTAAAAAGTGGTTATCAACATGAGGCCCGATCCAAATGACATTTTGAATCATTTTTGGTAGAGTCCAAAAAATCAATTTTCTGATGAAAAACGATGACCCCGGACCAGTCGAACGTTGAAAAAATGGTCAATATTGATGAAATTTTAACATTTAATCTTTTGACTTTAAATGACGGTTGGATGTGAGTTATTACTTTTTCAACTAAAATAAGTGTGTTTAAAGTCATTTATTTGCCTGAAATTGGTCAAAATTGAAGATTTTGAGTAAGCAAAACTCTGTATAAATGGCAATTTTGGTCACTGTGAGGATTTAAAAAGTGGTTATTCAACATGAGGCCCGATCCAAATGACATTTTGAATCATTTTTGGTAGAGTCCAAAAAATCAATTTTCTGATGAAAAACGATGACCCCAGACCAGTCGAACGTTGAAAAAATGGTCAATATTGATGAAATTTTAACATTTAATCTTTTCACTTTAAATGACGGTTGGATGTGAGTTATTAATTTTTCAACTAAAATAAGTGTGTTTAAAGTCATTTCTGTGCCTGAAATTGGTCAAAATTGAAGATTTTGAGTAAGCAAAACTCTGTAAAAATGGCAATTTTGGTCACTGTGAGGGTTTAAAAAGTGGTTATTCAACATGAGGCCCGATCCAAATGACATTTTGAATTATTTTTGGTAGAGTCCAAAAAATCAATTTTCTGATGAAAAACGATGACCCCGGACCAGTCGAACGTTGAAAAAATGGTCAATATTGATGAAATTTTAACATTTAATCTTTTGACTTTAAATGACGGTTGGATGTGAGTTATTACTTTTTCAACTAAAATAAGTGTGTTTAAAGTCATTTCTGTGCCTGAAATTGGTCAAAATTGAAGATTTTGAGTAAGCAAAACTCTGTAAAAATGGCAATTTTGGTCACTGTGAGGGTTTAAAAAGTGGTTATTCAACATGAGGCCCGATCCAAATGACATTTTGAATCATTTTTGGTAGAGTCCAAAAAATTAATTTTCTGATGAAAAACGATGACCCCGGACCAGTCGAACGTTGAAAAAATGGTCAATATTGATGAAATTTTAACATTTAATCTTTTGACTTTAAATGACGGTTGGATGTGAGTTATTACTTTTTCAACTAAAATAAGTGTGTTTAAAGTCATTTCTGTGCCTGAAATTGGTCAAAATTGAAGATTTCGAGTAAGCAAAACTCTGTAAAAATGGCAATTTTGGTCACTGTGAGGGTTTAAAAAGTGGTTATTCAACATGAGGCCCGATCCAAATGACATTTTGAATCATTTTTGGTAGAGTCCAAAAAATCCATTTTCTGATGAAAAACGATGACCCCGGACCAGTCGAACGTTGAAAAAATGGTCAATATTGATGAAATTTTAACATTTAATCTTTTGACTTTAAATGACGGTTGGATGTGAGTTATTACTTTTTCAACTAAAATAAGTGTGTTTAAAGTCATTTCTGTGCTTGAAATTGGTCAAAATTGAAGATTTTAAGTAAGCAAAACTCTGTAAAAATGGCAATTTTGGTCACTGTGAGGGTTTAAAAAGTGGTTATTCAACATGAGGCCCGATCCAAATGACATTTTGAATCATTTTTGGTAGAGTCCAAAAAATCCATTTTCTGATGAAAAACGATGACCCCGGACCAGTCGAACGTTGAAAAAATGGTCAATATTGATGAAATTTTAACATTTAATCTTTTGACTTTAAATGACGGTTGGATGTGAGTTATTACTTTTTCAACTAAAATAAGTGTGTTTAAAGTCATTTCTGTGCTTGAAATTGGTCAAAATTGAAGATTTTGAGTAAGCAAAACTCTGTAAAAATGGCAATTTTGGTCACTGTGAGGGTTTAAAAAGTGGTTATTCAACATGAGGCCCGATCCAAATGACATTTTGAATCATTTTTGGTAGAGTCCAAAAAATCAATTTTCTGATGAAAAACGATGACCCCGGACCAGTCGAACGTTGAAAAAATGGTCAATATTGATGAAATTTTAATATTTAATCTTTTGACTTTAAATGACGGTTGGATGTGAGTTATTACTTTTTCAACTAAAATAAGTGTGTTTAAAGTCATTTCTGTGCCTGAAATTGGTCAAAATTGAAGATTTTGAGTAAGCAAAACTCTGTAAAAATGGCAGTTTTGGTCACTGTGAGGGTTTAAAAAGTGGTTATTCAACATGAGGCCTGATCCAAATGACATTTTGAATCATTTTTGGTAGAGTCCAAAAAATCAATTTTCTGATGAAAAACGATGACCCCGGACCAGTCGAACGTTGAAAAAATGGTCAATATTGATGAAATTTTAACATTTAATCTTTTGACTTTAAATGACGGTTGGATGTGAGTTATTACTTTTTCAACTAAAATAAGTGTGTTTAAAGTCATTTCTGTGCCTGAAATTGGTCAAAATTGAAGATTTTGAGTAAGCAAAACTCTGTAAAAATGGCAATTTTGGTCACTGTGAGGGTTTAAAAAGTGGTTATTCAACATGAGGCCCGATCCAAATGACATTTTGAATCATTTTTGGTAGAGTCCAAAAAATTCATTTTCTGATGAAAAACGATGACCCCGGACCAGTCGAACGTTGAAAAAATGGTCAATATTGATGAAATTTTAATATTTAATCTTTTGACTTTAAATGACGGTTGGATGTGAGTTATTACTTTTTCAACTAAAATAAGTGTGTTTAAAGTCATTTCTGTGCCTGAAATTGGTCAAAATTGAAGATTTTGAGTAAGCAAAACTCTGTAAAAATGGCAGTTTTGGTCACTGTGAGGGTTTAAAAAGTGGTTATTCAACATGAGGCCCGATCCAAATGACATTTTGAATTATTTTTGGTAGAGTCCAAAAAATCAATTTTCTGATGAAAAACGATGACCCCGGACCAGTCGAACGTTCAAATAATGGTCAATATTGATGAAATTTTAACATTTAATCTTTTGACTTTAAATGACGGTTGGATGTGAGTTATTACTTTTTCAACTAAAATAAGTGTGTTTAAAGTCATTTCTGTGCCTGAAATTGGTCAAAATTGAAGATTTCGAGTAAGCAAAACTCTGTAAAAATGGCAATTTTGGTCACTGTGAGGGTTTAAAAAGTGGTTATTCAACATGAGGCCCGATCCAAATGACATTTTGAATCATTTTTGGTAGAGTCCAAAAAATCCATTTTCTGATGAAAAACGATGACCCCGGACCAGTCGAACGTTGAAAAAATTGTCAATATTGATGAAATTTTAACATTTAATCTTTTGACTTTAAATGACGGTTGGATGTGAGTTATTACTTTTTCAACTAAAATAAGTGTATTTAAAGTCATTTCTGTGCCTGAAATTGGTTAAATTGAAGATTTTGAGTAAGCAAAACTCTGTAAAAATGGCAATTTTGGTCACTGTGAGGGTTTAAAAAGTGGTTATTCAACATGAGGCCTGATCCAAATGACATTTTGAATCATTTTTGGTAGAGTCCAAAAAATCAATTTTCTGATGAAAAACGATGACCCCGGACCAGTCGAACATTGAAAAAATGGTCAATATTGATGAAATTTTAACATTTAATCTTTTGACTTTAAATGACGGTTGGATGTGAGTTATTACTTTTTCAACTAAAATAAGTGTGTTTAAAGTCATTTCTGTGCCTGAAATTGGTCAAAATTGAAGATTTTGAGTAAGCAAAACTCTGTAAAAATGGCAATTTTGGTCACTGTGAGGGTTTAAAAAGTGGTTATTCAACATGAGGCCCGATCCAAATGACATTTTGAATCATTTTTGGTAGAGTCCAAAAAATCAATTTTCTGATGAAAAACGATGACCCCGGACCAGTCGAACGTTGAAAAAATGGTCAATATTGATGAAATTTTAACATTTAATCTTTTGACTTTAAATGACGGTTGGATGTGAGTTATTACTTTTTCAACTAAAATAAGTGTGTTTAAAGTCATTTATTTGCCTGAAATTGGTCAAAATTGAAGATTTTGAGTAAGCAAAACTCTGTATAAATGGCAATTTTGGTCACTGTGAGGATTTAAAAAGTGGTTATTCAACATGAGGCCCGATCCAAATGACATTTTGAATCATTTTTGGTAGAGTCCAAAAAATCAATTTTCTGATGAAAAACGATGACCCCGGACCAGTCGAACGTTGAAAAAATGGTCAATATTGATGAAATTTTAACATTTAATCTTTTGACTTTAAATGACGGTTGGATGTGAGTTATTACTTTTTCAACTAAAATAAGTGTGTTTAAAGTCATTTCTGTGCCTGAAATTGGTCAAAATTGAAGATTTTGAGTAAGCAAAACTCTGTAAAAATGGCAATTTTGGTCACTGTGAGGGTTTAAAAAGTGGTTATTCAACATGAGGCCCGATCCAAATGACATTTTGAATCATTTTTGGTAGAGTCCAAAAAATCAATTTTCTGATGAAAAACGATGACCCCGGACCAGTCGAACGTTGAAAAAATGGTCAATATTGATGAAATTTTAATATTTAATCTTTTGACTTTAAATGACGGTTGGATGTGAGTTATTACTTTTTCAACTAAAATAAGTGTGTTTAAAGTCATTTCTGTGCCTGAAATTGGTCAAAATTGAAGATTTTGAGTAAGCAAAACTCTGTAAAAATTGCAGTTTTGGTCACTGTGAGGGTTTAAAAAGTGGTTATCAACATGAGGCCCGATCCAAATGACATTTTGAATCATTTTTGGTAGAGTCCAAAAAATCCATTTTCTGATGAAAAACGATGACCCCGGACCAGTCGAACGTTGAAAAAATGGTCAATATTGATGAAATTTTAACATTTAATCTTTTGACTTTAAATGACGGTTGGATGTGAGTTATTACTTTTTCAACTAAAATAAGTGTGTTTAAAGTCATTTCTGTGCCTGAAATTGGTCAAAATTGAAGATTTTGAGTAAGCAAAACTCTGTAAAAATGGCAGTTTTGGTCACTGTGAGGGTTTAAAAAGTGGTTATTCAACATGAGGCCTGATCCAAATGACATTTTGAATCATTTTTGGTAGAGTCCAAAAAATCAATTTTCTGATGAAAAACGATGACCCCGGACCAGTCGAACGTTGAAAAAATGGTCAAAATTGATGAAATTTTAACATTTAATCTTTTGACTTTAAATGACGGTTGGATGTGAGTTATTACTTTTTCAACTAAAATAAGTGTGTTTAAAGTCATTTCTGTGCCTGAAATTGGTCAAAATTGAAGATTTTGAGTAAGCAAAACTCTGTAAAAATGGCATTTTTGGTCACTGTGGGGGTTTAAAAAGTGGTTATTCAACATGAGGCCCGATCCAAATGACATTTTGAATCATTTTTGGTAGAGTCCAAAAAATTCATTTTCTGATGAAAAACGATGACCCCGGACCAGTCGAACGTTGAAAAAATGGTCAATATTGATGAAATTTTAATATTTAATCTTTTGACTTTAAATGACGGTTGGATGTGAGTTATTACTTTTTCAACTAAAATAAGTGTGTTTAAAGTCATTTCTGTGCCTGAAATTAGTCAAAATTGAAGATTTTGAGTAAGCAAAACTCTGTAAAAATGGCAGTTTTGGTCACTGTGAGGGTTTAAAAAGTGGTTATTCAACATGAGGCCCGATCCAAATGACATTTTGAATCATTTTTGGTAGAGTCCAAAAAATCCATTTTCTGATGAAAAACGATGACCCCGGACCAGTCGAACGTTGAAAAAATTGTCAATATTGATGAAATTTTAACATTTAATCTTTTGACTTTAAATGACGGTTGGATGTGAGTTATTACTTTTTCAACTAAAATAAGTGTATTTAAAGTCATTTCTGTGCCTGAAATTGGTTAAATTGAAGATTTTGAGTAAGCAAAACTCCGTAAAAATGGCAATTTTGGTCACTGTGAGGGTTTAAAAAGTGGTTATTCAACATGAGGCCTGATCCAAATGACATTTTGAATCATTTTTGGTAGAGTCCAAAAAATCAATTTTCTGATGAAAAACGATGACCCCGGACCAGTCGATCATTGAAAAAATGGTCAATATTGATGAAATTTTAACATTTAATCTTTTGACTTTAAATGACGGTTGGATGTGAGTTATTACTTTTTCAACTAAAATAAGTGTGTTTAAAGTCATTTCTGTGCCTGAAATTGGTCAAAATTGAAGATTTTGAGTAAGCAAAACTCTGTAAAAATGGCAATTTTGGTCACTGTGAGGGTTTAAAAAGTGGTTATTCAACATGAGGCCCGATCCAAATGACATTTTGAATCATTTTTGGTAGAGTCCAAAAAATCAATTTTCTGATGAAAAACGATGACCCCGGACCAGTCGAACGTTGAAAAAATGGTCAATATTGATGAAATTTTAACATTTAATCTTTTCACTTTAAATGACGGTTGGATGTGAGTTATTAATTTTTCAACTAAAATAAGTGTGTTTAAAGTCATTTCTGTGCCTGAAATTGGTCAAAATTGAAGATTTTGAGTAAGCAAAACTCTGTAAAAATGGCAATTTTGGTCACTGTGAGGGTTTAAAAAGTGGTTATTCAACATGAGGCCCGATCCAAATGACATTTTGAATCATTTTTGGTAGAGTCCAAAAAATCAATTTTCTGATGAAAAACGATGACCCCGGACCAGTCGAACGTTGAAAAAATGGTCAATATTGATGAAATTTTAACATTTAATCTTTTGACTTTAAATGACGGTTGGATGTGAGTTATTACTTTTTCAACTAAAATAAGTGTGTTTAAAGTCATTTATTTGCCTGAAATTGGTCAAAATTGAAGATTTTGAGTAAGCAAAACTCTGTATAAATGGCAATTTTGGTCACTGTGAGGATTTAAAAAGTGGTTATTCAACATGAGGCCCGATCCAAATGACATTTTGAATCATTTTTGGTAGAGTCCAAAAAATCAATTTTCTGATGAAAAACGATGACCCCGGACCAGTCGAACGTTGAAAAAATGGTCAATATTGAAGAAATTTTAACATTTAATCTTTTGACTTTAAATGACGGTTGGATGTGAGTTATTACTTTTTCAACTAAAATAAGTGTGTTTAAAGTCATTTCTGTGCCTGAAATTGGTCAAAATTGAAGATTTTGAGTAAGCAAAACTCTGTAAAAATGGCAATTTTGGTCACTGTGAGGGTTTAAAAAGTGGTTATTCAACATGAGGCCCGATCCAAATGACATTTTGAATCATTTTTGGTAGAGTCCAAAAAATCAATTTTCTGATGAAAAACGATGACCCCGGACCAGTCGAACGTTGAAAAAATGGTCAATATTGATGAAATTTTAATATTTAATCTTTTGACTTTAAATGACGGTTGGATGTGAGTTATTACTTTTTCAACTAAAATAAGTGTGTTTAAAGTCATTTCTGTGCCTGAAATTGGTCAAAATTGAAGATTTTGAGTAAGCAAAACTCTGTAAAAATTGCAGTTTTGGTCACTGTGAGGGTTTAAAAAGTGGTTATCAACATGAGGCCCGATCCAAATGACATTTTGAATCATTTTTGGTAGAGTCCAAAAAATCAATTTTCTGATGAAAAACGATGACCCCGGACCAGTCGAACGTTGAAAAAATGGTCAATATTGATGAAATTTTAACATTTAATCTTTTGACTTTAAATGACGGTTGGATGTGAGTTATTACTTTTTCAACTAAAATAAGTGTGTTTAAAGTCATTTATTTGCCTGAAATTGGTCAAAATTGAAGATTTTGAGTAAGCAAAACTCTGTATAAATGGCAATTTTGGTCACTGTGAGGATTTAAAAAGTGGTTATTCAACATGAGGCCCGATCCAAATGACATTTTGAATCATTTTTGGTAGAGTCCAAAAAATCAATTTTCTGATGAAAAACGATGACCCCAGACCAGTCGAACGTTGAAAAAATGGTCAATATTGATGAAATTTTAACATTTAATCTTTTCACTTTAAATGACGGTTGGATGTGAGTTATTAATTTTTCAACTAAAATAAGTGTGTTTAAAGTCATTTCTGTGCCTGAAATTGGTCAAAATTGAAGATTTTGAGTAAGCAAAACTCTGTAAAAATGGCAATTTTGGTCACTGTGAGGGTTTAAAAAGTGGTTATTCAACATGAGGCCCGATCCAAATGACATTTTGAATTATTTTTGGTAGAGTCCAAAAAATCAATTTTCTGATGAAAAACGATGACCCCGGACCAGTCGAACGTTGAAAAAATGGTCAATATTGATGAAATTTTAACATTTAATCTTTTGACTTTAAATGACGGTTGGATGTGAGTTATTACTTTTTCAACTAAAATAAGTGTGTTTAAAGTCATTTCTGTGCCTGAAATTGGTCAAAATTGAAGATTTTGAGTAAGCAAAACTCTGTAAAAATGGCAATTTTGGTCACTGTGAGGGTTTAAAAAGTGGTTATTCAACATGAGGCCCGATCCAAATGACATTTTGAATCATTTTTGGTAGAGTCCAAAAAATTAATTTTCTGATGAAAAACGATGACCCCGGACCAGTCGAACGTTGAAAAAATGGTCAATATTGATGAAATTTTAACATTTAATCTTTTGACTTTAAATGACGGTTGGATGTGAGTTATTACTTTTTCAACTAAAATAAGTGTGTTTAAAGTCATTTCTGTGCCTGAAATTGGTCAAAATTGAAGATTTCGAGTAAGCAAAACTCTGTAAAAATGGCAATTTTGGTCACTGTGAGGGTTTAAAAAGTGGTTATTCAACATGAGGCCCGATCCAAATGACATTTTGAATCATTTTTGGTAGAGTCCAAAAAATCCATTTTCTGATGAAAAACGATGACCCCGGACCAGTCGAACGTTGAAAAAATGGTCAATATTGATGAAATTTTAACATTTAATCTTTTGACTTTAAATGACGGTTGGATGTGAGTTATTACTTTTTCAACTAAAATAAGTGTGTTTAAAGTCATTTCTGTGCTTGAAATTGGTCAAAATTGAAGATTTTAAGTAAGCAAAACTCTGTAAAAATGGCAATTTTGGTCACTGTGAGGGTTTAAAAAGTGGTTATTCAACATGAGGCCCGATCCAAATGACATTTTGAATCATTTTTGGTAGAGTCCAAAAAATCCATTTTCTGATGAAAAACGATGACCCCGGACCAGTCGAACGTTGAAAAAATGGTCAATATTGATGAAATTTTAACATTTAATCTTTTGACTTTAAATGACGGTTGGATGTGAGTTATTACTTTTTCAACTAAAATAAGTGTGTTTAAAGTCATTTCTGTGCTTGAAATTGGTCAAAATTGAAGATTTTGAGTAAGCAAAACTCTGTAAAAATGGCAATTTTGGTCACTGTGAGGGTTTAAAAAGTGGTTATTCAACATGAGGCCCGATCCAAATGACATTTTGAATCATTTTTGGTAGAGTCCAAAAAATCAATTTTCTGATGAAAAACGATGACCCCGGACCAGTCGAACGTTGAAAAAATGGTCAATATTGATGAAATTTTAATATTTAATCTTTTGACTTTAAATGACGGTTGGATGTGAGTTATTACTTTTTCAACTAAAATAAGTGTGTTTAAAGTCATTTCTGTGCCTGAAATTGGTCAAAATTGAAGATTTTGAGTAAGCAAAACTCTGTAAAAATGGCAGTTTTGGTCACTGTGAGGGTTTAAAAAGTGGTTATTCAACATGAGGCCTGATCCAAATGACATTTTGAATCATTTTTGGTAGAGTCCAAAAAATCAATTTTCTGATGAAAAACGATGACCCCGGACCAGTCGAACGTTGAAAAAATGGTCAATATTGATGAAATTTTAACATTTAATCTTTTGACTTTAAATGACGGTTGGATGTGAGTTATTACTTTTTCAACTAAAATAAGTGTGTTTAAAGTCATTTCTGTGCCTGAAATTGGTCAAAATTGAAGATTTTGAGTAAGCAAAACTCTGTAAAAATGGCAATTTTGGTCACTGTGAGGGTTTAAAAAGTGGTTATTCAACATGAGGCCCGATCCAAATGACATTTTGAATCATTTTTGGTAGAGTCCAAAAAATTCATTTTCTGATGAAAAACGATGACCCCGGACCAGTCGAACGTTGAAAAAATGGTCAATATTGATGAAATTTTAATATTTAATCTTTTGACTTTAAATGACGGTTGGATGTGAGTTATTACTTTTTCAACTAAAATAAGTGTGTTTAAAGTCATTTCTGTGCCTGAAATTGGTCAAAATTGAAGATTTTGAGTAAGCAAAACTCTGTAAAAATGGCAGTTTTGGTCACTGTGAGGGTTTAAAAAGTGGTTATTCAACATGAGGCCCGATCCAAATGACATTTTGAATTATTTTTGGTAGAGTCCAAAAAATCAATTTTCTGATGAAAAACGATGACCCCGGACCAGTCGAACGTTCAAAAAATGGTCAATATTGATGAAATTTTAACATTTAATCTTTTGACTTTAAATGACGGTTGGATGTGAGTTATTACTTTTTCAACTAAAATAAGTGTGTTTAAAGTCATTTCTGTGCCTGAAATTGGTCAAAATTGAAGATTTCGAGTAAGCAAAACTCTGTAAAAATGGCAATTTTGGTCACTGTGAGGGTTTAAAAAGTGGTTATTCAACATGAGGCCCGATCCAAATGACATTTTGAATCATTTTTGGTAGAGTCCAAAAAATCCATTTTCTGATGAAAAACGATGACCCCGGACCAGTCGAACGTTGAAAAAATTGTCAATATTGATGAAATTTTAACATTTAATCTTTTGACTTTAAATGACGGTTGGATGTGAGTTATTACTTTTTCAACTAAAATAAGTGTATTTAAAGTCATTTCTGTGCCTGAAATTGGTTAAATTGAAGATTTTGAGTAAGCAAAACTCTGTAAAAATGGCAATTTTGGTCACTGTGAGGGTTTAAAAAGTGGTTATTCAACATGAGGCCTGATCCAAATGACATTTTGAATCATTTTTGGTAGAGTCCAAAAAATCAATTTTCTGATGAAAAACGATGACCCCGGACCAGTCGAACATTGAAAAAATGGTCAATATTGATGAAATTTTAACATTTAATCTTTTGACTTTAAATGACGGTTGGATGTGAGTTATTACTTTTTCAACTAAAATAAGTGTGTTTAAAGTCATTTCTGTGCCTGAAATTGGTCAAAATTGAAGATTTTGAGTAAGCAAAACTCTGTAAAAATGGCAATTTTGGTCACTGTGAGGGTTTAAAAAGTGGTTATTCAACATGAGGCCCGATCCAAATGACATTTTGAATCATTTTTGGTAGAGTCCAAAAAATCAATTTTCTGATGAAAAACGATGACCCCGGACCAGTCGAACGTTGAAAAAATGGTCAATATTGATGAAATTTTAACATTTAATCTTTTGACTTTAAATGACGGTTGGATGTGAGTTATTACTTTTTCAACTAAAATAAGTGTGTTTAAAGTCATTTATTTGCCTGAAATTGGTCAAAATTGAAGATTTTGAGTAAGCAAAACTCTGTATAAATGGCAATTTTGGTCACTGTGAGGATTTAAAAAGTGGTTATTCAACATGAGGCCCGATCCAAATGACATTTTGAATCATTTTTGGTAGAGTCCAAAAAATCAATTTTCTGATGAAAAACGATGACCCCGGACCAGTCGAACGTTGAAAAAATGGTCAATATTGATGAAATTTTAACATTTAATCTTTTGACTTTAAATGACGGTTGGATGTGAGTTATTACTTTTTCAACTAAAATAAGTGTGTTTAAAGTCATTTCTGTGCCTGAAATTGGTCAAAATTGAAGATTTTGAGTAAGCAAAACTCTGTAAAAATGGCAATTTTGGTCACTGTGAGGGTTTAAAAAGTGGTTATTCAACATGAGGCCCGATCCAAATGACATTTTGAATCATTTTTGGTAGAGTCCAAAAAATCAATTTTCTGATGAAAAACGATGACCCCGGACCAGTCGAACGTTGAAAAAATGGTCAATATTGATGAAATTTTAATATTTAATCTTTTGACTTTAAATGACGGTTGGATGTGAGTTATTACTTTTTCAACTAAAATAAGTGTGTTTAAAGTCATTTCTGTGCCTGAAATTGGTCAAAATTGAAGATTTTGAGTAAGCAAAACTCTGTAAAAATTGCAGTTTTGGTCACTGTGAGGGTTTAAAAAGTGGTTATCAACATGAGGCCCGATCCAAATGACATTTTGAATCATTTTTGGTAGAGTCCAAAAAATCCATTTTCTGATGAAAAACGATGACCCCGGACCAGTCGAACGTTGAAAAAATGGTCAATATTGATGAAATTTTAACATTTAATCTTTTGACTTTAAATGACGGTTGGATGTGAGTTATTACTTTTTCAACTAAAATAAGTGTGTTTAAAGTCATTTCTGTGCCTGAAATTGGTCAAAATTGAAGATTTTGAGTAAGCAAAACTCTGTAAAAATGGCAGTTTTGGTCACTGTGAGGGTTTAAAAAGTGGTTATTCAACATGAGGCCTGATCCAAATGACATTTTGAATCATTTTTGGTAGAGTCCAAAAAATCAATTTTCTGATGAAAAACGATGACCCCGGACCAGTCGAACGTTGAAAAAATGGTCAAAATTGATGAAATTTTAACATTTAATCTTTTGACTTTAAATGACGGTTGGATGTGAGTTATTACTTTTTCAACTAAAATAAGTGTGTTTAAAGTCATTTCTGTGCCTGAAATTGGTCAAAATTGAAGATTTTGAGTAAGCAAAACTCTGTAAAAATGGCATTTTTGGTCACTGTGAGGGTTTAAAAAGTGGTTATTCAACATGAGGCCCGATCCAAATGACATTTTGAATCATTTTTGGTAGAGTCCAAAAAATTCATTTTCTGATGAAAAACGATGACCCCGGACCAGTCGAACGTTGAAAAAATGGTCAATATTGATGAAATTTTAATATTTAATCTTTTGACTTTAAATGACGGTTGGATGTGAGTTATTACTTTTTCAACTAAAATAAGTGTGTTTAAAGTCATTTCTGTGCCTGAAATTAGTCAAAATTGAAGATTTTGAGTAAGCAAAACTCTGTAAAAATGGCAGTTTTGGTCACTGTGAGGGTTTAAAAAGTGGTTATTCAACATGAGGCCCGATCCAAATGACATTTTGAATCATTTTTGGTAGAGTCCAAAAAATCCATTTTCTGATGAAAAACGATGACCCCGGACCAGTCGAACGTTGAAAAAATTGTCAATATTGATGAAATTTTAACATTTAATCTTTTGACTTTAAATGACGGTTGGATGTGAGTTATTACTTTTTCAACTAAAATAAGTGTATTTAAAGTCATTTCTGTGCCTGAAATTGGTTAAATTGAAGATTTTGAGTAAGCAAAACTCCGTAAAAATGGCAATTTTGGTCACTGTGAGGGTTTAAAAAGTGGTTATTCAACATGAGGCCTGATCCAAATGACATTTTGAATCATTTTTGGTAGAGTCCAAAAAATCAATTTTCTGATGAAAAACGATGACCCCGGACCAGTCGATCATTGAAAAAATGGTCAATATTGATGAAATTTTAACATTTAATCTTTTGACTTTAAATGACGGTTGGATGTGAGTTATTACTTTTTCAACTAAAATAAGTGTGTTTAAAGTCATTTCTGTGCCTGAAATTGGTCAAAATTGAAGATTTTGAGTAAGCAAAACTCTGTAAAAATGGCAATTTTGGTCACTGTGAGGGTTTAAAAAGTGGTTATTCAACATGAGGCCCGATCCAAATGACATTTTGAATCATTTTTGGTAGAGTCCAAAAAATCAATTTTCTGATGAAAAACGATGACCCCGGACCAGTCGAACGTTGAAAAAATGGTCAATATTGATGAAATTTTAACATTTAATCTTTTCACTTTAAATGACGGTTGGATGTGAGTTATTAATTTTTCAACTAAAATAAGTGTGTTTAAAGTCATTTCTGTGCCTGAAATTGGTCAAAATTGAAGATTTTGAGTAAGCAAAACTCTGTAAAAATGGCAATTTTGGTCACTGTGAGGGTTTAAAAAGTGGTTATTCAACATGAGGCCCGATCCAAATGACATTTTGAATCATTTTTGGTAGAGTCCAAAAAATCAATTTTCTGATGAAAAACGATGACCCCGGACCAGTCGAACGTTGAAAAAATGGTCAATATTGATGAAATTTTAACATTTAATCTTTTGACTTTAAATGACGGTTGGATGTGAGTTATTACTTTTTCAACTAAAATAAGTGTGTTTAAAGTCATTTCTGTGCCTGAAATTGGTCAAAATTGAAGATTTTGAGTAAGCAAAACTCTGTAAAAATGGCAATTTTGGTCACTGTGAGGGTTTAAAAAGTGGTTATTCAACATGAGGCCCGATCCAAATGACATTTTGAATCATTTTTGGTAGAGTCCAAAAAATCAATTTTCTGATGAAAAACGATGACCCCGGACCAGTCGAACGTTGAAAAAATGGTCAATATTGATGAAATTTTAACATTTAATCTTTTCACTTTAAATGACGGTTGGATGTGAGTTATTAATTTTTCAACTAAAATAAGTGTGTTTAAAGTCATTTCTGTGCCTGAAATTGGTCAAAATTGAAGATTTTGAGTAAGCAAAACTCTGTAAAAATGGCAATTTTGGTCACTGTGAGGGTTTAAAAAGTGGTTATTCAACATGAGGCCCGATCCAAATGACATTTTGAATCATTTTTGGTAGAGTCCAAAAAATCAATTTTCTGATGAAAAACGATGACCCCGGACCAGTCGAACGTTGAAAAAATGGTCAATATTGATGAAATTTTAACATTTAATCTTTTGACTTTAAATGACGGTTGGATGTGAGTTATTACTTTTTCAACTAAAATAAGTGTGTTTAAAGTCATTTCTGTGCCTGAAATTGGTCAAAATTGAAGATTTTGAGTAAGCAAAACTCTGTAAAAATGGCAGTTTTGGTCACTGTGAGGGTTTAAAAAGTGGTTATTCAACATGAGGCCTGATCCAAATGACATTTTGAATCATTTTTGGTAGAGTCCAAAAAATCCATTTTCTGATGAAAAACGATGACCCCGGACCAGTCGAACATTGAAAAAATGGTCAATATTGATGACATTTTAACATTTAATCTTTTGACTTTAAATGACGGTTGGATGTGAGTTATTACTTTTTCAACTAAAATAAGTGTGTTTAAAGTCATTTCTGTGCCTGAAATTGGTCAAAATTGAAGATTTTGAGTAAGCAAAACTCTGTAAAAATGGCAATTTTGGTCACTGTGAGGGTTTAAAAAGTGGTTATTCAACACGAGGCCCGATCCAAATGACATTTTGATTCATTTTTGGTAGAGTCCAAAAAATCAATTTTCTGATGAAAAACGATGACCCCGGACCAGTCGAACGTTGAAAAAATGGTCAATATTGATGAAATTTTAACATTTAATCTTTTGACTTTAAATGACGGTTGGATGTGAGTTATTACTTTTTCAACTAAAATAAGTGTGTTTAAAGTCATTTCTGTGCCTGAAATTGGTCAAAATTGAAGATTTTGAGTAAGCAAAACTCTGTAAAAATGGCAGTTTTGGTCACTGTGAGGGTTTAAAAAGTGGTTATTCAACATGAGGCCCGATCCAAATGACATTTTGAATCATTTTTGGTAGAGTCCAAAAAATCCATTTTCTGATGAAAAACGATGACCCCGGACCAGTCGAACGTTGAAAAAATTGTCAATATTGATGAAATTTTAACATTTAATCTTTTGACTTTAAATGACGGTTGGATGTGAGTTATTACTTTTTCAACTAAAATAAGTGTATTTAAAGTCATTTCTGTGCCTGAAATTGGTTAAATTGAAGATTTTGAGTAAGCAAAACTCTGTAAAAATGGCAATTTTGGTCACTGTGAGGGTTTAAAAAGTGGTTATTCAACATGAGGCCTGATCCAAATGACATTTTGAATCATTTTTGGTAGAGTCCAAAAAATCAATTTTCTGATGAAAAACGATGACCCCGGACCAGTCGAACATTGAAAAAATGGTCAATATTGATGAAATTTTAACATTTAATCTTTTGACTTTAAATGACGGTTGGATGTGAGTTATTACTTTTTCAACTAAAATAAGTGTGTTTAAAGTCATTTATTTGCCTGAAATTGGTCAAAATTGAAGATTTTGAGTAAGCAAAACTCTGTATAAATGGCAATTTTGGTCACTGTGAGGATTTAAAAAGTGGTTATTCAACATGAGGCCCGATCCAAATGACATTTTGAATTATTTTTGGTAGAGTCCAAAAAATCAATTTTCTGATGAAAAACGATGACCCCGGACCAGTCGAACGTTGAAAAAATGGTCAATATTGATGAAATTTTAACATTTAATCTTTTGACTTTAAATGACGGTTGGATGTGAGTTATTACTTTTTCAACTAAAATAAGTGTGTTTAAAGTCATTTCTGTGCCTGAAATTGGTCAAAATTGAAGATTTTGAGTAAGCAAAACTCTGTAAAAATGGCAATTTTGGTCACTGTGAGGGTTTAAAAAGTGGTTATTCAACATGAGGCCCGATCCAAATGACATTTTGAATCATTTTTGGTAGAGTCCAAAAAATCAATTTTCTGATGAAAAACGATGACCCCGGACCAGTCGAAGGTTGAAAAAATGGTCAATATTGATGAAATTTTAACATTTAATCTTTTGACTTTAAATGACGGTTGGATGTGAGTTATTACTTTTTCAACTAAAATAAGTGTGTTTAAAGTCATTTCTGTGCCTGAAATTGGTCAAAATTGAAGATTTCGAGTAAGCAAAACTCTGTAAAAATGGCAATTTTGGTCACTGTGAGGGTTTAAAAAGTGGTTATTCAACATGAGGCCCGATCCAAATGACATTTTGAATCATTTTTGGTAGAGTCCAAAAAATCCATTTTCTGATGAAAAACGATGACCCCGGACCAGTCGAACGTTGAAAAAATGGTCAATATTGATGAAATTTTAACATTTAATCTTTTGACTTTAAATGATGGTTGGATGTGAGTTATTACTTTTTCAACTAAAATAAGTGTGTTTAAAGTCATTTCTGTGCTTGAAATTGGTCAAAATTGAAGATTTTAAGTAAGCAAAACTCTGTAAAAATGGCAATTTTGGTCACTGTGAGGGTTTAAAAAGTGGTTATTCAACATGAGGCCCGATCCAAATGACATTTTGAATCATTTTTGGTAGAGTCCAAAAAATCCATTTTCTGATGAAAAACGATGACCCCGGACCAGTCGAACGTTGAAAAAATGGTCAATATTGATGAAATTTTAACATTTAATCTTTTGACTTTAAATGACGGTTGGATGTGAGTTATTACTTTTTCAACTAAAATAAGTGTGTTTAAAGTCATTTCTGTGCTTGAAATTGGTCAAAATTGAAGATTTTGAGTAAGCAAAACTCTGTAAAAATGGCAATTTTGGTCACTGTGAGGGTTTAAAAAGTGGTTATTCAACATGAGGCCCGATCCAAATGACATTTTGAATCATTTTTGGTAGAGTCCAAAAAATCAATTTTCTGATGAAAAACGATGACCCCGGACCAGTCGAACGTTGAAAAAATGGTCAATATTGATGAAATTTTAATATTTAATCTTTTGACTCTAAATGACGGTTGGATGTGAGTTATTACTTTTTCAACTAAAATAAGTGTGTTTAAAGTCATTTCTGTGCCTGAAATTGGTCAAAATTGAAGATTTTGAGTAAGCAAAACTCTGTAAAAATGGCAGTTTTGGTCACTGTGAGGGTTTAAAAAGTGGTTATTCAACATGAGGCCTGATCCAAATGACATTTTGAATCATTTTTGGTAGAGTCCAAAAAATCAATTTTCTGATGAAAAACGATGACCCCGGACCAGTCGAACGTTGAAAAAATGGTCAATATTGATGAAATTTTAACATTTAATCTTTTGACTTTAAATGACGGTTGGATGTGAGTTATTACTTTTTCAACTAAAATAAGTGTGTTTAAAGTCATTTCTGTGCCTGAAATTGGTCAAAATTGAAGATTTTGAGTAAGCAAAACTCTGTAAAAATGGCAATTTTGGTCACTGTGAGGGTTTAAAAAGTGGTTATTCAACATGAGGCCCGATCCAAATGACATTTTGAATCATTTTTGGTAGAGTCCAAAAAATTCATTTTCTGATGAAAAACGATGACCCCGGACCAGTCGAACGTTGAAAAAATGGTCAATATTGATGAAATTTTAATATTTAATCTTTTGACTTTAAATGACGGTTGGATGTGAGTTATTACTTTTTCAACTAAAATAAGTGTGTTTAAAGTCATTTCTGTGCCTGAAATTGGTCAAAATTGAAGATTTTGAGTAAGCAAAACTCTGTAAAAATGGCAGTTTTGGTCACTGTGAGGGTTTAAAAAGTGGTTATTCAACATGAGGCCCGATCCAAATGACATTTTGAATTATTTTTGGTAGAGTCCAAAAAATCAATTTTCTGATGAAAAACGATGACCCCGGACCAGTCGAACGTTCAAAAAATGGTCAATATTGATGAAATTTTAACATTTAATCTTTTGACTTTAAATGACGGTTGGATGTGAGTTATTACTTTTTCAACTAAAATAAGTGTGTTTAAAGTCATTTCTGTGCCTGAAATTGGTCAAAATTGAAGATTTCGAGTAAGCAAAACTCTGTAAAAATGGCAATTTTGGTCACTGTGAGGGTTTAAAAAGTGGTTATTCAACATGAGGCCCGATCCAAATGACATTTTGAATCATTTTTGGTAGAGTCCAAAAAATCCATTTTCTGATGAAAAACGATGACCCCGGACCAGTCGAACGTTGAAAAAATTGTCAATATTGATGAAATTTTAACATTTAATCTTTTGACTTTAAATGACGGTTGGATGTGAGTTATTACTTTTTCAACTAAAATAAGTGTATTTAAAGTCATTTCTGTGCCTGAAATTGGTTAAATTGAAGATTTTGAGTAAGCAAAACTCTGTAAAAATGGCAATTTTGGTCACTGTGAGGGTTTAAAAAGTGGTTATTCAACATGAGGCCTGATCCAAATGACATTTTGAATCATTTTTGGTAGAGTCCAAAAAATCAATTTTCTGATGAAAAACGATGACCCCGGACCAGTCGAACATTGAAAAAATGGTCAATATTGATGAAATTTTAACATTTAATCTTTTGACTTTAAATGACGGTTGGATGTGAGTTATTACTTTTTCAACTAAAATAAGTGTGTTTAAAGTCATTTCTGTGCCTGAAATTGGTCAAAATTGAAGATTTTGAGTAAGCAAAACTCTGTAAAAATGGCAATTTTGGTCACTGTGAGGGTTTAAAAAGTGGTTATTCAACATGAGGCCCGATCCAAATGACATTTTGAATCATTTTTGGTAGAGTCCAAAAAATCAATTTTCTGATGAAAAACGATGACCCCGGACCAGTCGAACGTTGAAAAAATGGTCAATATTGATGAAATTTTAACATTTAATCTTTTGACTTTAAATGACGGTTGGATGTGAGTTATTACTTTTTCAACTAAAATAAGTGTGTTTAAAGTCATTTATTTGCCTGAAATTGGTCAAAATTGAAGATTTTGAGTAAGCAAAACTCTGTATAAATGGCAATTTTGGTCACTGTGAGGATTTAAAAAGTGGTTATTCAACATGAGGCCCGATCCAAATGACATTTTGAATCATTTTTGGTAGAGTCCAAAAAATCAATTTTCTGATGAAAAACGATGACCCCGGACCAGTCGAACGTTGAAAAAATGGTCAATATTGATGAAATTTTAACATTTAATCTTTTCACTTTAAATGACGGTTGGATGTGAGTTATTAATTTTTCAACTAAAATAAGTGTGTTTAAAGTCATTTCTGTGCCTGAAATTGGTCAAAATTGAAGATTTTGAGTAAGCAAAACTCTGTAAAAATGGCAATTTTGGTCACTGTGAGGGTTTAAAAAGTGGTTATTCAACATGAGGCCCGATCCAAATGACATTTTGAATCATTTTTGGTAGAGTCCAAAAAATCAATTTTCTGATGAAAAACGATGACCCCGGACCAGTCGAACGTTGAAAAAATGGTCAATATTGATGAAATTTTAATATTTAATCTTTTGACTTTAAATGACGGTTGGATGTGAGTTATTACTTTTTCAACTAAAATAAGTGTGTTTAAAGTCATTTCTGTGCCTGAAATTGGTCAAAATTGAAGATTTTGAGTAAGCAAAACTCTGTAAAAATTGCAGTTTTGGTCACTGTGAGGGTTTAAAAAGTGGTTATCAACATGAGGCCCGATCCAAATGACATTTTGAAACATTTTTGGTAGAGTCCAAAAAATCAATTTTCTGATGAAAAACGATGACCCCGGACCAGTCGAACGTTGAAAAAATGGTCAATATTGATGAAATTTTAACATTTAATCTTTTGACTTTAAATGACGGTTGGATGTGAGTTATTACTTTTTCAACTAAAATAAGTGTGTTTAAAGTCATTTCTGTGCCTGAAATTGGTCAAAATTGAAGATTTTGAGTAAGCAAAACTCTGTAAAAATGGCAGTTTTGGTCACTGTGAGGGTTTAAAAAGTGGTTATTCAACATGAGGCCTGATCCAAATGACATTTTGAATCATTTTTGGTAGAGTCCAAAAAATCAATTTTCTGATGAAAAACGATGACCCCGGACCAGTCGAACGTTGAAAAAATGGTCAAAATTGATGAAATTTTAACATTTAATCTTTTGACTTTAAATGACGGTTGGATGTGAGTTATTACTTTTTCAACTAAAATAAGTGTGTTTAAAGTCATTTCTGTGCCTGAAATTGGTCAAAATTGAAGATTTTGAGTAAGCAAAACTCTGTAAAAATGGCATTTTTGGTCACTGTGAGGGTTTAAAAAGTGGTTATTCAACATGAGGCCCGATCCAAATGACATTTTGAATCATTTTTGGTAGAGTCCAAAAAATTCATTTTCTGATGAAAAACGATGACCCCGGACCAGTCGAACGTTGAAAAAATGGTCAATATTGATGAAATTTTAATATTTAATCTTTTGACTTTAAATGACGGTTGGATGTGAGTTATTACTTTTTCAACTAAAATAAGTGTGTTTAAAGTCATTTCTGTGCCTGAAATTGGTCAAAATTGAAGATTTTGAGTAAGCAAAACTCTGTAAAAATGGCAGTTTTGGTCACTGTGAGGGTTTAAAAAGTGGTTATTCAAAATGAGGCCCGATCCAAATGACATTTTGAATCATTTTTGGTAGAGTCCAAAAAATCCATTTTCTGATGAAAAACGATGACCCCGGACCAGTCGAACGTTGAAAAAATTGTCAATATTGATGAAATTTTAACATTTAATCTTTTGACTTTAAATGACGGTTGGATGTGAGTTATTACTTTTTCAACTAAAATAAGTGTATTTAAAGTCATTTCTGTGCCTGAAATTGGTTAAATTGAAGATTTTGAGTAAGCAAAACTCCGTAAAAATGGCAATTTTGGTCACTGTGAGGGTTTAAAAAGTGGTTATTCAACATGAGGCCTGATCCAAATGACATTTTGAATCATTTTTGGTAGAGTCCAAAAAATCAATTTTCTGATGAAAAACGATGACCCCGGACCAGTCGATCATTGAAAAAATGGTCAATATTGATGAAATTTTAACATTTAATCTTTTGACTTTAAATGACGGTTGGATGTGAGTTATTACTTTTTCAACTAAAATAAGTGTGTTTAAAGTCATTTCTGTGCCTGAAATTGGTCAAAATTGAAGATTTTGAGTAAGCAAAACTCTGTAAAAATGGCAATTTTGGTCACTGTGAGGGTTTAAAAAGTGGTTATGCAACATGAGGCCCGATCCAAATGACATTTTGAATCATTTTTGGTAGAGTCCAAAAAATCAATTTTCTGATGAAAAACGATGACCCCGGACCAGTCGAACGTTGAAAAAATGGTCAATATTGATGAAATTTTAACATTTAATCTTTTGACTTTAAATGACGGTTGGATGTGAGTTATTACTTTTTCAACTAAAATAAGTGTGTTTAAAGTCATTTCTGTGCCTGAAATTGGTCAAAATTGAAGATTTTGAGTAAGCAAAACTCTGTAAAAATGGCAATTTTGGTCACTGTGAGGGTTTAAAAAGTGGTTATTCAACATGAGGCCCGATCCAAATGACATTTTGAATCATTTTTGGTAGAGTCCAAAAAATCAATTTTCTGATGAAAAACGATGACCCCGGACCAGTCGAACGTTGAAAAAATGGTCAATATTGATGAAATTTTAACATTTAATCTTTTCACTTTAAATGACGGTTGGATGTGAGTTATTAATTTTTCAACTAAAATAAGTGTGTTTAAAGTCATTTCTGTGCCTGAAATTGGTCAAAATTGAAGATTTTGAGTAAGCAAAACTCTGTAAAAATGGCAATTTTGGTCACTGTGAGGGTTTAAAAAGTGGTTATTCAACATGAGGCCCGATCCAAATGACATTTTGAATCATTTTTGGTAGAGTCCAAAAAATCAATTTTCTGATGAAAAACGATGACCCCGGACCAGTCGAACGTTGAAAAAATGGTCAATATTGATGAAATTTTAACATTTAATCTTTTGACTTTAAATGACGGTTGGATGTGAGTTATTACTTTTTCAACTAAAATAAGTGTGTTTAAAGTCATTTCTGTGCCTGAAATTGGTCAAAATTGAAGATTTTGAGTAAGCAAAACTCTGTAAAAATGGCAGTTTTGGTCACTGTGAGGGTTTAAAAAGTGGTTATTCAACATGAGGCCTGATCCAAATGACATTTTGAATCATTTTTGGTAGAGTCCAAAAAATCCATTTTCTGATGAAAAACGATGACCCCGGACCAGTCGAACATTGAAAAAATGGTCAATATTGATGACATTTTAACATTTAATCTTTTGACTTTAAATGACGGTTGGATGTGAGTTATTACTTTTTCAACTAAAATAAGTGTGTTTAAAGTCATTTCTGTGCCTGAAATTGGTCAAAATTGAAGATTTTGAGTAAGCAAAACTCTGTAAAAATGGCAATTTTGGTCACTGTGAGGGTTTAAAAAGTGGTTATTCAACACGAGGCCCGATCCAAATGACATTTTGATTCATTTTTGGTAGAGTCCAAAAAATCAATTTTCTGATGAAAAACGATGACCCCGGACCAGTCGAACGTTGAAAAAATGGTCAATATTGATGAAATTTTAACATTTAATCTTTTGACTTTAAATGACGGTTGGATGTGAGTTATTACTTTTTCAACTAAAATAAGTGTGTTTAAAGTCATTTCTGTGCCTGAAATTGGTCAAAATTGAAGATTTTGAGTAAGCAAAACTCTGTAAAAATGGCAGTTTTGGTCACTGTGAGGGTTTAAAAAGTGGTTATTCAACATGAGGCCCGATCCAAATGACATTTTGAATCATTTTTGGTAGAGTCCAAAAAATCAATTTTCTGATGAAAAATGATGACCCCGGACCAGTCGAACGTTGAAAAAATGGTCAATATTGATGAAATTTTAACATTTAATCTTTTGACTTTAAATGACGGTTGGATGTGAGTTATTACTTTTTCAACTAAAATAAGTGTGTTTAAAGTCATTTCTGTGCCTGAAATTGGTCAAAATTGAAGATTTTGAGTAAGCAAAACTCTGTAAAAATGGCAGTTTTGGTCACTGTGAGGGTTTAAAAAGTGGTTATTCAACATGAGGCCTGATCCAAATGACATTTTGAATCATTTTTGGTAGAGTCCAAAAAATCAATTTTCTGATGAAAAACGATAACCCCGGAATAGTCGAACGTTGAAAAAATGGTCAATATTGATGAAATTTTAACATTTAATCTTTTGACTTTAAATGACGGTTGGATGTCAGTTATTACTTTTTCAACTAAAATAAGTGTGTTTAAAGTCATTTCTGTGCCTGAAATTGGTCAAAATTGAAGATTTTGAGTAAGCAAAACTCTGTAAAAATGGCAATTTTGGTCACTGTGAGGGTTTAAAAAGTGGTTATTCAACATGAGGCCCGATCCAAATGACATTTTGAATCATTTTTGGTAGAGTCCAAAAAATCCATTTTCTGATGAAAAACGATGACCCCGGACCAGTCGAACGTTGAAAAAATGGTCAATATTGATGAAATTTTAATATTTAATCTTTTGACTTTAAATGACGGTTGGATGTGAGTTATTACTTTTTCAACTAAAATAAGTGTGTTTAAAGTCATTTCTGTGCCTGAAATTGGTCAAAATTGAAGATTTTGAGTAAGCAAAACTCTGTAAAAATGGCAGTTTTGGTCACTGTGAGGGTTTAAAAAGTGGTTATTCAACATGAGGCCCGATCCAAATGACATTTTGAATTATTTTTGGTAGAGTCCAAAAAATCAATTTTCTGATGAAAAACGATGACCCCGGACCAGTCGAACGTTGAAAAAATGGTCAATATTGATGAAATTTTAACATTTAATCTTTTGACTTTAAATGACGGTTGGATGTGAGTTATTACTTTTTCAACTAAAATAAGTGTGTTTAAAGTCATTTCTGTGCCTGAAATTGGTCAAAATTGAAGATTTTGAGTAAGCAAAACTCTGTAAAAATGGCAATTTTGGTCACTGTGAGGGTTTAAAAAGTGGTTATTCAACATGAGGCCCGATCCAAATGACATTTTGAATCATTTTTGGTAGAGTCCAAAAAATCAATTTTCTGATGAAAAACGATGACCCCGGACCAGTCGAACGTTGAAAAAATGGTCAATATTGATGAAATTTTAACATTTAATCTTTTGACTTTAAATGACGGTTGGATGTGAGTTATTACTTTTTCAACTAAAATAAGTGTGTTTAAAGTCATTTCTGTGCCTGAAATTGGTCAAAATTGAAGATTTTGAGTAAGCAAAACTCTGTAAAAATGGCAGCTTTGGTCACTGTGAGGGTTTAAAAAGTGGTTATTCAACATGAGGCCTGATCCAAATGACATTTTGAATCATTTTTGGTAGAGTCCAAAAAATCCATTTTCTGATGAAAAACGATGACCCCGGACCAGTCGAACGTTGAAAAAATGGTCAATATTGATGAAATTTTAACATTTAATCTTTTGACTTTAAATGACGGTTGGATGTCAGTTATTACTTTTTCAACTAAAATAAGTGTGTTTAAAGTCATTTCTGTGCCTGAAATTGGTCAAAATTGAAGATTTTGAGTAAGCAAAACTCTGTAAAAATGGCAGTTTTGGTCACTGTGAGGGTTTAAAACGTGGTTATTCAACATGAGGCCCGATCCAAATGACATTTTGAATCATTTTTGGTAGAGTCCAAAAAATCAATTTTCTGATGAAAAACGATAACCCCGGACCAGTCGAACGTTGAAAAAATGGTCAATATTGATGAAATTTTAACATTTAATCTTTTGACTTTAAATGACGGTTGGATGTCAGTTATTACTTTTTCAACTAAAATAAGTGTGTTTAAAGTCATTTCTGTGCCTGAAATTGGTCAAAATTGAAGATTTTGAGTAAGCAAAACTCTGTAAAAATGGCAATTTTGGTCACTGTGAGGGTTTAAAAAGTGGTTATTCAACATGAGGCCCGATCCAAATGACATTTTGAATCATTTTTGGTAGAGTCCAAAAAATCCATTTTCTGATGAAAAACGATGACCCCGGACCAGTCGAACGTTGAAAAAATGGTCAATATTGATGAAATTTTAACATTTAATCTTTTGACTTTAAATGACGGTTGGATGTGAGTTATTACTTTTTCAACTAAAATAAGTGTGTTTAAAGTCATTTCTGTGCCTGATATTGGTCAAAATTGAAGATTTTGAGTAAGCAAAACTCTGTAAAAATGGCAATTTTGGTCACTGTGAGGGTTTAAAAAGTGGTTATTCAACATGAGGCCCGATCCAAATGACATTTTGAATCATTTTTGGTAGAGTCCAAAAAATCAATTTTCTGATGAAAAACGATGACCCCGGACCAGTCGAACGTTGAAAAAATGGTCAATATTGATGAAATTTTAATATTTAATCTTTTCACTTTAAATGACGGTTGGATGTGAGTTATTACTTTTTCAACTAAAATAAGTGTGTTTAAAGTCATTTCTGTGCCTGAAATTGGTCAAATTGAAGATTTTGAGTAAGCAAAACTCTGTAAAAATGGCAATTTTGGTCACTGTGAGGGTTTAAAAAGTGGTTATTCAACATGAGGCCCGATCCAAATGACAATTTTGAACCATTTTTTGTAGAGTCCAAAAAATCAATTTTCTGATGAAAAACGATGACCCCGGACCAGTCGAACGTTCAAAAAATGGTCAATATTGATGAAATTTTAACATTTAATCTTTTGACTTTAAATGACGGTTGGATGTGAGTTATTACTTTTCCAACTAAAATAAGTGTGTTTAAAGTCATTTCTGTGCCTGAAATTGGTCAAAATTGAAGATTTTGAGTAAGCAAAACTCTGTAAAAATGGCAATTTTGGTCACTGTGAGGGTTTAAAAAGTGGTTATTCAACATGAGGCCTGATCCAAATGACATTTTGAATCATTTTTGGTAGAGTCCAAAAAATCCATTTTCTGATGAAAAACGATGACCCCGGACCAGTCGAACGTTGAAAAAATTGTCAATATTGATGAAATTTTAACATTTAATCTTTTGACTTTAAATGACGGTTGGATGTGAGTTATTACTTTTTCAACTAAAATAAGTGTAGTTAAAGTCATTTCTGTGCCTGAAATTGGTCAAAATTGAAGATTTTGAGTAAGCAAAACTCTGTAAAAATGGCAGTTTTGGTCACTGTGAGGGTTTAAAAAGTGGTTATTCAACATGAGGCCTGATCCAAATGACATTTTGAATCATTTTTGGTAGAGTCCAAAAAATCAATTTTCTGATGAAAAACGATGACCCCGGACCAGTCGAACGTTGAAAAAATGGTCAATATTGATGAAATTTTAACATTTAATCTTTTGACTTTAAATGACGGTTGGATGTGAGTTATTACTTTTTCAACTAAAATAAGTGTGTTTAAAGTCATTTCTGTGCCTGAAATTGGTCAAAATTGAAGATTTTGAGTAAGCAAAACTCTGTAAAAATGGCAATTTTGGTCACTGTGAGGGTTTAAAAAGTGGTTATTCAACATGAGGCCCGATCCAAATGACATTTTGAATCATTTTTGGTAGAGTCCAAAAAATTCATTTTCTGATGAAAAACGATGACCCCGGACCAGTCGAACGTTGAAAAAATGGTCAATATTGATGAAATTTTAATATTTAATCTTTTGACTTTAAATGACGGTTGGATGTGAGTTATTACTTTTTCAACTAAAATAAGTGTGTTTAAAGTCATTTCTGTGCCTGAAATTGGTCAAAATTGAAGATTTTGAGTAAGCAAAACTCTGTAAAAATGGCAGTTTTAGTCACTGTGAGGGTTTAAAAAGTGGTTATTCAACATGAGGCCCGATCCAAATGACATTTTGAATTATTTTTGGTAGAGTCCAAAAAATCAATTTTCTGATGAAAAACGATGACCCCGGACCAGTCGAACGTTGAAAAAATGGTCAATATTGATGAAATTTTAACATTTAATCTTTTGACTTTAAATGACGGTTGGATGTGAGTTATTACTTTTTCAACTAAAATAAGTGTGTTTAAAGTCATTTCTGTGCCTGAAATTGGTCAAAATTGAAGATTTTGAGTAAGCAAAACTCTGTAAAAATGGCAATTTTGGTCACTGTGAGGGTTTAAAAAGTGGTTATTCAACATGAGGCCCGATCCAAATGACATTTTGAATCATTTTTGGTAGAGTCCAAAAAATCCATTTTCTGATGAAAAACGATGACCCCGGACCAGTCGAACGTTGAAAAAATGGTCAATATTGATGAAATTTTAACATTTAATCTTTTGACTTTAAATGATGGTTGGATGTGAGTTATTACTTTTTCAACTAAAATAAGTGTGTTTAAAGTCATTTCTGTGCCTGAAATTGGTCAAAATTGAAGATTTTGAGTAAGCAAAACTCTGTAAAAATGGCAGTTTTGGTCACTGTGAGGGTTTAAAAAGTGGTTATTCAACATGAGGCCCGATCCAAATGACATTTTGAATTATTTTTGGTAGAGTCCAAAAAATCAATTTTCTGATGAAAAACGATGACCCCGGACCAGTCGAACGTTGAAAAAATGGTCAATATTGATGAAATTTTAACATTTAATCTTTTGACTTTAAATGACGGTTGGATGTGAGTTATTACTTTTTCAACTAAAATAAGTGTGTTTAAAGTCATTTCTGTGCCTGAAATTGGTCAAAATTGAAGATTTTGAGTAAGCAAAACTCTGTAAAAATGGCAATTTTGGTCACTGTGAGGGTTTAAAAAGTGGTTATTCAACATGAGGCCCGATCCAAATGACATTTTGAATCATTTTTGGTAGAGTCCAAAAAATCAATTTTCTGATGAAAAACGATGACCCTGGACCAGTCGAACGTTGAAAAAATGGTCAATATTGATGAAATTTTAACATATAATCTTTTGACTTTACATGATGGTTGGATGTGAGTTATTACTTTTTCAACTAAAATAAGTGTGTTTAAAGTCATTTCTGTGCCTGAAATTGGTCAAAATTGAAGATTTTGAGTAAGCAAAACTCTGTAAAAATGGCAGTTTTGGTCACTGTGAGGGTTTAAAAAGTGGTTATTCAACATGAGGCCTGATCCAAATGACATTTTGAATCATTTTTGGTAGAGTCCAAAAAATCCATTTTCTGATGAAAAACGATGACCCCGGACCAGTCGAACATTGAAAAAATGGTCAATATTGATGAAATTTTAACATTTAATCTTTTGACTTTAAATGACGGTTGGATGTCAGTTATTACTTTTTCAACTAAAATAAGTGTGTTTAAAGTCATTTCTGTGCCTGAAATTGGTCAAAATTGAAGATTTTGAGTAAGCAAAACTCTGTAAAAATGGCAATTTTGGTCACTGTGAGGGTTTAAAAAGTGGTTATTCAACATGAGGCCCGATCCAAATGACATTTTGAATCATTTTTGGTAGAGTCCAAAAAATCCATTTTCTGATGAAAAACGATGACCCCGGACCAGTCGAACGTTGAAAAAATTGTCAATATTGATGAAATTTTAACATTTAATCTTTTGACTTTAAATGACGGTTGGATGTGAGTTATTACTTTTTCAACTAAAATAAGTGTATTTAAAGTCATTTCTGTGCCTGAAATTGGTCAAAATTGAAGATTTTGAGTAAGCAAAACTCTGTAAAAATGGCAATTTTGGTCACTGTGAGGGTTTAAAAAGTGGTTATTCAACATGAGGCCCGATCCAAATGACATTTTGAATCATTTTTGGTAGAGTCCAAAAAATCAATTTTCTGATGAAAAACGATGACCCCGGACCAGTCGAACGTTGAAAAAATGGTCAATATTGATGAAATTTTAACATTTAATCTTTTGACTTTAAATGACGGTTGGATGTGAGTTATTACTTTTTCAACTAAAATAAGTGTGTTTAAAGTCATTTCTGTGCCTGAAATTGGTCAAAATTGAAGATTTTGAGTAAGCAAAACTCTGTAAAAATGGCAATTTTGGTCACTGTGAGGGTTTAAAAAGTGGTTATTCAACATGAGGCCCGATCCAAATGACATTTTGAATCATTTTTGGTAGAGTCCAAAAAATTCATTTTCTGATGAAAAACGATGACCCCGGACCAGTCGAACGTTGAAAAAATGGTCAATATTGATGAAATTTTAACATTTAATCTTTTGACTTTAAATGACGGTTGGATGTCAGTTATTACTTTTTCAACTAAAATAAGTGTGTTTAAAGTCATTTCTGTGCCTGAAATTGGTCAAAATTGAAGATTTTGAGTAAGCAAAACTCTGTAAAAATGGCAGTTTTGGTCACTGTGAGGGTTTAAAAAGTGGTTATTCAACATGAGGCCCGATCCAAATGACATTTTGAATCATTTTTGGTAGAGTCCAAAAAAATCAATTTTCTGATGAAAAACGATGACCCCGGACCAGTCGAACGTTGAAAAAATGGTCAATATTGATGAAATTTTAACATTTAATCTTTTGACTTTAAATGGCGGTTGGATGTGAGTTATTACTTTTTCAACTAAAATAAGTGTGTTTAAAGTCATTTCTGTGCCTGAAATTGGTCAAAATTGAAGATTTTGAGTAAGCAAAACTCTGTAAAAATGGCAGTTTTGGTCACTGTGAGGGTTTAAAAAGTGGTTATTCAACATGAGGCCTGATCCAAATGACATTTTGAATCATTTTTGGTAGAGTCCAAAAAATCCATTTTCTGATGAAAAATGATGACCCCGGACCAGTCGAACGTTGAAAAAATGGTCAATATTGATGAAATTTTAACATTTAATCTTTTGACTTTAAATGACGGTTGGGTGTGAGTTATTACTTTTTCAACTAAAATAAGTGTGTTTAAAGTCATTTCTGTGCCTGAAATTGGTCAAAATTGAAGATTTTGAGTAAGCAAAACTCTGTAAAAATGGCAATTTTGGTCACTGTGAGGGTTTAAAAAGTGGTTATTCAACATGAGGCCCGATCCAAATGACATTTTGAATCATTTTTGGTAGAGTCCAAAAAATCAATTTTCTGATGAAAAACGATGACCCTTGACCAGTCGAACGTTGAAAAAATGGTCAATTTGATGAAATTTTAACATTTAATCTTTTGACTTTAAATGACGGTTGGATGTGAGTTATTACTTTTTCAACTAAAATAAGTGTGTTTAAAGTCATTTCTGTGCCTGAAATTGGTCAAAATTGAAGATTTTGAGTAAGCAAAACTCTGTAAAAATGGCAATTTTGGTCACTGTGAGGGTTTAAAAAGTGGTTATTCAACATGAGGCCCGATCCAAATGACATTTTGAATCATTTTTGGTAGAGTCCAAAAATCAATTTTCTGATGAAAAACGATGACCCCGGACCAGTCGAACGTTGAAAAAATGGTCAATATTGATGAAATTTTAACATTTAATCTTTTGACTTTAAATGACGGTTGGATGTGAGTTATTACTTTTTCAACTAAAATAAGTGTGTTTAAAGTCATTTCTGTGCCTGAAATTGGTCAAAATTGAAGATTTTGAGTAAGCAAAACTCTGTAAAAATGGCAATTTTGGTCACTGTGAGGGTTTAAAAAGTGGTTATTCAACATGAGGCCCGATCCAAATGACATTTTTAATAATTTTTGGTAGAGTCCAAAAAATCAATTTTCTGATGAAAAACGATGACCCCGGACCAGTCGAACGTTGAAAAAATGGTCAATATTGATGAAATTTTAACATTTAATCTTTTGACTTTAAATGACGGTTGGATGTGAGTTATTAATTTTTCAACTAAAATAAGTGTGTTTAAAGTCATTTCTGTGCCTGAAATTGGTCAAAATTGAAGATTTTGAGTAAGCAAAACTCTGTAAAAATGGCAATTTTGGTCACTGTGAGGGTTTAAAAAGTGGTTATTCAACATGAGGCCCGATCCAAATGACATTTTGAATCATTTTTGGTAGAGTCCAAAAAATCAATTTTCTGATGAAAAACGATGACCCCGGACCAGTCGAACGTTGAAAAAATGGTCAATATTGATGAAATTTTAATATTTAATCTTTTGACTTTAAATGACGGTTGGATGTGAGTTATTACTTTTTCAACTAAAATAAGTGTGTTTAAAGTCATTTCTGTGCCTGAAATTGGTCAAAATTGAAGATTTTGAGTAAGCAAAACTCTGTAAAAATTGCAGTTTTGGTCACTGTGAGGGTTTAAAAAGTGGTTATTCAACATGAGGCCCGATCCAAATGACATTTTGAATCATTTTTGGTAGAGTCCAAAAAATCAATTTTCTGATGAAAAACGATGACCCCGGACCAGTCGAACGTTGAAAAAATGGTCAATATTGATGAAATTTTAACATTTAATCTTTTGACTTTAAATGACGGTTGGATGTGTGTTATTACTTTTTCAACTAAAATAAGTGTGTTTAAAGTCATTTCTGTGCCTGAAATTGGTCAAAATTGAAGATTTTGAGTAAGCAAAACTCTGTAAAAATGGCAGTTTTGGTCACTGTGAGGGTTTAAAAAGTGGTTATTCAACATGAGGCCTGATCCAAATGACATTTTGAATCATTTTTGGTAGAGTCCAAAAAATCCATTTTCTGATGAAAAACGATGACCCCGGACCAGTCGAACGTTGAAAAAATGGTCAATATTGATGAAATTTTAACATTTATTCTTTTGACTTTAAATGACGGTTGGATGTCAGTTATTACTTTTTCAACTAAAATAAGTGTGTTTAAAGTCATTTCTGTGCCTGAAATTGGTCAAAATTGAAGATTTTGAGTAAGCAAAACTCTGTAAAAATGGCAGTTTTGGTCACTGTGAGGGTTTAAAAAGTGGTTATTCAACATGAGGCCTGATCCAAATGACATTTTGAATCATTTTTGGTAGAGTCCAAAAAATCAATTTTCTGATGAAAAACGATAACCCCGGACCAGTCGAACATTGAAAAAATTGTCAATATTGATGAAATTTTAACATTTAATCTTTTGACTTTAAATGACGGTTGGATGTCAGTTATTACTTTTTCAACTAAAATAAGTGTGTTTAAAATCATTTCTGTGCCTGAAATTGGTCAAAATTGAAGATTTTGAGTAAGCAAAACTCTGTAAAAATGGCAATTTTGGTCACTGTGAGGGTTTAAAAAGTGGTTATTCAACATGAGGCCCGATCCAAATGACATTTTGAATCATTTTTGGTAGAGTCCAAAAAATCCATTTTCTGATGAAAAACGATGACCCCGGACCAGTCGAACGTTGAAAAAAATGGTCAATATTGATGAAATTTTAACATTTAATCTTTTGACTTTAAATGACGGTTGGATGTGAGTTATTACTTTTTCAACTAAAATAAGTGTGTTTAAAGTCATTTCTGTGCCTGAAATTGGTCAAAATTGAAGATTTTGAGTAAGCAAAACTCTGTAAAAATGGCAATTTTGGTCACTGTGAGGGTTTAAAAAGTGGTTATTCAACATGAGGCCCGATCCAAATGACATTTTGAATCATTTTTGGTAGAGTCCAAAAAATCAATTTTCTGATGAAAAACGATGACCCCGGACCAGTCGAACGTTGAAAAAATGGTCAATATTGATGAAATTTTAATATTTAATCTTTTCACTTTAAATGACGGTTGGATGTGAGTTATTACTTTTTCAACTAAAATAAGTGTGTTTAAAGTCATTTCTGTGCCTGAAATATGTCATATTGAAGATTTTGAGTAAGCAAAACTCTGTAAAAATGGCAATTTTGGTCACTGTGAGGGTTTAAAAAGTGGTTATTCAACATGAGGCCCGATCCAAATGACAATTTTGAATCATTTTTTGTAGAGTCCAAAAAATCAATTTTCTGATGAAAAACGATGACCCCGGACCAGTCGAACGTTCAAAAAATGGTCAATATTGATGAAATTTTAACATTTAATCTTTTGACTTTAAATGACGGTTGGATGTGAGTTATTACTTTTTCAACTAAAATAAGTGTGTTTAAAGTCATTTCTGTGCCTGAAATTGGTCAAAATTGAAGATTTTGAGTAAGCAAAACTCTGTAAAAATGGCAATTTTGGTCACTGTGAGGGTTTAAAAAGTGGTTATTCAACATGAGGCCCGATCCAAATGACATTTTGAATCATTTTTGGTAGAGTCCAAAAAATCCATTTTCTGATGAAAAACGATGACCCCGGACCAGTCGAACGTTGAAAAAATTGTCAATATTGATGAAATTTTAACATTTAATCTTTTGACTTTAAATGACGGTTGGATGTGAGTTATTACTTTTTCAACTAAAATAAGTGTATTTAAAGTCATTTCTGTGCCTGAAATTGGTCAAAATTGAAGATTTTGAGTAAGCAAAACTCTGTAAAAATGGCAATTTTGGTCACTGTGAGGGTTTAAAAAGTGGTTATTCAACATGAGGCCCGATCCAAATGACATTTTGAATCATTTTTGGTAGAGTCCAAAAAATCAATTTTCTGATGAAAAACGATGACCCCGGACCAGTCGAACGTTGAAAAAATGGTCAATATTGATGAAATTTTAACATTTAATCTTTTGACTTTAAATGACGGTTGGATGTGAGTTATTACTTTTTCAACTAAAATAAGTGTGTTTAAAGTCATTTCTGTGCCTGAAATTGGTCAAAATTGAAGATTTTGAGTAAGCAAAACTCTGTAAAAATGGCAATTTTGGTCACTGTGAGGGTTTAAAAAGTGGTTATTCAACATGAGGCCCGATCCAAATGACATTTTGAATCATTTTTGGTAGAGTCCAAAAAATTCATTTTCTGATGAAAAACGATGACCCCGGACCAGTCGAACGTTGAAAAAATGGTCAATATTGATGAAATTTTAACATTTAATCTTTTGACTTTAAATGACGGTTGGATGTCAGTTATTACTTTTTCAACTAAAATAAGTGTGTTTAAAGTCATTTCTGTGCCTGAAATTGGTCAAAATTGAAGATTTTGAGTAAGCAAAACTCTGTAAAAATGGCAGTTTTGGTCACTGTGAGGGTTTAAAAAGTGGTTATTCAACATGAGGCCCGATCCAAATGACATTTTGAATCATTTTTGGTAGAGTCCAAAAAAATCAATTTTCTGATGAAAAACGATGACCCCGGACCAGTCGAACGTTGAAAAAATGGTCAATATTGATGAAATTTTAACATTTAATCTTTTGACTTTAAATGGCGGTTGGATGTGAGTTATTACTTTTTCAACTAAAATAAGTGTGTTTAAAGTCATTTCTGTGCCTGAAATTGGTCAAAATTGAAGATTTTGAGTAAGCAAAACTCTGTAAAAATGGCAGTTTTGGTCACTGTGAGGGTTTAAAAAGTGGTTATTCAACATGAGGCCTGATCCAAATGACATTTTGAATCATTTTTGGTAGAGTCCAAAAAATCCATTTTCTGATGAAAAATGATGACCCCGGACCAGTCGAACGTTGAAAAAATGGTCAATATTGATGAAATTTTAACATTTAATCTTTTGACTTTAAATGACGGTTGGGTGTGAGTTATTACTTTTTCAACTAAAATAAGTGTGTTTAAAGTCATTTCTGTGCCTGAAATTGGTCAAAATTGAAGATTTTGAGTAAGCAAAACTCTGTAAAAATGGCAATTTTGGTCACTGTGAGGGTTTAAAAAGTGGTTATTCAACATGAGGCCCGATCCAAATGACATTTTGAATCATTTTTGGTAGAGTCCAAAAAATCAATTTTCTGATGAAAAACGATGACCCTTGACCAGTCGAACGTTGAAAAAATGGTCAATATTGATGAAATTTTAACATTTAATCTTTTGACTTTAAATGACGGTTGGATGTGAGTTATTACTTTTTCAACTAAAATAAGTGTGTTTAAAGTCATTTCTGTGCCTGAAATTGGTCAAAATTGAAGATTTTGAGTAAGCAAAACTCTGTAAAAATGGCAATTTTGGTCACTGTGAGGGTTTAAAAAGTGGTTATTCAACATGAGGCCCGATCCAAATGACATTTTGAATCATTTTTGGTAGAGTCCAAAAATCAATTTTCTGATGAAAAACGATGACCCCGGACCAGTCGAACGTTGAAAAAATGGTCAATATTGATGAAATTTTAACATTTAATCTTTTGACTTTAAATGACGGTTGGATGTGAGTTATTACTTTTTCAACTAAAATAAGTGTGTTTAAAGTCATTTCTGTGCCTGAAATTGGTCAAAATTGAAGATTTTGAGTAAGCAAAACTCTGTAAAAATGGCAATTTTGGTCACTGTGAGGGTTTAAAAAGTGGTTATTCAACATGAGGCCCGATCCAAATGACATTTTTAATCATTTTTGGTAGAGTCCAAAAAATCAATTTTCTGATGAAAAACGATGACCCCGGACCAGTCGAACGTTGAAAAAATGGTCAATATTGATGAAATTTTAACATTTAATCTTTTGACTTTAAATGACGGTTGGATGTGAGTTATTAATTTTTCAACTAAAATAAGTGTGTTTAAAGTCATTTCTGTGCCTGAAATTGGTCAAAATTGAAGATTTTGAGTAAGCAAAACTCTGTAAAAATGGCAATTTTGGTCACTGTGAGGGTTTAAAAAGTGGTTATTCAACATGAGGCCCGATCCAAATGACATTCTGAATCATTTTTGGTAGAGTCCAAAAAATCAATTTTCTGATGAAAAACGATGACCCCGGACCAGTCGAACGTTGAAAAAATGGTCAATATTGATGAAATTTTAATATTTAATCTTTTGACTTTAAATGACGGTTGGATGTGAGTTATTACTTTTTCAACTAAAATAAGTGTGTTTAAAGTCATTTCTGTGCCTGAAATTGGTCAAAATTGAAGATTTTGAGTAAGCAAAACTCTGTAAAAATTGCAGTTTTGGTCACTGTGAGGGTTTAAAAAGTGGTTATTCAACATGAGGCCCGATCCAAATGACATTTTGAATCATTTTTGGTAGAGTCCAAAAAATCAATTTTCTGATGAAAAACGATGACCCCGGACCAGTCGAACGTTGAAAAAATGGTCAATATTGATGAAATTTTAACATTTAATCTTTTGACTTTAAATGACGGTTGGATGTGAGTTATTACTTTTTCAACTAAAATAAGTGTGTTTAAAGTCATTTCTGTGCCTGAAATTGGTCAAAATTGAAGATTTTGAGTAAGCAAAACTCTGTAAAAATGGCAGCTTTGGTCACTGTGAGGGTTTAAAAAGTGGTTATTCAACATGAGGCCTGATCCAAATGACATTTTGAATCATTTTTGGTAGAGTCCAAAAAATCAATTTTCTGATGAAAAACGATGACCCCGGACCAGTCGAACGTTGAAAAAATGGTCAATATTGATGAAATTTTAACATTTAATCTTTTGACTTTAAATGACGGTTGGATGTGTGTTATTACTTTTTCAACTAAAATAAGTGTGTTTAAAGTCATTTCTGTGCCTGAAATTGGTCAAAATTGAAGATTTTGAGTAAGCAAAACTCTGTAAAAATGGCAGTTTTGGTCACTGTGAGGGTTTAAAAAGTGGTTATTCAACATGAGGCCTGATCCAAATGACATTTTGAATCATTTTTGGTAGAGTCCAAAAAATCCATTTTCTGATGAAAAACGATGACCCCGGACCAGTCGAACGTTGAAAAAATGGTCAATATTGATGAAATTTTAACATTTATTCTTTTGACTTTAAATGACGGTTGGATGTCAGTTATTACTTTTTCAACTAAAATAAGTGTGTTTAAAGTCATTTCTGTGCCTGAAATTGGTCAAAATTGAAGATTTTGAGTAAGCAAAACTCTGTAAAAATGGCAGTTTTGGTCACTGTGAGGGTTTAAAAAGTGGTTATTCAACATGAGGCCTGATCCAAATGACATTTTGAATCATTTTTGGTAGAGTCCAAAAAATCAATTTTCTGATGAAAAACGATAACCCCGGACCAGTCGAACGTTGAAAAAATTGTCAATATTGATGAAATTTTAACATTTAATCTTTTGACTTTAAATGACGGTTGGATGTCAGTTATTACTTTTTCAACTAAAATAAGTGTGTTTAAAATCATTTCTGTGCCTGAAATTGGTCAAAATTGAAGATTTTGAGTAAGCAAAACTCTGTAAAAATGGCAATTTTGGTCACTGTGAGGGTTTAAAAAGTGGTTATTCAACATGAGGCCCGATCCAAATGACATTTTGAATCATTTTTGGTAGAGTCCAAAAAATCCATTTTCTGATGAAAAACGATGACCCCGGACCAGTCGAACGTTGAAAAAAATGGTCAATATTGATGAAATTTTAACATTTAATCTTTTGACTTTAAATGACGGTTGGATGTGAGTTATTACTTTTTCAACTAAAATAAGTGTGTTTAAAGTCATTTCTGTGCCTGAAATTGGTCAAAATTGAAGATTTTGAGTAAGCAAAACTCTGTAAAAATGGCAATTTTGGTCACTGTGAGGGTTTAAAAAGTGGTTATTCAACATGAGGCCCGATCCAAATGACATTTTGAATCATTTTTGGTAGAGTCCAAAAAATCAATTTTCTGATGAAAAACGATGACCCCGGACCAGTCGAACGTTGAAAAAATGGTCAATATTGATGAAATTTTAATATTTAATCTTTTCACTTTAAATGACGGTTGGATGTGAGTTATTACTTTTTCAACTAAAATAAGTGTGTTTAAAGTCATTTCTGTGCCTGAAATATGTCATATTGAAGATTTTGAGTAAGCAAAACTCTGTAAAAATGGCAATTTTGGTCACTGTGAGGGTTTAAAAAGTGGTTATTCAACATGAGGCCCGATCCAAATGACAATTTTGAATCATTTTTTGTAGAGTCCAAAAAATCAATTTTCTGATGAAAAACGATGACCCCGGACCAGTCGAACGTTCAAAAAATGGTCAATATTGATGAAATTTTAACATTTAATCTTTTGACTTTAAATGACGGTTGGATGTGAGTTATTACTTTTTCAACTAAAATAAGTGTGTTTAAAGTCATTTCTGTGCCTGAAATTGGTCAAAATTGAAGATTTTGAGTAAGCAAAACTCTGTAAAAATGGCAATTTTGGTCACTGTGAGGGTTTAAAAAGTGGTTATTCAACATGAGGCCCGATCCAAATGACATTTTGAATCATTTTTGGTAGAGTCCAAAAAATCCATTTTCTGATGAAAAACGATGACCCCGGACCAGTCGAACGTTGAAAAAATTGTCAATATTGATGAAATTTTAACATTTAATCTTTTGACTTTAAATGACGGTTGGATGTGAGTTATTACTTTTTCAACTAAAATAAGTGTATTTAAAGTCATTTCTGTGCCTGAAATTGGTCAAAATTGAAGATTTTGAGTAAGCAAAACTCTGTAAAAATGGCAATTTTGGTCACTGTGAGGGTTTAAAAAGTGGTTATTCAACATGAGGCCCGATCCAAATGACATTTTGAATCATTTTTGGTAGAGTCCAAAAAATTCATTTTCTGATGAAAAACGATGACCCCGGACCAGTCGAACGTTGAAAAAATGGTCAATATTGATGAAATTTTAACATTTAATCTTTTGACTTTAAATGACGGTTGGATGTGAGTTATTACTTTTTCAACTAAAATAAGTGTGTTTAAAGTCATTTCTGTGCCTGAAATTGGTCAAAATTGAAGATTTTGAGTAAGCAAAACTCTGTAAAAATGGCAGTTTTGGTCACTGTGAGGGTTTAAAAAGTGGTTATTCAACATGAGGCCTGATCCAAATGACATTTTGAATCATTTTTGGTAGAGTCCAAAAAATCCATTTTCTGATGAAAAATGATGACCCCGGACCAGTCGAACGTTGAAAAAATGGTCAATATTGATGAAATTTTAACATTTAATCTTTTGACTTTAAATGACGGTTGGGTGTGAGTTATTACTTTTTCAACTAAAATAAGTGTGTTTAAAGTCATTTCTGTGCCTGAAATTGGTCAAAATTGAAGATTTTGAGTAAGCAAAACTCTGTAAAAATGGCAATTTTGGTCACTGTGAGGGTTTAAAAAGTGGTTATTCAACATGAGGCCCGATCCAAATGACATTTTGAATCATTTTTGGTAAAGTCCAAAAAATCAATTTTCTGATGAAAAACGATGACCCTTGACCAGTCGAACGTTGAAAAAATGGTCAATATTGATGAAATTTTAACATTTAATCTTTTGACTTTAAATGACGGTTGGATGTGAGTTATTACTTTTTCAACTAAAATAAGTGTGTTTAAAGTCATTTCTGTGCCTGAAATTGGTCAAAATTGAAGATTTTGAGTAAGCAAAACTCTGTAAAAATGGCAATTTTGGTCACTGTGAGGGTTTAAAAAGTGGTTATTCAACATGAGGCCCGATCCAAATGACATTTTGAATCATTTTTGGTAGAGTCCAAAAATCAATTTTCTGATGAAAAACGATGACCCCGGACCAGTCGAACGTTGAAAAAATGGTCAATATTGATGAAATTTTAACATTTAATCTTTTGACTTTAAATGACGGTTGGATGTCAGTTATTACTTTTTCAACTAAAATAAGTGTGTTTAAAGTCATTTCTGTGCCTGAAATTGGTCAAAATTGAAGATTTTGAGTAAGCAAAACTCTGTAAAAATGGCAGTTTTGGTCACTGTGAGGGTTTAAAAAGTGGTTATTCAACATGAGGCCCGATCCAAATGACATTTTGAATCATTTTTGGTAGAGTCCAAAAAAATCAATTTTCTGATGAAAAACGATGACCCCGGACCAGTCGAACGTTGAAAAAATGGTCAATATTGATGAAATTTTAACATTTAATCTTTTGACTTTAAATGGCGGTTGGATGTGAGTTATTACTTTTTCAACTAAAATAAGTGTGTTTAAAGTCATTTCTGTGCCTGAAATTGGTCAAAATTGAAGATTTTGAGTAAGCAAAACTCTGTAAAAATGGCAGTTTTGGTCACTGTGAGGGTTTAAAAAGTGGTTATTCAACATGAGGCCTGATCCAAATGACATTTTGAATCATTTTTGGTAGAGTCCAAAAAATCCATTTTCTGATGAAAAATGATGACCCCGGACCAGTCGAACGTTGAAAAAATGGTCAATATTGATGAAATTTTAACATTTAATCTTTTGACTTTAAATGACGGTTGGGTGTGAGTTATTACTTTTTCAACTAAAATAAGTGTGTTTAAAGTCATTTCTGTGCCTGAAATTGGTCAAAATTGAAGATTTTGAGTAAGCAAAACTCTGTAAAAATGGCAATTTTGGTCACTGTGAGGGTTTAAAAAGTGGTTATTCAACATGAGGCCCGATCCAAATGACATTTTGAATCATTTTTGGTAGAGTCCAAAAAATCAATTTTCTGATGAAAAACGATGACCCTTGACCAGTCGAACGTTGAAAAAATGGTCAATATTGATGAAATTTTAACATTTAATCTTTTGACTTTAAATGACGGTTGGATGTGAGTTATTACTTTTTCAACTAAAATAAGTGTGTTTAAAGTCATTTCTGTGCCTGAAATTGGTCAAAATTGAAGATTTTGAGTAAGCAAAACTCTGTAAAAATGGCAATTTTGGTCACTGTGAGGGTTTAAAAAGTGGTTATTCAACATGAGGCCCGATCCAAATGACATTTTGAATCATTTTTGGTAGAGTCCAAAAATCAATTTTCTGATGAAAAACGATGACCCCGGACCAGTCGAACGTTGAAAAAATGGTCAATATTGATGAAATTTTAACATTTAATCTTTTGACTTTAAATGACGGTTGGATGTGAGTTATTACTTTTTCAACTAAAATAAGTGTGTTTAAAGTCATTTCTGTGCCTGAAATTGGTCAAAATTGAAGATTTTGAGTAAGCAAAACTCTGTAAAAATGGCAATTTTGGTCACTGTGAGGGTTTAAAAAGTGGTTATTCAACATGAGGCCCGATCCAAATGACATTTTTAATCATTTTTGGTAGAGTCCAAAAAATCAATTTTCTGATGAAAAACGATGACCCCGGACCAGTCGAACGTTGAAAAAATGGTCAATATTGATGAAATTTTAACATTTAATCTTTTGACTTTAAATGACGGTTGGATGTGAGTTATTAATTTTTCAACTAAAATAAGTGTGTTTAAAGTCATTTCTGTGCCTGAAATTGGTCAAAATTGAAGATTTTGAGTAAGCAAAACTCTGTAAAAATGGCAATTTTGGTCACTGTGAGGGTTTAAAAAGTGGTTATTCAACATGAGGCCCGATCCAAATGACATTCTGAATCATTTTTGGTAGAGTCCAAAAAATCAATTTTCTGATGAAAAACGATGACCCCGGACCAGTCGAACGTTGAAAAAATGGTCAATATTGATGAAATTTTAATATTTAATCTTTTGACTTTAAATGACGGTTGGATGTGAGTTATTACTTTTTCAACTAAAATAAGTGTGTTTAAAGTCATTTCTGTGCCTGAAATTGGTCAAAATTGAAGATTTTGAGTAAGCAAAACTCTGTAAAAATTGCAGTTTTGGTCACTGTGAGGGTTTAAAAAGTGGTTATTCAACATGAGGCCCGATCCAAATGACATTTTGAATCATTTTTGGTAGAGTCCAAAAAATCAATTTTCTGATGAAAAACGATGACCCCGGACCAGTCGAACGTTGAAAAAATGGTCAATATTGATGAAATTTTAACATTTAATCTTTTGACTTTAAATGACGGTTGGATGTGAGTTATTACTTTTTCAACTAAAATAAGTGTGTTTAAAGTCATTTCTGTGCCTGAAATTGGTCAAAATTGAAGATTTTGAGTAAGCAAAACTCTGTAAAAATGGCAGCTTTGGTCACTGTGAGGGTTTAAAAAGTGGTTATTCAACATGAGGCCTGATCCAAATGACATTTTGAATCATTTTTGGTAGAGTCCAAAAAATCAATTTTCTGATGAAAAACGATGACCCCGGACCAGTCGAACGTTGAAAAAATGGTCAATATTGATGAAATTTTAACATTTAATCTTTTGACTTTAAATGACGGTTGGATGTGTGTTATTACTTTTTCAACTAAAATAAGTGTGTTTAAAGTCATTTCTGTGCCTGAAATTGGTCAAAATTGAAGATTTTGAGTAAGCAAAACTCTGTAAAAATGGCAGTTTTGGTCACTGTGAGGGTTTAAAAAGTGGTTATTCAACATGAGGCCTGATCCAAATGACATTTTGAATCATTTTTGGTAGAGTCCAAAAAATCCATTTTCTGATGAAAAACGATGACCCCGGACCAGTCGAACGTTGAAAAAATGGTCAATATTGATGAAATTTTAACATTTGTTCTTTTGACTTTAAATGACGGTTGGATGTCAGTTATTACTTTTTCAACTAAAATAAGTGTGTTTAAAGTCATTTCTGTGCCTGAAATTGGTCAAAATTGAAGATTTTGAGTAAGCAAAACTCTGTAAAAATGGCAGTTTTGGTCACTGTGAGGGTTTAAAAAGTGGTTATTCAACATGAGGCCTGATCCAAATGACATTTTGAATCATTTTTGGTAGAGTCCAAAAAATCAATTTTCTGATGAAAAACGATAACCCCGGACCAGTCGAACGTTGAAAAAATTGTCAATATTGATGAAATTTTAACATTTAATCTTTTGACTTTAAATGACGGTTGGATGTCAGTTATTACTTTTTCAACTAAAATAAGTGTGTTTAAAATCATTTCTGTGCCTGAAATTGGTCAAAATTGAAGATTTTGAGTAAGCAAAACTCTGTAAAAATGGCAATTTTGGTCACTGTGAGGGTTTAAAAAGTGGTTATTCAACATGAGGCCCGATCCAAATGACATTTTGAATCATTTTTGGTAGAGTCCAAAAAATCCATTTTCTGATGAAAAACGATGACCCCGGACCAGTCGAACGTTGAAAAAAATGGTCAATATTGATGAAATTTTAACATTTAATCTTTTGACTTTAAATGACGGTTGGATGTGAGTTATTACTTTTTCAACTAAAATAAGTGTGTTTAAAGTCATTTCTGTGCCTGAAATTGGTCAAAATTGAAGATTTTGAGTAAGCAAAACTCTGTAAAAATGGCAATTTTGGTCACTGTGAGGGATTAAAAAGTGGTTATTCAACATGAGGCCCGATCCAAATGACATTTTGAATCATTTTTGGTAGAGTCCAAAAAATCAATTTTCTGATGAAAAACGATGACCCCGGACCAGTCGAACGTTGAAAAAATGGTCAATATTGATGAAATTTTAATATTTAATCTTTTCACTTTAAATGACGGTTGGATGTGAGTTATTACTTTTTCAACTAAAATAAGTGTGTTTAAAGTCATTTCTGTGCCTGAAATATGTCATATTGAAGATTTTGAGTAAGCAAAACTCTGTAAAAATGGCAATTTTGGTCACTGTGAGGGTTTAAAAAGTGGTTATTCAACATGAGGCCCGATCCAAATGACAATTTTGAATCATTTTTTGTAGAGTCCAAAAAATCAATTTTCTGATGAAAAACGATGACCCCGGACCAGTCGAACGTTCAAAAAATGGTCAATATTGATGAAATTTTAACATTTAATCTTTTGACTTTAAATGACGGTTGGATGTGAGTTATTACTTTTTCAACTAAAATAAGTGTGTTTAAAGTCATTTCTGTGCCTGAAATTGGTCAAAATTGAAGATTTTGAGTAAGCAAAACTCTGTAAAAATGGCAATTTTGGTCACTGTGAGGGTTTAAAAAGTGGTTATTCAACATGAGGCCCGATCCAAATGACATTTTGAATCATTTTTGGTAGAGTCCAAAAAATCCATTTTCTGATGAAAAACGATGACCCCGGACCAGTCGAACGTTGAAAAAATTGTCAATATTGATGAAATTTTAACATTTAATCTTTTGACTTTAAATGACGGTTGGATGTGAGTTATTACTTTTTCAACTAAAATAAGTGTATTTAAAGTCATTTCTGTGCCTGAAATTGGTCAAAATTGAAGATTTTGAGTAAGCAAAACTCTGTAAAAATGGCAATTTTGGTCACTGTGAGGGTTTAAAAAGTGGTTATTCAACATGAGGCCCGATCCAAATGACATTTTGAATCATTTTTGGTAGAGTCCAAAAAATTCATTTTCTGATGAAAAACGATGACCCCGGACCAGTCGAACGTTGAAAAAATGGTCAATATTGATGAAATTTTAACATTTAATCTTTTGACTTTAAATGACGGTTGGATGTGAGTTATTACTTTTTCAACTAAAATAAGTGTGTTTAAAGTCATTTCTGTGCCTGAAATTGGTCAAAATTGAAGATTTTGAGTAAGCAAAACTCTGTAAAAATGGCAGTTTTGGTCACTGTGAGGGTTTAAAAAGTGGTTATTCAACATGAGGCCTGATCCAAATGACATTTTGAATCATTTTTGGTAGAGTCCAAAAAATCCATTTTCTGATGAAAAATGATGACCCCGGACCAGTCGAACGTTGAAAAAATGGTCAATATTGATGAAATTTTAACATTTAATCTTTTGACTTTAAATGACGGTTGGGTGTGAGTTATTACTTTTTCAACTAAAATAAGTGTGTTTAAAGTCATTTCTGTGCCTGAAATTGGTCAAAATTGAAGATTTTGAGTAAGCAAAACTCTGTAAAAATGGCAATTTTGGTCACTGTGAGGGTTTAAAAAGTGGTTATTCAACATGAGGCCCGATCCAAATGACATTTTGAATCATTTTTGGTAGAGTCCAAAAAATCAATTTTCTGATGAAAAACGATGACCCTTGACCAGTCGAACGTTGAAAAAATGGTCAATATTGATGAAATTTTAACATTTAATCTTTTGACTTTAAATGACGGTTGGATGTGAGTTATTACTTTTTCAACTAAAATAAGTGTGTTTAAAGTCATTTCTGTGCCTGAAATTGGTCAAAATTGAAGATTTTGAGTAAGCAAAACTCTGTAAAAATGGCAATTTTGGTCACTGTGAGGGTTTAAAAAGTGGTTATTCAACATGAGGCCCGATCCAAATGACATTTTGAATCATTTTTGGTAGAGTCCAAAAATCAATTTTCTGATGAAAAACGATGACCCCGGACCAGTCGAACGTTGAAAAAATGGTCAATATTGATGAAATTTTAACATTTAATCTTTTGACTTTAAATGACGGTTGGATGTGAGTTATTACTTTTTCAACTAAAATAAGTGTGTTTAAAGTCATTTCTGTGCCTGAAATTGGTCAAAATTGAAGATTTTGAGTAAGCAAAACTCTGTAAAAATGGCAATTTTGGTCACTGTGAGGGTTTAAAAAGTGGTTATTCAACATGAGGCCCGATCCAAATGACATTTTTAATCATTTTTGGTAGAGTCCAAAAAATCAATTTTCTGATGAAAAACGATGACCCCGGACCAGTCGAACGTTGAAAAAATGGTCAATATTGATGAAATTTTAATATTTAATCTTTTGACTTTAAATGACGGTTGGATGTGAGTTATTACTTTTTCAACTAAAATAAGTGTGTTTAAAGTCATTTCTGTGCCTGAAATTGGTCAAAATTGAAGATTTTGAGTAAGCAAAACTCTGTAAAAATTGCAGTTTTGGTCACTGTGAGGGTTTAAAAAGTGGTTATTCAACATGAGGCCCGATCCAAATGACATTTTGAATCATTTTTGGTAGAGTCCAAAAAATCAATTTTCTGATGAAAAACGATGACCCCGGACCAGTCGAACGTTGAAAAAATGGTCAATATTGATGAAATTTTAACATTTAATCTTTTGACTTTAAATGACGGTTGGATGTGAGTTATTACTTTTTCAACTAAAATAAGTGTGTTTAAAGTCATTTCTGTGCCTGAAATTGGTCAAAATTGAAGATTTTGAGTAAGCAAAACTCTGTAAAAATGGCAGCTTTGGTCACTGTGAGGGTTTAAAAAGTGGTTATTCAACATGAGGCCTGATCCAAATGACATTTTGAATCATTTTTGGTAGAGTCCAAAAAATCAATTTTCTGATGAAAAACGATGACCCCGGACCAGTCGAACGTTGAAAAAATGGTCAATATTGATGAAATTTTAACATTTAATCTTTTGACTTTAAATGACGGTTGGATGTGTGTTATTACTTTTTCAACTAAAATAAGTGTGTTTAAAGTCATTTCTGTGCCTGAAATTGGTCAAAATTGAAGATTTTGAGTAAGCAAAACTCTGTAAAAATGGCAGTTTTGGTCACTGTGAGGGTTTAAAAAGTGGTTATTCAACATGAGGCCTGATCCAAATGACATTTTGAATCATTTTTGGTAGAGTCCAAAAAATCCATTTTCTGATGAAAAACGATGACCCCGGACCAGTCGAACGTTGAAAAAATGGTCAATATTGATGAAATTTTAACATTTATTCTTTTGACTTTAAATGACGGTTGGATGTCAGTTATTACTTTTTCAACTAAAATAAGTGTGTTTAAAGTCATTTCTGTGCCTGAAATTGGTCAAAATTGAAGATTTTGAGTAAGCAAAACTCTGTAAAAATGGCAGTTTTGGTCACTGTGAGGGTTTAAAAAGTGGTTATTCAACATGAGGCCTGATCCAAATGACATTTTGAATCATTTTTGGTAGAGTCCAAAAAATCAATTTTCTGATGAAAAACGATAACCCCGGACCAGTCGAACGTTGAAAAAATTGTCAATATTGATGAAATTTTAACATTTAATCTTTTGACTTTAAATCACGGTTGGATGTCAGTTATTACTTTTTCAACTAAAATAAGTGTGTTTAAAATCATTTCTGTGCCTGAAATTAGTCAAAATTGAAGATTTTGAGTAAGCAAAACTCTGTAAAAATGGCAATTTTGGTCACTGTGAGGGTTTAAAAAGTGGTTATTCAACATGAGGCCCGATCCAAATGACATTTTGAATCATTTTTGGTAGAGTCCAAAAAATCCATTTTCTGATGAAAAAACGATGACCCCGGACCAGTCGAACGTTGAAAAAAATGGTCAATATTGATGAAATTTTAACATTTAATCTTTTGACTTTAAATGACGGTTGGATGTGAGTTATTACTTTTTCAACTAAAATAAGTGTGTTTAAAGTCATTTCTGTGCCTGAAATTGGTCAAAATTGAAGATTTTGAGTAAGCAAAACTCTGTAAAAATGGCAATTTTGGTCACTGTGAGGGTTTAAAAAGTGGTTATTCAACATGAGGCCCGATCCAAATGACATTTTGAATCATTTTTGGTAGAGTCCAAAAAATCAATTTTCTGATGAAAAACGATGACCCCGGACCAGTCGAACGTTGAAAAAATGGTCAATATTGATGAAATTTTAATATTTAATCTTTTCACTTTAAATGACGGTTGGATGTGAGTTATTACTTTTTCAACTAAAATAAGTGTGTTTAAAGTCATTTCTGTGCCTGAAATATGTCATATTGAAGATTTTGAGTAAGCAAAACTCTGTAAAAATGGCAATTTTGGTCACTGTGAGGGTTTAAAAAGTGGTTATTCAACATGAGGCCCGATCCAAATGACAATTTTGAATCATTTTTTGTAGAGTCCAAAAAATCAATTTTCTGATGAAAAACGATGACCCCGGACCAGTCGAACGTTCAAAAAATGGTCAATATTGATGAAATTTTAACATTTAATCTTTTGACTTTAAATGACGGTTGGATGTGAGTTATTACTTTTTCAACTAAAATAAGTGTGTTTAAAGTCATTTCTGTGCCTGAAATTGGTCAAAATTGAAGATTTTGAGTAAGCAAAACTCTGTAAAAATGGCAATTTTGGTCACTGTGAGGGTTTAAAAAGTGGTTATTCAACATGAGGCCCGATCCAAATGACATTTTGAATCATTTTTGGTAGAGTCCAAAAAATCCATTTTCTGATGAAAAACGATGACCCCGGACCAGTCGAACGTTGAAAAAATTGTCAATATTGATGAAATTTTAACATTTAATCTTTTGACTTTAAATGACGGTTGGATGTGAGTTATTACTTTTTCAACTAAAATAAGTGTATTTAAAGTCATTTCTGTGCCTGAAATTGGTCAAAATTGAAGATTTTGAGTAAGCAAAACTCTGTAAAAATGGCAATTTTGGTCACAGTGAGGGTTTAAAAAGTGGTTATTCAACATGAGGCCCGATCCAAATGACATTTTGAATCATTTTTGGTAGAGTCCAAAAAATCAATTTTCTGATGAAAAACGATGACCCCGGACCAGTCGAACGTTGAAAAAATGGTCAATATTGATGAAATTTTAACATTTAATCTTTTGACTTTAAATGACGGTTGGATGTGAGTTATTACTTTTTCAACTAAAATAAGTGTGTTTAAAGTCATTTCTGTGCCTGAAATTGGTCAAAATTGAAGATTTTGAGTAAGCAAAACTCTGTAAAAATGGCAATTTTGGTCACTGTGAGGGTTTAAAAAGTGGTTATTCAACATGAGGCCCGATCCAAATGACATTTTGAATCATTTTTGGTAGAGTCCAAAAAATTCATTTTCTGATGAAAAACGATGACCCCGGACCAGTCGAACGTTGAAAAAATGGTCAATATTGATGAAATTTTAACATTTAATCTTTTGACTTTAAATGACGGTTGGATGTCAGTTATTACTTTTTCAACTAAAATAAGTGTGTTTAAAGTCATTTCTGTGCCTGAAATTGGTCAAAATTGAAGATTTTGAGTAAGCAAAACTCTGTAAAAATGGCAGTTTTGGTCACTGTGAGGGTTTAAAAAGTGGTTATTCAACATGAGGCCCGATCCAAATGACATTTTGAATCATTTTTGGTAGAGTCCAAAAAAATCAATTTTCTGATGAAAAACGATGACCCCGGACCAGTCGAACGTTGAAAAAATGGTCAATATTGATGAAATTTTAACATTTAATCTTTTGACTTTAAATGGCGGTTGGATGTGAGTTATTACTTTTTCAACTAAAATAAGTGTGTTTAAAGTCATTTCTGTGCCTGAAATTGGTCAAAATTGAAGATTTTGAGTAAGCAAAACTCTGTAAAAATGGCAGTTTTGGTCACTGTGAGGGTTTAAAAAGTGGTTATTCAACATGAGGCCTGATCCAAATGACATTTTGAATCATTTTTGGTAGAGTCCAAAAAATCCATTTTCTGATGAAAAATGATGACCCCGGACCAGTCGAACGTTGAAAAAATGGTCAATATTGATGAAATTTTAACATTTAATCTTTTGACTTTAAATGACGGTTGGATGTGAGTTATTACTTTTTCAACTAAAATAAGTGTGTTTAAAGTCATTTCTGTGCCTGAAATTGGTCAAAATTGAAGATTTTGAGTAAGCAAAACTCTGTAAAAATGGCAATTTTGGTCACTGTGAGGGTTTAAAAAGTGGTTATTCAACATGAGGCCCGATCCAAATGACATTTTGAATCATTTTTGGTAGAGTCCAAAAAATCAATTTTCTGATGAAAAACGATGACCCTTGACCAGTCGAACGTTGAAAAAATGGTCAATATTGATGAAATTTTAACATTTAATCTTTTGACTTTAAATGACGGTTGGATGTGAGTTATTACTTTTTCAACTAAAATAAGTGTGTTTAAAGTCATTTCTGTGCCTGAAATTGGTCAAAATTGAAGATTTTGAGTAAGCAAAACTCTGTAAAAATGGCAATTTTGGTCACTGTGAGGGTTTAAAAAGTGGTTATTCAACATGAGGCCCGATCCAAATGACATTTTGAATCATTTTTGGTAGAGTCCAAAAATCAATTTTCTGATGAAAAACGATGACCCCGGACCAGTCGAACGTTGAAAAAATGGTCAATATTGATGAAATTTTAACATTTAATCTTTTGACTTTAAATGACGGTTGGATGTGAGTTATTACTTTTTCAACTAAAATAAGTGTGTTTAAAGTCATTTCTGTGCCTGAAATTGGTCAAAATTGAAGATTTTGAGTAAGCAAAACTCTGTAAAAATGGCAATTTTGGTCACTGTGAGGGTTTAAAAAGTGGTTATTCAACATGAGGCCCGATCCAAATGACATTTTTAATCATTTTTGGTAGAGTCCAAAAAATCAATTTTCTGATGAAAAACGATGACCCCGGACCAGTCGAACGTTGAAAAATGGTCAATATTGATGAAATTTTAACATTTAATCTTTTGACTTTAAATGACGGTTGGATGTGAGTTATTAATTTTTCAACTAAAATAAGTGTGTTTAAAGTCATTTCTGTGCCTGAAATTGGTCAAAATTGAAGATTTTGAGTAAGCAAAACTCTGTAAAAATGGCAATTTTGGTCACTGTGAGGGTTTAAAAAGTGGTTATTCAACATGAGGCCCGATCCAAATGACATTTTGAATCATTTTTGGTAGAGTCCAAAAAATCAATTTTCTGATGAAAAACGATGACCCCGGACCAGTCGAACGTTGAAAAAATGGTCAATATTGATGAAATTTTAATATTTAATCTTTTGACTTTAAAATGACGGTTGGATGTGAGTTATTCTTTTTCAACTAAAATAAGTGTGTTTAAAGTCATTTCTGTGCCTGAAATTGGTCAAAATTGAAGATTTTGAGTAAGCAAAACTCTGTAAAAATTGCAGTTTTGGTCACTGTGAGGGTTTAAAAAGTGGTTATTCAACATGAGGCCCGATCCAAATGACATTTTGAATCATTTTTGGTAGAGTCCAAAAAATCAATTTTCTGATGAAAAACGATGACCCCGGACCAGTCGAACGTTGAAAAAATGGTCAATATTGATGAAATTTTAACATTTAATCTTTTGACTTTAAATGACGGTTGGATGTGAGTTATTAATTTTTCAACTAAAATAAGTGTGTTTAAAGTCATTTCTGTGCCTGAAATTGGTCAAAATTGAAGATTTTGAGTAAGCAAAACTCTGTAAAAATGGCAGCTTTGGTCACTGTGAGGGTTTAAAAAGTGGTTATTCAACATGAGGCCTGATCCAAATGACATTTTGAATCATTTTTGGTAGAGTCCAAAAAATCAATTTTCTGATGAAAAACGATGACCCCGGACCAGTCGAACGTTGAAAAAATGGTCAATATTGATGAAATTTTAACATTTATTCTTTTGACTTTTAAATGACGGTTGGATGTCAGTTATTACTTTTTCAACTAAAATAAGTGTGTTTAAAGTCATTTCTGTGCCTGAAATTGGTCAAAATTGAAGATTTTGAGTAAGCAAAACTCTGTAAAAATGGCAGTTTTGGTCACTGTGAGGGTTTAAAAAGTGGTTATTCAACATGAGGCCTGATCCAAATGACATTTTGAATCATTTTTGGTAGAGTCCAAAAAATCAATTTTCTGATGAAAAACGATAACCCCGGACCAGTCGAACGTTGAAAAAATTGTCAATATTGATGAAATTTTAACATTTAATCTTTTGACTTTAAATGACGGTTAGATGTCAGTTATTACTTTTTCAACTAAAATAAGTGTGTTTAAAATCATTTCTGTGCCTGAAATTGGTCAAAATTGAAGATTTTGAGTAAGCAAAACTCTGTAAAAATGGCAATTTTGGTCACTGTGAGGGTTTAAAAAGTGGTTATTCAACATGAGGCCCGATCCAAATGACATTTTGAATCATTTTTGGTAGAGTCCAAAAAATCCATTTTCTGATGAAAAACAATGACCCCGGACCAGTCGAACGTTGAAAAAAATGGTCAATATTGATGAAATTTTAACATTTAATCTTTTGACTTTAAATGACGGTTGGATGTGAGTTATTACTTTTTCAACTAAAATAAGTGTGTTTAAAGTCATTTCTGTGCCTGAAATTGGTCAAAATTGAAGATTTTGAGTAAGCAAAACTCTGTAAAAATGGCAATTTTGGTCACTGTGAGGGTTTAAAAAGTGGTTATTCAACATGAGGCCCGATCCAAATGACATTTTGAATCATTTTTGGTAGAGTCCAAAAAATTCATTTTCTGATGAAAAACGATGACCCCGGACCAGTCGAACGTTGAAAAAATGGTCAATATTGATGAAATTTTAACATTTAATCTTTTGACTTTAAATGACGGTTGGATGTCAGTTATTACTTTTTCAACTAAAATAAGTGTGTTTAAAGTCATTTCTGTGCCTGAAATTGGTCAAAATTGAAGATTTTGAGTAAGCAAAACTCTGTAAAAATGGCAGTTTTGGTCACTGTGAGGGTTTAAAAAGTGGTTATTCAACATGAGGCCCGATCCAAATGACATTTTGAATCATTTTTGGTAGAGTCCAAAAAAATCAATTTTCTGATGAAAAACGATGACCCCGGACCAGTCGAACGTTGAAAAAATGGTCAATATTGATGAAATTTTAACATTTAATCTTTTGACTTTAAATGGCGGTTGGATGTGAGTTATTACTTTTTCAACTAAAATAAGTGTGTTTAAAGTCATTTCTGTGCCTGAAATTGGTCAAAATTGAAGATTTTGAGTAAGCAAAACTCTGTAAAAATGGCAGTTTTGGTCACTGTGAGGGTTTAAAAAGTGGTTATTCAACATGAGGCCTGATCCAAATGACATTTTGAATCATTTTTGGTAGAGTCCAAAAAATCCATTTTCTGATGAAAAATGATGACCCCGGACCAGTCGAACGTTGAAAAAATGGTCAATATTGATGAAATTTTAACATTTAATCTTTTGACTTTAAATGACGGTTGGATGTGAGTTATTACTTTTTCAACTAAAATAAGTGTGTTTAAAGTCATTTCTGTGCCTGAAATTGGTCAAAATTGAAGATTTTGAGTAAGCAAAACTCTGTAAAAATGGCAATTTTGGTCACTGTGAGGGTTTAAAAAGTGGTTATTCAACATGAGGCCCGATCCAAATGACATTTTGAATCATTTTTGGTAGAGTCCAAAAAATCAATTTTCTGATGAAAAACGATGACCCTTGACCAGTCGAACGTTGAAAAAATGGTCAATATTGATGAAATTTTAACATTTAATCTTTTGACTTTAAATGACGGTTGGATGTGAGTTATTACTTTTTCAACTAAAATAAGTGTGTTTAAAGTCATTTCTGTGCCTGAAATTGGTCAAAATTGAAGATTTTGAGTAAGCAAAACTCTGTAAAAATGGCAATTTTGGTCACTGTGAGGGTTTAAAAAGTGGTTATTCAACATGAGGCCCGATCCAAATGACATTTTGAATCATTTTTGGTAGAGTCCAAAAATCAATTTTCTGATGAAAAACGATGACCCCGGACCAGTCGAACGTTGAAAAAATGGTCAATATTGATGAAATTTTAACATTTAATCTTTTGACTTTAAATGACGGTTGGATGTGAGTTATTACTTTTTCAACTAAAATAAGTGTGTTTAAAGTCATTTCTGTGCCTGAAATTGGTCAAAATTGAAGATTTTGAGTAAGCAAAACTCTGTAAAAATGGCAATTTTGGTCACTGTGAGGGTTTAAAAAGTGGTTATTCAACATGAGGCCCGATCCAAATGACATTTTTAATCATTTTTGGTAGAGTCCAAAAAATCAATTTTCTGATGAAAAACGATGACCCCGGACCAGTCGAACGTTGAAAAAATGGTCAATATTGATGAAATTTTAACATTTAATCTTTTGACTTTAAATGACGGTTGGATGTGAGTTATTAATTTTTCAACTAAAATAAGTGTGTTTAAAGTCATTTCTGTGCCTGAAATTGGTCAAAATTGAAGATTTTGAGTAAGCAAAACTCTGTAAAAATGGCAATTTTGGTCACTGTGAGGGTTTAAAAAGTGGTTATTCAACATGAGGCCCGATCCAAATGACATTTTGAATCATTTTTGGTAGAGTCCAAAAAATCAATTTTCTGATGAAAAACGATGACCCCGGACCAGTCGAACGTTGAAAAAATGGTCAATATTGATGAAATTTTAATATTTAATCTTTTGACTTTAAATGACGGTTGGATGTGAGTTATTACTTTTTCAACTAAAATAAGTGTGTTTAAAGTCATTTCTGTGCCTGAAATTGGTCAAAATTGAAGATTTTGAGTAAGCAAAACTCTGTAAAAATTGCAGTTTTGGTCACTGTGAGGGTTTAAAAAGTGGTTATTCAACATGAGGCCCGATCCAAATGACATTTTGAATCATTTTTGGTAGAGTCCAAAAAATCAATTTTCTGATGAAAAACGATGACCCCGGACCAGTCGAACGTTGAAAAAATGGTCAATATTGATGAAATTTTAACATTTAATCTTTTGACTTTAAATGACGGTTGGATGTGAGTTATTAATTTTTCAACTAAAATAAGTGTGTTTAAAGTCATTTCTGTGCCTGAAATTGGTCAAAATTGAAGATTTTGAGTAAGCAAAACTCTGTAAAAATGGCAGCTTTGGTCACTGTGAGGGTTTAAAAAGTGGTTATTCAACATGAGGCCTGATCCAAATGACATTTTGAATCATTTTTGGTAGAGTCCAAAAAATCAATTTTCTGATGAAAAACGATGACCCCGGACCAGTCGAACGTTGAAAAAATGGTCAATATTGATGAAATTTTAACATTTATTCTTTTGACTTTAAATGACGGTTGGATGTCAGTTATTACTTTTTCAACTAAAATAAGTGTGTTTAAAGTCATTTCTGTGCCTGAAATTGGTCAAAATTGAAGATTTTGAGTAAGCAAAACTCTGTAAAAATGGCAGTTTTGGTCACTGTGAGGGTTTAAAAAGTGGTTATTCAACATGAGGCCTGATCCAAATGACATTTTGAATCATTTTTGGTAGAGTCCAAAAAATCAATTTTCTGATGAAAAACGATAACCCCGGACCAGTCGAACGTTGAAAAAATTGTCAATATTGATGAAATTTTAACATTTAATCTTTTGACTTTAAATGACGGTTAGATGTCAGTTATTACTTTTTCAACTAAAATAAGTGTGTTTAAAATCATTTCTGTGCCTGAAATTGGTCAAAATTGAAGATTTTGAGTAAGCAAAACTCTGTAAAAATGGCAATTTTGGTCACTGTGAGGGTTTAAAAAGTGGTTATTCAACATGAGGCCCGATCCAAATGACATTTTGAATCATTTTTGGTAGAGTCCAAAAAATCCATTTTCTGATGAAAAACAATGACCCCGGACCAGTCGAACGTTGAAAAAAATGGTCAATATTGATGAAATTTTAACATTTAATCTTTTGACTTTAAATGACGGTTGGATGTGAGTTATTACTTTTTCAACTAAAATAAGTGTGTTTAAAGTCATTTCTGTGCCTGAAATTGGTCAAAATTGAAGATTTTGAGTAAGCAAAACTCTGTAAAAATGGCAATTTTGGTCACTGTGAGGGTTTAAAAAGTGGTTATTCAACATGAGGCCCGATCCAAATGACACTTTGAATCATTTTTGGTAGAGTCCAAAAAATCAATTTTCTGATGAAAAACGATGACCCCGGACCAGTCGAACGTTGAAAAAATGGTCAATATTGATGAAATTTTAATATTTAATCTTTTCACTTTAAATGACGGTTGGATGTGAGTTATTACTTTTTCAACTAAAATAAGTGTGTTTAAAGTCATTTCTGTGCCTGAAATTGGTCAAAATTGAAGATTTTGAGTAAGCAAAACTCTGTAAAAATGGCAATTTTGGTCACTGTGAGGGTTTAAAAAGTGGTTATTCAACATGAGGCCCGATCCAAATGACATTTTGAATCATTTTTGGTAGAGTCCAAAAAATCAATTTTCTGATGAAAAACGATGACCCCGGACCAGTCGAACGTTGAAAAAATGGTCAATATTGATGAAATTTTAATATTTAATCTTTTGACTTTAAATGACGGTTGGATGTGAGTTATTACTTTTTCAACTAAAATAAGTGTGTTTAAAGTCATTTCTGTGCCTGAAATTGGTCAAAATTGAAGATTTTGAGTAAGCAAAACTCTGTAAAAATTGCAGTTTTGGTCTCTGTGAGGGTTTAAAAAGTGGTTATCAACATGAGGCCCGATCCAAATGACATTTTGAATCATTTTTGGTAGAGTCAAAAAAATCAATTTTCTGATGAAAAACGATGACCCCGGACCAGTCGAACGTTGAAAAAATGGTCAATATTGATGAAATTTTAACATTTAATCTTTTGACTTTAAATGACGGTTGGATGTGAGTTATTACTTTTTCAACTAAAATAAGTGTGTTTAAAGTCATTTCTGTGCCTGAAATTGGTCAAAATTGAAGATTTTGAGTAAGCAAAACTCTGTAAAAATGGCAGTTTTGGTCACTGTGAGGGTTTAAAAAGTGGTTATTCAACATGAGGCCTGATCCAAATGACATTTTGAATCATTTTTGGTAGAGTCCAAAAAATCAATTTTCTGATGAAAAACGATGACCCCGGACCAGTCGAACGTTGAAAAAATGGTCAATATTGATGAAATTTTAACATTTAATCTTTTGACTTTAAATGACGGTTGGATGTGAGTTATTACTTTTTCAACTAAAATAAGTGTGTTTAAAGTCATTTCTGTGCCTGAAATTGGTCAAAATTGAAGATTTTGAGTAAGCAAAACTCTGTAAAAATGGCAATTTTGGTCACTGTGAGGGTTTAAAAAGTGGTTATTCAACATGAGGCCCGATCCAAATGACATTTTGAATCATTTTTGGTAGAGTCCAAAAAATTCATTTTCTGATGAAAAACGATGACCCCGGACCAGTCGAACGTTGAAAAAATGGTCAATATTGATGAAATTTTAATATTTAATCTTTTGACTTTAAATGACAGTTGGATGTGAGTTATTACTTTTTCAACTAAAATAAGTGTGTTTAAAGTCATTTCTGTGCCTGAAATTGGTCAAAATTGAAGATTTTGAGTAAGCAAAACTCTGTAAAAATGGCAGTTTTGGTCACTGTGAGGGTTTAAAAAGTGGTTATTCAACATGAGGCCCGATCCAAATGACATTTTGAATCATTTTTGGTAGAGTCCAAAAAATCAATTTTCTGATGAAAAACGATGACCCCGGACCAGTCGAACGTTGAAAAAATGGTCAATATTGATGAAATTTTAATATTTAATCTTTTGACTTTAAATGACGGTTGGATGTGAGTTATTACTTTTTCAACTAAAATAAGTGTGTTTAAAGTCATTTCTGTGCCTGAAATTGGTCAAAATTGAAGATTTTGAGTAAGCAAAACTCTGTAAAAATTGCAGTTTTGGTCACTGTGAGGGTTTAAAAAGTGGTTATCAACATGAGGCCCGATCCAAATGACATTTTGAATCATTTTTGGTAGAGTCCAAAAAATCAATTTTCTGATGAAAAACGATGACCCCGGACCAGTCGAACGTTGAAAAAATGGTCAATATTGATGAAATTTTAACATTTAATCTTTTGACTTTAAATGACGGTTGGATGTGAGTTATTACTTTTTCAACTAAAATAAGTGTGTTTAAAGTCATTTCTGTGCCTGAAATTGGTCAAAATTGAAGATTTTGAGTAAGCAAAACTCTGTAAAAATGGCAATTTTGGTCACTGTGAGGGTTTAAAAAGTGGTTATTCAACATGAGGCCCGATCCAAATGACATTTTGAATCATTTTTGGTAGAGTCCAAAAAATCAATTTTCTGATGAAAAACGATGACCCCGGACCAGTCGAACGTTGAAAAAATGGTCAATATTGATGAAATTTTAATATTTAATCTTTTCACTTTAAATGACGGTTGGATGTGAGTTATTACTTTTTCAACTAAAATAAGTGTGTTTAAAGTCATTTCTGTGCCTGAAATTGGTCAAATTGAAGATTTTGAGTAAGCAAAACTCTGTAAAAATGGCAATTTTGGTCACTGTGAGGGTTTAAAAAGTGGTTATTCAACATGAGGCCCGATCCAAATGACATTTTGAATCATTTTTGGTAGAGTCCAAAAAATCAATTTTCTGATGAAAAACGATGACCCCGGACCAGTCGAACGTTCAAAAAATGGTCAATATTGATGAAATTTTAACATTTAACCTTTTGACTTTAAATGACGGTTGGATGTGAGTTATTACTTTTTCAACTAAAATAAGTGTGTTTAAAGTCATTTCTGTGCCTGAAATTGGTCAAAATTGAAGATTTTGAGTAAGCAAAACTCTGTAAAAATGGCAATTTTGGTCACTGTGAGGGTTTAAAAAGTGGTTATTCAACATGAGGCCCGATCCAAATGACATTTTGAATCATTTTTGGTAGAGTCCAAAAAATCCATTTTCTGATGAAAAACGATGACCCCGGACCAGTCGAACGTTGAAAAAATTGTCAATATTGATGAAATTTTAACATTTAATCTTTTGACTTTAAATGACGGTTGGATGTGAGTTATTACTTTTTCAACTAAAATAAGTGTATTTAAAGTCATTTCTGTGCCTGAAATTGGTCAAAATTGAAGATTTTGAGTAAGCAAAACTCTGTAAAAATGGCAATTTTGGTCACTGTGAGGGTTTAAAAAGTGGTTATTCAACATGAGGCCCAATCCAAATGACATTTTGAATCATTTTTGGTAGAGTCCAAAAAATCAATTTTCTGATGAAAAACGATGACCCCGGACCAGTCGAACGTTGAAAAAATGGTCAATATTGATGAAATTTTAACATTTAATCTTTTGACTTTAAATGACGGTTGGATGTGAGTTATTACTTTTTCAACTAAAATAAGTGTGTTTAAAGTCATTTCTGTGCCTGAAATTGGTCAAAATTGAAGATTTTGAGTAAGCAAAACTCTGTAAAAATGGCAATTTTGGACACTGTGAGGGTTTAAAAAGTGGTTATTCAACATGAGGCCCGATCCAAATGACATTTTGAATCATTTTTGGTAGAGTCCAAAAAATCAATTTTCTGATGAAAAACGATGACCCCGGACCAGTCGAACGTTGAAAAAATGGTCAATATTGATGAAATTTTAATATTTAATCTTTTGACTTCAAATGACGGTTGGATGTGAGTTATTACTTTTTCAACTAAAATAAGTGTGTTTAAAGTCATTTCTGTGCCTGAAATTGGTCAAAATTGAAGATTTTGAGTAAGCACAACTCTGTAAAAATTGCAGTTTTGGTCACTGTGAGGGTTTAAAAAGTGGTTATCAACATGAGGCCCGATCCAAATGACATTTTGAATCATTTTTGGTAGAGTCCAAAAAATCAATTTTCTGATGAAAAACGATGACCCCGGACCAGTCGAACGTTGAAAAAATGGTCAATATTGATGAAGTTTTAACATTTAATCTTTTGACTTTAAATGACGGTTGGATGTGAGTTATTACTTTTTCAACTAAAATAAGTGTGTTTAAAGTCATTTCTGTGCCTGAAATTGGTCAAAATTGAAGATTTTGAGTAAGCAAAACTCTGTAAAAATGGCAGTTTTGGTCACTGTGAGGGTTTAAAAAGTGGTTATTCAACATGAGGCCTGATCCAAATGACATTTTGAATCATTTTTGGTAGAGTCCAAAAAATCAATTTTCTGATGAAAAACGATGACCCCGGACCAGTCGAACGTTGAAAAAATGGTCAATATTGATGAAATTTTAACATTTAATCTTTTGACTTTAAATGACGGTTGGATGTGAGTTATTACTTTTTCAACTAAAATAAGTGTGTTTAAAGTCATTTCTGTGCCTGAAATTGGTCAAAATTGAAGATTTTGAGTAAGCAAAACTCTGTAAAAATGGCAATTTTGGTCACTGTGAGGGTTTAAAAAGTGGTTATTCAACATGAGGCCCGATCCAAATGACATTTTGAATCATTTTTGGTAGAGTCCCAAAAATTCATTTTCTGATGAAAAACGATGACCCCGGACCAGTCGAACGTTGAAAAAATGGTCAATATTGATGAAATTTTAATATTTAATCTTTTGACTTTAAATGACGGTTGGATGTGAGTTATTACTTTTTCAACTAAAATAAGTGTGTTTAAAGTCATTTCTGTGCCTGAAATTGGTCAAAATTGAAGATTTTGAGTAAGCAAAACTCTGTAAAAATGGCAGTTTTGGTCACTGTGAGGGTTTAAAAAGTGGTTATTCAACATGAGGCCCGATCCAAATGACATTCTGAATTATTTTTGGTAGAGTCCAAAAAATCAATTTTCTGATGAAAAACGATGACCCCGGACCAGTCGAACGTTGAAAAAATGGTCAATATTGATGAAATTTTAACATTTAATCTTTTGACTTTAAATGACGGTTGGATGTGAGTTATTACTTTTTCAACTAAAATAAGTGTGTTTACAGTCATTTCTGTGCCTGAAATTGGTCAAAATTGAAGATTTTGAGTAAGCAAAACTCTGTAAAAATGGCAATTTTGGTCACTGTGAGGGTTTAAAAAGTGGTTATTCAACATGAGGCCCGATCCAAATGACATTTTGAATCATTTTTGGTAGAGTCCAAAAAATCAATTTTCTGATGAAAAACGATGACCCCGGACCAGTCGAACGTTGAAAAAATGGTCAATATTGATGAAATTTTAATATTTAATCTTTTGACTTTAAATGACGGTTGGATGTGAGTTATTACTTTTTCAACTAAAATAAGTGTGTTTGAAGTCATTTCTGTGCCTGAAATTGGTCAAAATTGAAGATTTTGAGTAAGCAAAACTCTGTAAAAATTGCAGTTTTGGTCACTGTGAGGGTTTAAAAAGTGGTTATCAACATGAGGCCCGATCCAAATGACATTTTGAATCATTTTTGGTAGAGTCCAAAAAATCAATTTTCTGATGAAAAACGATGACCCCGGACCAGTCGAACGTTGAAAAAATGGTCAATATTGATGAAATTTTAACATTTAATCTTTTGACTTTAAATGACGGTTGGATGTGAGTTATTACTTTTTCAACTAAAATAAGTGTGTTTAAAGTCATTTCTGTGCCTGAAATTGGTCAAAATTGAAGATTTTGAGTAAGCAAAACTCTGTAAAAATGGCAGTTTTGGTCACTGTGAGGGTTTAAAAAGTGGTTATTCAACATGAGGCCTGATCCAAATGACATTTTGAATCATTTTTGGTAGAGTCCAAAAAATCAATTTTCTGATGAAAAACGATGACCCCGGACCAGTCGAACGTTGAAAAAATGGTCAAAATTGATGAAATTTTAACATTTAATCTTTTGACTTTAAATGACGGTTGGATGTGAGTTATTACTTTTTCAACTAAAATAAGTGTGTTTAAAGTCATTTCTGTGCCTGAAATTGGTCAAAATTGAAGATTTTGAGTAAGCAAAACTCTGTAAAAATGGCAGTTTTGGTCACTGTGAGGGTTTAAAAAGTGGTTATTCAACATGAGGCCCGATCCAAATGACATTTTGAATCATTTTTGGTAGAGTCCAAAAATCAATTTTCTGATGAAAAACGATGACCCCGGACCAGTCGAACGTTGAAAAAATGGTCAATATTGATGAAATTTTAACATTTAATCTTTTGACTTTAAATGACGGTTGGATGTGAGTTATTACTTTTTCAACTAAAATAAGTGTGTTTAAAGTCATTTCTGTGCCTGAAATTGGTCAAAATTGAAGATTTTGAGTAAGCAAAACTCTGTAAAAATGGCAATTTTGGTCACTGTGAGGGTTTAAAAAGTGGTTATTCAACATGAGGCCCGATCCAAATGACATTTTTAATCATTTTTGGTAGAGTCCAAAAAATCAATTTTCTGATGAAAAACGATGACCCCGGACCAGTCGAACGTTGAAAAAATGGTCAATATTGATGAAATTTTAACATTTAATCTTTTGACTTTAAATGACGGTTGGATGTGAGTTATTAATTTTTCAACTAAAATAAGTGTGTTTAAAGTCATTTCTGTGCCTGAAATTGGTCAAAATTGAAGATTTTGAGTAAGCAAAACTCTGTAAAAATGGCAATTTTGGTCACTGTGAGGGTTTAAAAAGTGGTTATTCAACATGAGGCCCGATCCAAATGACATTTTGAATCATTTTTGGTAGAGTCCAAAAAATCAATTTTCTGATGAAAAACGATGACCCCGGACCAGTCGAACGTTGAAAAAATGGTCAATATTGATGAAATTTTAATATTTAATCTTTTGACTTTAAATGACGGTTGGATGTGAGTTATTACTTTTTCAACTAAAATAAGTGTGTTTAAAGTCATTTCTGTGCCTGAAATTGGTCAAAATTGAAGATTTTGAGTAAGCAAAACTCTGTAAAAATTGCAGTTTTGGTCACTGTGAGGGTTTAAAAAGTGGTTATTCAACATGAGGCCCGATCCAAATGACATTTTGAATCATTTTTGGTAGAGTCCAAAAAATCAATTTTCTGATGAAAAACGATGACCCCGGACCAGTCGAACGTTGAAAAAATGGTCAATATTGATGAAATTTTAACATTTAATCTTTTGACTTTAAATGACGGTTGGATGTGAGTTATTACTTTTTCAACTAAAATAAGTGTGTTTAAAGTCATTTCTGTGCCTGAAATTGGTCAAAATTGAAGATTTTGAGTAAGCAAAACTCTGTAAAAATGGCAGCTTTGGTCACTGTGAGGGTTTAAAAAGTGGTTATTCAACATGAGGCCTGATCCAAATGACATTTTGAATCATTTTTGGTAGAGTCCAAAAAATCAATTTTCTGATGAAAAACGATGACCCCGGACCAGTCGAACGTTGAAAAAATGGTCAATATTGATGAAATTTTAACATTTAATCTTTTGACTTTAAATGACGGTTGGATGTGAGTTATTACTTTTTCAACTAAAATAAGTTTGTTTAAAGTCATTTCTGTGCCTGAAATTGGTCAAAATTGAAGATTTTGAGTAAGCAAAACTCTGTAAAAATGGCAGTTTTGGTCACTGTGAGGGTTTAAAAAGTGGTTATTCAACATGAGGCCTGATCCAAATGACATTTTGAATCATTTTTGGTAGAGTCCAAAAAATCCATTTTCTGATGAAAAACGATGACCCCGGACCAGTCGAACGTTGAAAAAATGGTCAATATTGATGAAATTTTAACATTTAATCTTTTGACTTTAAATGACGGTTGGATGTCAGTTATTACTTTTTCAACTAAAATAAGTGTGTTTAAAGTCATTTCTGTGCCTGAAATTGGTCAAAATTGAAGATTTTGAGTAAGCAAAACTCTGTAAAAATGGCAGTTTTGGTCACTGTGAGGGTTTAAAAAGTGGTTATTCAACATGAGGCCTGATCCAAATGACATTTTGAATCATTTTTGGTAGAGTCCAAAAAATCAATTTTCTGATGAAAAACGATAACCCCGGACCAGTCGAACGTTGAAAAAATGGTCAATATTGATGAAATTTTAACATTTAATCTTTTGACTTTAAATGACGGTTGGATGTCAGTTATTACTTTTTCAACTAAAATAAGTGTGTTTAAAATCATTTCTGTGCCTGAAATTGGTCAAAATTGAAGATTTTGAGTAAGCAAAACTCTGTAAAAATGGCAATTTTGGTCACTGTGAGGGTTTAAAAAGTGGTTATTCAACATGAGGCCCGATCCAAATGACATTTTGAATCATTTTTGGTAGAGTCCAAAAAATCCATTTTCTGATGAAAAACGATGACCCCGGACCAGTCGAACGTTGAAAAAAATGGTCAATATTGATGAAATTTTAACATTTAATCTTTTGACTTTAAATGACGGTTGGATGTGAGTTATTACTTTTTCAACTAAAATAAGTGTGTTTAAAGTCATTTCTGTGCCTGAAATTGGTCAAAATTGAAGATTTTGAGTAAGCAAAACTCTGTAAAAATGGCAATTTTGGTCACTGTGAGGGTTTAAAAAGTGGTTATTCAACATGAGGCCCGATCCAAATGACATTTTGAATCATTTTTGGTAGAGTCCAAAAAATCAATTTTCTGATGAAAAACGATGACCCCGGACCAGTCGAACGTTGAAAAAATGGTCAATATTGATGAAATTTTAATATTTAATCTTTTCACTTTAAATGACGGTTGGATGTGAGTTATTACTTTTTCAACTAAAATAAGTGTGTTTAAAGTCATTTCTGTGCCTGAAATTGGTCAAAATTGAAGATTTTGAGTAAGCAAAACTCTGTAAAAATGGCAATTTTGGTCACTGTGAGGGTTTAAAAAGTGGTTATTCAACATGAGGCCCGATCCAAATGACATTTTGAATCATTTTTGGTAGAGTCCAAAAAATCCATTTTCTGATGAAAAACGATGACCCCGGACCAGTCGAACGTTGAAAAAATTGTCAATATTGATGAAATTTTAACATTTAATCTTTTGACTTTAAATGACGGTTGGATGTGAGTTATTACTTTTTCAACTAAAATAAGTGTATTTAAAGTCATTTCTGTGCCTGAAATTGGTCAAAATTGAAGATTTTGAGTAAGCAAAACTCTGTAAAAATGGCAATTTTGGTCACTGTGAGGGTTTAAAAAGTGGTTATTCAACATGAGGCCCGATCCAAATGACACTTTGAATCATTTTTGGTAGAGTCCAAAAAATCAATTTTCTGATGAAAAACGATGACCCCGGACCAGTCGAACGTTGAAAAAATGGTCAATATTGATGAAATTTTAACATTTAATCTTTTGACTTTAAATGACGGTTGGATGTGAGTTATTACTTTTTCAACTAAAATAAGTGTGTTTAAAGTCATTTCTGTGCCTGAAATTGGTCAAAATTGAAGATTTTGAGTAAGCAAAACTCTGTAAAAATGGCAATTTTGGTCACTGTGAGGGTTTAAAAAGTGGTTATTCAACATGAGGCCCGATCCAAATGACATTTTGAATCATTTTTGGTAGAGTCCAAAAAATCAATTTTCTGATGAAAAACGATGACCCCGGACCAGTCGAACGTTGAAAAAATGGTCAATATTGATGAAATTTTAATATTTAATCTTTTGACTTTAAATGACGGTTGGATGTGAGTTATTACTTTTTCAACTAAAATAAGTGTGTTTAAAGTCATTTCTGTGCCTGAAATTGGTCAAAATTGAAGATTTTGAGTAAGCAAAACTCTGTAAAAATTGCAGTTTTGGTCTCTGTGAGGGTTTAAAAAGTGGTTATCAACATGAGGCCCGATCCAAATGACATTTTGAATCATTTTTGGTAGAGTCCAAAAAATCAATTTTCTGATGAAAAACGATGACCCCGGACCAGTCGAACGTTGAAAAAATGGTCAATATTGATGAAATTTTAACATTTAATCTTTTGACTTTAAATGACGGTTGGATGTGAGTTATTACTTTTTCAACTAAAATAAGTGTGTTTAAAGTCATTTCTGTGCCTGAAATTGGTCAAAATTGAAGATTTTGAGTAAGCAAAACTCTGTAAAAATGGCAGTTTTGGTCACTGTGAGGGTTTAAAAAGTGGTTATTCAACATGAGGCCTGATCCAAATGACATTTTGAATCATTTTTGGTAGAGTCCAAAAAATCAATTTTCTGATGAAAAACGATGACCCCGGACCAGTCGAACGTTGAAAAAATGGTCAATATTGATGAAATTTTAACATTTAATCTTTTGACTTTAAATGACGGTTGGATGTGAGTTATTACTTTTTCAACTAAAATAAGTGTGTTTAAAGTCATTTCTGTGCCTGAAATTGGTCAAAATTGAAGATTTTGAGTAAGCAAAACTCTGTAAAAATGGCAATTTTGGTCACTGTGAGGGTTTAAAAAGTGGTTATTCAACATGAGGCCCGATCCAAATGACATTTTGAATCATTTTTGGTAGAGTCCAAAAAATTCATTTTCTGATGAAAAACGATGACCCCGGACCAGTCGAACGTTGAAAAAATGGTCAATATTGATGAAATTTTAATATTTAATCTTTTGACTTTAAATGACGGTTGGATGTGAGTTATTACTTTTTCAACTAAAATAAGTGTGTTTAAAGTCATTTCTGTGCCTGAAATTGGTCAAAATTGAAGATTTTGAGTAAGCAAAACTCTGTAAAAATGGCAGTTTTGGTCACTGTGAGGGTTTAAAAAGTGGTTATTCAACATGAGGCCCGATCCAAATGACATTTTGAATTATTTTTGGTAGAGTCCAAAAAATCAATTTTCTGATGAAAAACGATGACCCCGGACCAGTCGAACGTTGAAAAAATGGTCAATATTGATGAAATTTTAACATTTAATCTTTTGACTTTAAATGACGGTTGGATGTGAGTTATTACTTTTTCAACTAAAATAAGTGTGTTTAAAGTCATTTCTGTGCCTGAAATTGGTCAAAATTGAAGATTTTGAGTAAGCAAAACTCTGTAAAAATGGCAATTTTGGTCACTGTGAGGGTTTAAAAAGTGGGTATTCAACATGAGGCCCGATCCAAATGACATTTTGAATCATTTTTGGTAGAGTCCAAAAAATCAATTTTCTGATGAAAAACGATGACCCCGGACCAGTCGAACGTTGAAAAAATGGTCAATATTGATGAAATTTTAATATTTAATCTTTTGACTTCAAATGACGGTTGGATGTGAGTTATTACTTTTTCAACTAAAATAAGTGTGTTTAAAGTCATTTCTGTGCCTGAAATTGGTCAAAATTGAAGATTTTGAGTAAGCACAACTCTGTAAAAATTGCAGTTTTGGTCACTGTGAGGGTTTAAAAAGTGGTTATCAACATGAGGCCCGATCCAAATGACATTTTGAATCATTTTTGGTAGAGTCCAAAAAATCAATTTTCTGATGAAAAACGATGACCCCGGACCAGTCGAACGTTGAAAAAATGGTCAATATTGATGAAATTTTAACATTTAATCTTTTGACTTTAAATGACGGTTGGATGTGAGTTATTACTTTTTCAACTAAAATAAGTGTGTTTAAAGTCATTTCTGTGCCTGAAATTGGTCAAAATTGAAGATTTTGAGTAAGCAAAACTCTGTAAAAATGGCAATTTTGGTCACTGTGAGGGTTTAAAAAGTGGTTATTCAACATGAGGCCCGATCCAAATGACATTTTGAATCATTTTTGGTAGAGTCCCAAAAATTCATTTTCTGATGAAAAACGATGACCCCGGACCAGTCGAACGTTGAAAAAATGGTCAATATTGATGAAATTTTAATATTTAATCTTTTGACTTTAAATGACGGTTGGATGTGAGTTATTACTTTTTCAACTAAAATAAGTGTGTTTAAAGTCATTTCTGTGCCTGAAATTGGTCAAAATTGAAGATTTTGAGTAAGCAAAACTCTGTAAAAATGGCAGTTTTGGTCACTGTGAGGGTTTAAAAAGTGGTTATTCAACATGAGGCCCGATCCAAATGACATTCTGAATTATTTTTGGTAGAGTCCAAAAAATCAATTTTCTGATGAAAAACGATGACCCCGGACCAGTCGAACGTTGAAAAAATGGTCAATATTGATGAAATTTTAACATTTAATCTTTTGACTTTAAATGACGGTTGGATGTGAGTTATTACTTTTTCAACTAAAATAAGTGTGTTTAAAGTCATTTCTGTGCCTGAAATTGGTCAAAATTGAAGATTTTGAGTAAGCAAAACTCTGTAAAAATGGCAATTTTGGTCACTGTGAGGGTTTAAAAAGTGGTTATTCAACATGAGGCCCGATCCAAATGACATTTTGAATCATTTTTGGTAGAGTCCAAAAAATCAATTTTCTGATGAAAAACAATGACCCCGGACCAGTCGAACGTTGAAAAAATGGTCAATATTGATGAAATTTTAATATTTAATCTTTTGACTTTAAATGACGGTTGGATGTGAGTTATTACTTTTTCAACTAAAATAAGTGTGTTTAAAGTCATTTCTGTGCCTGAAATTGGTCAAAATTGAAGATTTTGAGTAAGCAAAACTCTGTAAAAATTGCAGTTTTGGTCACTGTGAGGGTTTAAAAAGTGGTTATCAACATGAGGCCCGATCCAAATGACATTTTGAATCATTTTTGGTAGAGTCCAAAAAATCAATTTTTCTGATGAAAAACGATGACCCCGGACCAGTCGAACGTTGAAAAAATGGTCAATATTGATGAAATTTTAACATTTAATCTTTTGACTTTAAATGACGGTTGGATGTGAGTTATTACTTTTTCAACTAAAATAAGTGTGTTTAAAGTCATTTCTGTGCCTGAAATTGGTCAAAATTGAAGATTTTGAGTAAGCAAAACTCTGTAAAAATGGCAGTTTTGGTCACTGTGAGGGTTTAAAAAGTGGTTATTCAACATGAGGCCTGATCCAAATGACATTTTGAATCATTTTTGGTAGAGTCCAAAAAATCAATTTTCTGATGAAAAACGATGACCCCGGACCAGTCGAACGTTGAAAAAATGGTCAAAATTGATGAAATTTTAACATTTAATCTTTTGACTTTAAATGACGGTTGGATGTGAGTTATTACTTTTTCAACTAAAATAAGTGTGTTTAAAGTCATTTCTGTGCCTGAAATTGGTCAAAATTGAAGATTTTGAGTAAGCAAAACTCTGTAAAAATGGCAATTTTGGTCACTGTGAGGGTTTAAAAAGTGGTTATTCAACATGAGGCCCGATCCAAATGACATTTTGAATCATTTTTGGTAGAGTCCAAAAAATTCATTTTCTGATGAAAAACGATGACCCCGGACCAGTCGAACGTTGAAAAAATGGTCAATATTGATGAAATTTTAATATTTAATCTTTTGACTTTAAATGACGGTTGGATGTGAGTTATTACTTTTTCAACTAAAATAAGTGTGTTTAAAGTCATTTCTGTGCCTGAAATTGGTCAAAATTGAAGATTTTGAGTAAGCAAAACTCTGTAAAAATGGCAGTTTTGGTCACTGTGAGGGTTTAAAAAGTGGTTATTCAACATGAGGCCCGATCCAAATGACATTTTGAATTATTTTTGGTAGAGTCCAAAAAATCAATTTTCTGATGAAAAACGATGACCCCGGACCAGTCGAACGTTGAAAAAATGGTCAATATTGATGAAATTTTAACATTTAATCTTTTGACTTTAAATGACGGTTGGATGTGAGTTATTACTTTTTCAACTAAAATAAGTGTGTTTAAAGTCATTTCTGTGCCTGAAATTGGTCAAAATTGAAGATTTTGAGTAAGCAAAACTCTGTAAAAATGGCAATTTTGGTCACTGTGAGGGTTTAAAAAGTGGTTATTCAACATGAGGCCCGATCCAAATGACATTTTGAATCATTTTTGGTAGAGTCCCAAAAATTCATTTTCTGATGAAAAACGATGACCCCGGACCAGTCGAACGTTGAAAAAATGGTCAATATTGATGAAATTTTAATATTTAATCTTTTGACTTTAAATGACGGTTGGATGTGAGTTATTACTTTTTCAACTAAAATAAGTGTGTTTAAAGTCATTTCTGTGCCTGAAATTGGTCAAAATTGAAGATTTTGAGTAAGCAAAACTCTGTAAAAATGGCAGTTTTGGTCACTGTGAGGGTTTAAAAAGTGGTTATTCAACATGAGGCCCGATCCAAATGACATTCTGAATTATTTTTGGTAGAGTCCAAAAAATCAATTTTCTGATGAAAAACGATGACCCCGGACCAGTCGAACGTTGAAAAAATGGTCAATATTGATGAAATTTTAACATTTAATCTTTTGACTTTAAATGACGGTTGGATGTGAGTTATTACTTTTTCAACTAAAATAAGTGTGTTTAAAGTCATTTCTGTGCCTGAAATTGGTCAAAATTGAAGATTTTGAGTAAGCAAAACTCTGTAAAAATGGCAATTTTGGTCACTGTGAGGGTTTAAAAAGTGGTTATTCAACATGAGGCCCGATCCAAATGACATTTTGAATCATTTTTGGTAGAGTCCAAAAAATCAATTTTCTGATGAAAAACAATGACCCCGGACCAGTCGAACGTTGAAAAAATGGTCAATATTGATGAAATTTTAATATTTAATCTTTTGACTTTAAATGACGGTTGGATGTGAGTTATTACTTTTTCAACTAAAATAAGTGTGTTTAAAGTCATTTCTGTGCCTGAAATTGGTCAAAATTGAAGATTTTGAGTAAGCAAAACTCTGTAAAAATTGCAGTTTTGGTCACTGTGAGGGTTTAAAAAGTGGTTATCAACATGAGGCCCGATCCAAATGACATTTTGAATCATTTTTGGTAGAGTCCAAAAAATCAATTTTCTGATGAAAAACGATGACCCCGGACCAGTCGAACGTTGAAAAAATGGTCAATATTGATGAAATTTTAACATTTAATCTTTTGACTTTAAATGACGGTTGGATGTGAGTTATTACTTTTTCAACTAAAATAAGTGTGTTTAAAGTCATTTCTGTGCCTGAAATTGGTCAAAATTGAAGATTTTGAGTAAGCAAAACTCTGTAAAAATGGCAGTTTTGGTCACTGTGAGGGTTTAAAAAGTGGTTATTCAACATGAGGCCTGATCCAAATGACATTTTGAATCATTTTTGGTAGAGTCCAAAAAATCAATTTTCTGATGAAAAACGATGACCCCGGACCAGTCGAACGTTGAAAAAATGGTCAAAATTGATGAAATTTTAACATTTAATCTTTTGACTTTAAATGACGGTTGGATGTGAGTTATTACTTTTTCAACTAAAATAAGTGTGTTTAAAGTCATTTCTGTGCCTGAAATTGGTCAAAATTGAAGATTTTGAGTAAGCAAAACTCTGTAAAAATGGCAATTTTGGTCACTGTGAGGGTTTAAAAAGTGGTTATTCAACATGAGGCCCGATCCAAATGACATTTTGAATCATTTTTGGTAGAGTCCAAAAAATTCATTTTCTGATGAAAAACGATGACCCCGGACCAGTCGAACGTTGAAAAAATGGTCAATATTGATGAAATTTTAATATTTAATCTTTTGACTTTAAATGACGGTTGGATGTGAGTTATTACTTTTTCAACTAAAATAAGTGTGTTTAAAGTCATTTCTGTGCCTGAAATTGGTCAAAATTGAAGATTTTGAGTAAGCAAAACTCTGTAAAAATGGCAGTTTTGGTCACTGTGAGGGTTTAAAAAGTGGTTATTCAACATGAGGCCCGATCCAAATGACATTTTGAATTATTTTTGGTAGAGTCCAAAAAATCAATTTTCTGATGAAAAACGATGACCCCGGACCAGTCGAACGTTGAAAAAATGGTCAATATTGATGAAATTTTAACATTTAATCTTTTGACTTTAAATGACGGTTGGATGTGAGTTATTACTTTTTCAACTAAAATAAGTGTGTTTAAAGTCATTTCTGTGCCTGAAATTGGTCAAAATTGAAGATTTCGAGTAAGCAAAACTCTGTAAAAATGGCAATTTTGGTCACTGTGAGGGTTTAGAAAGTGGTTATTCAACATGAGGCCCGATCCAAATGACATTTTGAATCATTTTTGGTAGAGTCCAAAAAATCCATTTTCTGATGAAAAACGATGACCCCGGACCAGTCGAACGTTGAAAAAATGGTCAATATTGATGAAATTTTAACATTTAATCTTTTGACTTTAAATGACGGTTGGATGTGAGTTATTACTTTTTCAACTAAAATAAGTGTGTTTAAAGTCATTTCTGTGCCTGAAATTGGTCAAAATTGAAGATTTTGAGTAAGCAAAACTCTGTAAAAATGGCAATTTTGGTCACTGTGAGGGTTTAAAAAGTGGTTATTCAACATGAGGCCCGATCCAAATGACATTTTGAATCATTTTTGGTAGAGTCCAAAAAATTCATTTTCTGATGAAAAACGATGACCCAGGACCAGTCGAACGTTGAAAAAATGGTCAATATTGATGAAATTTTAATATTTAATCTTTTGACTTTAAATGACGGTTGGATGTGAGTTATTACTTTTTCAACTAAAATAAGTGTGTTTAAAGTCATTTCTGTGCCTGAAATTGGTCAAAATTGAAGATTTTGAGTAAGCAAAACTCTGTAAAAATGGCAGTTTTGGTCACTGTGAGGGTTTAAAAAGTGGTTATTCAACATGAGGCCTGATCCAAATGACATTTTGAAATATTTTTGGTAGAGTCCAAAAAATCAATTTTCTGATGAAAAACGATGACCCCGGACCAGTCGAACGTTGAAAAAATGGTCAATATTGATGAAATTTTAACATTTAATCTTTTGACTTTAAATGACGGTTGGATGTGAGTTATTACTTTTTCAACTAAAATAAGTGTGTTTAAAGTCATTTCTGTGCCTGAAATTGGTCAAAATTGAAGATTTCGAGTAAGCAAAACTCTGTAAAAATGGCAATTTTGGTCACTGTGAGGGTTTAAAAAGTGGTTATTCAACATGAGGCCCGATCCAAATGACATTTTGAATCATTTTTGGTAGAGTCCAAAAAATCCATTTTCTGATGAAAAACGATGACCCCGGACCAGTCGAACGTTGAAAAAATGGTCAATATTGATGAAATTTTAACATTTAATCTTTTGACTTTAAATGACGGTTGGATGTGAGTTATTACTTTTTCAACTAAAATAAGTGTGTTTAAAGTCATTTCTGTGCCTGAAATTGGTCAAAATTGAAGATTTTGAGTAAGCAAAACTCTGTAAAAATGGCAATTTTGGTCACTGTGAGGGTTTAAAAAGTGGTTATTCAACATGAGGCCCGATCCAAATGACATTTTGAATCATTTTTGGTAGAGTCCAAAAAATTCATTTTCTGATGAAAAACGATGACCCCGGACCAGTCGAACGTTGAAAAAATGGTCAATATTGATGAAATTTTAATATTTAATCTTTTGACTTTAAATGACGGTTGGATGTGAGTTATTACTTTTTCAACTAAAATAAGTGTGTTTAAAGTCATTTCTGTGCCTGAAATTGGTCAAAATTGAAGATTTTGAGTAAGCAAAACTCTGTAAAAATGGCAGTTTTGGTCACTGTGAGGGTTTAAAAAGTGGTTATTCAACATGAGGCCCGATCCAAATGACATTTTGAATTATTTTTGGTAGAGTCCAAAAAATCAATTTTCTGATGAAAAACGATGACCCCGGACCAGTCGAACGTTGAAAAAATGGTCAATATTGATGAAATTTTAACATTTAATCTTTTGACTTTAAATGACGGTTGGATGTGAGTTATTACTTTTTCAACTAAAATAAGTGTGTTTAAAGTCATTTCTGTGCCTGAAATTGGTCAAAATTGAAGATTTCGAGTAAGCAAAACTCTGTAAAAATGGCAATTTTGGTCACTGTGAGGGTTTAAAAAGTGGTTATTCAACATGAGGCCCGATCCAAATGACATTTTGAATCATTTTTGGTAGAGTCCAAAAAATCCATTTTCTGATGAAAAACGATGACCCTGGACCAGTCGAACGTTGAAAAAATGGTCAATATTGATGAAATTTTAACATTTAATCTTTTGACTTTAAATGACGGTTGGATGTGAGTTATTACTTTTTCAACTAAAATAAGTGTGTTTAAAGTCATTTCTGTGCTTGAAATTGGTCAAAATTGAAGATTTTGAGTAAGCAAAACTCTGTAAAAATGGCAATTTTGGTCACTGTGAGGGTTTAAAAAGTGGTTATTCAACATGAGGCCCGATCCAAATGACATTTTGAATCATATTTGGTAGAGTCCAAAAAATTCATTTTCTGATGAAAAACGATGACCCCGGACCAGTCGAACGTTGAAAAAATGGTCAATATTGATGAAATTTTAATATTTAATCTTTTGACTTTAAATGACGGTTGGATGTGAGTTATTACTTTTTCAACTAAAATAAGTGTGTTTAAAGTCATTTCTGTGCCTGAAATTGGTCAAAATTGAAGATTTTGAGTAAGCAAAACTCTGTAAAAATGGCAGTTTTGGTCACTGTGAGGGTTTAAAAAGTGGTTATTCAACATGAGGCCCGATCCAAATGACATTTTGAATTATTTTTGGTAGAGTCCAAAAAATCAATTTTCTGATGAAAAACGATGACCCCGGACCAGTCGAACGTTGAAAAAATGGTCAATATTGATGAAATTTTAACATTTAATCTTTTGACTTTAAATGACGGTTGGATGTCAGTTATTACTTTTTCAACTAAAATAAGTGTGTTTAAAGTCATTTCTGTGCCTGAAATTGGTCAAAATTGAAGATTTTGAGTAAGCAAAACTCTGTAAAAATGGCAATTTTGGTCACTGTGAGGGTTTAAAAAGTGGTTATTCAACATGAGGCCCGATCCAAATGACATTTTGAATCATTTTTGGTAGAGTCCAAAAAATCAATTTTCTGATGAAAAACGATGACCCCGGACCAGTCGAACGTTGAAAAAATGGTCAATATTGATGAAATTTTAATATTTAATCTTTTGACTTTAAATGACGGTTGGATGTGAGTTATTACTTTTTCAACTAAAATAAGTGTGTTTAAAGTCAATTCTGTGCCTGAAATTTGTCAAAATTGAAGATTTTGAGTAAGCAAAACTCTGTAAAAATTGCAGTTTTGGTCACTGTGAGGGTTTAAAAAGTGGTTATTCAACATGAGGCCCGATCCAAATGACATTTTGAATCATTTTTGGTAGAGTCCAAAAAAATCAATTTTCTGATGAAAAACGATGACCCCGGACCAGTCGAACGTTGAAAAAATGGTCAATATTGATCAAATTTCAACATTTAATCTTTTGACTTTAAATGACGGTTGGATGTGAGTTATTACTTTTTCAACTAAAATAAGTGTGTTTAAAGTCATTTCTGTGCCTGAAATTGGTCAAAATTGAAGATTTTGAGTAAGCAAAACTCTGTAAAAATGGCAATTTTGGACACTGTGAGGGTTTAAAAAGTGGTTATTCAACATGAGGCCCGATCCAAATGACATTTTGAATCATTTTTGGTAGAGTCCAAAAAATCAATTTTCTGATGAAAAACGATGACCCCGGACCAGTCGAACGTTGAAAAAATGGTCAATATTGATGAAATTTTAATATTTAATCTTTTGACTTTAAATGACGGTTGGATGTGAGTTATTACTTTTTCAACTAAAATAAGTGTGTTTAAAGTCATTTCTGTGCCTGAAATTGGTCAAAATTGAAGATTTTGAGTAAGCACAACTCTGTAAAAATTGCAGTTTTGGTCACTGTGAGGGTTTAAAAAGTGGTTATCAACATGAGGCCCGATCCAAATGACATTTTGAATCATTTTTGGTAGAGTCCAAAAAATCAATTTTCTGATGAAAAACGATGACCCCGGACCAGTCGAACGTTGAAAAAATGGTCAATATTGATGAAATTTTAACATTTAATCTTTTGACTTAAAATGACGGTTGGATGTGAGTTATTACTTTTTCAACTAAAATAAGTGTGTTTAAAGTCATTTCTGTGCCTGAAATTGGTCAAAATTGAAGATTTTGAGTAAGCAAAACTCTGTAAAAATGGCAATTTTGGTCACTGTGAGGGTTTAAAAAGTGGTTATTCAACATGAGGCCCGATCCAAATGACATTTTGAATCATTTTTGGTAGAGTCCCAAAAATTCATTTTCTGATGAAAAACGATGACCCCGGACCAGTCGAACGTTGAAAAAATGTTCAATATTGATGAAATTTTAACATTTAATCTTTTGACTTTAAATGACGGTTGGATGTGAGTTATTACTTTTTCAACTAAAATAAGTGTGTTTAAAGTCATTTCTGTGACTGAAATTGGTCAAAATTGAAGATTTTGAGTAAGCAAAACTCTGTAAAAATGGCAATTTTGGTCACTGTGAGGGTTTAAAAAGTGGTTATTCAACATGAGGCCCGATCCAAATGACATTTTGATTCATTTTTGGTAGAGTCCAAAAAATCAATTTTCTGATGAAAAACGATGACCCCGGACCAGTTGAACGTTGAAAAAATGGTCAATATTGATGAAATTTTAACATTTAATCTTTTGACTTTAAATGACGGTTGGATGTGAGTTATTGCTTTTTCAACTACAATAAGTGTGTTTAAAGTCATTTCTGTGCCTGAAATTGGTCAAAATTGAAGATTTTGAGTAAGCAAAACTCTGTAAAAATTGCAGTTTTGGTCACTGTGAGGGTTTAAAAAGTGGTTATCAACATGAGGCCCGATCCAAATGACATTTTGAATCATTTTTGGTAGAGTCCAAAAAATCAATTTTCTGATGAAAAACGATGACCCCGGACCAGTCGAACGTTGAAAAAATGGTCAATATTGAGGAAATTTTAACATTTAATCTTTTGACTTTAAATGACGGTTGGATGTGAGTTATTACTTTTTCAACTAAAATAAGTGTGTTTAAAGTCATTTCTGTGCCTGAAATTGGTCAAAATTGAAGATTTTGAGTAAGCAAAACTCTGTAAAAATGGCAGTTTTGGTCACTGTGAGGGTTTAAAAAGTGGTTATTCAACATGAGGCCTGATCCAAATGACATTTTGAATCATTTTTGGTAGAGTCCAAAAAATCAATTTTCTGATGAAAAACGATGACCCCGGACCAGTCGAACGTTGAAAAAATGGTCAAAATTGATGAAATTTTAACATTTAATCTTTTGACTTTAAATGACGGTTGGATGTGAGTTATTACTTTTTCAACTAAAATAAGTGTGTTTAAAGTCATTTCTGTGCCTGAAATTGGTCAAAATTGAAGATTTCGAGTAAGCAAAACTCTGTAAAAATGGCAATTTTGGTCACTGTGAGGGTTTAAAAAGTGGTTATTCAACATGAGGCCCGATCCAAATGACATTTTGAATAATTTTTGGTAGAGTCCAAAAAATCCATTTTCTGATGAAAAACGATGACCCCGGACCAGTCGAACGTTGAAAAAATGGTCAATATTGATGAAATTTTAACATTTAATCTTTTGACTTTAAATGACGGTTGGATATGAGTTATTACTTTTGCAACTAAAATAAGTGTGTTTAAAGTCATTTCTGTGCCTGAAATTGGTCAAAATTGAAGATTTTGAGTAAGCAAAACTCTGTAAAAATGGCAATTTTGGTCACTGTGAGGGTTTAAAAAGTGGTTATTCAACATGAGGCCCGATCCAAATGACATTTTGAATCATTTTTGGTAGAGTCCAAAAAATTCATTTTCTGATGAAAAACGATGACCCCGGACCAGTCGAACGTTGAAAAAATGGTCAATATTGATGAAATTTTAATATTTAATCTTTTGACTTTAAATGACGGTTGGATGTGAGTTATTACTTTTTCAACTAAAATAAGTGTGTTTAAAGTCATTTCTGTGCCTGAAATTGGTCAAAATTGAAGATTTTGAGTAAGCAAAACTCTGTAAAAATGGCAGTTTTGGTCACTGTGAGGGTTTAAAAAGTGGTTATTCAACATGAGGCCCGATCCAAATGACATTTTGAATTATTTTTGGTAGAGTCCAAAAAATCAATTTTCTGATGAAAAACGATGACCCCGGACCAGTCGAACGTTGAAAAAATGGTCAATATTGATGACATTTTAACATTTAATCTTTTGACTTTAAATGACGGTTGGATGTGAGTTATTACTTTTTCAACTAAAATAAGTGTGTTTAAAGTCATTTCTGTGCCTGAAATTGGTCAAAATTGAAGATTTCGAGTAAGCAAAACTCTGTAAAAATGGCAATTTTGGTCACTGTGAGGGTTTAAAAAGTGGTTATTCAACATGAGGCCCGATCCAAATGACATTTTGAATCATTTTTGGTAGAGTCCAAAAAATCCATTTTCTGATGAAAAACGATGACCCCGGACCAGTCGAACGTTGAAAAAATGGTCAATATTGATGAAATTTTAACATTTAATCTTTTGACTTTAAATGACGGTTGGATGTGAGTTATTACTTTTTCAACTAAAATAAGTGTGTTTAAAGTCATTTCTGTGCCTGAAATTGGTCAAAATTGAAGATTTTGAGTAAGCAAAACTCTGTAAAAATGGCAATTTTGGTCACTGTGAGGGTTTAAAAAGTGGTTATTCAACATGAGGCCCGATCCAAATGACATTTTGAATCATTTTTGGTAGAGTCCAAAAAATTCATTTTCTGATGAAAAACGATGACCCCGGACCAGTCGAACGTTGAAAAAATGGTCAATATTGATGAAATTTTAATATTTAATCTTTTGACTTTAAATGACGGTTGGATGTGAGTTATTACTTTTTCAACTAAAATAAGTGTGTTTAAAGTCATTTCTGTGCCTGAAATTGGTCAAAATTGAAGATTTCGAGTAAGCAAAACTCTGTAAAAATGGCAATTTTGGTCACTGTGAGGGTTTAAAAAGTGGTTATTCAACATGAGGCCCGATCCAAATGACATTTTGAATCATTTTTGGTAGAGTCCAAAAAATCCATTTTCTGATGAAAAACGATGACCCCGGACCAGTCGAACGTTGAAAAAATGGTCAATATTGATGAAATTTTAACATTTAATCTTTTGACTTTAAATGACGGTTGGATGTGAGTTATTACTTTTTCAACTAAAATAAGTGTGTTTAAAGTAATTTCTGTGCTTGAAATTGGTCAAAATTGAAGATTTTGAGTAAGCAAAACTCTGTAAAAATGGCAATTTTGGTCACTGTGAGGGTTTAAAAAGTGGTTATTCAACATGAGGCCCGATCCAAATGACATTTTGAATCATTTTTGGTAGAGTCCAAAAAATCAATTTTCTGATGAAAAACGATGACCCCGGACCAGTCGAACGTTGAAAAAATGGTCAATATTGATGAAATTTTAATATTTAATCTTTTGACTTTAAATGACGGTTGGATGTGAGTTATTACTTTTTCAACTAAAATAAGTGTGTTTAAAGTCATTTCTGTGCCTGAAATTGGTCAAAATTGAAGATTTTGAGTAAGCAAAACTCTGTAAAAATGGCAGTTTTGGTCACTGTGAGGGTTTAAAAAGTGGTTATTCAACATGAGGCCTGATCCAAATGACATTTTGAATCATTTTTGGTAGAGTCCAAAAAATCAATTTTCTGATGAAAAACGATGACCCCGGACCAGTCGAACGTTGAAAAAATGGTCAATATTGATGAAATTTTAACATTTAATCTTTTGACTTTAAATGACGGTTGGATGTGAGTTATTACTTTTTCAACTAAAATAAGTGTGTTTAAAGTCATTTCTGTGCCTGAAATTGGTCAAAATTGAAGATTTTGAGTAAGCAAAACTCTGTAAAAATGGCAATTTTGGTCACTGTGAGGGTTTAAAAAGTGGTTATTCAACATGAGGCCCGATCCAAATGACATTTTGAATCATTTTTGGTAGAGTCCAAAAAATTCATTTTCTGATGAAAAACGATGACCCCGGACCAGTCGAACGTTGAAAAAATGGTCAATATTGATGAAATTTTAATATTTAATCTTTTGACTTTAAATGACGGTTGGATGTGAGTTATTACTTTTTCAACTAAAATAAGTGTGTTTAAAGTCATTTCTGTGCCTGAAATTGGTCAAAATTGAAGATTTTGAGTAAGCAAAACTCTGTAAAAATGGCAGTTTTGGTCACTGTGAGGGTTTAAAAAGTGGTTATTCAACATGAGGCCCGATCCAAATGACATTTTGAATTATTTTTGGTAGAGTCCAAAAAATCAATTTTCTGATGAAAAACGATGACCCCGGACCAGTCGAACGTTCAAAAAATGGTCAATATTGATGAAATTTTAACATTTAATCTTTTGACTTTAAATGACGGTTGGATGTGAGTTATTACTTTTTCAACTAAAATAAGTGTGTTTAAAGTCATTTCTGTGCCTGAAATTGGTCAAAATTGAAGATTTCGAGTAAGCAAAACTCTGTAAAAATGGCAATTTTGGTCACTGTGAGGGTTTAAAAAGTGGTTATTCAACATGAGGCCCGATCCAAATGACATTTTGAATCATTTTTGGTAGAGTCCAAAAAATCCATTTTCTGATGAAAAACGATGACCCCGGACCAGTCGAACGTTGAAAAAATTGTCAATATTGATGAAATTTTAACATTTAATCTTTTGACTTTAAATGACGGTTGGATGTGAGTTATTACTTTTTCAACTAAAATAAGTGTATTTAAAGTCATTTCTGTGCCTGAAATTGGTTAAATTGAAGATTTTGAGTAAGCAAAACTCTGTAAAAATGGCAATTTTGGTCACTGTGAGGGTTTAAAAAGTGGTTATTCAACATGAGGCCTGATCCAAATGACATTTTGAATCATTTTTGGTAGAGTCCAAAAAATCAATTTTCTGATGAAAAACGATGACCCCGGACCAGTCGAACATTGAAAAAATGGTCAATATTGATGAAATTTTAACATTTAATCTTTTGACTTTAAATGACGGTTGGATGTGAGTTATTACTTTTTCAACTAAAATAAGTGTGTTTAAAGTCATTTCTGTGCCTGAAATTGGTCAAAATTGAAGATTTTGAGTAAGCAAAACTCTGTAAAAATGGCAATTTTGGTCACTGTGAGGGTTTAAAAAGTGGTTATTCAACATGAGGCCCGATCCAAATGACATTTTGAATCATTTTTGGTAGAGTCCAAAAAATCAATTTTCTGATGAAAAACGATGACCCCGGACCAGTCGAACGTTGAAAAAATGGTCAATATTGATGAAATTTTAACATTTAATCTTTTGACTTTAAATGACGGTTGGATGTGAGTTATTACTTTTTCAACTAAAATAAGTGTGTTTAAAGTCATTTATTTGCCTGAAATTGGTCAAAATTGAAGATTTTGAGTAAGCAAAACTCTGTATAAATGGCAATTTTGGTCACTGTGAGGATTTAAAAAGTGGTTATTCAACATGAGGCCCGATCCAAATGACATTTTGAATCATTTTTGGTAGAGTCCAAAAAATCAATTTTCTGATGAAAAACGATGACCCCGGACCAGTCGAACGTTGAAAAAATGGTCAATATTGATGAAATTTTAACATTTAATCTTTTCACTTTAAATGACGGTTGGATGTGAGTTATTAATTTTTCAACTAAAATAAGTGTGTTTAAAGTCATTTCTGTGCCTGAAATTGGTCAAAATTGAAGATTTTGAGTAAGCAAAACTCTGTAAAAATGGCAATTTTGGTCACTGTGAGGGTTTAAAAAGTGGTTATTCAACATGAGGCCCGATCCAAATGACATTTTGAATTATTTTTGGTAGAGTCCAAAAAATCAATTTTCTGATGAAAAACGATGACCCCGGACCAGTCGAACGTTGAAAAAATGGTCAATATTGATGAAATTTTAACATTTAATCTTTTGACTTTAAATGACGGTTGGATGTGAGTTATTACTTTTTCAACTAAAATAAGTGTGTTTAAAGTCATTTCTGTGCCTGAAATTGGTCAAAATTGAAGATTTTGAGTAAGCAAAACTCTGTATAAATGGCAATTTTGGTCACTGTGAGGATTTAAAAAGTGGTTATTCAACATGAGGCCCGATCCAAATGACATTTTGAATCATTTTTGGTAGAGTCCAAAAAATCAATTTTCTGATGAAAAACGATGACCCCGGACCAGTCGAACGTTGAAAAAATGGTCAATATTGATGAAATTTTAACATTTAATCTTTTCACTTTAAATGACGGTTGGATGTGAGTTATTAATTTTTCAACTAAAATAAGTGTGTTTAAAGTCATTTCTGTGCCTGAAATTGGTCAAAATTGAAGATTTTGAGTAAGCAAAACTCTGTAAAAATGGCAATTTTGGTCACTGTGAGGGTTTAAAAAGTGGTTATTCAACATGAGGCCCGATCCAAATGACATTTTGAATTATTTTTGGTAGAGTCCAAAAAATCAATTTTCTGATGAAAAACGATGACCCCGGACCAGTCGAACGTTGAAAAAATGGTCAATATTGATGAAATTTTAACATTTAATCTTTTGACTTTAAATGACGGTTGGATGTGAGTTATTACTTTTTCAACTAAAATAAGTGTGTTTAAAGTCATTTCTGTGCCTGAAATTGGTCAAAATTGAAGATTTTGAGTAAGCAAAACTCTGTAAAAATGGCAATTTTGGTCACTGTGAGGGTTTAAAAAGTGGTTATTCAACATGAGGCCCGATCCAAATGACATTTTGAATCATTTTTGGTAGAGTCCAAAAAATCAATTTTCTGATGAAAAACGATGACCCCGGACCAGTCGAACGTTGAAAAAATGGTCAATATTGATGAAATTTTAACATTTAATCTTTTGACTTTAAATGACGGTTGGATGTGAGTTATTACTTTTTCAACTAAAATAAGTGTGTTTAAAGTCATTTCTGTGCCTGAAATTGGTCAAAATTGAAGATTTCGAGTAAGCAAAACTCTGTAAAAATGGCAATTTTGGTCACTGTGAGGGTTTAAAAAGTGGTTATTCAACATGAGGCCCGATCCAAATGACATTTTGAATCATTTTTGGTAGAGTCCAAAAAATCCATTTTCTGATGAAAAACGATGACCCCGGACCAGTCGAACGTTGAAAAAATGGTCAATATTGATGAAATTTTAACATTTAATCTTTTGACTTTAAATGACGGTTGGATGTGAGTTATTACTTTTTCAACTAAAATAAGTGTGTTTAAAGTCATTTCTGTGCTTGAAATTGGTCAAAATTGAAGATTTTGAGTAAGCAAAACTCTGTAAAAATGGCAATTTTGGTCACTGTGAGGGTTTAAAAAGTGGTTATTCAACATGAGGCCCGATCCAAATGACATTTTGAATCATTTTTGGTAGAGTCCAAAAAATCCATTTTCTGATGAAAAACGATGACCCCGGACCAGTCGAACGTTGAAAAAATGGTCAATATTGATGAAATTTTAACATTTAATCTTTTGACTTTAAATGACGGTTGGATGTGAGTTATTACTTTTTCAACTAAAATAAGTGTGTTTAAAGTCATTTCTGTGCTTGAAATTGGTCAAAATTGAAGATTTTGAGTAAGCAAAACTCTGTAAAAATGGCAATTTTGGTCACTGTGAGGGTTTAAAAAGTGGTTATTCAACATGAGGCCCGATCCAAATGACATTTTGAATCATTTTTGGTAGAGTCCAAAAAATCAATTTTCTGATGAAAAACGATGACCCCGGACCAGTCGAACGTTGAAAAAATGGTCAATATTGATGAAATTTTAATATTTAATCTTTTGACTTTAAATGACGGTTGGATGTGAGTTATTACTTTTTCAACTAAAATAAGTGTGTTTAAAGTCATTTCTGTGCCTGAAATTGGTCAAAATTGAAGATTTTGAGTAAGCAAAACTCTGTAAAAATGGCAGTTTTGGTCACTGTGAGGGTTTAAAAAGTGGTTATTCAACATGAGGCCTGATCCAAATGACATTTTGAATAATTTTTGGTAGAGTCCAAAAAATCAATTTTCTGATGAAAAACGATGACCCCGGACCAGTCGAACGTTGAAAAAATGGTCAATATTGATGAAATTTTAACATTTAATCTTTTGACTTTAAATGACGGTTGGATGTGAGTTATTACTTTTTCAACTAAAATAAGTGTGTTTAAAGTCATTTCTGTGCCTGAAATTGGTCAAAATTGAAGATTTTGAGTAAGCAAAACTCTGTAAAAATGGCAATTTTGGTCACTGTGAGGGTTTAAAAAGTGGTTATTCAACATGAGGCCCGATCCAAATGACATTTTGAATCATTTTTGGTAGAGTCCAAAAAATTCATTTTCTGATGAAAAACGATGACCCCGGACCAGTCGAACGTTGAAAAAATGGTCAATATTGATGAAATTTTAATATTTAATCTTTTGACTTTAAATGACGGTTGGATGTGAGTTATTACTTTTTCAACTAAAATAAGTGTGTTTAAAGTCATTTCTGTGCCTGAAATTGGTCAAAATTGAAGATTTTGAGTAAGCAAAACTCTGTAAAAATGGCAGTTTTGGTCACTGTGAGGGTTTAAAAAGTGGTTATTCAACATGAGGCCCGATCCAAATGACATTTTGAATTATTTTTGGTAGAGTCCAAAAAATCAATTTTCTGATGAAAAACGATGACCCCGGACCAGTCGAACGTTCAAAAAATGGTCAATATTGATGAAATTTTAACATTTAATCTTTTGACTTTAAATGATGGTTGGATGTGAGTTATTACTTTTTCAACTAAAATAAGTGTGTTTAAAGTCATTTCTGTGCCTGAAATTGGTCAAAATTGAAGATTTCGAGTAAGCAAAACTCTGTAAAAATGGCAATTTTGGTCACTGTGAGGGTTTAAAAAGTGGTTATTCAACATGAGGCCCGATCCAAATGACATTTTGAATCATTTTTGGTAGAGTCCAAAAAATCCATTTTCTGATGAAAAACGATGACCCCGGACCAGTCGAACGTTGAAAAAATTGTCAATATTGATGAAATTTTAACATTTAATCTTTTGACTTTAAATGACGGTTGGATGTGAGTTATTACTTTTTCAACTAAAATAAGTGTATTTAAAGTCATTTCTGTGCCTGAAATTGGTTAAATTGAAGATTTTGAGTAAGCAAAACTCTGTAAAAATGGCAATTTTGGTCACTGTGAGGGTTTAAAAAGTGGTTATTCAACATGAGGCCTGATCCAAATGACATTTTGAATCATTTTTGGTAGAGTCCAAAAAATCAATTTTCTGATGAAAAACGATGACCCCGGACCAGTCGAACATTGAAAAAATGGTCAATATTGATGAAATTTTAACATTTAATCTTTTGACTTTAAATGACGGTTGGATGTGAGTTATTACTTTTTCAACTAAAATAAGTGTGTTTAAAGTCATTTCTGTGCCTGAAATTGGTCAAAATTGAAGATTTTGAGTAAGCAAAACTCTGTAAAAATGGCAATTTTGGTCACTGTGAGGGTTTAAAAAGTGGTTATTCAACATGAGGCCCGATCCAAATGACATTTTGAATCATTTTTGGTAGAGTCCAAAAAATCAATTTTCTGATGAAAAACGATGACCCCGGACCAGTCGAACGTTGAAAAAATGGTCAATATTGATGAAATTTTAACATTTAATCTTTTGACTTTAAATGACGGTTGGATGTGAGTTATTACTTTTTCAACTAAAATAAGTGTGTTTAAAGTCATTTATTTGCCTGAAATTGGTCAAAATTGAAGATTTTGAGTAAGCAAAACTCTGTATAAATGGCAATTTTGGTCACTGTGAGGATTTAAAAAGTGGTTATTCAACATGAGGCCCGATCCAAATGACATTTTGAATCATTTTTGGTAGAGTCCAAAAAATCAATTTTCTGATGAAAAACGATGACCCCGGACCAGTCGAATGTTGAAAAAATGGTCAATATTGATGAAATTTTAACATTTAATCTTTTCACTTTAAATGACGGTTGGATGTGAGTTATTAATTTTTCAACTAAAATAAGTGTGTTTAAAGTCATTTCTGTGCCTGAAATTGGTCAAAATTGAAGATTTTGAGTAAGCAAAACTCTGTAAAAATGGCAATTTTGGTCACTGTGAGGGTTTAAAAAGTGGTTATTCAACATGAGGCCCGATCCAAATGACATTTTGAATTATTTTTGGTAGAGTCCAAAAAATCAATTTTCTGATGAAAAACGATGACCCCGGACCAGTCGAACGTTGAAAAAATGGTCAATATTGATGAAATTTTAACATTTAATCTTTTGACTTTAAATGACGGTTGGATGTGAGTTATTACTTTTTCAACTAAAATAAGTGTGTTTAAAGTCATTTCTGTGCCTGAAATTGGTCAAAATTGAAGATTTTGAGTAAGCAAAACTCTGTAAAAATGGCAATTTTGGTCACTGTGAGGGTTTAAAAAGTGGTTATTCAACATGAGGCCCGATCCAAATGACATTTTGAATCATTTTTGGTAGAGTCCAAAAAATCAATTTTCTGATGAAAAACGATGACCCCGGACCAGTCGAACGTTGAAAAAATGGTCAATATTGATGAAATTTTAATATTTAATCTTTTGACTTTAAATGACGGTTGGATGTGAGTTATTACTTTTTCAACTAAAATAAGTGTGTTTAAAGTCATTTCTGTGCCTGAAATTGGTCAAAATTGAAGATTTTGAGTAAGCAAAACTCTGTAAAAATTGCAGTTTTGGTCACTGTGAGGGTTTAAAAAGTGGTTATCAACATGAGGCCCGATCCAAATGACATTTTGAATCATTTTTGGTAGAGTCCAAAAAATCAATTTTCTGATGAAAAACGATGACCCCGGACCAGTCGAACGTTGAAAAAATGGTCAATATTGATGAAATTTTAACATTTAATCTTTTGACTTTAAATGACGGTTGGATGTGAGTTATTACTTTTTCAACTAAAATAAGTGTGTTTAAAGTCATTTCTGTGCCTGAAATTGGTCAAAATTGAAGATTTTGAGTAAGCAAAACTCTGTAAAAATGGCAGTTTTGGTCACTGTGAGGGTTTAAAAAGTGGTTATTCAACATGAGGCCTGATCCAAATGACATTTTGAATCATTTTTGGTAGAGTCCAAAAAATCAATTTTCTGATGAAAAACGATGACCCCGGACCAGTCGAACGTTGAAAAAATGGTCAAAATTGATGAAATTTTAACATTTAATCTTTTGACTTTAAATGACGGTTGGATGTGAGTTATTACTTTTTCAACTAAAATAAGTGTGTTTAAAGTCATTTCTGTGCCTGAAATTGGTCAAAATTGAAGATTTTGAGTAAGCAAAACTCTGTAAAAATGGCATTTTTGGTCACTGTGAGGGTTTAAAAAGTGGTTATTCAACATGAGGCCCGATCCAAATGACATTTTGAATCATTTTTGGTAGAGTCCAAAAAATTCATTTTCTGATGAAAAACGATGACCCCGGACCAGTCGAACGTTGAAAAAATGGTCAATATTGATGAAATTTTAATATTTAATCTTTTGACTTTAAATGACGGTTGGATGTGAGTTATTACTTTTTCAACTAAAATAAGTGTGTTTAAAGTCATTTCTGTGCCTGAAATTGGTCAAAATTGAAGATTTTGAGTAAGCAAAACTCTGTAAAAATGGCAGTTTTGGTCACTGTGAGGGTTTAAAAAGTGGTTATTCAACATGAGGCCCGATCCAAATGACATTTTGAATCATTTTTGGTAGAGTCCAAAAAATCCATTTTCTGATGAAAAACGATGACCCCGGACCAGTCGAACGTTGAAAAAATTGTCAATATTGATGAAATTTTAACATTTAATCTTTTGACTTTAAATGACGGTTGGATGTGAGTTATTACTTTTTCAACTAAAATAAGTGTATTTAAAGTCATTTCTGTGCCTGAAATTGGTTAAATTGAAGATTTTGAGTAAGCAAAATTCCGTAAAAATGGCAATTTTGGTCACTGTGAGGGTTTAAAAAGTGGTTATTCAACATGAGGCCTGATCCAAATGACATTTTGAATCATTTTTGGTAGAGTCCAAAAAATCAATTTTCTGATGAAAAACGATGACCCCGGACCAGTCGATCATTGAAAAAATGGTCAATATTGATGAAATTTTAACATTTAATCTTTTGACTTTAAATGACGGTTGGATGTGAGTTATTACTTTTTCAACTAAAATAAGTGTGTTTAAAGTCATTTCTGTGCCTGAAATTGGTCAAAATTGAAGATTTTGAGTAAGCAAAACTCTGTAAAAATGGCAATTTTGGTCACTGTGAGGGTTTAAAAAGTGGTTATTCAACATGAGGCCCGATCCAAATGACATTTTGAATCATTTTTGGTAGAGTCCAAAAAATCAATTTTCTGATGAAAAACGATGACCCCGGACCAGTCGAACGTTGAAAAAATGGTCAATATTGATGAAATTTTAACATTTAATCTTTTGACTTTAAATGACGGTTGGATGTGAGTTATTACTTTTTAAACTAAAATAAGTGTATTTAAAGTCATTTCTGTGCCTGAAATTGGTCAAAATTGAAGATTTTGAGTAAGCAAAACTCTGTAAAAATGGCAATTTTGGTCACTGTGAGGGTTTAAAAAGTGGTTATTCAACATGAGGCCCGATCCAAATGACACTTTGAATCATTTTTGGTAGAGTCCAAAAAATCAATTTTCTGATGAAAAACGATGACCCCGGACCAGTCGAACGTTGAAAAAATGGTCAATATTGATGAAATTTTAACATTTAATCTTTTGACTTTAAATGACGGTTGGATGTGAGTTATTACTTTTTCAACTAAAATAAGTGTGTTTAAAGTCATTTCTGTGCCTGAAATTGGTCAAAATTGAAGATTTTGAGTAAGCAAAACTCTGTAAAAATGGCAATTTTGGTCACTGTGAGGGTTTAAAAAGTGGTTATTCAACATGAGGCCCGATCCAAATGACATTTTGAATCATTTTTGGTAGAGTCCAAAAAATCAATTTTCTGATGAAAAACGATGACCCCGGACCAGTCGAACGTTGAAAAAATGGTCAATATTGATGAAATTTTAATATTTAATCTTTTGACTTTAAATGACGGTTGGATGTGAGTTATTACTTTTTCAACTAAAATAAGTGTGTTTAAAGTCATTTCTGTGCCTGAAATTGGTCAAAATTGAAGATTTTGAGTAAGCAAAACTCTGTAAAAATTGCAGTTTTGGTCTCTGTGAGGGTTTAAAAAGTGGTTATCAACATGAGGCCCGATCCAAATGACATTTTGAATCATTTTTGGTAGAGTCCAAAAAATCAATTTTCTGATGAAAAACGATGACCCCGGACCAGTCGAACGTTGAAAAAATGGTCAATATTGATGAAATTTTAACATTTAATCTTTTGACTTTAAATGACGGTTGGATGTGAGTTATTACTTTTTCAACTAAAATAAGTGTGTTTAAAGTCATTTCTGTGCCTGAAATTGGTCAAAATTGAAGATTTTGAGTAAGCAAAACTCTGTAAAAATGGCAGTTTTGGTCACTGTGAGGGTTTAAAAAGTGGTTATTCAACATGAGGCCTGATCCAAATGACATTTTGAATCATTTTTGGTAGAGTCCAAAAAATCAATTTTCTGATGAAAAACGATGACCCCGGACCAGTCGAACGTTGAAAAAATGGTCAATATTGATGAAATTTTAACATTTAATCTTTTGACTTTAAATGACGGTTGGATGTGAGTTATTACTTTTTCAACTAAAATAAGTGTGTTTAAAGTCATTTCTGTGCCTGAAATTGGTCAAAATTGAAGATTTTGAGTAAGCAAAACTCTGTAAAAATGGCAATTTTGGTCACTGTGAGGGTTTAAAAAGTGGTTATTCAACATGAGGCCCGATCCAAATGACATTTTGAATCATTTTTGGTAGAGTCCAAAAAATTCATTTTCTGATGAAAAACGATGACCCCGGACCAGTCGAACGTTGAAAAAATGGTCAATATTGATGAAATTTTAACATTTAATCTTTTGACTTTAAATGACGGTTGGATGTGAGTTATTACTTTTTCAACTAAAATAAGTGTGTTTAAAGTCATTTCTGTGCCTGAAATTGGTCAAAATTGAAGATTTTGAGTAAGCAAAACTCTGTAAAAATGGCAATTTTGGTCACTGTGAGGGTTTAAAAAGTGGTTATTCAACATGAGGCCCGATCCAAATGACATTTTGAATCATTTTTGGTAGAGTCCAAAAAATCAATTTTCTGATGAAAAACGATGACCCCGGACCAGTCGAACGTTGAAAAAATGGTCAATATTGATGAAATTTTAATATTTAATCTTTTGACTTTAAATGACGGTTGGATGTGAGTTATTACTTTTTCAACTAAAATAAGTGTGTTTAAAGTCATTTCTGTGCCTGAAATTGGTCAAAATTGAAGATTTTGAGTAAGCAAAACTCTGTAAAAATTGCAGTTTTGGTCACTGTGAGGGTTTAAAAAGTGGTTATCAACATGAGGCCCGATCCAAATGACATTTTGAATCATTTTTGGTAGAGTCCAAAAAATCAATTTTCTGATGAAAAACGATGACCCCGGACCAGTCGAACGTTGAAAAAATGGTCAATATTGATGAAATTTTAACATTTAATCTTTTGACTTTAAATGACGGTTGGATGTGAGTTATTACTTTTTCAACTAAAATAAGTGTGTTTAAAGTCATTTCTGTGCCTGAAATTGGTCAAAATTGAAGATTTTGAGTAAGCAAAACTCTGTAAAAATGGCAGTTTTGGTCACTGTGAGGGTTTAAAAAGTGGTTATTCAACATGAGGCCTGATCCAAATGACATTTTGAATCATTTTTGGTAGAGTCCAAAAAATCCATTTTCTGATGAAAAACGATGACCCCGGACCAGTCGAACGTTGAAAAAATTGTCAATATTGATGAAATTTTAACATTTAATCTTTTGACTTTAAATGACGGTTGGATGTGAGTTATTACTTTTTCAACTAAAATAAGTGTATTTAAAGTCATTTCTGTGCCTGAAATTGGTTAAATTGAAGATTTTGAGTAAGCAAAACTCTGTAAAAATGGCAATTTTGGTCACTGTGAGGGTTTAAAAAGTGGTTATTCAACATGAGGCCTGATCCAAATGACATTTTGAATCATTTTTGGTAGAGTCCAAAAAATCAATTTTCTGATGAAAAACGATGACCCCGGACCAGTCGAACATTGAAAAAATGGTCAATATTGATGAAATTTTAACATTTAATCTTTTGACTTTAAATGACGGTTGGATGTGAGTTATTACTTTTTCAACTAAAATAAGTGTGTTTAAAGTCATTTCTGTGCCTGAAATTGGTCAAAATTGAAGATTTTGAGTAAGCAAAACTCTGTAAAAATGGCAATTTTGGTCACTGTGAGGGTTTAAAAAGTGGTTATTCAACATGAGGCCCGATCCAAATGACATTTTGAATCATTTTTGGTAGAGTCCAAAAAATCAATTTTCTGATGAAAAACGATGACCCCGGACCAGTCGAACGTTGAAAAAATGGTCAATATTGATGAAATTTTAACATTTAATCTTTTGACTTTAAATGACGGTTGGATGTGAGTTATTACTTTTTCAACTAAAATAAGTGTGTTTAAAGTCATTTATTTGCCTGAAATTGGTCAAAATTGAAGATTTTGAGTAAGCAAAACTCTGTATAAATGGCAATTTTGGTCACTGTGAGGATTTAAAAAGTGGTTATTCAACATGAGGCCCGATCCAAATGACATTTTGAATCATTTTTGGTAGAGTCCAAAAAATCAATTTTCTGATGAAAAACGATGACCCCGGACCAGTCGAACGTTGAAAAAATGGTCAATATTGATGAAATTTTAACATTTAATCTTTTCACTTTAAATGACGGTTGGATGTGAGTTATTAATTTTTCAACTAAAATAAGTGTGTTTAAAGTCATTTCTGTGCCTGAAATTGGTCAAAATTGAAGATTTTGAGTAAGCAAAACTCTGTAAAAATGGCAATTTTGGTCACTGTGAGGGTTTAAAAAGTGGTTATTCAACATGAGGCCCGATCCAAATGACATTTTGAATTATTTTTGGTAGAGTCCAAAAAATCAATTTTCTGATGAAAAACGATGACCCCGGACCAGTCGAACGTTGAAAAAATGGTCAATATTGATGAAATTTTAACATTTAATCTTTTGACTTTAAATGACGGTTGGATGTGAGTTATTACTTTTTCAACTAAAATAAGTGTGTTTAAAGTCATTTCTGTGCCTGAAATTGGTCAAAATTGAAGATTTTGAGTAAGCAAAACTCTGTAAAAATGGCAATTTTGGTCACTGTGAGGGTTTAAAAAGTGGTTATTCAACATGAGGCCCGATCCAAATGACATTTTGAATCATTTTTGGTAGAGTCCAAAAAATCAATTTTCTGATGAAAAACGATGACCCCGGACCAGTCGAACGTTGAAAAAATGGTCAATATTGATGAAATTTTAACATTTAATCTTTTGACTTTAAATGACGGTTGGATGTGAGTTATTACTTTTTCAACTAAAATAAGTGTGTTTAAAGTCATTTCTGTGCCTGAAATTGGTCAAAATTGAAGATTTCGAGTAAGCAAAACTCTGTAAAAATGGCAATTTTGGTCACTGTGAGGGTTTAAAAAGTGGTTATTCAACATGAGGCCCGATCCAAATGACATTTTGAATCATTTTTGGTAGAGTCCAAAAAATCCATTTTCTGATGAAAAACGATGACCCCGGACCAGTCGAACGTTGAAAAAATGGTCAATATTGATGAAATTTTAACATTTAATCTTTTGACTTTAAATGACGGTTGGATGTGAGTTATTACTTTTTCAACTAAAATAAGTGTGTTTAAAGTCATTTCTGTGCTTGAAATTGGTCAAAATTGAAGATTTTGAGTAAGCAAAACTCTGTAAAAATGGCAATTTTGGTCACTGTGAGGGTTTAAAAAGTGGTTATTCAACATGAGGCCCGATCCAAATGACATTTTGAATCATTTTTGGTAGAGTCCAAAAAATCCATTTTCTGATGAAAAACGATGACCCCGGACCAGTCGAACGTTGAAAAAATGGTCAATATTGATGAAATTTTAACATTTAATCTTTTGACTTTAAATGACGGTTGGATGTGAGTTATTACTTTTTCAACTAAAATAAGTGTGTTTAAAGTCATTTCTGTGCTTGAAATTGGTCAAAATTGAAGATTTTGAGTAAGCAAAACTCTGTAAAAATGGCAATTTTGGTCACTGTGAGGGTTTAAAAAGTGGTTATTCAACATGAGGCCCGATCCAAATGACATTTTGAATCATTTTTGGTAGAGTCCAAAAAATCAATTTTCTGATGAAAAACGATGACCCCGGACCAGTCGAACGTTGAAAAAATGGTCAATATTGATGAAATTTTAATATTTAATCTTTTGACTTTAAATGACGGTTGGATGTGAGTTATTACTTTTTCAACTAAAATAAGTGTGTTTAAAGTCATTTCTGTGCCTGAAATTGGTCAAAATTGAAGATTTTGAGTAAGCAAAACTCTGTAAAAATGGCAGTTTTGGTCACTGTGAGGGTTTAAAAAGTGGTTATTCAACATGAGGCCTGATCCAAATGACATTTTGAATCATTTTTGGTAGAGTCCAAAAAATCAATTTTCTGATGAAAAACGATGACCCCGGACCAGTCGAACGTTGAAAAAATGGTCAATATTGATGAAATTTTAACATTTAATCTTTTGACTTTAAATGACGGTTGGATGTGAGTTATTACTTTTTCAACTAAAATAAGTGTGTTTAAAGTCATTTCTGTGCCTGAAATTGGTCAAAATTGAAGATTTTGAGTAAGCAAAACTCTGTAAAAATGGCAATTTTGGTCACTGTGAGGGTTTAAAAAGTGGTTATTCAACATGAGGCCCGATCCAAATGACATTTTGAATCATTTTTGGTAGAGTCCAAAAAATTCATTTTCTGATGAAAAACGATGACCCCGGACCAGTCGAACGTTGAAAAAATGGTCAATATTGATGAAATTTTAATATTTAATCTTTTGACTTTAAATGACGGTTGGATGTGAGTTATTACTTTTTCAACTAAAATAAGTGTGTTTAAAGTCATTTCTGTGCCTGAAATTGGTCAAAATTGAAGATTTTGAGTAAGCAAAACTCTGTAAAAATGGCAGTTTTGGTCACTGTGAGGGTTTAAAAAGTGGTTATTCAACATGAGGCCCGATCCAAATGACATTTTGAATTATTTTTGGTAGAGTCCAAAAAATCAATTTTCTGATGAAAAACGATGACCCCGGACCAGTCGAACGTTCAAAAAATGGTCAATATTGATGAAATTTTAACATTTAATCTTTTGACTTTAAATGATGGTTGGATGTGAGTTATTACTTTTTCAACTAAAATAAGTGTGTTTAAAGTCATTTCTGTGCCTGAAATTGGTCAAAATTGAAGATTTCGAGTAAGCAAAACTCTGTAAAAATGGCAATTTTGGTCACTGTGAGGGTTTAAAAAGTGGTTATTCAACATGAGGCCCGATCCAAATGACATTTTGAATCATTTTTGGTAGAGTCCAAAAAATCCATTTTCTGATGAAAAACGATGACCCCGGACCAGTCGAACGTTGAAAAAATTGTCAATATTGATGAAATTTTAACATTTAATCTTTTGACTTTAAATGACGGTTGGATGTGAGTTATTACTTTTTCAACTAAAATAAGTGTATTTAAAGTCATTTCTGTGCCTGAAATTGGTTAAATTGAAGATTTTGAGTAAGCAAAACTCTGTAAAAATGGCAATTTTGGTCACTGTGAGGGTTTAAAAAGTGGTTATTCAACATGAGGCCTGATCCAAATGACATTTTGAATCATTTTTGGTAGAGTCCAAAAAATCAATTTTCTGATGAAAAACGATGACCCCGGACCAGTCGAACATTGAAAAAATGGTCAATATTGATGAAATTTTAACATTTAATCTTTTGACTTTAAATGACGGTTGGATGTGAGTTATTACTTTTTCAACTAAAATAAGTGTGTTTAAAGTCATTTCTGTGCCTGAAATTGGTCAAAATTGAAGATTTTGAGTAAGCAAAACTCTGTAAAAATGGCAATTTTGGTCACTGTGAGGGTTTAAAAAGTGGTTATTCAACATGAGGCCCGATCCAAATGACATTTTGAATCATTTTTGGTAGAGTCCAAAAAATCAATTTTCTGATGAAAAACGATGACCCCGGACCAGTCGAACGTTGAAAAAATGGTCAATATTGATGAAATTTTAACATTTAATCTTTTGACTTTAAATGACGGTTGGATGTGAGTTATTACTTTTTCAACTAAAATAAGTGTGTTTAAAGTCATTTATTTGCCTGAAATTGGTCAAAATTGAAGATTTTGAGTAAGCAAAACTCTGTATAAATGGCAATTTTGGTCACTGTGAGGATTTAAAAAGTGGTTATTCAACATGAGGCCCGATCCAAATGACATTTTGAATCATTTTTGGTAGAGTCCAAAAAATCAATTTTCTGATGAAAAACGATGACCCCGGACCAGTCGAATGTTGAAAAAATGGTCAATATTGATGAAATTTTAACATTTAATCTTTTCACTTTAAATGACGGTTGGATGTGAGTTATTAATTTTTCAACTAAAATAAGTGTGTTTAAAGTCATTTCTGTGCCTGAAATTGGTCAAAATTGAAGATTTTGAGTAAGCAAAACTCTGTAAAAATGGCAATTTTGGTCACTGTGAGGGTTTAAAAAGTGGTTATTCAACATGAGGCCCGATCCAAATGACATTTTGAATTATTTTTGGTAGAGTCCAAAAAATCAATTTTCTGATGAAAAACGATGACCCCGGACCAGTCGAACGTTGAAAAAATGGTCAATATTGATGAAATTTTAACATTTAATCTTTTGACTTTAAATGACGGTTGGATGTGAGTTATTACTTTTTCAACTAAAATAAGTGTGTTTAAAGTCATTTCTGTGCCTGAAATTGGTCAAAATTGAAGATTTTGAGTAAGCAAAACTCTGTAAAAATGGCAATTTTGGTCACTGTGAGGGTTTAAAAAGTGGTTATTCAACATGAGGCCCGATCCAAATGACATTTTGAATCATTTTTGGTAGAGTCCAAAAAATCAATTTTCTGATGAAAAACGATGACCCCGGACCAGTCGAACGTTGAAAAAATGGTCAATATTGATGAAATTTTAATATTTAATCTTTTGACTTTAAATGACGGTTGGATGTGAGTTATTACTTTTTCAACTAAAATAAGTGTGTTTAAAGTCATTTCTGTGCCTGAAATTGGTCAAAATTGAAGATTTTGAGTAAGCAAAACTCTGTAAAAATTGCAGTTTTGGTCACTGTGAGGGTTTAAAAAGTGGTTATCAACATGAGGCCCGATCCAAATGACATTTTGAATCATTTTTGGTAGAGTCCAAAAAATCAATTTTCTGATGAAAAACGATGACCCCGGACCAGTCGAACGTTGAAAAAATGGTCAATATTGATGAAATTTTAACATTTAATCTTTTGACTTTAAATGACGGTTGGATGTGAGTTATTACTTTTTCAACTAAAATAAGTGTGTTTAAAGTCATTTCTGTGCCTGAAATTGGTCAAAATTGAAGATTTTGAGTAAGCAAAACTCTGTAAAAATGGCAGTTTTGGTCACTGTGAGGGTTTAAAAAGTGGTTATTCAACATGAGGCCTGATCCAAATGACATTTTGAATCATTTTTGGTAGAGTCCAAAAAATCAATTTTCTGATGAAAAACGATGACCCCGGACCAGTCGAACGTTGAAAAAATGGTCAAAATTGATGAAATTTTAACATTTAATCTTTTGACTTTAAATGACGGTTGGATGTGAGTTATTACTTTTTCAACTAAAATAAGTGTGTTTAAAGTCATTTCTGTGCCTGAAATTGGTCAAAATTGAAGATTTTGAGTAAGCAAAACTCTGTAAAAATGGCATTTTTGGTCACTGTGAGGGTTTAAAAAGTGGTTATTCAACATGAGGCCCGATCCAAATGACATTTTGAATCATTTTTGGTAGAGTCCAAAAAATTCATTTTCTGATGAAAAACGATGACCCCGGACCAGTCGAACGTTGAAAAAATGGTCAATATTGATGAAATTTTAATATTTAATCTTTTGACTTTAAATGACGGTTGGATGTGAGTTATTACTTTTTCAACTAAAATAAGTGTGTTTAAAGTCATTTCTGTGCCTGAAATTGGTCAAAATTGAAGATTTTGAGTAAGCAAAACTCTGTAAAAATGGCAGTTTTGGTCACTGTGAGGGTTTAAAAAGTGGTTATTCAACATGAGGCCCGATCCAAATGACATTTTGAATCATTTTTGGTAGAGTCCAAAAAATCCATTTTCTGATGAAAAACGATGACCCCGGACCAGTCGAACGTTGAAAAAATTGTCAATATTGATGAAATTTTAACATTTAATCTTTTGACTTTAAATGACGGTTGGATGTGAGTTATTACTTTTTCAACTAAAATAAGTGTATTTAAAGTCATTTCTGTGCCTGAAATTGGTTAAATTGAAGATTTTGAGTAAGCAAAACTCCGTAAAAATGGCAATTTTGGTCACTGTGAGGGTTTAAAAAGTGGTTATTCAACATGAGGCCTGATCCAAATGACATTTTGAATCATTTTTGGTAGAGTCCAAAAAATCAATTTTCTGATGAAAAACGATGACCCCGGACCAGTCGATCATTGAAAAAATGGTCAATATTGATGAAATTTTAACATTTAATCTTTTGACTTTAAATGACGGTTGGATGTGAGTTATTACTTTTTCAACTAAAATAAGTGTGTTTAAAGTCATTTCTGTGCCTGAAATTGGTCAAAATTGAAGATTTTGAGTAAGCAAAACTCTGTAAAAATGGCAATTTTGGTCACTGTGAGGGTTTAAAAAGTGGTTATTCAACATGAGGCCCGATCCAAATGACATTTTGAATCATTTTTGGTAGAGTCCAAAAAATCAATTTTCTGATGAAAAACGATGACCCCGGACCAGTCGAACGTTGAAAAAATGGTCAATATTGATGAAATTTTAACATTTAATCTTTTGACTTTAAATGACGGTTGGATGTGAGTTATTACTTTTTCAACTAAAATAAGTGTATTTAAAGTCATTTCTGTGCCTGAAATTGGTCAAAATTGAAGATTTTGAGTAAGCAAAACTCTGTAAAAATGGCAATTTTGGTCACTGTGAGGGTTTAAAAAGTGGTTATTCAACATGAGGCCCGATCCAAATGACACTTTGAATCATTTTTGGTAGAGTCCAAAAAATCAATTTTCTGATGAAAAACGATGACCCCGGACCAGTCGAACGTTGAAAAAATGGTCAATATTGATGAAATTTTAACATTTAATCTTTTGACTTTAAATGACGGTTGGATGTGAGTTATTACTTTTTCAACTAAAATAAGTGTGTTTAAAGTCATTTCTGTGCCTGAAATTGGTCAAAATTGAAGATTTTGAGTAAGCAAAACTCTGTAAAAATGGCAATTTTGGTCACTGTGAGGGTTTAAAAAGTGGTTATTCAACATGAGGCCCGATCCAAATGACATTTTGAATCATTTTGGTAGAGTCCAAAAAATCAATTTTCTGATGAAAAACGATGACCCCGGACCAGTCGAACGTTGAAAAAATGGTCAATATTGATGAAATTTTAATATTTAATCTTTTGACTTTAAATGACGGTTGGATGTGAGTTATTACTTTTTCAACTAAAATAAGTGTGTTTAAAGTCATTTCTGTGCCTGAAATTGGTCAAAATTGAAGATTTTGAGTAAGCAAAACTCTGTAAAAATTGCAGTTTTGGTCTCTGTGAGGGTTTAAAAAGTGGTTATCAACATGAGGCCCGATCCAAATGACATTTTGAATCATTTTTGGTAGAGTCCAAAAAATCAATTTTCTGATGAAAAACGATGACCCCGGACCAGTCGAACGTTGAAAAAATGGTCAATATTGATGAAATTTTAACATTTAATCTTTGGACTTTAAATGACGGTTGGATGTGAGTTATTACTTTTTCAACTAAAATAAGTGTGTTTAAAGTCATTTCTGTGCCTGAAATTGGTCAAAATTGAAGATTTTGAGTAAGCAAAACTCTGTAAAAATGGCAGTTTTGGTCACTGTGAGGGTTTAAAAAGTGGTTATTCAACATGAGGCCTGATCCAAATGACATTTTGAATCATTTTTGGTAGAGTCCAAAAAATCAATTTTCTGATGAAAAACGATGACCCCGGACCAGTCGAACGTTGAAAAAATGGTCAATATTGATGAAATTTTAACATTTAATCTTTTGACTTTAAATGACGGTTGGATGTGAGTTATTACTTTTTCAACTAAAATAAGTGTGTTTAAAGTCATTTCTGTGCCTGAAATTGGTCAAAATTGAAGATTTTGAGTAAGCAAAACTCTGTAAAAATGGCAATTTTGGTCACTGTGAGGGTTTAAAAAGTGGTTATTCAACATGAGGCCCGATCCAAATGACATTTTGAATCATTTTGGTAGAGTCCAAAAAATTCATTTTCTGATGAAAAACGATGACCCCGGACCAGTCGAACGTTGAAAAAATGGTCAATATTGATGAAATTTTAACATTTAATCTTTTGACTTTAAATGACGGTTGGATGTGAGTTATTACTTTTTCAACTAAAATAAGTGTGTTTAAAGTCATTTCTGTGCCTGAAATTGGTCAAAATTGAAGATTTTGAGTAAGCAAAACTCTGTAAAAATGGCAATTTTGGTCACTGTGAGGGTTTAAAAAGTGGTTATTCAACATGAGGCCCGATCCAAATGACATTTTGAATCATTTTTGGTAGAGTCCAAAAAATCAATTTTCTGATGAAAAACGATGACCCCGGACCAGTCGAACGTTGAAAAAATGGTCAATATTGATGAAATTTTAATATTTAATCTTTTGACTTTAAATGACGGTTGGATGTGAGTTATTACTTTTTCAACTAAAATAAGTGTGTTTTAAAGTCATTTCTGTGCCTGAAATTGGTCAAAATTGAAGATTTTGAGTAAGCAAAACTCTGTAAAAATTGCAGTTTTGGTCACTGTGAGGGTTTAAAAAGTGGTTATCAACATGAGGCCCGATCCAAATGACATTTTGAATCATTTTTGGTAGAGTCCAAAAAATCAATTTTCTGATGAAAAACGATGACCCCGGACCAGTCGAACGTTGAAAAAATGGTCAATATTGATGAAATTTTAACATTTAATCTTTTGACTTTAAATGACGGTTGGATGTGAGTTATTACTTTTTCAACTAAAATAAGTGTGTTTAAAGTCATTTCTGTGCCTGAAATTGGTCAAAATTGAAGATTTTGAGTAAGCAAAACTCTGTAAAAATGGCAGTTTTGGTCACTGTGAGGGTTTAAAAAGTGGTTATTCAACATGAGGCCTGATCCAAATGACATTTTGAATCATTTTTGGTAGAGTCCAAAAATCAATTTTCTGATGAAAAACGATGACCCCGGACCAGTCGAACGTTGAAAAAATGGTCAAAATTGATGAAATTTTAACATTTAATCTTTTGACTTTAAATGACGGTTGGATGTGAGTTATTACTTTTTCAACTAAAATAAGTGTGTTTAAAGTCATTTCTGTGCCTGAAATTGGTCAAAATTGAAGATTTTGAGTAAGCAAAACTCTGTAAAAATGGCAATTTTGGTCACTGTGAGGGTTTAAAAAGTGGTTATTCAACATGAGGCCCGATCCAATGACATTTTGAATCATTTTTGGTAGAGTCCAAAAAATTCATTTCTGATGAAAAACGATGACCCCGGACCAGTCGAACGTTGAAAAAATGGTCAATATTGATGAAATTTTAATATTTAATCTTTTGACTTTAAATGACGGTTGGATGTGAGTTATTACTTTTTCAACTAAAATAAGTGTGTTTAAAGTCATTTCTGTGCCTGAAATTGGTCAAAATTGAAGATTTTGAGTAAGCAAAACTCTGTAAAAATGGCAGTTTTGGTCACTGTGAGGGTTTAAAAAGTGGTTATTCAACATGAGGCCCGATCCAAATGACATTTTGAATTATTTTTGGTAGAGTCCAAAAAATCAATTTTCTGAGGAAAAACGATGACCCCGGACCAGTCGAACGTTGAAAAAATGGTCAATATTGATGAAATTTTAACATTTAATCTTTTGACTTTAAATGACGGTTGGATGTGAGTTATTACTTTTTCAACTAAAATAAGTGTGTTTAAAGTCATTTCTGTGCCTGAAATTGGTCAAAATTGAAGATTTCGAGTAAGCAAAACTCTGTAAAAATGGCAATTTTGGTCACTGTGAGGGTTTAGAAAGTGGTTATTCAACATGAGGCCCGATCCAAATGACATTTTGAATCATTTTTGGTAGAGTCCAAAAAATCCATTTTCTGATGAAAAACGATGACCCCGGACCAGTCGAACGTTGAAAAAATGGTCAATATTGATGAAATTTTAACATTTAATCTTTTGACTTTAAATGACGGTTGGATGTGAGTTATTACTTTTTCAACTAAAATAAGTGTGTTTAAAGTCATTTCTGTGCCTGAAATTGGTCAAAATTGAAGATTTTGAGTAAGCAAAACTCTGTAAAAATGGCAATTTTGGTCACTGTGAGGGTTTAAAAAGTGGTTATTCAACATGAGGCCCGATCCAAATGACATTTTGAATCATTTTTGGTAGAGTCCAAAAAATTCATTTTCTGATGAAAAACGATGACCCCGGACCAGTCGAACGTTGAAAAAATGGTCAATATTGATGAAATTTTAATATTTAATCTTTTGACTTTAAATGACGGTTGGATGTGAGTTATTACTTTTTCAACTAAAATAAGTGTGTTTAAAGTCATTTCTGTGCCTGAAATTGGTCAAAATTGAAGATTTTGAGTAAGCAAAACTCTGTAAAAATGGCAGTTTTGGTCACTGTGAGGGTTTAAAAAGTGGTTATTCAACATGAGGCCTGATCCAAATGACATTTTGAATTATTTTTGGTAGAGTCCAAAAAATCAATTTTCTGATGAAAAACGATGACCCCGGACCAGTCGAACGTTGAAAAAATGGTCAATATTGATGAAATTTTAACATTTAATCTTTTGACTTTAAATGACGTTTGGATGTGAGTTATTACTTTTTCAACTAAAATAAGTGTGTTTAAAGTCATTTCTGTGCCTGAAATTGGTCAAAATTGAAGATTTCGAGTAAGCAAAACTCTGTAAAAATGGCAATTTTGGTCACTGTGAGGGTTTAAAAAGTGGTTATTCAACATGAGGCCCGATCCAAATGACATTTTGAATCATTTTTGGTAGAGTCCAAAAAATCCATTTTCTGATGAAAAACGATGACCCCGGACCAGTCGAACGTTGAAAAAATGGTCAATATTGATGAAATTTTAACATTTAATCTTTTGACTTTAAATGACGGTTGGATGTGAGTTATTACTTTTTCAACTAAAATAAGTGTGTTTAAAGTCATTTCTGTGCCTGAAATTGGTCAAAATTGAAGATTTTGAGTAAGCAAAACTCTGTAAAAATGGCAATTTTGGTCACTGTGAGGGTTTAAAAAGTGGTTATTCAACATGAGGCCCGATCCAAATGACATTTTGAATCATTTTTGGTAGAGTCCAAAAAATTCATTTTCTGATGAAAAACGATGACCCCGGACCAGTCGAACGTTGAAAAAATGGTCAATATTGATGAAATTTTAATATTTAATCTTTTGACTTTAAATGACGGTTGGATGTGAGTTATTACTTTTTCAACTAAAATAAGTGTGTTTAAAGTCATTTCTGTGCCTGAAATTGGTCAAAATTGAAGATTTTGAGTAAGCAAAACTCTGTAAAAATGGCAGTTTTGGTCACTGTGAGGGTTTAAAAAGTGGTTATTCAACATGAGGCCCGATCCAAATGACATTTTGAATTATTTTTGGTAGAGTCCAAAAAATCAATTTTCTGATGAAAAACGATGACCCCGGACCAGTCGAACGTTGAAAAAATGGTCAATATTGATGAAATTTTAACATTTAATCTTTTGACTTTAAATGACGGTTGGATGTGAGTTATTACTTTTTCAACTAAAATAAGTGTGTTTAAAGTCATTTCTGTGCTTGAAATTGGTCAAAATTGAAGATTTCGAGTAAGCAAAACTCTGTAAAAATGGCAATTTTGGTCACTGTGAGGGTTTAAAAAGTGGTTATTCAACATGAGGCCCGATCCAAATGACATTTTGAATCATTTTTGGTAGAGTCCAAAAAATTCATTTTCTGATGAAAAACGATGACCCCGGACCAGTCGAACGTTGAAAAAATGGTCAATATTGATGAAATTTTAATATTTAATCTTTTGACTTTAAATGACGGTTGGATGTGAGTTATTACTTTTTCAACTAAAATAAGTGTGTTTAAAGTAATTTCTGTGCCTGAAATTGGTCAAAATTGAAGATTTTGAGTAAGCAAAACTCTGTAAAAATGGCAGTTTTGGTCACTGTGAGGGTTTAAAAAGTGGTTATTCAACATGAGGCCCGATCCAAATGACATTTTGAATTATTTTTGGTAGAGTCCAAAAAATCAATTTTCTGATGAAAAACGATGACCCCGGACCAGTCGAACGTTGAAAAAATGGTCAATATTGATGAAATTTTAACATTTAATCTTTTGACTTTAAATGACGGTTGGATGTCAGTTATTACTTTTTCAACTAAAATAAGTGTGTTTAAAGTCATTTCTGTGCCTGAAATTGGTCAAAATTGAAGATTTTGAGTAAGCAAAACTCTGTAAAAATGGCAATTTTGGTCACTGTGAGGGTTTAAAAAGTGGTTATTCAACATGAGGCCCGATCCAAATGACATTTTGAATCATTTTTGGTAGAGTCCAAAAAATCAATTTTCTGATGAAAAACGATGACCCCGGACCAGTCGAACGTTGAAAAAATGGTCAATATTGATGAAATTTTAATATTTAATCTTTTGACTTTAAATGACGGTTGGATGTGAGTTATTACTTTTTCAACTAAAATAAGTGTGTTTAAAGTCATTTCTGTGCCTGAAATTTGTCAAAATTGAAGATTTTGAGTAAGCAAAACTCTGTAAAAATTGCAGTTTTGGTCACTGTGAGGGTTTAAAAAGTGGTTATTCAACATGAGGCCCGATCCAAATGACATTTTGAATCATTTTTGGTAGAGTCCAAAAAATCAATTTTCTGATGAAAAACGATGACCCCGGACCAGTCGAACGTTGAAAAAATGGTCAATATTGATGAAATTTCAACATTTAATCTTTTGACTTTAAATGACGGTTGGATGTGAGTTATTACTTTTTCAACTAAAATAAGTGTGTTTAAAGTCATTTCTGTGCCTGAAATTGGTCAAAATTGAAGATTTTGAGTAAGCAAAACTCTGTAAAAATGGCAATTTTGGACACTGTGAGGGTTTAAAAAGTGGTTATTCAACATGAGGCCCGATCCAAATGACATTTTGAATCATTTTTGGTAGAGTCCAAAAAATCAATTTTCTGATGAAAAACGATGACCCCGGACCAGTCGAACGTTGAACAAATGGTCAATATTGATGAAATTTTAATATTTAATCTTTTGACTTTAAATGACGGTTGGATGTGAGTTATTACTTTTTCAACTAAAATAAGTGTGTTTAAAGTCATTTCTGTGCCTGAAATTGGTCAAAATTGAAGATTTTGAGTAAGCACAACTCTGTAAAAATTGCAGTTTTGGTCACTGTGAGGGTTTAAAAAGTGGTTATCAACATGAGGCCCGATCCAAAAGACATTTTGAATCATTTTTGGTAGAGTCCAAAAAATCAATTTTCTGATGAAAAACGATGACCCCGGACCAGTCGAACGTTGAAAAAATGGTCAATATTGATGAAATTTTAACATTTAATCTTTTGACTTTAAATGACGGTTGGATGTGAGTTATTACTTTTTCAACTAAAATAAGTGTGTTTAAAGTCATTTCTGTGCCTGAAATTGGTCAAAATTGAAGATTTTGAGTAAGCAAAACTCTGTAAAAATGGCAATTTTGGTCACTGTGAGGGTTTAAAAAGTGGGTATTCAACATGAGGCCCGATCCAAATGACATTTTGAATCATTTTTGGTAGAGTCCAAAAAATCAATTTTCTGATGAAAAACGATGACCCCGGACCAGTCGAACGTTGAAAAAATGGTCAATATTGATGAAATTTTAATATTTAATCTTTTGACTTCAAATGACGGTTGGATGTGAGTTATTACTTTTTCAACTAAAATAAGTGTGTTTAAAGTCATGTCTGTGCCTGAAATTGGTCAAAATTGAAGATTTTGAGTAAGCACAACTCTGTAAAAATTGCAGTTTTGGTCACTGTGAGGGTTTAAAAAGTGGTTATCAACATGAGGCCCGATCCAAATGACATTTTGAATCATTTTTGGTAGAGTCCAAAAAATCAATTTTCTGATGAAAAACGATGACCCCGGACCAGTCGAACGTTGAAAAAATGGTCAATATTGATGAAATTTTAACATTTAATCTTTTGACTTTAAATGACGGTTGGATGTGAGTTATTACTTTTTCAACTAAAATAAGTGTGTTTAAAGTCATTTCTGTGCCTGAAATTGGTCAAAATTGAAGATTTTGAGTAAGCAAAACTCTGTAAAAATGGCAATTTTGGTCACTGTGAGGGTTTAAAAAGTGGTTATTCAACATGAGGCCCGATCCAAATGACATTTTGAATCATTTTTGGTAGAGTCCCAAAAATTCATTTTCTGATGAAAAACGATGACCCCGGACCAGTCGAACGTTGAAAAAATGGTCAATATTGATGAAATTTTAATATTTAATCTTTTGACTTTAAATGACGGTTGGATGTGAGTTATTACTTTTTCAACTAAAATAAGTGTGTTTAAAGTCATTTCTGTGCCTGAAATTGGTCAAAATTGAAGATTTTGAGTAAGCAAAACTCTGTAAAAATGGCAGTTTTGGTCACTGTGAGGGTTTAAAAAGTGGTTATTCAACATGAGGCCCGATCCAAATGACATTCTGAATTATTTTTGGTAGAGTCCAAAAAATCAATTTTCTGATGAAAAACGATGACCCCGGACCAGTCGAACGTTGAAAAAATGGTCAATATTGATGAAATTTTAACATTTAATCTTTTGACTTTAAATGACGGTTGGATGTGAGTTATTACTTTTTCAACTAAAATAAGTGTGTTTAAAGTCATTTCTGTGCCTGAAATTGGTCAAAATTGAAGATTTTGAGTAAGCAAAACTCTGTAAAAATGGCAATTTTGGTCACTGTGAGGGTTTAAAAAGTGGTTATTCAACATGAGGCCCGATCCAAATGACATTTTGAATCATTTTTGGTAGAGTCCAAAAAATCAATTTTCTGATGAAAAACAATGACCCCGGACCAGTCGAACGTTGAAAAAATGGTCAATATTGATGAAATTTTAATATTTAATCTTTTGACTTTAAATGACGGTTGGATGTGAGTTATTACTTTTTCAACTAAAATAAGTGTGTTTAAAGTCATTTCTGTGCCTGAAATTGGTCAAAATTGAAGATTTTGAGTAAGCAAAACTCTGTAAAAATTGCAGTTTTGGTCACTGTGAGGGTTTAAAAAGTGGTTATCAACATGAGGCCCGATCCAAATGACATTTTGAATCATTTTTGGTAGAGTCCAAAAAATCAATTTTTCTGATGAAAAACGATGACCCCGGACCAGTCGAACGTTGAAAAAATGGTCAATATTGATGAAATTTTAACATTTAATCTTTTGACTTTAAATGACGGTTGGATGTGAGTTATTACTTTTTCAACTAAAATAAGTGTGTTTAAAGTCATTTCTGTGCCTGAAATTGGTCAAAATTGAAGATTTTGAGTAAGCAAAACTCTGTAAAAATGGCAGTTTTGGTCACTGTGAGGGTTTAAAAAGTGGTTATTCAACATGAGGCCTGATCCAAATGACATTTTGAATCATTTTTGGTAGAGTCCAAAAAATCAATTTTCTGATGAAAAACGATGACCCCGGACCAGTCGAACGTTGAAAAAATGGTCAAAATTGATGAAATTTTAACATTTAATCTTTTGACTTTAAATGACGGTTGGATGTGAGTTATTACTTTTTCAACTAAAATAAGTGTGTTTAAAGTCATTTCTGTGCCTGAAATTGGTCAAAATTGAAGATTTTGAGTAAGCAAAACTCTGTAAAAATGGCAATTTTGGTCACTGTGAGGGTTTAAAAAGTGGTTATTCAACATGAGGCCCGATCCAAATGACATTTTGAATCATTTTTGGTAGAGTCCAAAAAATTCATTTTCTGATGAAAAACGATGACCCCGGACCAGTCGAACGTTGAAAAAATGGTCAATATTGATGAAATTTTAATATTTAATCTTTTGACTTTAAATGACGGTTGGATGTGAGTTATTACTTTTTCAACTAAAATAAGTGTGTTTAAAGTCATTTCTGTGCCTGAAATTGGTCAAAATTGAAGATTTTGAGTAAGCAAAACTCTTTAAAAATGGCAGTTTTGGTCACTGTGAGGGTTTAAAAAGTGGTTATTCAACATGAGGCCCGATCCAAATGACATTTTGAATTATTTTTGGTAGAGTCCAAAAAATCAATTTTCTGATGAAAAACGATGACCCCGGACCAGTCGAACGTTGAAAAAATGGTCAATATTGATGAAATTTTAACATTTAATCTTTTGACTTTAAATGACGGTTGGATGTGAGTTATTACTTTTTCAACTAAAATAAGTGTGTTTAAAGTCATTTCTGTGCCTGAAATTGGTCAAAATTGAAGATTTTGAGTAAGCAAAACTCTGTAAAAATGGCAATTTTGGTCACTGTGAGGGTTTAAAAAGTGGTTATTCAACATGAGGCCCGATCCAAATGACATTTTGAATCATTTTTGGTAGAGTCCCAAAAATTCATTTTCTGATGAAAAACGATGACCCCGGACCAGTCGAACGTTGAAAAAATGGTCAATATTGATGAAATTTTAATATTTAATCTTTTGACTTTAAATGACGGTTGGATGTGAGTTATTACTTTTTCAACTAAAATAAGTGTGTTTAAAGTCATTTCTGTGCCTGAAATTGGTCAAAATTGAAGATTTTGAGTAAGCAAAACTCTGTAAAAATGGCAGTTTTGGTCACTGTGAGGGTTTAAAAAGTGGTTATTCAACATGAGGCCCGATCCAAATGACATTCTGAATTATTTTTGGTAGAGTCCAAAAAATCAATTTTCTGATGAAAAACGATGACCCCGGACCAGTCGAACGTTGAAAAAATGGTCAATATTGATGAAATTTTAACATTTAATCTTTTGACTTTAAATGACGGTTGGATGTGAGTTATTACTTTTTCAACTAAAATAAGTGTGTTTAAAGTCATTTCTGTGCCTGAAATTGGTCAAAATTGAAGATTTTGAGTAAGCAAAACTCTGTAAAAATGGCAATTTTGGTCACTGTGAGGGTTTAAAAAGTGGTTATTCAACATGAGGCCCGATCCAAATGACATTTTGAATCATTTTTGGTAGAGTCCAAAAAATCAATTTTCTGATGAAAAACAATGACCCCGGACCAGTCGAACGTTGAAAAAATGGTCAATATTGATGAAATTTTAATATTTAATCTTTTGACTTTAAATGACGGTTGGATGTGAGTTATTACTTTTTCAACTAAAATAAGTGTGTTTAAAGTCATTTCTGTGCCTGAAATTGGTCAAAATTGAAGATTTTGAGTAAGCAAAACTCTGTAAAAATTGCAGTTTTGGTCACTGTGAGGGTTTAAAAAGTGGTTATCAACATGAGGCCCGATCCAAATGACATTTTGAATCATTTTTGGTAGAGTCCAAAAAAATCAATTTTCTGATGAAAAACGATGACCCCGGACCAGTCGAACGTTGAAAAAATGGTCAATATTGATGAAATTTTAACATTTAATCTTTTGACTTTAAATGACGGTTGGATGTGAGTTATTACTTTTTCAACTAAAATAAGTGTGTTTAAAGTCATTTCTGTGCCTGAAATTGGTCAAAATTGAAGATTTTGAGTAAGCAAAACTCTGTAAAAATGGCAGTTTTGGTCACTGTGAGGGTTTAAAAAGTGGTTATTCAACATGAGGCCTGATCCAAATGACATTTTGAATCATTTTTGGTAGAGTCCAAAAAATCAATTTTCTGATGAAAAACGATGACCCCGGACCAGTCGAACGTTGAAAAAATGGTCAAAATTGATGAAATTTTAACATTTAATCTTTTGACTTTAAATGACGGTTGGATGTGAGTTATTACTTTTTCAACTAAAATAAGTGTGTTTAAAGTCATTTCTGTGCCTGAAATTGGTCAAAATTGAAGATTTTGAGTAAGCAAAACTCTGTAAAAATGGCAATTTTGGTCACTGTGAGGGTTTAAAAAGTGGTTATTCAACATGAGGCCCGATCCAAATGACATTTTGAATCATTTTTGGTAGAGTCCAAAAAATTCATTTTCTGATGAAAAACGATGACCCCGGACCAGTCGAACGTTGAAAAAATGGTCAATATTGATGAAATTTTAATATTTAATCTTTTGACTTTAAATGACGGTTGGATGTGAGTTATTACTTTTTCAACTAAAATAAGTGTGTTTAAAGTCATTTCTGTGCCTGAAATTGGTCAAAATTGAAGATTTTGAGTAAGCAAAACTCTGTAAAAATGGCAGTTTTGGTCACTGTGAGGGTTTAAAAAGTGGTTATTCAACATGAGGCCCGATCCAAATGACATTTTGAATTATTTTTGGTAGAGTCCAAAAAATCAATTTTCTGATGAAAAACGATGACCTCGGACCAGTCGAACGTTGAAAAAATGGTCAATATTGATGAAATTTTAACATTTAATCTTTTGACTTTAAATGACGGTTGGATGTGAGTTATTACTTTTTCAACTAAAATAAGTGTGTTTAAAGTCATTTCTGTGCCTGAAATTGGTCAAAATTGAAGATTTCGAGTAAGCAAAACTCTGTAAAAATGGCAATTTTGGTCACTGTGAGGGTTTAGAAAGTGGTTATTCAACATGAGGCCCGATCCAAATGACATTTTGAATCATTTTTGGTAGAGTCCAAAAAATCCATTTTCTGATGAGAAACGATGACCCCGGACCAGTCGAACGTTGAAAAAATGGTCAATATTGATGAAATTTTAACATTTAATCTTTTGACTTTAAATGATGGTTGGATGTGAGTTATTACTTTTTCAACTAAAATAAGTGTGTTTAAAGTCATTTCTGTGCCTGAAATTGGTCAAAATTGAAGATTTTGAGTAAGCAAAACTCTGTAAAAATGGCAATTTTGGTCACTGTGAGGGTTTAAAAAGTGGTTATTCAACATGAGGCCCGATCCAAATGACATTTTGAATCATTTTTGGTAGAGTCCAAAAAATTCATTTTCTGATGAAAAACGATGACCCAGGACCAGTCGAACGTTGAAAAAATGGTCAATATTGATGAAATTTTAATATTTAATCTTTTGACTTTAAATGACGGTTGGATGTGAGTTATTACTTTTTCAACTAAAATAAGTGTGTTTAAAGTCATTTCTGTGCCTGAAATTGGTCAAAATTGAAGATTTTGAGTAAGCAAAACTCTGTAAAAATGGCAGTTTTGGTCACTGTGAGGGTTTAAAAAGTGGTTATTCAACATGAGGCCTGATCCAAATGACATTTTGAAATATTTTTGGTAGAGTCCAAAAAATCAATTTTCTGATGAAAAACGATGACCCCGGACCAGTCGAACGTTGAAAAAATGGTCAATATTGATGAAATTTTAACATTTAATCTTTTGACTTTAAATGACGGTTGGATGTGAGTTATTACTTTTTCAACTAAAATAAGTGTGTTTAAAGTCATTTCTGTGCCTGAAATTGGTCAAAATTGAAGATTTCGAGTAAGCAAAACTCTGTAAAAATGGCAATTTTGGTCACTGTGAGGGTTTAAAAAGTGGTTATTCAACATGAGGCCCGATCCAAATGACATTTTGAATCATTTTTGGTAGAGTCCAAAAAATCCATTTTCTGATGAAAAACGATGACCCCGGACCAGTCGAACGTTGAAAAAATGGTCAATATTGATGAAATTTTAACATTTAATCTTTTGACTTTAAATGACGGTTGGATGTGAGTTATTACTTTTTCAACTAAAATAAGTGTGTTTAAAGTCATTTCTGTGCCTGAAATTGGTCAAAATTGAAGATTTTGAGTAAGCAAAACTCTGTAAAAATGGCAATTTTGGTCACTGTGAGGGTTTAAAAAGTGGTTATTCAACATGAGGCCCGATCCAAATGACATTTTGAATCATTTTTGGTAGAGTCCAAAAAATTCATTTTCTGATGAAAAACGATGACCCCGGACCAGTCGAACGTTGAAAAAATGGTCAATATTGATGAAATTTTAACATTTAATCTTTTGACTTTAAATGACGGTTGGATGTGAGTTATTACTTTTTCAACTAAAATAAGTGTGTTTAAAGTCATTTCTGTGCCTGAAATTGGTCAAAATTGAAGATTTCGAGTAAGCAAAACTCTGTAAAAATGGCAATTTTGGTCACTGTGAGGGTTTAAAAAGTGGTTATTCAACATGAGGCCCGATCCAAATGACATTTTGAATCATTTTTGGTAGAGTCCAAAAAATCCATTTTCTGATGAAAAACGATGACCCTGGACCAGTCGAACGTTGAAAAAATGGTCAATATTGATGAAATTTTAACATTTAATCTTTTGACTTTAAATGACGGTTGGATGTGAGTTATTACTTTTTCAACTAAAATAAGTGTGTTTAAAGTCATTTCTGTGCTTGAAATTGGTCAAAATTGAAGATTTTGAGTAAGCAAAACTCTGTAAAAATGGCAATTTTGGTCACTGTGAGGGTTTAAAAAGTGGTTATTCAACATGAGGCCCGATCCAAATGACATTTTGAATCATTTTTGGTAGAGTCCAAAAAATTCATTTTCTGATGAAAAACGATGACCCCGGACCAGTCGAACGTTGAAAAAATGGTCAATATTGATGAAATTTTAATATTTAATCTTTTGACTTTAAATGACGGTTGGATGTGAGTTATTACTTTTTCAACTAAAATAAGTGTGTTTAAAGTCATTTCTGTGCCTGAAATTGGTCAAAATTGAAGATTTTGAGTAAGCAAAACTCTGTAAAAATGGCAGTTTTGGTCACTGTGAGGGTTTAAAAAGTGGTTATTCAACATGAGGCCCGATCCAAATGACATTTTGAATTATTTTTGGTAGAGTCCAAAAAATCAATTTTCTGATGAAAAACGATGACCCCGGACCAGTCGAACGTTGAAAAAATGGTCAATATTGATGAAATTTTAACATTTAATCTTTTGACTTTAAATGACGGTTGGATGTCAGTTATTACTTTTTCAACTAAAATAAGTGTGTTTAAAGTCATTTCTGTGCCTGAAATTGGTCAAAATTGAAGATTTTGAGTAAGCAAAACTCTGTAAAAATGGCAATTTTGGTCACTGTGAGGGTTTAAAAAGTGGTTATTCAACATGAGGCCCGATCCAAATGACATTTTGAATCATTTTTGGTAGAGTCCAAAAAATCAATTTTCTGATGAAAAACGATGACCCCGGACCAGTCGAACGTTGAAAAAATGGTCAATATTGATGAAATTTTAATATTTAATCTTTTGACTTTAAATGACGGTTGGATGTGAGTTATTACTTTTTCAACTAAAATAAGTGTGTTTAAAGTCATTTCTGTGCCTGAAATTTGTCAAAATTGAAGATTTTGAGTAAGCAAAACTCTGTAAAAATTGCAGTTTTGGTCACTGTGAGGGTTTAAAAAGTGGTTATTCAACATGAGGCCCGATCCAAATGACATTTTGAATCATTTTTGGTAGAGTCCAAAAAAATCAATTTTCTGATGAAAAACGATGACCCCGGACCAGTCGAACGTTGAAAAAATGGTCAATATTGATCAAATTTCAACATTTAATCTTTTGACTTTAAATGACGGTTGGATGTGAGTTATTACTTTTTCAACTAAAATAAGTGTGTTTAAAGTCATTTCTGTGCCTGAAATTGGTCAAAATTGAAGATTTTGAGTAAGCAAAACTCTGTAAAAATGGCAATTTTGGACACTGTGAGGGTTTAAAAAGTGGTTATTCAACATGAGGCCCGATCCAAATGACATTTTGAATCATTTTTGGTAGAGTCCAAAAAATCAATTTTCTGATGAAAAACGATGACCCCGGACCAGTCGAACGTTGAAAAAATGGTCAATATTGATGAAATTTTAATATTTAATCTTTTGACTTTAAATGACGGTTGGATGTGAGTTATTACTTTTTCAACTAAAATAAGTGTGTTTAAAGTCATTTCTGTGCCTGAAATTGGTCAAAATTGAAGATTTTGAGTAAGCACAACTCTGTAAAAATTGCAGTTTTGGTCACTGTGAGGGTTTAAAAAGTGGTTATCAACATGAGGCCCGATCCAAATGACATTTTGAATCATTTTTGGTAGAGTCCAAAAAATCAATTTTCTGATGAAAAACGATGACCCCGGACCAGTCGAACGTTGAAAAAATGGTCAATATTGATGAAATTTTAACATTTAATCTTTTGACTTAAAATGACGGTTGGATGTGAGTTATTACTTTTTCAACTAAAATAAGTGTGTTTAAAGTCATTTCTGTGCCTGAAATTGGTCAAAATTGAAGATTTTGAGTAAGCAAAACTCTGTAAAAATGGCAATTTTGGTCACTGTGAGGGTTTAAAAAGTGGTTATTCAACATGAGGCCCGATCCAAATGACATTTTGAATCATTTTTGGTAGAGTCCCAAAAATTCATTTTCTGATGAAAAACGATGACCCCGGACCAGTCGAACGTTGAAAAAATGTTCAATATTGATGAAATTTTAACATTTAATCTTTTGACTTTAAATGACGGTTGGATGTGAGTTATTACTTTTTCAACTAAAATAAGTGTGTTTAAAGTCATTTCTGTGACTGAAATTGGTCAAAATTGAAGATTTTGAGTAAGCAAAACTCTGTAAAAATGGCAATTTTGGTCACTGTGAGGGTTTAAAAAGTGGTTATTCAACATGAGGCCCGATCCAAATGACATTTTGATTCATTTTTGGTAGAGTCCAAAAAATCAATTTTCTGATGAAAAACGATGACCCCGGACCAGTTGAACGTTGAAAAAATGGTCAATATTGATGAAATTTTAACATTTAATCTTTTGACTTTAAATGACGGTTGGATGTGAGTTATTGCTTTTTCAACTACAATAAGTGTGTTTAAAGTCATTTCTGTGCCTGAAATTGGTCAAAATTGAAGATTTTGAGTAAGCAAAACTCTGTAAAAATTGCAGTTTTGGTCACTGTGAGGGTTTAAAAAGTGGTTATCAACATGAGGCCCGATCCAAATGACATTTTGAATCATTTTTGGTAGAGTCCAAAAAATCAATTTTCTGATGAAAAACGATGACCCCGGACCAGTCGAACGTTGAAAAAATGGTCAATATTGATGAAATTTTAACATTTAATCTTTTGACTTTAAATGACGGTTGGATGTGAGTTATTACTTTTTCAACTAAAATAAGTGTGTTTAAAGTCATTTCTGTGCCTGAAATTGGTCAAAATTGAAGATTTTGAGTAAGCAAAACTCTGTAAAAATGGCAGTTTTGGTCACTGTGAGGGTTTAAAAAGTGGTTATTCAACATGAGGCCTGATCCAAATGACATTTTGAATCATTTTTGGTAGAGTCCAAAAAATCAATTTTCTGATGAAAAACGATGACCCCGGACCAGTCGAACGTTGAAAAAATGGTCAAAATTGATGAAATTTTAACATTTAATCTTTTGACTTTAAATGACGGTTGGATGTGAGTTATTACTTTTTCAACTAAAATAAGTGTGTTTAAAGTCATTTCTGTGCCTGAAATTGGTCAAAATTGAAGATTTCGAGTAAGCAAAACTCTGTAAAAATGGCAATTTTGGTCACTGTGAGGGTTTAAAAAGTGGTTATTCAACATGAGGCCCGATCCAAATGACATTTTGAATAATTTTTGGTAGAGTCCAAAAAATCCATTTTCTGATGAAAAACGATGACCCCGGACCAGTCGAACGTTGAAAAAATGGTCAATATTGATGAAATTTTAACATTTAATCTTTTGACTTTAAATGACGGTTGGATATGAGTTATTACTTTTGCAACTAAAATAAGTGTGTTTAAAGTCATTTCTGTGCCTGAAATTGGTCAAAATTGAAGATTTTGAGTAAGCAAAACTCTGTAAAAATGGCAATTTTGGTCACTGTGAGGGTTTAAAAAGTGGTTATTCAACATGAGGCCCGATCCAAATGACATTTTGAATCATTTTTGGTAGAGTCCAAAAAATTCATTTTCTGATGAAAAACGATGACCCCGGACCAGTCGAACGTTGAAAAAATGGTCAATATTGATGAAATTTTAATATTTAATCTTTTGACTTTAAATGACGGTTGGATGTGAGTTATTACTTTTTCAACTAAAATAAGTGTGTTTAAAGTCATTTCTGTGCCTGAAATTGGTCAAAATTGAAGATTTTGAGTAAGCAAAACTCTGTAAAAATGGCAGTTTTGGTCACTGTGAGGGTTTAAAAAGTGGTTATTCAACATGAGGCCCGATCCAAATGACATTTTGAATTATTTTTGGTAGAGTCCAAAAAATCAATTTTCTGATGAAAAACGATGACCCCGGACCAGTCGAACGTTGAAAAAATGGTCAATATTGATGACATTTTAACATTTAATCTTTTGACTTTAAATGACGGTTGGATGTGAGTTATTACTTTTTCAACTAAAATAAGTGTGTTTAAAGTCATTTCTGTGCCTGAAATTGGTCAAAATTGAAGATTTCGAGTAAGCAAAACTCTGTAAAAATGGCAATTTTGGTCACTGTGAGGGTTTAAAAAGTGGTTATTCAACATGAGGCCCGATCCAAATGACATTTTGAATCATTTTTGGTAGAGTCCAAAAAATCCATTTTCTGATGAAAAACGATGACCCCGGACCAGTCGAACGTTGAAAAAATGGTCAATATTGATGAAATTTTAACATTTAATCTTTTGACTTTAAATGACGGTTGGATGTGAGTTATTACTTTTTCAACTAAAATAAGTGTGTTTAAAGTCATTTCTGTGCCTGAAATTGGTCAAAATTGAAGATTTTGAGTAAGCAAAACTCTGTAAAAATGGCAATTTTGGTCACTGTGAGGGTTTAAAAAGTGGTTATTCAACATGAGGCCCGATCCAAATGACATTTTGAATCATTTTTGGTAGAGTCCAAAAAATTCATTTTCTGATGAAAAACGATGACCCCGGACCAGTCGAACGTTGAAAAAATGGTCAAATTTAATAAAATTTTAATATTTAATCTTTTGACTTTAAATGACGGTTGGATGTGAGTTATTACTTTTTCAACTAAAATAAGTGTGTTTAAAGTCATTTCTGTGCCTGAAATTGGTCAAAATTGAAGATTTTGAGTAAGCAAAACTCTGTAAAAATGGCAGTTTTGGTCACTGTGAGGGTTTAAAAAGTGGTTATTCAACATGAGGCCTGATCCAAATGACATTTTGAAAAATTTTTGGTAGAGTCCAAAAAATCAATTTTCTGATGAAAAACGATGACCCCGGACCAGTCGAACGTTGAAAAAATGGTCAATATTGATGAAATTTTAACATTTAATCTTTTGACTTTAAATGACGGTTGGATGTGAGTTATTACTTTTTCAACTAAAATAAGTGTGTTTAAAGTCATTTCTGTGCCTGAAATTGGTCAAAATTGAAGATTTCGAGTAAGCAAAACTCTGTAAAAATGGCAATTTTGGTCACTGTGAGGGTTTAAAAAGTGGTTATTCAACATGAGGCCCGATCCAAATGACATTTTGAATCATTTTTGGTAGAGTCCAAAAAATCCATTTTCTGATGAAAAACGATGACCCCGGACCAGTCGAACGTTGAAAAAATGGTCAATATTGATGAAATTTTAACATTTAATCTTTTGACTTTAAATGACGGTTGGATGTGAGTTATTACTTTTTCAACTAAAATAAGTGTGTTTAAAGTCATTTCTGTGCCTGAAATTGGTCAAAATTGAAGATTTTGAGTAAGCAAAACTCTGTAAAAATGGCAATTTTGGTCACTGTGAGGGTTTAAAAAGTGGTTATTCAACATGAGGCCCGATCCAAATGACATTTTGAATCATTTTTGGTAGAGTCCAAAAAATTCATTTTCTGATGAAAAACGATGACCCCGGACCAGTCGAACGTTGAAAAAATGGTCAATATTGATGAAATTTTAATATTTAATCTTTTGACTTTAAATGACGGTTGGATGTGAGTTATTACTTTTTCAACTAAAATAAGTGTGTTTAAAGTCATTTCTGTGCCTGAAATTGGTCAAAATTGAAGATTTTGAGTAAGCAAAACTCTGTAAAAATGGCAGTTTTGGTCACTGTGAGGGTTTAAAAAGTGGTTATTCAACATGAGGCCCGATCCAAATGACATTTTGAATTATTTTTGGTAGAGTCCAAAAAATCAATTTTCTGATGAAAAACGATGACCCCGGACCAGTCGAACGTTGAAAAAATGGTCAATATTGATGAAATTTTAACATTTAATCTTTTGACTTTAAATGACGGTTGGATGTGAGTTATTACTTTTTCAACTAAAATAAGTGTGTTTAAAGTCATTTCTGTGCCTGAAATTGGTCAAAATTGAAGATTTCGAGTAAGCAAAACTCTGTAAAAATGGCAATTTTGGTCACTGTGAGGGTTTAAAAAGTGGTTATTCAACATGAGGCCCGATCCAAATGACATTTTGAATCATTTTTGGTAGAGTCCAAAAAATCCATTTTCTGATGAAAAACGATGACCCTGGACCAGTCGAACGTTGAAAAAATGGTCAATATTGATGAAATTTTAACATTTAATCTTTTGACTTTAAATGACGGTTGGATGTGAGTTATTACTTTTTCAACTAAAATAAGTGTGTTTAAAGTCATTTCTGTGCTTGAAATTGGTCAAAATTGAAGATTTTGAGTAAGCAAAACTCTGTAAAAATGGCAATTTTGGTCACTGTGAGGGTTTAAAAAGTGGTTATTCAACATGAGGCCCGATCCAAATGACATTTTGAATCATTTTTGGTAGAGTCCAAAAAATTCATTTTCTGATGAAAAACGATGACCCCGGACCAGTCGAACGTTGAAAAAATGGTCAATATTGATGAAATTTTAATATTTAATCTTTTGACTTTAAATGACGGTTGGATGTGAGTTATTACTTTTTCAACTAAAATAAGTGTGTTTAAAGTCATTTCTGTGCCTGAAATTGGTCAAAATTGAAGATTTTGAGTAAGCAAAACTCTGTAAAAATGGCAGTTTTGGTCACTGTGAGGGTTTAAAAAGTGGTTATTCAACATGAGGCCCGATCCAAATGACATTTTGAATTATTTTTGGTAGAGTCCAAAAAATCAATTTTCTGATGAAAAACGATGACCCCGGACCAGTCGAACGTTGAAAAAATGGTCAATATTGATGAAATTTTAACATTTAATCTTTTGACTTTAAATGACGGTTGGATGTCAGTTATTACTTTTTCAACTAAAATAAGTGTGTTTAAAGTCATTTCTGTGCCTGAAATTGGTCAAAATTGAAGATTTTGAGTAAGCAAAACTCTGTAAAAATGGCAATTTTGGTCACTGTGAGGGTTTAAAAAGTGGTTATTCAACATGAGGCCCGATCCAAATGACATTTTGAATCATTTTTGGTAGAGTCCAAAAAATCAATTTTCTGATGAAAAACGATGACCCCGGACCAGTCGAACGTTGAAAAAATGGTCAATATTGATGAAATTTTAACATTTAATCTTTTGACTTTAAATGACGGTTGGATGTGAGTTATTACTTTTTCAACTAAAATAAGTGTGTTTAAAGTCATTTCTGTGCCTGAAATTTGTCAAAATTGAAGATTTTGAGTAAGCAAAACTCTGTAAAAATTGCAGTTTTGGTCACTGTGAGGGTTTAAAAAGTGGTTATTCAACATGAGGCCCGATCCAAATGACATTTTGAATCATTTTTGGTAGAGTCCAAAAAAATCAATTTTCTGATGAAAAACGATGACCCCGGACCAGTCGAACGTTGAAAAAATGGTCAATATTGATGAAATTTCAACATTTAATCTTTTGACTTTAAATGACGGTTGGATGTGAGTTATTACTTTTTCAACTAAAATAAGTGTGTTTAAAGTCATTTCTGTGCCTGAAATTGGTCAAAATTGAAGATTTTGAGTAAGCAAAACTCTGTAAAAATGGCAATTTTGGTCACTGTGAGGGTTTAAAAAGTGGTTATTCAACATGAGGCCCGATCCAAATGACATTTTGAATCATTTTTGGTAGAGTCCCAAAAAATCAATTTTCTGATGAAAAACGATGACCCCGGACCAGTCGAACGTTGAAAAAATGTTCAATATTGATGAAATTTTAACATTTAATCTTTTGACTTTAAATGACGGTTGGATGTGAGTTATTACTTTTTCAACTAAAATAAGTGTGTTTAAAGTCATTTCTGTGACTGAAATTGGTCAAAATTGAAGATTTTGAGTAAGCAAAACTCTGTAAAAATGGCAATTTTGGTCACTGTGAGGGTTTAAAAAGTGGTTATTCAACATGAGGCCCGATCCAAATGACATTTTGATTCATTTTTGGTAGAGTCCAAAAAATCAATTTTCTGATGAAAAACGATGACCCCGGACCAGTTGAACGTTGAAAAAATGGTCAATATTGATGAAATTTTAACATTTAATCTTTTGACTTTAAATGACGGTTGGATGTGAGTTATTGCTTTTTCAACTACAATAAGTGTGTTTAAAGTCATTTCTGTGCCTGAAATTGGTCAAAATTGAAGATTTTGAGTAAGCAAAACTCTGTAAAAATTGCAGTTTTGGTCACTGTGAGGGTTTAAAAAGTGGTTATCAACATGAGGCCCGATCCAAATGACATTTTGAATCATTTTTGGTAGAGTCCAAAAAATCAATTTTCTGATGAAAAACGATGACCCCGGACCAGTCGAACGTTGAAAAAATGGTCAATATTGATGAAATTTTAACATTTAATCTTTTGACTTTAAATGACGGTTGGATGTGAGTTATTACTTTTTCAACTAAAATAAGTGTGTTTAAAGTCATTTCTGTGCCTGAAATTGGTCAAAATTGAAGATTTTGAGTAAGCAAAACTCTGTAAAAATGGCAGTTTTGGTCACTGTGAGGGTTTAAAAAGTGGTTATTCAACATGAGGCCTGATCCAAATGACATTTTGAATCATTTTTGGTAGAGTCCAAAAAATCAATTTTCTGATGAAAAACGATGACCCCGGACCAGTCGAACGTTGAAAAAATGGTCAAAATTGATGAAATTTTAACATTTAATCTTTTGACTTTAAATGACGGTTGGATGTGAGTTATTACTTTTTCAACTAAAATAAGTGTGTTTAAAGTCATTTCTGTGCCTGAAATTGGTCAAAATTGAAGATTTCGAGTAAGCAAAACTCTGTAAAAATGGCAATTTTGGTCACTGTGAGGGTTTAAAAAGTGGTTATTCAACATGAGGCCCGATCCAAATGACATTTTGAATAATTTTTGGTAGAGTCCAAAAAATCCATTTTCTGATGAAAAACGATGACCCCGGACCAGTCGAACGTTGAAAAAATGGTCAATATTGATGAAATTTTAACATTTAATCTTTTGACTTTAAATGACGGTTGGATATGAGTTATTACTTTTGCAACTAAAATAAGTGTGTTTAAAGTCATTTCTGTGCCTGAAATTGGTCAAAATTGAAGATTTTGAGTAAGCAAAACTCTGTAAAAATGGCAATTTTGGTCACTGTGAGGGTTTAAAAAGTGGTTATTCAACATGAGGCCCGATCCAAATGACATTTTGAATCATTTTTGGTAGAGTCCAAAAAATTCATTTTCTGATGAAAAACGATGACCCCGGACCAGTCGAACGTTGAAAAAATGGTCAATATTGATGAAATTTTAATATTTAATCTTTTGACTTTAAATGACGGTTGGATGTGAGTTATTACTTTTTCAACTAAAATAAGTGTGTTTAAAGTCATTTCTGTGCCTGAAATTGGTCAAAATTGAAGATTTTGAGTAAGCAAAACTCTGTAAAAATGGCAGTTTTGGTCACTGTGAGGGTTTAAAAAGTGGTTATTCAACATGAGGCCCGATCCAAATGACATTTTGAATTATTTTTGGTAGAGTCCAAAAAATCAATTTTCTGATGAAAAACGATGACCCCGGACCAGTCGAACGTTGAAAAAATGGTCAATATTGATGACATTTTAACATTTAATCTTTTGACTTTAAATGACTGTTGGATGTGAGTTATTACTTTTTCAACTAAAATAAGTGTGTTTAAAGTCATTTCTGTGCCTGAAATTGGTCAAAATTGAAGATTTCGAGTAAGCAAAACTCTGTAAAAATGGCAATTTTGGTCACTGTGAGGGTTTAAAAAGTGGTTATTCAACATGAGGCCCGATCCAAATGACATTTTGAATCATTTTTGGTAGAGTCCAAAAAATCCATTTTCTGATGAAAAACGATGACCCCGGACCAGTCGAACGTTGAAAAAATGGTCAATATTGATGAAATTTTAACATTTAATCTTTTGACTTTAAATGACGGTTGGATGTGAGTTATTACTTTTTCAACTAAAATAAGTGTGTTTAAAGTCATTTCTGTGCCTGAAATTGGTCAAAATTGAAGATTTTGAGTAAGCAAAACTCTGTAAAAATGGCAATTTTGGTCACTGTGAGGGTTTAAAAAGTGGTTATTCAACATGAGGCCCGATCCAAATGACATTTTGAATCATTTTTGGTAGAGTCCAAAAAATTCATTTTCTGATGAAAAACGATGACCCCGGACCAGTCGAACGTTGAAAAAATGGTCAATATTGATGAAATTTTAATATTTAATCTTTTGACTTTAAATGACGGTTGGATGTGAGTTATTACTTTTTCAACTAAAATAAGTGTGTTTAAAGTCATTTCTGTGCCTGAAATTGGTCAAAATTGAAGATTTCGAGTAAGCAAAACTCTGTAAAAATGGCAATTTTGGTCACTGTGAGGGTTTAAAAAGTGGTTATTCAACATGAGGCCCGATCCAAATGACATTTTGAATCATTTTTGGTAGAGTCCAAAAAATCCATTTTCTGATGAAAAACGATGACCCCGGACCAGTCGAACGTTGAAAAAATGGTCAATATTGATGAAATTTTAACATTTAATCTTTTGACTTTAAATGACGGTTGGATGTGAGTTATTACTTTTTCAACTAAAATAAGTGTGTTTAAAGTAATTTCTGTGCTTGAAATTGGTCAAAATTGAAGATTTTGAGTAAGCAAAACTCTGTAAAAATGGCAATTTTGGTCACTGTGAGGGTTTAAAAAGTGGTTATTCAACATGAGGCCCGATCCAAATGACATTTTGAATCATTTTTGGTAGAGTCCAAAAAATCCATTTTCTGATGAAAAACGATGACCCCGGACCAGTCGAACGTTGAAAAAATGGTCAATATTGATGAAATTTTAACATTTAATCTTTTGACTTTAAATGACGGTTGGATGTGAGTTATTACTTTTTCAACTAAAATAAGTGTGTTTAAAGTCATTTCTGTGCTTGAAATTGGTCAAAATTGAAGATTTTGAGTAAGCAAAACTCTGTAAAAATGGCAATTTTGGTCACTGTGAGGGTTTAAAAAGTGGTTATTCAACATGAGGCCCGATCCAAATGACATTTTGAATCATTTTTGGTAGAGTCCAAAAAATCAATTTTCTGATGAAAAACGATGACCCCGGACCAGTCGAACGTTGAAAAAATGGTCAATATTGATGAAATTTTAATATTTAATCTTTTGACTTTAAATGACGGTTGGATGTGAGTTATTACTTTTTCAACTAAAATAAGTGTGTTTAAAGTCATTTCTGTGCCTGAAATTGGTCAAAATTGAAGATTTTGAGTAAGCAAAACTCTGTAAAAATGGCAGTTTTGGTCACTGTGAGGGTTTAAAAAGTGGTTATTCAACATGAGGCCTGATCCAAATGACATTTTGAATCATTTTTGGTAGAGTCCAAAAAATCAATTTTCTGATGAAAAACGATGACCCCGGACCAGTCGAACGTTGAAAAAATGGTCAATATTGATGAAATTTTAACATTTAATCTTTTGACTTTAAATGACGGTTGGATGTGAGTTATTACTTTTTCAACTAAAATAAGTGTGTTTAAAGTCATTTCTGTGCCTGAAATTGGTCAAAATTGAAGATTTTGAGTAAGCAAAACTCTGTAAAAATGGCAATTTTGGTCACTGTGAGGGTTTAAAAAGTGGTTATTCAACATGAGGCCCGATCCAAATGACATTTTGAATCATTTTTGGTAGAGTCCAAAAAATTCATTTTCTGATGAAAAACGATGACCCCGGACCAGTCGAACGTTGAAAAAATGGTCAATATTGATGAAATTTTAATATTTAATCTTTTGACTTTAAATGACGGTTGGATGTGAGTTATTACTTTTTCAACTAAAATAAGTGTGTTTAAAGTCATTTCTGTGCCTGAAATTGGTCAAAATTGAAGATTTTGAGTAAGCAAAACTCTGTAAAAATGGCAGTTTTGGTCACTGTGAGGGTTTAAAAAGTGGTTATTCAACATGAGGCCCGATCCAAATGACATTTTGAATTATTTTTGGTAGAGTCCAAAAAATCAATTTTCTGATGAAAAACGATGACCCCGGACCAGTCGAACGTTCAAAAAATGGTCAATATTGATGAAATTTTAACATTTAATCTTTTGACTTTAAATGACGGTTGGATGTGAGTTATTACTTTTTCAACTAAAATAAGTGTGTTTAAAGTCATTTCTGTGCCTGAAATTGGTCAAAATTGAAGATTTCGAGTAAGCAAAACTCTGTAAAAATGGCAATTTTGGTCACTGTGAGGGTTTAAAAAGTGGTTATTCAACATGAGGCCCGATCCAAATGACATTTTGAATCATTTTTGGTAGAGTCCAAAAAATCCATTTTCTGATGAAAAACGATGACCCCGGACCAGTCGAACGTTGAAAAAATTGTCAATATTGATGAAATTTTAACATTTAATCTTTTGACTTTAAATGACGGTTGGATGTGAGTTATTACTTTTTCAACTAAAATAAGTGTATTTAAAGTCATTTCTGTGCCTGAAATTGGTTAAATTGAAGATTTTGAGTAAGCAAAACTCTGTAAAAATGGCAATTTTGGTCACTGTGAGGGTTTAAAAAGTGGTTATTCAACATGAGGCCTGATCCAAATGACATTTTGAATCATTTTTGGTAGAGTCCAAAAAATCAATTTTCTGATGAAAAACGATGACCCCGGACCAGTCGAACATTGAAAAAATGGTCAATATTGATGAAATTTTAACATTTAATCTTTTGACTTTAAATGACGGTTGGATGTGAGTTATTACTTTTTCAACTAAAATAAGTGTGTTTAAAGTCATTTCTGTGCCTGAAATTGGTCAAAATTGAAGATTTTGAGTAAGCAAAACTCTGTAAAAATGGCAATTTTGGTCACTGTGAGGGTTTAAAAAGTGGTTATTCAACATGAGGCCCGATCCAAATGACATTTTGAATCATTTTTGGTAGAGTCCAAAAAATCAATTTTCTGATGAAAAACGATGACCCCGGACCAGTCGAACGTTGAAAAAATGGTCAATATTGATGAAATTTTAACATTTAATCTTTTGACTTTAAATGACGGTTGGATGTGAGTTATTACTTTTTCAACTAAAATAAGTGTGTTTAAAGTCATTTATTTGCCTGAAATTGGTCAAAATTGAAGATTTTGAGTAAGCAAAACTCTGTATAAATGGCAATTTTGGTCACTGTGAGGATTTAAAAAGTGGTTATTCAACATGAGGCCCGATCCAAATGACATTTTGAATCATTTTTGGTAGAGTCCAAAAAATCAATTTTCTGATGAAAAACGATGACCCCGGACCAGTCGAACGTTGAAAAAATGGTCAATATTGATGAAATTTTAACATTTAATCTTTTCACTTTAAATGACGGTTGGATGTGAGTTATTAATTTTTCAACTAAAATAAGTGTGTTTAAAGTCATTTCTGTGCCTGAAATTGGTCAAAATTGAAGATTTTGAGTAAGCAAAACTCTGTAAAAATGGCAATTTTGGTCACTGTGAGGGTTTAAAAAGTGGTTATTCAACATGAGGCCCGATCCAAATGACATTTTGAATTATTTTTGGTAGAGTCCAAAAAATCAATTTTCTGATGAAAAACGATGACCCCGGACCAGTCGAACGTTGAAAAAATGGTCAATATTGATGAAATTTTAACATTTAATCTTTTGACTTTAAATGACGGTTGGATGTGAGTTATTACTTTTTCAACTAAAATAAGTGTGTTTAAAGTCATTTCTGTGCCTGAAATTGGTCAAAATTGAAGATTTTGAGTAAGCAAAACTCTGTAAAAATGGCAATTTTGGTCACTGTGAGGGTTTAAAAAGTGGTTATTCAACATGAGGCCCGATCCAAATGACATTTTGAATCATTTTTGGTAGAGTCCAAAAAATCAATTTTCTGATGAAAAACGATGACCCCGGACCAGTCGAACGTTGAAAAAATGGTCAATATTGATGAAATTTTAACATTTAATCTTTTGACTTTAAATGACGGTTGGATGTGAGTTATTACTTTTTCAACTAAAATAAGTGTGTTTAAAGTCATTTCTGTGCCTGAAATTGGTCAAAATTGAAGATTTCGAGTAAGCAAAACTCTGTAAAAATGGCAATTTTGGTCACTGTGAGGGTTTAAAAAGTGGTTATTCAACATGAGGCCCGATCCAAATGACATTTTGAATCATTTTTGGTAGAGTCCAAAAAATCCATTTTCTGATGAAAAACGATGACCCCGGACCAGTCGAACGTTGAAAAAATGGTCAATATTGATGAAATTTTAACATTTAATCTTTTGACTTTAAATGACGGTTGGATGTGAGTTATTACTTTTTCAACTAAAATAAGTGTGTTTAAAGTCATTTCTGTGCCTGAAATTGGTCAAAATTGAAGATTTTGAGTAAGCAAAACTCTGTAAAAATGGCAGTTTTGGTCACTGTGAGGGTTTAAAAAGTGGTTATTCAACATGAGGCCCGATCCAAATGACATTTTGAATTATTTTTGGTAGAGTCCAAAAAATCAATTTTCTGATGAAAAACGATGACCCCGGACCAGTCGAACGTTCAAAAAATGGTCAATATTGATGAAATTTTAACATTTAATCTTTTGACTTTAAATGATGGTTGGATGTGAGTTATTACTTTTTCAACTAAAATAAGTGTGTTTAAAGTCATTTCTGTGCCTGAAATTGGTCAAAATTGAAGATTTCGAGTAAGCAAAACTCTGTAAAAATGGCAATTTTGGTCACTGTGAGGGTTTAAAAAGTGGTTATTCAACATGAGGCCCGATCCAAATGACATTTTGAATCATTTTTGGTAGAGTCCAAAAAATCCATTTTCTGATGAAAAACGATGACCCCGGACCAGTCGAACGTTGAAAAAATTGTCAATATTGATGAAATTTTAACATTTAATCTTTTGACTTTAAATGACGGTTGGATGTGAGTTATTACTTTTTCAACTAAAATAAGTGTATTTAAAGTCATTTCTGTGCCTGAAATTGGTTAAATTGAAGATTTTGAGTAAGCAAAACTCTGTAAAAATGGCAATTTTGGTCACTGTGAGGGTTTAAAAAGTGGTTATTCAACATGAGGCCTGATCCAAATGACATTTTGAATCATTTTTGGTAGAGTCCAAAAAATCAATTTTCTGATGAAAAACGATGACCCCGGACCAGTCGAACATTAAAAAAATGGTCAATATTGATGAAATTTTAACATTTAATCTTTTGACTTTAAATGACGGTTGGATGTGAGTTATTACTTTTTCAACTAAAATAAGTGTGTTTAAAGTCATTTCTGTGCCTGAAATTGGTCAAAATTGAAGATTTTGAGTAAGCAAAACTCTGTAAAAATGGCAATTTTGGTCACTGTGAGGGTTTAAAAAGTGGTTATTCAACATGAGGCCCGATCCAAATGACATTTTGAATCATTTTTGGTAGAGTCCAAAAAATCAATTTTCTGATGAAAAACGATGACCCCGGACCAGTCGAACGTTGAAAAAATGGTCAATATTGATGAAATTTTAACATTTAATCTTTTGACTTTAAATGACGGTTGGATGTGAGTTATTACTTTTTCAACTAAAATAAGTGTGTTTAAAGTCATTTATTTGCCTGAAATTGGTCAAAATTGAAGATTTTGAGTAAGCAAAACTCTGTAAAAATGGCAATTTTGGTCACTGTGAGGGTTTAAAAAGTGGTTATTCAACATGAGGCCTGATCCAAATGACATTTTGAATCATTTTTGGTAGAGTCCAAAAAATCAATTTTCTGATGAAAAACGATGACCCCGGACCAGTCGAACATTGAAAAAATGGTCAATATTGATGAAATTTTAACATTTAATCTTTTGACTTTAAATGACGGTTGGATGTGAGTTATTACTTTTTCAACTAAAATAAGTGTGTTTAAAGTCATTTCTGTGCCTGAAATTGGTCAAAATTGAAGATTTTGAGTAAGCAAAACTCTGTAAAAATGGCAATTTTGGTCACTGTGAGGGTTTAAAAAGTGGTTATTCAACATGAGGCCCGATCCAAATGACATTTTGAATCATTTTTGGTAGAGTCCAAAAAATTCATTTTCTGATGAAAAACGATGACCCCGGACCAGTCGAACGTTGAAAAAATGGTCAATATTGATGAAATTTTAATATTTAATCTTTTGACTTTAAATGACGGTTGGATGTGAGTTATTACTTTTTCAACTAAAATAAGTGTGTTTAAAGTCATTTCTGTGCCTGAAATTGGTCAAAATTGAAGATTTTGAGTAAGCAAAACTCTGTAAAAATGGCAGTTTTGGTCACTGTGAGGGTTTAAAAAGTGGTTATTCAACATGAGGCCCGATCCAAATGACATTTTGAATTATTTTTGGTAGAGTCCAAAAAATCAATTTTCTGATGAAAAACGATGACCCCGGACCAGTCGAACGTTCAAAAAATGGTCAATATTGATGAAATTTTAACATTTAATCTTTTGACTTTAAATGACGGTTGGATGTGAGTTATTACTTTTTCAACTAAAATAAGTGTGTTTAAAGTCATTTCTGTGCCTGAAATTGGTCAAAATTGAAGATTTCGAGTAAGCAAAACTCTGTAAAAATGGCAATTTTGGTCACTGTGAGGGTTTAAAAAGTGGTTATTCAACATGAGGCCCGATCCAAATGACATTTTGAATCATTTTTGGTAGAGTCCAAAAAATCCATTTTCTGATGAAAAACGATGACCCCGGACCAGTCGAACGTTGAAAAAATTGTCAATATTGATGAAATTTTAACATTTAATCTTTTGACTTTAAATGACGGTTGGATGTGAGTTATTACTTTTTCAACTAAAATAAGTGTATTTAAAGTCATTTCTGTGCCTGAAATTGGTTAAATTGAAGATTTTGAGTAAGCAAAACTCTGTAAAAATGGCAATTTTGGTCACTGTGAGGGTTTAAAAAGTGGTTATTCAACATGAGGCCTGATCCAAATGACATTTTGAATCATTTTTGGTAGAGTCCAAAAAATCAATTTTCTGATGAAAAACGATGACCCCGGACCAGTCGAACATTGAAAAAATGGTCAATATTGATGAAATTTTAACATTTAATCTTTTGACTTTAAATGACGGTTGGATGTGAGTTATTACTTTTTCAACTAAAATAAGTGTGTTTAAAGTCATTTCTGTGCCTGAAATTGGTCAAAATTGAAGATTTTGAGTAAGCAAAACTCTGTAAAAATGGCAATTTTGGTCACTGTGAGGGTTTAAAAAGTGGTTATTCAACATGAGGCCCGATCCAAATGACATTTTGAATCATTTTTGGTAGAGTCCAAAAAATCAATTTTCTGATGAAAAACGATGACCCCGGACCAGTCGAACGTTGAAAAAATGGTCAATATTGATGAAATTTTAACATTTAATCTTTTGACTTTAAATGACGGTTGGATGTGAGTTATTACTTTTTCAACTAAAATAAGTGTGTTTAAAGTCATTTATTTGCCTGAAATTGGTCAAAATTGAAGATTTTGAGTAAGCAAAACTCTGTATAAATGGCAATTTTGGTCACTGTGAGGATTTAAAAAGTGGTTATTCAACATGAGGCCCGATCCAAATGACATTTTGAATCATTTTTGGTAGAGTCCAAAAAATCAATTTTCTGATGAAAAACGATGACCCCGGACCAGTCGAACGTTGAAAAAATGGTCAATATTGATGAAATTTTAACATTTAATCTTTTCACTTTAAATGACGGTTGGATGTGAGTTATTAATTTTTCAACTAAAATAAGTGTGTTTAAAGTCATTTCTGTGCCTGAAATTGGTCAAAATTGAAGATTTTGAGTAAGCAAAACTCTGTAAAAATGGCAATTTTGGTCACTGTGAGGGTTTAAAAAGTGGTTATTCAACATGAGGCCCGATCCAAATGACATTTTGAATTATTTTTGGTAGAGTCCAAAAAATCAATTTTCTGATGAAAAACGATGACCCCGGACCAGTCGAACGTTGAAAAAATGGTCAATATTGATGAAATTTTAACATTTAATCTTTTGACTTTAAATGACGGTTGGATGTGAGTTATTACTTTTTCAACTAAAATAAGTGTGTTTAAAGTCATTTCTGTGCCTGAAATTGGTCAAAATTGAAGATTTTGAGTAAGCAAAACTCTGTAAAAATGGCAATTTTGGTCACTGTGAGGGTTTAAAAAGTGGTTATTCAACATGAGGCCCGATCCAAATGACATTTTGAATCATTTTTGGTAGAGTCCAAAAAATCAATTTTCTGATGAAAAACGATGACCCCGGACCAGTCGAACGTTGAAAAAATGGTCAATATTGATGAAATTTTAACATTTAATCTTTTGACTTTAAATGACGGTTGGATGTGAGTTATTACTTTTTCAACTAAAATAAGTGTGTTTAAAGTCATTTCTGTGCCTGAAATTGGTCAAAATTGAAGATTTCGAGTAAGCAAAACTCTGTAAAAATGGCAATTTTGGTCACTGTGAGGGTTTAAAAAGTGGTTATTCAACATGAGGCCCGATCCAAATGACATTTTGAATCATTTTTGGTAGAGTCCAAAAAATCCATTTTCTGATGAAAAACGATGACCCCGGACCAGTCGAACGTTGAAAAAATGGTCAATATTGATGAAATTTTAACATTTAATCTTTTGACTTTAAATGACGGTTGGATGTGAGTTATTACTTTTTCAACTAAAATAAGTGTGTTTAAAGTCATTTCTGTGCCTGAAATTGGTCAAAATTGAAGATTTTGAGTAAGCAAAACTCTGTAAAAATGGCAGTTTTGGTCACTGTGAGGGTTTAAAAAGTGGTTATTCAACATGAGGCCCGATCCAAATGACATTTTGAATTATTTTTGGTAGAGTCCAAAAAATCAATTTTCTGATGAAAAACGATGACCCCGGACCAGTCGAACGTTCAAAAAATGGTCAATATTGATGAAATTTTAACATTTAATCTTTTGACTTTAAATGATGGTTGGATGTGAGTTATTACTTTTTCAACTAAAATAAGTGTGTTTAAAGTCATTTCTGTGCCTGAAATTGGTCAAAATTGAAGATTTCGAGTAAGCAAAACTCTGTAAAAATGGCAATTTTGGTCACTGTGAGGGTTTAAAAAGTGGTTATTCAACATGAGGCCCGATCCAAATGACATTTTGAATCATTTTTGGTAGAGTCCAAAAAATCCATTTTCTGATGAAAAACGATGACCCCGGACCAGTCGAACGTTGAAAAAATTGTCAATATTGATGAAATTTTAACATTTAATCTTTTGACTTTAAATGACGGTTGGATGTGAGTTATTACTTTTTCAACTAAAATAAGTGTATTTAAAGTCATTTCTGTGCCTGAAATTGGTTAAATTGAAGATTTTGAGTAAGCAAAACTCTGTAAAAATGGCAATTTTGGTCACTGTGAGGGTTTAAAAAGTGGTTATTCAACATGAGGCCTGATCCAAATGACATTTTGAATCATTTTTGGTAGAGTCCAAAAAATCAATTTTCTGATGAAAAACGATGACCCCGGACCAGTCGAACATTAAAAAAATGGTCAATATTGATGAAATTTTAACATTTAATCTTTTGACTTTAAATGACGGTTGGATGTGAGTTATTACTTTTTCAACTAAAATAAGTGTGTTTAAAGTCATTTCTGTGCCTGAAATTGGTCAAAATTGAAGATTTTGAGTAAGCAAAACTCTGTAAAAATGGCAATTTTGGTCACTGTGAGGGTTTAAAAAGTGGTTATTCAACATGAGGCCCGATCCAAATGACATTTTGAATCATTTTTGGTAGAGTCCAAAAAATCAATTTTCTGATGAAAAACGATGACCCCGGACCAGTCGAACGTTGAAAAAATGGTCAATATTGATGAAATTTTAACATTTAATCTTTTGACTTTAAATGACGGTTGGATGTGAGTTATTACTTTTTCAACTAAAATAAGTGTGTTTAAAGTCATTTATTTGCCTGAAATTGGTCAAAATTGAAGATTTTGAGTAAGCAAAACTCTGTATAAATGGCAATTTTGGTCACTGTGAGGATTTAAAAAGTGGTTATTCAACATGAGGCCCGATCCAAATGACATTTTGAATCATTTTTGGTAGAGTCCAAAAAATCAATTTTCTGATGAAAAACGATGACCCCGGACCAGTCGAATGTTGAAAAAATGGTCAATATTGATGAAATTTTAACATTTAATCTTTTCACTTTAAATGACGGTTGGATGTGAGTTATTAATTTTTCAACTAAAATAAGTGTGTTTAAAGTCATTTCTGTGCCTGAAATTGGTCAAAATTGAAGATTTTGAGTAAGCAAAACTCTGTAAAAATGGCAATTTTGGTCACTGTGAGGGTTTAAAAAGTGGTTATTCAACATGAGGCCCGATCCAAATGACATTTTGAATTATTTTTGGTAGAGTCCAAAAAATCAATTTTCTGATGAAAAACGATGACCCCGGACCAGTCGAACGTTGAAAAAATGGTCAATATTGATGAAATTTTAACATTTAATCTTTTGACTTTAAATGACGGTTGGATGTGAGTTATTACTTTTTCAACTAAAATAAGTGTGTTTAAAGTCATTTCTGTGCCTGAAATTGGTCAAAATTGAAGATTTTGAGTAAGCAAAACTCTGTAAAAATGGCAATTTTGGTCACTGTGAGGGTTTAAAAAGTGGTTATTCAACATGAGGCCCGATCCAAATGACATTTTGAATCATTTTTGGTAGAGTCCAAAAAATCAATTTTCTGATGAAAAACGATGACCCCGGACCAGTCGAACGTTGAAAAAATGGTCAATATTGATGAAATTTTAATATTTAATCTTTTGACTTTAAATGACGGTTGGATGTGAGTTATTACTTTTTCAACTAAAATAAGTGTGTTTAAAGTCATTTCTGTGCCTGAAATTGGTCAAAATTGAAGATTTTGAGTAAGCAAAACTCTGTAAAAATTGCAGTTTTGGTCACTGTGAGGGTTTAAAAAGTGGTTATCAACATGAGGCCCGATCCAAATGACATTTTGAATCATTTTTGGTAGAGTCCAAAAAATCAATTTTCTGATGAAAAACGATGACCCCGGACCAGTCGAACGTTGAAAAAATGGTCAATATTGATGAAATTTTAACATTTAATCTTTTGACTTTAAATGACGGTTGGATGTGAGTTATTACTTTTTCAACTAAAATAAGTGTGTTTAAAGTCATTTCTGTGCCTGAAATTGGTCAAAATTGAAGATTTTGAGTAAGCAAAACTCTGTAAAAATGGCAGTTTTGGTCACTGTGAGGGTTTAAAAAGTGGTTATTCAACATGAGGCCTGATCCAAATGACATTTTGAATCATTTTTGGTAGAGTCCAAAAAATCAATTTTCTGATGAAAAACGATGACCCCGGACCAGTCGAACGTTGAAAAAATGGTCAAAATTGATGAAATTTTAACATTTAATCTTTTGACTTTAAATGACGGTTGGATGTGAGTTATTACTTTTTCAACTAAAATAAGTGTGTTTAAAGTCATTTCTGTGCCTGAAATTGGTCAAAATTGAAGATTTTGAGTAAGCAAAACTCTGTAAAAATGGCATTTTTGGTCACTGTGAGGGTTTAAAAAGTGGTTATTCAACATGAGGCCCGATCCAAATGACATTTTGAATCATTTTTGGTAGAGTCCAAAAAATTCATTTTCTGATGAAAAACGATGACCCCGGACCAGTCGAACGTTGAAAAAATGGTCAATATTGATGAAATTTTAATATTTAATCTTTTGACTTTAAATGACGGTTGGATGTGAGTTATTACTTTTTCAACTAAAATAAGTGTGTTTAAAGTCATTTCTGTGCCTGAAATTGGTCAAAATTGAAGATTTTGAGTAAGCAAAACTCTGTAAAAATGGCAGTTTTGGTCACTGTGAGGGTTTAAAAAGTGGTTATTCAACATGAGGCCCGATCCAAATGACATTTTGAATCATTTTTGGTAGAGTCCAAAAAATCCATTTTCTGATGAAAAACGATGACCCCGGACCAGTCGAACGTTGAAAAAATTGTCAATATTGATGAAATTTTAACATTTAATCTTTTGACTTTAAATGACGGTTGGATGTGAGTTATTACTTTTTCAACTAAAATAAGTGTATTTAAAGTCATTTCTGTGCCTGAAATTGGTTAAATTGAAGATTTTGAGTAAGCAAAACTCCGTAAAAATGGCAATTTTGGTCACTGTGAGGGTTTAAAAAGTGGTTATTCAACATGAGGCCTGATCCAAATGACATTTTGAATCATTTTTGGTAGAGTCCAAAAAATCAATTTTCTGATGAAAAACGATGACCCCGGACCAGTCGATCATTGAAAAAATGGTCAATATTGATGAAATTTTAACATTTAATCTTTTGACTTTAAATGACGGTTGGATGTGAGTTATTACTTTTTCAACTAAAATAAGTGTGTTTAAAGTCATTTCTGTGCCTGAAATTGGTCAAAATTGAAGATTTTGAGTAAGCAAAACTCTGTAAAAATGGCAATTTTGGTCACTGTGAGGGTTTAAAAAGTGGTTATTCAACATGAGGCCCGATCCAAATGACATTTTGAATCATTTTTGGTAGAGTCCAAAAAATCAATTTTCTGATGAAAAACGATGACCCCGGACCAGTCGAACGTTGAAAAAATGGTCAATATTGATGAAATTTTAACATTTAATCTTTTGACTTTAAATGACGGTTGGATGTGAGTTATTACTTTTTCAACTAAAATAAGTGTATTTAAAGTCATTTCTGTGCCTGAAATTGGTCAAAATTGAAGATTTTGAGTAAGCAAAACTCTGTAAAAATGGCAATTTTGGTCACTGTGAGGGTTTAAAAAGTGGTTATTCAACATGAGGCCCGATCCAAATGACACTTTGAATCATTTTTGGTAGAGTCCAAAAAATCAATTTTCTGATGAAAAACGATGACCCCGGACCAGTCGAACGTTGAAAAAATGGTCAATATTGATGAAATTTTAACATTTAATCTTTTGACTTTAAATGACGGTTGGATGTGAGTTATTACTTTTTCAACTAAAATAAGTGTGTTTAAAGTCATTTCTGTGCCTGAAATTGGTCAAAATTGAAGATTTTGAGTAAGCAAAACTCTGTAAAAATGGCAATTTTGGTCACTGTGAGGGTTTAAAAAGTGGTTATTCAACATGAGGCCCGATCCAAATGACATTTTGAATAATTTTTGGTAGAGTCCAAAAAATCAATTTTCTGATGAAAAACGATGACCCCGGACCAGTCGAACGTTGAAAAAATGGTCAATATTGATGAAATTTTAATATTTAATCTTTTGACTTTAAATGACGGTTGGATGTGAGTTATTACTTTTTCAACTAAAATAAGTGTGTTTAAAGTCATTTCTGTGCCTGAAATTGGTCAAAATTGAAGATTTTGAGTAAGCAAAACTCTGTAAAAATTGCAGTTTTGGTCTCTGTGAGGGTTTAAAAAGTGGTTATCAACATGAGGCCCGATCCAAATGACATTTTGAATCATTTTTGGTAGAGTCCAAAAAATCAATTTTCTGATGAAAAACGATGACCCCGGACCAGTCGAACGTTGAAAAAATGGTCAATATTGATGAAATTTTAACATTTAATCTTTTGACTTTAAATGACGGTTGGATGTGAGTTATTACTTTTTCAACTAAAATAAGTGTGTTTAAAGTCATTTCTGTGCCTGAAATTGGTCAAAATTGAAGATTTTGAGTAAGCAAAACTCTGTAAAAATGGCAGTTTTGGTCACTGTGAGGGTTTAAAAAGTGGTTATTCAACATGAGGCCTGATCCAAATGACATTTTGAATCATTTTTGGTAGAGTCCAAAAAATCAATTTTCTGATGAAAAACGATGACCCCGGACCAGTCGAATGTTGAAAAAATGGTCAATATTGATGAAATTTTAACATTTAATCTTTTCACTTTAAATGACGGTTGGATGTGAGTTATTAATTTTTCAACTAAAATAAGTGTGTTTAAAGTCATTTCTGTGCCTGAAATTGGTCAAAATTGAAGATTTTGAGTAAGCAAAACTCTGTAAAAATGGCAATTTTGGTCACTGTGAGGGTTTAAAAAGTGGTTATTCAACATGAGGCCCGATCCAAATGACATTTTGAATTATTTTTGGTAGAGTCCAAAAAATCAATTTTCTGATGAAAAACGATGACCCCGGACCAGTCGAACGTTGAAAAAATGGTCAATATTGATGAAATTTTAACATTTAATCTTTTGACTTTAAATGACGGTTGGATGTGAGTTATTACTTTTTCAACTAAAATAAGTGTGTTTAAAGTCATTTCTGTGCCTGAAATTGGTCAAAATTGAAGATTTTGAGTAAGCAAAACTCTGTAAAAATGGCAATTTTGGTCACTGTGAGGGTTTAAAAAGTGGTTATTCAACATGAGGCCCGATCCAAATGACATTTTGAATCATTTTTGGTAGAGTCCAAAAAATCAATTTTCTGATGAAAAACGATGACCCCGGACCAGTCGAACGTTGAAAAAATGGTCAATATTGATGAAATTTTAATATTTAATCTTTTGACTTTAAATGACGGTTGGATGTGAGTTATTACTTTTTCAACTAAAATAAGTGTGTTTAAAGTCATTTCTGTGCCTGAAATTGGTCAAAATTGAAGATTTTGAGTAAGCAAAACTCTGTAAAAATTGCAGTTTTGGTCACTGTGAGGGTTTAAAAAGTGGTTATCAACATGAGGCCCGATCCAAATGACATTTTGAATCATTTTTGGTAGAGTCCAAAAAATCAATTTTCTGATGAAAAACGATGACCCCGGACCAGTCGAACGTTGAAAAAATGGTCAATATTGATGAAATTTTAACATTTAATCTTTTGACTTTAAATGACGGTTGGATGTGAGTTATTACTTTTTCAACTAAAATAAGTGTGTTTAAAGTCATTTCTGTGCCTGAAATTGGTCAAAATTGAAGATTTTGAGTAAGCAAAACTCTGTAAAAATGGCAGTTTTGGTCACTGTGAGGGTTTAAAAAGTGGTTATTCAACATGAGGCCTGATCCAAATGACATTTTGAATCATTTTTGGTAGAGTCCAAAAAATCAATTTTCTGATGAAAAACGATGACCCCGGACCAGTCGAACGTTGAAAAAATGGTCAAAATTGATGAAATTTTAACATTTAATCTTTTGACTTTAAATGACGGTTGGATGTGAGTTATTACTTTTTCAACTAAAATAAGTGTGTTTAAAGTCATTTCTGTGCCTGAAATTGGTCAAAATTGAAGATTTTGAGTAAGCAAAACTCTGTAAAAATGGCATTTTTGGTCACTGTGAGGGTTTAAAAAGTGGTTATTCAACATGAGGCCCGATCCAAATGACATTTTGAATCATTTTTGGTAGAGTCCAAAAAATTCATTTTCTGATGAAAAACGATGACCCCGGACCAGTCGAACGTTGAAAAAATGGTCAATATTGATGAAATTTTAATATTTAATCTTTTGACTTTAAATGACGGTTGGATGTGAGTTATTACTTTTTCAACTAAAATAAGTGTGTTTAAAGTCATTTCTGTGCCTGAAATTGGTCAAAATTGAAGATTTTGAGTAAGCAAAACTCTGTAAAAATGGCAGTTTTGGTCACTGTGAGGGTTTAAAAAGTGGTTATTCAACATGAGGCCCGATCCAAATGACATTTTGAATCATTTTTGGTAGAGTCCAAAAAATCCATTTTCTGATGAAAAACGATGACCCCGGACCAGTCGAACGTTGAAAAAATTGTCAATATTGATGAAATTTTAACATTTAATCTTTTGACTTTAAATGACGGTTGGATGTGAGTTATTACTTTTTCAACTAAAATAAGTGTATTTAAAGTCATTTCTGTGCCTGAAATTGGTTAAATTGAAGATTTTGAGTAAGCAAAACTCCGTAAAAATGGCAATTTTGGTCACTGTGAGGGTTTAAAAAGTGGTTATTCAACATGAGGCCTGATCCAAATGACATTTTGAATCATTTTTGGTAGAGTCCAAAAAATCAATTTTCTGATGAAAAACGATGACCCCGGACCAGTCGATCATTGAAAAAATGGTCAATATTGATGAAATTTTAACATTTAATCTTTTGACTTTAAATGACGGTTGGATGTGAGTTATTACTTTTTCAACTAAAATAAGTGTGTTTAAAGTCATTTCTGTGCCTGAAATTGGTCAAAATTGAAGATTTTGAGTAAGCAAAACTCTGTAAAAATGGCAATTTTGGTCACTGTGAGGGTTTAAAAAGTGGTTATTCAACATGAGGCCCGATCCAAATGACATTTTGAATCATTTTTGGTAGAGTCCAAAAAATCAATTTTCTGATGAAAAACGATGACCCCGGACCAGTCGAACGTTGAAAAAATGGTCAATATTGATGAAATTTTAACATTTAATCTTTTGACTTTAAATGACGGTTGGATGTGAGTTATTACTTTTTCAACTAAAATAAGTGTATTTAAAGTCATTTCTGTGCCTGAAATTGGTCAAAATTGAAGATTTTGAGTAAGCAAAACTCTGTAAAAATGGCAATTTTGGTCACTGTGAGGGTTTAAAAAGTGGTTATTCAACATGAGGCCCGATCCAAATGACACTTTGAATCATTTTTGGTAGAGTCCAAAAAATCAATTTTCTGATGAAAAACGATGACCCCGGACCAGTCGAACGTTGAAAAAATGGTCAATATTGATGAAATTTTAACATTTAATCTTTTGACTTTAAATGACGGTTGGATGTGAGTTATTACTTTTTCAACTAAAATAAGTGTGTTTAAAGTCATTTCTGTGCCTGAAATTGGTCAAAATTGAAGATTTTGAGTAAGCAAAACTCTGTAAAAATGGCAATTTTGGTCACTGTGAGGGTTTAAAAAGTGGTTATTCAACATGAGGCCCGATCCAAATGACATTTTGAATAATTTTTGGTAGAGTCCAAAAAATCAATTTTCTGATGAAAAACGATGACCCCGGACCAGTCGAACGTTGAAAAAATGGTCAATATTGATGAAATTTTAATATTTAATCTTTTGACTTTAAATGACGGTTGGATGTGAGTTATTACTTTTTCAACTAAAATAAGTGTGTTTAAAGTCATTTCTGTGCCTGAAATTGGTCAAAATTGAAGATTTTGAGTAAGCAAAACTCTGTAAAAATTGCAGTTTTGGTCTCTGTGAGGGTTTAAAAAGTGGTTATCAACATGAGGCCCGATCCAAATGACATTTTGAATCATTTTTGGTAGAGTCCAAAAAATCAATTTTCTGATGAAAAACGATGACCCCGGACCAGTCGAACGTTGAAAAAATGGTCAATATTGATGAAATTTTAACATTTAATCTTTTGACTTTAAATGACGGTTGGATGTGAGTTATTACTTTTTCAACTAAAATAAGTGTGTTTAAAGTCATTTCTGTGCCTGAAATTGGTCAAAATTGAAGATTTTGAGTAAGCAAAACTCTGTAAAAATGGCAGTTTTGGTCACTGTGAGGGTTTAAAAAGTGGTTATTCAACATGAGGCCTGATCCAAATGACATTTTGAATCATTTTTGGTAGAGTCCAAAAAATCAATTTTCTGATGAAAAACGATGACCCCGGACCAGTCGAACGTTGAAAAAATGGTCAATATTGATGAAATTTTAACATTTAATCTTTTGACTTTAAATGACGGTTGGATGTGAGTTATTACTTTTTCAACTAAAATAAGTGTGTTTAAAGTCATTTCTGTGCCTGAAATTGGTCAAAATTGAAGATTTTGAGTAAGCAAAACTCTGTAAAAATGGCAATTTTGGTCACTGTGAGGGTTTAAAAAGTGGTTATTCAACATGAGGCCCGATCCAAATGACATTTTGAATCATTTTTGGTAGAGTCCAAAAAATTCATTTTCTGATGAAAAACGATGACCCCGGACCAGTCGAACGTTGAAAAAATGGTCAATATTGATGAAATTTTAACATTTAATCTTTTGACTTTAAATGACGGTTGGATGTGAGTTATTACTTTTTCAACTAAAATAAGTGTGTTTAAAGTCATTTCTGTGCCTGAAATTGGTCAAAATTGAAGATTTTGAGTAAGCAAAACTCTGTAAAAATGGCAATTTTGGTCACTGTGAGGGTTTAAAAAGTGGTTATTCAACATGAGGCCCGATCCAAATGACATTTTGAATCATTTTTGGTAGAGTCCAAAAAATCAATTTTCTGATGAAAAACGATGACCCCGGACCAGTCGAACGTTGAAAAAATGGTCAATATTGATGAAATTTTAATATTTAATCTTTTGACTTTAAATGACCGTTGGATGTGAGTTATTACTTTTTCAACTAAAATAAGTGTGTTTAAAGTCATTTCTGTGCCTGAAATTGGTCAAAATTGAAGATTTTGAGTAAGCAAAACTCTGTAAAAATTGCAGTTTTGGTCACTGTGAGGGTTTAAAAAGTGGTTATCAACATGAGGCCCGATCCAAATGACATTTTGAATCATTTTTGGTAGAGTCCAAAAAATCAATTTTCTGATGAAAAACGATGACCCCGGACCAGTCGAACGTTGAAAAAATGGTCAATATTGATGAAATTTTAACATTTAATCTTTTGACTTTAAATGACGGTTGGATGTGAGTTATTACTTTTTCAACTAAAATAAGTGTGTTTAAAGTCATTTCTGTGCCTGAAATTGGTCAAAATTGAAGATTTTGAGTAAGCAAAACTCTGTAAAAATGGCAGTTTTGGTCACTGTGAGGGTTTAAAAAGTGGTTATTCAACATGAGGCCTGATCCAAATGACATTTTGAATCATTTTTGGTAGAGTCCAAAAAATCAATTTTCTGATGAAAAACGATGACCCCGGACCAGTCGAACGTTGAAAAAATGGTCAAAATTGATGAAATTTTAACATTTAATCTTTTGACTTTAAATGACGGTTGGATGTGAGTTATTACTTTTTCAACTAAAATAAGTGTGTTTAAAGTCATTTCTGTGCCTGAAATTGGTCAAAATTGAAGATTTTGAGTAAGCAAAACTCTGTAAAAATGGCAATTTTGGTCACTGTGAGGGTTTAAAAAGTGGTTATTCAACATGAGGCCCGATCCAAATGACATTTTGAATCATTTTTGGTAGAGTCCAAAAAATTCATTTTCTGATGAAAAACGATGACCCCGGACCAGTCGAACGTTGAAAAAATGGTCAATATTGATGAAATTTTAATATTTAATCTTTTGACTTTAAATGACGGTTGGATGTGAGTTATTACTTTTTCAACTAAAATAAGTGTGTTTAAAGTCATTTCTGTGCCTGAAATTGGTCAAAATTGAAGATTTTGAGTAAGCAAAACTCTGTAAAAATGGCAGTTTTGGTCACTGTGAGGGTTTAAAAAGTGGTTATTCAACATGAGGACCGATCCAAATGACATTTTGAATTATTTTTGGTAGAGTCCAAAAAATCAATTTTCTGATGAAAAACGATGACCCCGGACCAGTCGAACGTTGAAAAAATGGTCAATATTGATGAAATTTTAACATTTAATCTTTTGACTTTAAATGACGGTTGGATGTGAGTTATTACTTTTTCAACTAAAATAAGTGTGTTTAAAGTCATTTCTGTGCCTGAAATTGGTCAAAATTGAAGATTTCGAGTAAGCAAAACTCTGTAAAAATGGCAATTTTGGTCACTGTGAGGGTTTAGAAAGTGGTTATTCAACATGAGGCCCGATCCAAATGACATTTTGAATCATTTTTGGTAGAGTCCAAAAAATCCATTTTCTGATGAAAAACGATGACCCCGGACCAGTCGAACGTTGAAAAAATGGTCAATATTGATGAAATTTTAACATTTAATCTTTTGACTTTAAATGACGGTTGGATGTGAGTTATTACTTTTTCAACTAAAATAAGTGTGTTTAAAGTCATTTCTGTGCCTGAAATTGGTCAAAATTGAAGATTTTGAGTAAGCAAAACTCTGTAAAAATGGCAATTTTGGTCACTGTGAGGGTTTAAAAAGTGGTTATTCAACATGAGGCCCGATCCAAATGACATTTTGAATCATTTTTGGTAGAGTCCAAAAAATTCATTTTCTGATGAAAAACGATGACCCCGGACCAGTCGAACGTTGAAAAAATGGTCAATATTGATGAAATTTTAATATTTAATCTTTTGACTTTAAATGACGGTTGGATGTGAGTTATTACTTTTTCAACTAAAATAAGTGTGTTTAAAGTCATTTCTGTGCCTGAAATTGGTCAAAATTGAAGATTTTGAGTAAGCAAAACTCTGTAAAAATGGCAGTTTTGGTCACTGTGAGGGTTTAAAAAGTGGTTATTCAACATGAGGCCTGATCCAAATGACATTTTGAATTATTTTTGGTAGAGTCCAAAAAATCAATTTTCTGATGAAAAACGATGACCCCGGACCAGTCGAACGTTGAAAAAATGGTCAATATTGATGAAATTTTAACATTTAATCTTTTGACTTTAAATGACGTTTGGATGTGAGTTATTACTTTTTCAACTAAAATAAGTGTGTTTAAAGTCATTTCTGTGCCTGAAATTGGTCAAAATTGAAGATTTCGAGTAAGCAAAACTCTGTAAAAATGGCAATTTTGGTCACTGTGAGGGTTTAAAAAGTGGTTATTCAACATGAGGCCCGATCCAAATGACATTTTGAATTATTTTTGGTAGAGTCCAAAAAATCAATTTTCTGATGAAAAACGATGACCCCGGACCAGTCGAACGTTGAAAAAATGGTCAATATTGATGAAATTTTAACATTTAATCTTTTGACTTTAAATGACGGTTGGATGTGAGTTATTACTTTTTCAACTAAAATAAGTGTGTTTAAAGTCATTTCTGTGCTTGAAATTGGTCAAAATTGAAGATTTCGAGTAAGCAAAACTCTGTAAAAATGGCAATTTTGGTCACTGTGAGGGTTTAAAAAGTGGTTATTCAACATGAGGCCCGATCCAAATGACATTTTGAATCATTTTTGGTAGAGTCCAAAAAATTCATTTTCTGATGAAAAACGATGACCCCGGACCAGTCGAACGTTGAAAAAATGGTCAATATTGATGAAATTTTAATATTTAATCTTTTGACTTTAAATGACGGTTGGATGTGAGTTATTACTTTTTCAACTAAAATAAGTGTGTTTAAAGTCATTTCTGTGCCTGAAATTGGTCAAAATTGAAGATTTTGAGTAAGCAAAACTCTGTAAAAATGGCAGTTTTGGTCACTGTGAGGGTTTAAAAAGTGGTTATTCAACATGAGGCCCGATCCAAATGACATTTTGAATTATTTTTGGTAGAGTCCAAAAAATCAATTTTCTGATGAAAAACGATGACCCCGGACCAGTCGAACGTTGAAAAAATGGTCAATATTGATGAAATTTTAACATTTAATCTTTTGACTTTAAATGACGGTTGGATGTCAGTTATTACTTTTTCAACTAAAATAAGTGTGTTTAAAGTCATTTCTGTGCCTGAAATTGGTCAAAATTGAAGATTTTGAGTAAGCAAAACTCTGTAAAAATGGCAATTTTGGTCACTGTGAGGGTTTAAAAAGTGGTTATTCAACATGAGGCCCGATCCAAATGACATTTTGAATCATTTTTGGTAGAGTCCAAAAAATCAATTTTCTGATGAAAAACGATGACCCCGGACCAGTCGAACGTTGAAAAAATGGTCAATATTGATGAAATTTTAATATTTAATCTTTTGACTTTAAATGACGGTTGGATGTGAGTTATTACTTTTTCAACTAAAATAAGTGTGTTTAAAGTCATTTCTGTGCCTGAAATTTGTCAAAATTGAAGATTTTGAGTAAGCAAAACTCTGTAAAAATTGCAGTTTTGGTCACTGTGAGGGTTTAAAAAGTGGTTATTCAACATGAGGCCCGATCCAAATGACATTTTGAATCATTTTTGGTAGAGTCCAAAAAATCAATTTTCTGATGAAAAACGATGACCCCGGACCAGTCGAACGTTGAAAAAATGGTCAATATTGATGAAATTTCAACATTTAATCTTTTGACTTTAAATGACGGTTGGATGTGAGTTATTACTTTTTCAACTAAAATAAGTGTGTTTAAAGTCATTTCTGTGCCTGAAATTGGTCAAAATTGAAGATTTTGAGTAAGCAAAACTCTGTAAAAATGGCAATTTTGGACACTGTGAGGGTTTAAAAAGTGGTTATTCAACATGAGGCCCGATCCAAATGACATTTTGAATCATTTTTGGTAGAGTCCAAAAAATCAATTTTCTGATGAAAAACGATGACCCCGGACCAGTCGAACGTTGAACAAATGGTCAATATTGATGAAATTTTAATATTTAATCTTTTGACTTTAAATGACGGTTGGATGTGAGTTATTACTTTTTCAACTAAAATAAGTGTGTTTAAAGTCATTTCTGTGCCTGAAATTGGTCAAAATTGAAGATTTTGAGTAAGCACAACTCTGTAAAAATTGCAGTTTTGGTCACTGTGAGGGTTTAAAAAGTGGTTATCAACATGAGGCCCGATCCAAATGACATTTTGAATCATTTTTGGTAGAGTCCAAAAAATCAATTTTCTGATGAAAAACGATGACCCCGGACCAGTCGAACGTTGAAAAAATGGTCAATATTGATGAAATTTTAACATTTAATCTTTTGACTTTAAATGACGGTTGGATGTGAGTTATTACTTTTTCAACTAAAATAAGTGTGTTTAAAGTCATTTCTGTGCCTGAAATTGGTCAAAATTGAAGATTTTGAGTAAGCAAAACTCTGTAAAAATGGCAATTTTGGTCACTGTGAGGGTTTAAAAAGTGGTTATTCAACATGAGGCCCGATCCAAATGACATTTTGAATCATTTTTGGTAGAGTCCCAAAAATTCATTTTCTGATGAAAAACGATGACCCCGGACCAGTCGAACGTTGAAAAAATGTTCAATATTGATGAAATTTTAACATTTAATCTTTTGACTTTAAATGACGGTTGGATGTGAGTTATTACTTTTTCAACTAAAATAAGTGTGTTTAAAGTCATTTCTGTGCCTGAAATTGGTCAAAATTGAAGATTTTGAGTAAGCAAAACTCTGTAAAAATGGCAATTTTGGTCACTGTGAGGGTTTAAAAAGTGGTTATTCAACATGAGGCCCGATCCAAATGACATTTTGATTCATTTTTGGTAGAGTCCAAAAAATCAATTTTCTGATGAAAAACGATGACCCCGGACCAGTTGAACGTTGAAAAAATGGTCAATATTGATGAAATTTTAACATTTAATCTTTTGACTTTAAATGACGGTTGGATGTGAGTTATTGCTTTTTCAACTACAATAAGTGTGTTTAAAGTCATTTCTGTGCCTGAAATTGGTCAAAATTGAAGATTTTGAGTAAGCAAAACTCTGTAAAAATTGCAGTTTTGGTCACTGTGAGGGTTTAAAAAGTGGTTATCAACATGAGGCCCGATCCAAATGACATTTTGAATCATTTTTGGTAGAGTCCAAAAAATCAATTTTCTGATGAAAAACGATGACCCCGGACCAGTCGAACGTTGAAAAAATGGTCAATATTGATGAAATTTTAACATTTAATCTTTTGACTTTAAATGACGGTTGGATGTGAGTTATTACTTTTTCAACTATAATAAGTGTGTTTAAAGTCATTTCTGTGCCTGAAATTGGTCAAAATTGAAGATTTTGAGTAAGCAAAACTCTGTAAAAATGGCAGTTTTGGTCACTGTGAGGGTTTAAAAAGTGGTTATTCAACATGAGGCCTGATCCAAATGACATTTTGAATCATTTTTGGTAGAGTCCAAAAAATCAATTTTCTGATGAAAAACGATGACCCCGGACCAGTCGAACGTTGAAAAAATTGTCAAAATTGATGAAATTTTAACATTTAATCTTTTGACTTTAAATGACGGTTGGATGTGAGTTATTACTTTTTCAACTAAAATAAGTGTGTTTAAAGTCATTTCTGTGCCTGAAATTGGTCAAAATTGAAGATTTTGAGTAAGCAAAACTCTGTAAAAATGGCAATTTTGGTCACTGTGAGGGTTTAAAAGTGGTTATTCAACATGAGGCCCGATCCAAATGACATTTTGAATCATTTTTGGTAGAGTCCAAAAAATTCATTTTCTGATGAAAAACGATGACCCCGGACCAGTCGAACGTTGAAAAAATGGTCAATATTGATGAAATTTTAATATTTAATCTTTTGACTTTAAATGACGGTTGGATGTGAGTTATTACTTTTTCAACTAAAATAAGTGTGTTTAAAGTCATTTCTGTGCCTGAAATTGGTCAAAATTGAAGATTTTGAGTAAGCAAAACTCTGTAAAAATGGCAGTTTTGGTCACTGTGAGGGTTTAAAAAGTGGTTATTCAACATGAGGCCCGATCCAAATGACATTTTGAATTATTTTTGGTAGAGTCCAAAAAATCAATTTTCTGATGAAAAACGATGACCCCGGACCAGTCGAACGTTGAAAAAATGGTCAATATTGATGAAATTTTAACATTTAATCTTTTGACTTTAAATGACGGTTGGATGTGAGTTATTACTTTTTCAACTAAAATAAGTGTGTTTAAAGTCATTTCTGTGCCTGAAATTGGTCAAAATTGAAGATTTCGAGTAAGCAAAACTCTGTAAAAATGGCAATTTTGGTCACTGTGAGGGTTTAAAAAGTGGTTATTCAACATGAGGCCCGATCCAAATGACATTTTGAATAATTTTTGGTAGAGTCCAAAAAATCCATTTTCTGATGAAAAACGATGACCCCGGACCAGTCGAACGTTGAAAAAATGGTCAATATTGATGAAATTTTAATATTTAATCTTTTGACTTTAAATGACGGTTGGATGTGAGTTATTACTTTTTCAACTAAAATAAGTGTGTTTAAAGTCATTTCTGTGCCTGAAATTGGTCAAAATTGAAGATTTTGAGTAAGCAAAACTCTGTAAAAATGGCAGTTTTGGTCACTGTGAGGGTTTAAAAAGTGGTTATTCAACATGAGGCCCGATCCAAATGACATTTTGAATTATTTTTGGTAGAGTCCAAAAAATCAATTTTCTGATGAAAAACGATGACCCCGGACCAGTCGAACGTTGAAAAAATGGTCAATATTGATGAAATTTTAACATTTAATCTTTTGACTTTAAATGACGGTTGGATGTGAGTTATTACTTTTTCAACTAAAATAAGTGTGTTTAAAGTCATTTCTGTGCCTGAAATTGGTCAAAATTGAAGATTTCGAGTAAGCAAAACTCTGTAAAAATGGCAATTTTGGTCACTGTGAGGGTTTAAAAAGTGGTTATTCAACATGAGGCCCGATCCAAATGACATTTTGAATCATTTTTGGTAGAGTCCAAAAAATTCATTTTCTGATGAAAAACGATGACCCCGGACCAGTCGAACGTTGAAAAAATGGTCAATATTGATGAAATTTTAATATTTAATCTTTTGACTTTAAATGACGGTTGGATGTGAGTTATTACTTTTTCAACTAAAATAAGTGTGTTTAAAGTCATTTCTGTGCCTGAAATTGGTCAAAATTGAAGATTTTGAGTAAGCAAAACTCTGTAAAAATGGCAGTTTTGGTCACTGTGAGGGTTTAAAAAGTGGTTATTCAACATGAGGCCCGATCCAAATGACATTTTGAATTATTTTTGGTAGAGTCCAAAAAATCAATTTTCTGATGAAAAACGATGACCCCGGACCAGTCGAACGTTGAAAAAATGGTCAATATTGATGAAATTTTAACATTTAATCTTTTGACTTTAAATGACGGTTGGATGTGAGTTATTACTTTTTCAACTAAAATAAGTGTGTTTAAAGTCATTTCTGTGCCTGAAATTGGTCAAAATTGAAGATTTCGAGTAAGCAAAACTCTGTAAAAATGGCAATTTTGGTCACTGTGAGGGTTTAAAAAGTGGTTATTCAACATGAGGCCCGATCCAAATGACATTTTGAATCATTTTTGGTAGAGTCCAAAAAATCCATTTTCTGATGAAAAACGATGACCCCGGACCAGTCGAACGTTGAAAAAATGGTCAATATTGATGAAATTTTAACATTTAATCTTTTGACTTTAAATGACGGTTGGATGTGAGTTATTACTTTTTCAACTAAAATAAGTGTGTTTAAAGTCATTTCTGTGCTTGAAATTGGTCAAAATTGAAGATTTTGAGTAAGCAAAACTCTGTAAAAATGGCAATTTTGGTCACTGTGAGGGTTTAAAAAGTGGTTATTCAACATGAGGCCCGATCCAAATGACATTTTGAATCATTTTTGGTAGAGTCCAAAAAATCCATTTTCTGATGAAAAACGATGACCCCGGACCAGTCGAACGTTGAAAAAATGGTCAATATTGATGAAATTTTAACATTTAATCTTTTGACTTTAAATGACGGTTGGATGTGAGTTATTACTTTTTCAACTAAAATAAGTGTGTTTAAAGTCATTTCTGTGCTTGAAATTGGTCAAAATTGAAGATTTTGAGTAAGCAAAACTCTGTAAAAATGGCAATTTTGGTCACTGTGAGGGTTTAAAAAGTGGTTATTCAACATGAGGCCCGATCCAAATGACATTTTGAATCATTTTTGGTAGAGTCCAAAAAATCAATTTTCTGATGAAAAACGATGACCCCGGACCAGTCGAACGTTGAAAAAATGGTCAATATTGATGAAATTTTAATATTTAATCTTTTGACTTTAAATGACGGTTGGATGTGAGTTATTACTTTTTCAACTAAAATAAGTGTGTTTAAAGTCATTTCTGTGCCTGAAATTGGTCAAAATTGAAGATTTTGAGTAAGCAAAACTCTGTAAAAATGGCAGTTTTGGTCACTGTGAGGGTTTAAAAAGTGGTTATTCAACATGAGGCCTGATCCAAATGACATTTTGAATCATTTTTGGTAGAGTCCAAAAAATCAATTTTCTGATGAAAAACGATGACCCCGGACCAGTCGAACGTTGAAAAAATGGTCAATATTGATGAAATTTTAACATTTAATCTTTTGACTTTAAATGACGGTTGGATGTGAGTTATTACTTTTTCAACTAAAATAAGTGTGTTTAAAGTCATTTCTGTGCCTGAAATTGGTCAAAATTGAAGATTTTGAGTAAGCAAAACTCTGTAAAAATGGCAATTTTGGTCACTGTGAGGGTTTAAAAAGTGGTTATTCAACATGAGGCCCGATCCAAATGACATTTTGAATCATTTTTGGTAGAGTCCAAAAAATTCATTTTCTGATGAAAAACGATGACCCCGGACCAGTCGAACGTTGAAAAAATGGTCAATATTGATGAAATTTTAATATTTAATCTTTTGACTTTAAATGACGGTTGGATGTGAGTTATTACTTTTTCAACTAAAATAAGTGTGTTTAAAGTCATTTCTGTGCCTGAAATTGGTCAAAATTGAAGATTTTGAGTAAGCAAAACTCTGTAAAAATGGCAGTTTTGGTCACTGTGAGGGTTTAAAAAGTGGTTATTCAACATGAGGCCCGATCCAAATGACATTTTGAATTATTTTTGGTAGAGTCCAAAAAATCAATTTTCTGATGAAAAACGATGACCCCGGACCAGTCGAACGTTCAAAAAATGGTCAATATTGATGAAATTTTAACATTTAATCTTTTGACTTTAAATGACGGTTGGATGTGAGTTATTACTTTTTCAACTAAAATAAGTGTGTTTAAAGTCATTTCTGTGCCTGAAATTGGTCAAAATTGAAGATTTCGAGTAAGCAAAACTCTGTAAAAATGGCAATTTTGGTCACTGTGAGGGTTTAAAAAGTGGTTATTCAACATGAGGCCCGATCCAAATGACATTTTGAATCATTTTTGGTAGAGTCCAAAAAATCCATTTTCTGATGAAAAACGATGACCCCGGACCAGTCGAACGTTGAAAAAATTGTCAATATTGATGAAATTTTAACATTTAATCTTTTGACTTTAAATGACGGTTGGATGTGAGTTATTACTTTTTCAACTAAAATAAGTGTATTTAAAGTCATTTCTGTGCCTGAAATTGGTTAAATTGAAGATTTTGAGTAAGCAAAACTCTGTAAAAATGGCAATTTTGGTCACTGTGAGGGTTTAAAAAGTGGTTATTCAACATGAGGCCTGATCCAAATGACATTTTGAATCATTTTTGGTAGAGTCCAAAAAATCAATTTTCTGATGAAAAACGATGACCCCGGACCAGTCGAACATTGAAAAAATGGTCAATATTGATGAAATTTTAACATTTAATCTTTTGACTTTAAATGACGGTTGGATGTGAGTTATTACTTTTTCAACTAAAATAAGTGTGTTTAAAGTCATTTCTGTGCCTGAAATTGGTCAAAATTGAAGATTTTGAGTAAGCAAAACTCTGTAAAAATGGCAATTTTGGTCACTGTGAGGGTTTAAAAAGTGGTTATTCAACATGAGGCCCGATCCAAATGACATTTTGAATCATTTTTGGTAGAGTCCCAAAAATCAATTTTCTGATGAAAAACGATGACCCCGGACCAGTCGAACGTTGAAAAAATGGTCAATATTGATGAAATTTTAACATTTAATCTTTTGACTTTAAATGACGGTTGGATGTGAGTTATTACTTTTTCAACTAAAATAAGTGTGTTTAAAGTCATTTATTTGCCTGAAATTGGTCAAAATTGAAGATTTTGAGTAAGCAAAACTCTGTATAAATGGCAATTTTGGTCACTGTGAGGATTTAAAAAGTGGTTATTCAACATGAGGCCCGATCCAAATGACATTTTGAATCATTTTTGGTAGAGTCCAAAAAATCAATTTTCTGATGAAAAACGATGACCCCGGACCAGTCGAACGTTGAAAAAATGGTCAATATTGATGAAATTTTAACATTTAATCTTTTCACTTTAAATGACGGTTGGATGTGAGTTATTAATTTTTCAACTAAAATAAGTGTGTTTAAAGTCATTTCTGTGCCTGAAATTGGTCAAAATTGAAGATTTTGAGTAAGCAAAACTCTGTAAAAATGGCAATTTTGGTCACTGTGAGGGTTTAAAAAGTGGTTATTCAACATGAGGCCCGATCCAAATGACATTTTGAATTATTTTTGGTAGAGTCCAAAAAATCAATTTTCTGATGAAAAACGATGACCCCGGACCAGTCGAACGTTGAAAAAATGGTCAATATTGATGAAATTTTAACATTTAATCTTTTGACTTTAAATGACGGTTGGATGTGAGTTATTACTTTTTCAACTAAAATAAGTGTGTTTAAAGTCATTTCTGTGCCTGAAATTGGTCAAAATTGAAGATTTTGAGTAAGCAAAACTCTGTAAAAATGGCAATTTTGGTCACTGTGAGGGTTTAAAAAGTGGTTATTCAACATGAGGCCCGATCCAAATGACATTTTGAATCATTTTTGGTAGAGTCCAAAAAATCAATTTTCTGATGAAAAACGATGACCCCGGACCAGTCGAACGTTGAAAAAATGGTCAATATTGATGAAATTTTAACATTTAATCTTTTGACTTTAAATGACGGTTGGATGTGAGTTATTACTTTTTCAACTAAAATAAGTGTGTTTAAAGTCATTTCTGTGCCTGAAATTGGTCAAAATTGAAGATTTCGAGTAAGCAAAACTCTGTAAAAATGGCAATTTTGGTCACTGTGAGGGTTTAAAAAGTGGTTATTCAACATGAGGCCCGATCCAAATGACATTTTGAATCATTTTTGGTAGAGTCCAAAAAATCCATTTTCTGATGAAAAACGATGACCCCGGACCAGTCGAACGTTGAAAAAATGGTCAATATTGATGAAATTTTAACATTTAATCTTTTGACTTTAAATGACGGTTGGATGTGAGTTATTACTTTTTCAACTAAAATAAGTGTGTTTAAAGTCATTTCTGTGCTTGAAATTGGTCAAAATTGAAGATTTTAAGTAAGCAAAACTCTGTAAAAATGGCAATTTTGGTCACTGTGAGGGTTTAAAAAGTGGTTATTCAACATGAGGCCCGATCCAAATGACATTTTGAATCATTTTTGGTAGAGTCCAAAAAATCCATTTTCTGATGAAAAACGATGACCCCGGACCAGTCGAACGTTGAAAAAATGGTCAATATTGATGAAATTTTAACATTTAATCTTTTGACTTTAAATGACGGTTGGATGTGAGTTATTACTTTTTCAACTAAAATAAGTGTGTTTAAAGTCATTTCTGTGCTTGAAATTGGTCAAAATTGAAGATTTTGAGTAAGCAAAACTCTGTAAAAATGGCAATTTTGGTCACTGTGAGGGTTTAAAAAGTGGTTATTCAACATGAGGCCCGATCCAAATGACATTTTGAATCATTTTTGGTAGAGTCCAAAAAATCAATTTTCTGATGAAAAACGATGACCCCGGACCAGTCGAACGTTGAAAAAATGGTCAATATTGATGAAATTTTAATATTTAATCTTTTGACTTTAAATGACGGTTGGATGTGAGTTATTACTTTTTCAACTAAAATAAGTGTGTTTAAAGTCATTTCTGTGCCTGAAATTGGTCAAAATTGAAGATTTTGAGTAAGCAAAACTCTGTAAAAATGGCAGTTTTGGTCACTGTGAGGGTTTAAAAAGTGGTTATTCAACATGAGGCCTGATCCAAATGACATTTTGAATCATTTTTGGTAGAGTCCAAAAAATCAATTTTCTGATGAAAAACGATGACCCCGGACCAGTCGAACGTTGAAAAAATGGTCAATATTGATGAAATTGTAACATTTAATCTTTTGACTTTAAATGACGGTTGGATGTGAGTTATTACTTTTTCAACTAAAATAAGTGTGTTTAAAGTCATTTCTGTGCCTGAAATTGGTCAAAATTGAAGATTTTGAGTAAGCAAAACTCTGTAAAAATGGCAATTTTGGTCACTGTGAGGGTTTAAAAAGTGGTTATTCAACATGAGGCCCGATCCAAATGACATTTTGAATCATTTTTGGTAGAGTCCAAAAAATTCATTTTCTGATGAAAAACGATGACCCCGGACCAGTCGAACGTTGAAAAAATGGTCAATATTGATGAAATTTTAATATTTAATCTTTTGACTTTAAATGACGGTTGGATGTGAGTTATTACTTTTTCAACTAAAATAAGTGTGTTTAAAGTCATTTCTGTGCCTGAAATTGGTCAAAATTGAAGATTTTGAGTAAGCAAAACTCTGTAAAAATGGCAGTTTTGGTCACTGTGAGGGTTTAAAAAGTGGTTATTCAACATGAGGCCCGATCCAAATGACATTTTGAATTATTTTTGGTAGAGTCCAAAAAATCAATTTTCTGATGAAAAACGATGACCCCGGACCAGTCGAACGTTCAAAAAATGGTCAATATTGATGAAATTTTAACATTTAATCTTTTGACTTTAAATGACGGTTGGATGTGAGTTATTACTTTTTCAACTAAAATAAGTGTGTTTAAAGTCATTTCTGTGCCTGAAATTGGTCAAAATTGAAGATTTTGAGTAAGCAAAACTCTGTAAAAATGGCAATTTTGGTCACTGTGAGGGTTTAAAAAGTGGTTATTCAACATGAGGCCCGATCCAAATGACATTTTGAATCATTTTTGGTAGAGTCCAAAAAATCAATTTTCTGATGAAAAACGATGACCCCGGACCAGTCGAACGTTGAAAAAATGGTCAATATTGATGAAATTTTAATATTTAATCTTTTGACTTTAAATGACGGTTGGATGTGAGTTATTACTTTTTCAACTAAAATAAGTGTGTTTAAAGTCATTTCTGTGCCTGAAATTGGTCAAAATTGAAGATTTTGAGTAAGCAAAACTCTGTAAAAATGGCAATTTTGGTCACTGTGAGGGTTTAAAAAGTGGTTATTCAACATGAGGCCCGATCCAAATGACATTTTGAATCATTTTTGGTAGAGTCCAAAAAATCCATTTTCTGATGAAAAACGATGACCCCGGACCAGTCGAACGTTGAAAAAATTGTCAATATTGATGAAATTTTAACATTTAATCTTTTGACTTTAAATGACGGTTGGATGTGAGTTATTACTTTTTCAACTAAAATAAGTGTATTTAAAGTCATTTCTGTGCCTGAAATTGGTTAAATTGAAGATTTTGAGTAAGCAAAACTCTGTAAAAATGGCAATTTTGGTCACTGTGAGGGTTTAAAAAGTGGTTATTCAACATGAGGCCCGATCCAAATGACATTTTGAATCATTTTTGGTAGAGTCCAAAAAATCAATTTTCTGATGAAAAACGATGACCCCGGACCAGTCGAACGTTGAAAAAATGGTCAATATTGATGAAATTTTAACATTTAATCTTTTGACTTTAAATGACGGTTGGATGTGAGTTATTACTTTTTCAACTAAAATAAGTGTGTTTAAAGTCATTTATTTGCCTGAAATTGGTCAAAATTGAAGATTTTGAGTAAGCAAAACTCTGTATAAATGGCAATTTTGGTCACTGTGAGGATTTAAAAAGTGGTTATTCAACATGAGGCCCGATCCAAATGACATTTTGAATCATTTTTGGTAGAGTCCAAAAAATCAATTTTCTGATGAAAAACGATGACCCCGGACCAGTCGAACGTTGAAAAAATGGTCAATATTGATGAAATTTTAACATTTAATCTTTTCACTTTAAATGACGGTTGGATGTGAGTTATTAATTTTTCAACTAAAATAAGTGTGTTTAAAGTCATTTCTGTGCCTGAAATTGGTCAAAATTGAAGATTTTGAGTAAGCAAAACTCTGTAAAAATGGCAATTTTGGTCACTGTGAGGGTTTAAAAAGTGGTTATTCAACATGAGGCCCGATCCAAATGACATTTTGAATTATTTTTGGTAGAGTCCAAAAAATCAATTTTCTGATGAAAAACGATGACCCCGGACCAGTCGAACGTTGAAAAAATGGTCAATATTGATGAAATTTTAACATTTAATCTTTTGACTTTAAATGACGGTTGGATGTGAGTTATTACTTTTTCAACTAAAATAAGTGTGTTTAAAGTCATTTCTGTGCCTGAAATTGGTCAAAATTGAAGATTTTGAGTAAGCAAAACTCTGTAAAAATGGCAATTTTGGTCACTGTGAGGGTTTAAAAAGTGGTTATTCAACATGAGGCCCGATCCAAATGACATTTTGAATCATTTTTGGTAGAGTCCAAAAAATCAATTTTCTGATGAAAAACGATGACCCCGGACCAGTCGAACGTTGAAAAAATGGTCAATATTGATGAAATTTTAATATTTAATCTTTTGACTTTAAATGACGGTTGGATGTGAGTTATTACTTTTTCAACTAAAATAAGTGTGTTTAAAGTCATTTCTGTGCCTGAAATTGGTCAAAATTGAAGATTTTGAGTAAGCAAAACTCTGTAAAAATTGCAGTTTTGGTCACTGTGAGGGTTTAAAAAGTGGTTATCAACATGAGGCCCGATCCAAATGACATTTTGAATCATTTTTGGTAGAGTCCAAAAAATCCATTTTCTGATGAAAAACGATGACCCCGGACCAGTCGAACGTTGAAAAAATGGTCAATATTGATGAAATTTTAACATTTAATCTTTTGACTTTAAATGACGGTTGGATGTGAGTTATTACTTTTTCAACTAAAATAAGTGTGTTTAAAGTCATTTCTGTGCCTGAAATTGGTCAAAATTGAAGATTTTGAGTAAGCAAAACTCTGTAAAAATGGCAGTTTTGGTCACTGTGAGGGTTTAAAAAGTGGTTATTCAACATGAGGCCTGATCCAAATGACATTTTGAATCATTTTTGGTAGAGTCCAAAAAATCAATTTTCTGATGAAAAACGATGACCCCGGACCAGTCGAACGTTGAAAAAATGGTCAAAATTGATGAAATTTTAACATTTAATCTTTTGACTTTAAATGACGGTTGGATGTGAGTTATTACTTTTTCAACTAAAATAAGTGTGTTTAAAGTCATTTCTGTGCCTGAAATTGGTCAAAATTGAAGATTTTGAGTAAGCAAAACTCTGTAAAAATGGCATTTTTGGTCACTGTGAGGGTTTAAAAAGTGGTTATTCAACATGAGGCCCGATCCAAATGACATTTTGAATCATTTTTGGTAGAGTCCAAAAAATTCATTTTCTGATGAAAAACGATGACCCCGGACCAGTCGAACGTTGAAAAAATGGTCAATATTGATGAAATTTTAATATTTAATCTTTTGACTTTAAATGACGGTTGGATGTGAGTTATTACTTTTTCAACTAAAATAAGTGTGTTTAAAGTCATTTCTGTGCCTGAAATTGGTCAAAATTGAAGATTTTGAGTAAGCAAAACTCTGTAAAAATGGCAGTTTTGGTCACTGTGAGGGTTTAAAAAGTGGTTATTCAACATGAGGCCCGATCCAAATGACATTTTGAATCATTTTTGGTAGAGTCCAAAAAATCCATTTTCTGATGAAAAACGATGACCCCGGACCAGTCGAACATTGAAAAAATTGTCAATATTGATGAAATTTTAACATTTAATCTTTTGACTTTAAATGACGGTTGGATGTGAGTTATTACTTTTTCAACTAAAATAAGTGTATTTAAAGTCATTTCTGTGCCTGAAATTGGTTAAATTGAAGATTTTGAGTAAGCAAAACTCCGTAAAAATGGCAATTTTGGTCACTGTGAGGGTTTAAAAAGTGGTTATTCAACATGAGGCCTGATCCAAATGACATTTTGAATCATTTTTGGTAGAGTCCAAAAAATCAATTTTCTGATGAAAAACGATGACCCCGGACCAGTCGATCATTGAAAAAATGGTCAATATTGATGAAATTTTAACATTTAATCTTTTGACTTTAAATGACGGTTGGATGTGAGTTATTACTTTTTCAACTAAAATAAGTGTGTTTAAAGTCATTTCTGTGCCTGAAATTGGTCAAAATTGAAGATTTTGAGTAAGCAAAACTCTGTAAAAATGGCAATTTTGGTCACTGTGAGGGTTTAAAAAGTGGTTATTCAACATGAGGCCCGATCCAAATGACATTTTGAATCATTTTTGGTAGAGTCCAAAAAATCAATTTTCTGATGAAAAACGATGACCCCGGACCAGTCGAACGTTGAAAAAATGGTCAATATTGATGAAATTTTAACATTTAATCTTTTGACTTTAAATGACGGTTGGATGTGAGTTATTACTTTTTCAACTAAAATAAGTGTGTTTAAAGTCATTTCTGTGCCTGAAATTGGTCAAAATTGAAGATTTTGAGTAAGCAAAACTCTGTAAAAATGGCAATTTTGGTCACTGTGAGGGTTTAAAAAGTGGTTATTCAACATGAGGCCCGATCCAAATGACATTTTGAATCATTTTTGGTAGAGTCCAAAAAATCAATTTTCTGATGAAAAACGATGACCCCGGACCAGTCGATCATTGAAAAAATGGTCAATATTGATGAAATTTTAACATTTAATCTTTTGACTTTAAATGACGGTTGGATGTGAGTTATTACTTTTTCAACTAAAATAAGTGTGTTTAAAGTCATTTCTGTGCCTGAAATTGGTCAAAATTGAAGATTTTGAGTAAGCAAAACTCTGTAAAAATGGCAATTTTGGTCACTGTGAGGGTTTAAAAAGTGGTTATTCAACATGAGGCCCGATCCAAATGACATTTTGAATCATTTTTGGTAGAGTCCAAAAAATCAATTTTCTGATGAAAAACGATGACCCCGGACCAGTCGAACGTTGAAAAAATGGTCAATATTGATGAAATTTTAACATTTAATCTTTTGACTTTAAATGACGGTTGGATGTGAGTTATTACTTTTTCAACTAAAATAAGTGTGTTTAAAGTCATTTCTGTGCCTGAAATTGGTCAAAATTGAAGATTTTGAGTAAGCAAAACTCTGTAAAAATGGCAGTTTTGGTCACTGTGAGGGTTTAAAAAGTGGTTATTCAACATGAGGCCTGATCCAAATGACATTTTGAATCATTTTTGGTAGAGTCCAAAAAATCCATTTTCTGATGAAAAACGATGACCCCGGACCAGTCGAACATTGAAAAAATGGTCAATATTGATGACATTTTAACATTTAATCTTTTGACTTTAAATGACGGTTGGATGTGAGTTATTACTTTTTCAACTAAAATAAGTGTGTTTAAAGTCATTTCTGTGCCTGAAATTGGTCAAAATTGAAGATTTTGAGTAAGCAAAACTCTGTAAAAATGGCAATTTTGGTCACTGTGAGGGTTTAAAAAGTGGTTATTCAACACGAGGCCCGATCCAAATGACATTTTGATTCATTTTTGGTAGAGTCCAAAAAATCAATTTTCTGATGAAAAACGATGACCCCGGACCAGTCGAACGTTGAAAAAATGGTCAATATTGATGAAATTTTAACATTTAATCTTTTGACTTTAAATGACGGTTGGATGTGAGTTATTACTTTTTCAACTAAAATAAGTGTGTTTAAAGTCATTTCTGTGCCTGAAATTGGTCAAAATTGAAGATTTTGAGTAAGCAAAACTCTGTAAAAATGGCAGTTTTGGTCACTGTGAGGGTTTAAAAAGTGGTTATTCAACATGAGGCCCGATCCAAATGACATTTTGAATCATTTTTGGTAGAGTCCAAAAAATCCATTTTCTGATGAAAAACGATGACCCCGGACCAGTCGAACGTTGAAAAAATTGTCAATATTGATGAAATTTTAACATTTAATCTTTTGACTTTAAATGACGGTTGGATGTGAGTTATTACTTTTTCAACTAAAATAAGTGTATTTAAAGTCATTTCTGTGCCTGAAATTGGTTAAATTGAAGATTTTGAGTAAGCAAAACTCTGTAAAAATGGCAATTTTGGTCACTGTGAGGGTTTAAAAAGTGGTTATTCAACATGAGGCCTGATCCAAATGACATTTTGAATCATTTTTGGTAGAGTCCAAAAAATCAATTTTCTGATGAAAAACGATGACCCCGGACCAGTCGAACATTGAAAAAATGGTCAATATTGATGAAATTTTAACATTTAATCTTTTGACTTTAAATGACGGTTGGATGTGAGTTATTACTTTTTCAACTAAAATAAGTGTGTTTAAAGTCATTTATTTGCCTGAAATTGGTCAAAATTGAAGATTTTGAGTAAGCAAAACTCTGTATAAATGGCAATTTTGGTCACTGTGAGGATTTAAAAAGTGGTTATTCAACATGAGGCCCGATCCAAATGACATTTTGAATCATTTTTGGTAGAGTCCAAAAAATCAATTTTCTGATGAAAAACGATGACCCCGGACCAGTCGAACGTTGAAAAAATGGTCAATATTGATGAAATTTTAACATTTAATCTTTTCACTTTAAATGACGGTTGGATGTGAGTTATTAATTTTTCAACTAAAATAAGTGTGTTTAAAGTCATTTCTGTGCCTGAAATTGGTCAAAATTGAAGATTTTGAGTAAGCAAAACTCTGTAAAAATGGCAATTTTGGTCACTGTGAGGGTTTAAAAAGTGGTTATTCAACATGAGGCCCGATCCAAATGACATTTTGAATTATTTTTGGTAGAGTCCAAAAAATCAATTTTCTGATGAAAAACGATGACCCCGGACCAGTCGAACGTTGAAAAAATGGTCAATATTGATGAAATTTTAACATTTAATCTTTTGACTTTAAATGACGGTTGGATGTGAGTTATTACTTTTTCAACTAAAATAAGTGTGTTTAAAGTCATTTCTGTGCCTGAAATTGGTCAAAATTGAAGATTTTGAGTAAGCAAAACTCTGTAAAAATGGCAATTTTGGTCACTGTGAGGGTTTAAAAAGTGGTTATTCAACATGAGGCCCGATCCAAATGACATTTTGAATCATTTTTGGTAGAGTCCAAAAAATCAATTTTCTGATGAAAAACGATGACCCCGGACCAGTCGAACGTTGAAAAAATGGTCAATATTGATGAAATTTTAACATTTAATCTTTTGACTTTAAATGACGGTTGGATGTGAGTTATTACTTTTTCAACTAAAATAAGTGTGTTTAAAGTCATTTCTGTGCCTGAAATTGGTCAAAATTGAAGATTTCGAGTAAGCAAAACTCTGTAAAAATGGCAATTTTGGTCACTGTGAGGGTTTAAAAAGTGGTTATTCAACATGAGGCCCAATCCAAATGACATTTTGAATCATTTTTGGTAGAGTCCAAAAAATCCATTTTCTGATGAAAAACGATGACCCCGGACCAGTCGAACGTTGAAAAAATGGTCAATATTGATGAAATTTTAACATTTAATCTTTTGACTTTAAATGATGGTTGGATGTGAGTTATTACTTTTTCAACTAAAATAAGTGTGTTTAAAGTCATTTCTGTGCTTGAAATTGGTCAAAATTGAAGATTTTAAGTAAGCAAAACTCTGTAAAAATGGCAATTTTGGTCACTGTGAGGGTTTAAAAAGTGGTTATTCAACATGAGGCCCGATCCAAATGACATTTTGAATCATTTTTGGTAGAGTCCAAAAAATCCATTTTCTGATGAAAAACGATGACCCCGGACCAGTCGAACGTTGAAAAAATGGTCAATATTGATGAAATTTTAACATTTAATCTTTTGACTTTAAATGACGGTTGGATGTGAGTTATTACTTTTTCAACTAAAATAAGTGTGTTTAAAGTCATTTCTGTGCTTGAAATTGGTCAAAATTGAAGATTTTGAGTAAGCAAAACTCTGTAAAAATGGCAATTTTGGTCACTGTGAGGGTTTAAAAAGTGGTTATTCAACATGAGGCCCGATCCAAATGACATTTTGAATCATTTTTGGTAGAGTCCAAAAAATCAATTTTCTGATGAAAAACGATGACCCCGGACCAGTCGAACATTGAAAAAATGGTCAATATTGATGAAATTTTAATATTTAATCTTTTGACTCTAAATGACGGTTGGATGTGAGTTATTACTTTTTCAACTAAAATAAGTGTGTTTAAAGTCATTTCTGTGCCTGAAATTGGTCAAAATTGAAGATTTTGAGTAAGCAAAACTCTGTAAAAATGGCAGTTTTGGTCACTGTGAGGGTTTAAAAAGTGGTTATTCAACATGAGGCCTGATCCAAATGACATTTTGAATCATTTTTGGTAGAGTCCAAAAAATCAATTTTCTGATGAAAAACGATGACCCCGGACCAGTCGAACGTTGAAAAAATGGTCAATATTGATGAAATTTTAACATTTAATCTTTTGACTTTAAATGACGGTTGGATGTGAGTTATTACTTTTTCAACTAAAATAAGTGTGTTTAAAGTCATTTCTGTGCCTGAAATTGGTCAAAATTGAAGATTTTGAGTAAGCAAAACTCTGTAAAAATGGCAATTTTGGTCACTGTGAGGGTTTAAAAAGTGGTTATTCAACATGAGGCCCGATCCAAATGACATTTTGAATCATTTTTGGTAGAGTCCAAAAAATTCATTTTCTGATGAAAAACGATGACCCCGGACCAGTCGAACGTTGAAAAAATGGTCAATATTGATGAAATTTTAATATTTAATCTTTTGACTTTAAATGACGGTTGGATGTGAGTTATTACTTTTTCAACTAAAATAAGTGTGTTTAAAGTCATTTCTGTGCCTGAAATTGGTCAAAATTGAAGATTTTGAGTAAGCAAAACTCTGTAAAAATGGCAGTTTTGGTCACTGTGAGGGTTTAAAAAGTGGTTATTCAACATGAGGCCCGATCCAAATGACATTTTGAATTATTTTTGGTAGAGTCCAAAAAATCAATTTTCTGATGAAAAACGATGACCCCGGACCAGTCGAACGTTCAAAAAATGGTCAATATTGATGAAATTTTAACATTTAATCTTTTGACTTTAAATGACGGTTGGATGTGAGTTATTACTTTTTCAACTAAAATAAGTGTGTTTAAAGTCATTTCTGTGCCTGAAATTGGTCAAAATTGAAGATTTTGAGTAAGCAAAACTCTGTAAAAATGGCAATTTTGGTCACTGTGAGGGTTTAAAAAGTGGTTATTCAACATGAGGCCTGATCCAAATGACATTTTGAATCATTTTTGGTAGAGTCCAAAAAATCAATTTTCTGATGAAAAACGATGACCCCGGACCAGTCGAACATTGAAAAAATGGTCAATATTGATGAAATTTTAACATTTAATCTTTTGACTTTAAATGACGGTTGGATGTGAGTTATTACTTTTTCAACTAAAATAAGTGTGTTTAAAGTCATTTCTGTGCCTGAAATTGGTCAAAATTGAAGATTTTGAGTAAGCAAAACTCTGTAAAAATGGCAATTTTGGTCACTGTGAGGGTTTAAAAAGTGGTTATTCAACATGAGGCCCGATCCAAATGACATTTTGAATCATTTTTGGTAGAGTCCAAAAAATCAATTTTCTGATGAAAAACGATGACCCCGGACCAGTCGAACGTTGAAAAAATGGTCAATATTGATGACATTTTAACATTTAATCTTTTGACTTTAAATGACGGTTGGATGTGAGTTATTACTTTTTCAAATAAAATAAGTGTGTTTAAAGTCATTTATTTGCCTGAAATTGGTCAAAATTGAAGATTTTGAGTAAGCAAAACTCTGTATAAATGGCAATTTTGGTCACTGTGAGGATTTAAAAAGTGGTTATTCAACATGAGGCCCGATCCAAATGACATTTTGAATCATTTTTGGTAGAGTCCAAAAAATCAATTTTCTGATGAAAAACGATGACCCCGGACCAGTCGAACGTTGAAAAAATGGTCAATATTGATGAAATTTTAACATTTAATCTTTTCACTTTAAATGACGGTTGGATGTGAGTTATTAATTTTTCAACTAAAATAAGTGTGTTTAAAGTCATTTCTGTGCCTGAAATTGGTCAAAATTGAAGATTTTGAGTAAGCAAAACTCTGTAAAAATGGCAATTTTGGTCACTGTGAGGGTTTAAAAAGTGGTTATTCAACATGAGGCCCGATCCAAATGACATTTTGAATTATTTTTGGTAGAGTCCAAAAAATCAATTTTCTGATGAAAAACGATGACCCCGGACCAGTCGAACGTTGAAAAAATGGTCAATATTGATGAAATTTTAACATTTAATCTTTTGACTTTAAATGACGGTTGGATGTGAGTTATTACTTTTTCAACTAAAATAAGTGTGTTTAAAGTCATTTCTGTGCCTGAAATTGGTCAAAATTGAAGATTTTGAGTAAGCAAAACTCTGTAAAAATGGCAATTTTGGTCACTGTGAGGGTTTAAAAAGTGGTTATTCAACATGAGGCCCGATCCAAATGACATTTTGAATCATTTTTGGTAGAGTCCAAAAAATCAATTTTCTGATGAAAAACGATGACCCCGGACCAGTCGAACGTTGAAAAAATGGTCAATATTGATGAAATTTTAATATTTAATCTTTTGACTTTAAATGACGGTTGGATGTGAGTTATTACTTTTTCAACTAAAATAAGTGTGTTTAAAGTCATTTCTGTGCCTGAAATTGGTCAAAATTGAAGATTTTGAGTAAGCAAAACTCTGTAAAAATTGCAGTTTTGGTCACTGTGAGGGTTTAAAAAGTGGTTATCAACATGAGGCCCGATCCAAATGACATTTTGAAACATTTTTGGTAGAGTCCAAAAAATCAATTTTCTGATGAAAAACGATGACCCCGGACCAGTCGAACGTTGAAAAAATGGTCAATATTGATGAAATTTTAACATTTAATCTTTTGACTTTAAATGACGGTTGGATGTGAGTTATTACTTTTTCAACTAAAATAAGTGTGTTTAAAGTCATTTCTGTGCCTGAAATTGGTCAAAATTGAAGATTTTGAGTAAGCAAAACTCTGTAAAAATGGCAGTTTTGGTCACTGTGAGGGTTTAAAAAGTGGTTATTCAACATGAGGCCTGATCCAAATGACATTTTGAATCATTTTTGGTAGAGTCCAAAAAATCAATTTTCTGATGAAAAACGATGACCCCGGACCAGTCGAACGTTGAAAAAATGGTCAAAATTGATGAAATTTTAACATTTAATCTTTTGACTTTAAATGACGGTTGGATGTGAGTTATTACTTTTTCAACTAAAATAAGTGTGTTTAAAGTCATTTCTGTGCCTGAAATTGGTCAAAATTGAAGATTTTGAGTAAGCAAAACTCTGTAAAAATGGCATTTTTGGTCACTGTGAGGGTTTAAAAAGTGGTTATTCAACATGAGGCCCGATCCAAATGACATTTTGAATCATTTTTGGTAGAGTCCAAAAAATTCATTTTCTGATGAAAAACGATGACCCCGGACCAGTCGAACGTTGAAAAAATGGTCAATATTGATGAAATTTTAATATTTAATCTTTTGACTTTAAATGACGGTTGGATGTGAGTTATTACTTTTTCAACTAAAATAAGTGTGTTTAAAGTCATTTCTGTGCCTGAAATTGGTCAAAATTGAAGATTTTGAGTAAGCAAAACTCTGTAAAAATGGCAGTTTTGGTCACTGTGAGGGTTTAAAAAGTGGTTATTCAACATGAGGCCCGATCCAAATGACATTTTGAATCATTTTTGGTAGAGTCCAAAAAATCCATTTTCTGATGAAAAACGATGACCCCGGACCAGTCGAACGTTGAAAAAATTGTCAATATTGATGAAACTTTAACATTTAATCTTTTGACTTTAAATGACGGTTGGATGTGAGTTATTACTTTTTCAACTAAAATAAGTGTATTTAAAGTCATTTCTGTGCCTGAAATTGGTTAAATTGAAGATTTTGAGTAAGCAAAACTCCGTAAAAATGGCAATTTTGGTCACTGTGAGGGTTTAAAAAGTGGTTATTCAACATGAGGCCTGATCCAAATGACATTTTGAATCATTTTTGGTAGAGTCCAAAAAATCAATTTTCTGATGAAAAACGATGACCCCGGACCAGTCGATCATTGAAAAAATGGTCAATATTGATGAAATTTTAACATTTAATCTTTTGACTTTAAATGACGGTTGGATGTGAGTTATTACTTTTTCAACTAAAATAAGTGTGTTTAAAGTCATTTCTGTGCCTGAAATTGGTCAAAATTGAAGATTTTGAGTAAGCAAAACTCTGTAAAAATGGCAATTTTGGTCACTGTGAGGGTTTAAAAAGTGGTTATTCAACATGAGGCCCGATCCAAATGACATTTTGAATCATTTTTGGTAGAGTCCAAAAAATCAATTTTCTGATGAAAAACGATGACCCCGGACCAGTCGAACGTTGAAAAAATGGTCAATATTGATGAAATTTTAACATTTAATCTTTTGACTTTAAATGACGGTTGGATGTGAGTTATTACTTTTTCAACTAAAATAAGTGTGTTTAAAGTCATTTCTGTGCCTGAAATTGGTCAAAATTGAAGATTTTGAGTAAGCAAAACTCTGTAAAAATGGCAATTTTGGTCACTGTGAGGGTTTAAAAAGTGGTTATTCAACATGAGGCCCGATCCAAATGACATTTTGAATCATTTTTGGTAGAGTCCAAAAAATCAATTTTCTGATGAAAAACGATGACCCCGGACCAGTCGAACGTTGAAAAAATGGTCAATATTGATGAAATTTTAACATTTAATCTTTTCACTTTAAATGACGGTTGGATGTGAGTTATTAATTTTTCAACTAAAATAAGTGTGTTTAAAGTCATTTCTGTGCCTGAAATTGGTCAAAATTGAAGATTTTGAGTAAGCAAAACTCTGTAAAAATGGCAATTTTGGTCACTGTGAGGGTTTAAAAAGTGGTTATTCAACATGAGGCCCGATCCAAATGACATTTTGAATCATTTTTGGTAGAGTCCAAAAAATCAATTTTCTGATGAAAAACGATGACCCCGGACCAGTCGAACGTTGAAAAAATGGTCAATATTGATGAAATTTTAACATTTAATCTTTTGACTTTAAATGACGGTTGGATGTGAGTTATTACTTTTTCAACTAAAATAAGTGTGTTTAAAGTCATTTCTGTGCCTGAAATTGGTCAAAATTGAAGATTTTGAGTAAGCAAAACTCTGTAAAAATGGCAGTTTTGGTCACTGTGAGGGTTTAAAAAGTGGTTATTCAACATGAGGCCTGATCCAAATGACATTTTGAATCATTTTTGGTAGAGTCCAAAAAATCCATTTTCTGATGAAAAACGATGACCCCGGACCAGTCGAACATTGAAAAAATGGTCAATATTGATGACATTTTAACATTTAATCTTTTGACTTTAAATGACGGTTGGATGTGAGTTATTACTTTTTCAACTAAAATAAGTGTGTTTAAAGTCATTTCTGTGCCTGAAATTGGTCAAAATTGAAGCTTTTGAGTAAGCAAAACTCTGTAAAAATGGCAATTTTGGTCACTGTGAGGGTTTAAAAAGTGGTTATTCAACACGAGGCCCGATCCAAATGACATTTTGATTCATTTTTGGTAGAGTCCAAAAAATCAATTTTCTGATGAAAAACGATGACCCCGGACCAGTCGAACGTTGAAAAAATGGTCAATATTGATGAAATTTTAACATTTAATCTTTTGACTTTAAATGACGGTTGGATGTGAGTTATTACTTTTTCAACTAAAATAAGTGTGTTTAAAGTCATTTCTGTGCCTGAAATTGGTCAAAATTGAAGATTTTGAGTAAGCAAAACTCTGTAAAAATGGCAGTTTTGGTCACTGTGAGGGTTTAAAAAGTGGTTATTCAACATGAGGCCCGATCCAAATGACATTTTGAATCATTTTTGGTAGAGTCCAAAAAATCAATTTTCTGATGAAAAATGATGACCCCGGACCAGTCGAACGTTGAAAAAATTGTCAATATTGATGAAATTTTAACATTTAATCTTTTGACTTTAAATGACGGTTGGATGTGAGTTATTACTTTTTCAACTAAAATAAGTGTGTTTAAAGTCATTTCTGTGCCTGAAATTGGTCAAAATTGAAGATTTTGAGTAAGCAAAACTCTGTAAAAATGGCAGTTTTGGTCACTGTGAGGGTTTAAAAAGTGGTTATTCAACATGAGGCCTGATCCAAATGACATTTTGAATCATTTTTGGTAGAGTCCAAAAAATCAATTTTCTGATGAAAAACGATAACCCCGGAATAGTCGAACGTTGAAAAAATGGTCAATATTGATGAAATTTTAACATTTAATCTTTTGACTTTAAATGACGGTTGGATGTCAGTTATTACTTTTTCAACTAAAATAAGTGTGTTTAAAGTCATTTCTGTGCCTGAAATTGGTCAAAATTGAAGATTTTGAGTAAGCAAAACTCTGTAAAAATGGCAATTTTGGTCACTGTGAGGGTTTAAAAAGTGGTTATTCAACATGAGGCCCGATCCAAATGACATTTTGAATCATTTTTGGTAGAGTCCAAAAAATCCATTTTCTGATGAAAAACGATGACCCCGGACCAGTCGAACGTTGAAAAAATGGTCAATATTGATGAAATTTTAACATTTAATCTTTTGACTTTAAATGACGGTTGGATGTGAGTTATTACTTTTTCAACTAAAATAAGTGTGTTTAAAGTCATTTCTGTGCCTGAAATTGGTCAAAATTGAAGATTTTGAGTAAGCAAAACTCTGTAAAAATGGCAATTTTGGTCACTGTGAGGGTTTAAAAAGTGGTTATTCAACATGAGGCCCGATCCAAATGACATTTTGAATCATTTTTGGTAGAGTCCAAAAAATCAATTTTCTGATGAAAAACGATGACCCCGGACCAGTCGAACGTTGAAAAAATGGTCAATATTGATGAAATTTTAATATTTAATCTTTTGACTTTAAATGACGGTTGGATGTGAGTTATTACTTTTTCAACTAAAATAAGTGTGTTTAAAGTCATTTCTGTGCCTGAAATTGGTCAAAATTGAAGATTTTGAGTAAGCAAAACTCTGTAAAAATGGCAGTTTTGGTCACTGTGAGGGTTTAAAAAGTGGTTATTCAACATGAGGCCCGATCCAAATGACATTTTGAATTATTTTTGGTAGAGTCCAAAAAATCAATTTTCTGATGAAAAACGATGACCCCGGACCAGTCGAACGTTGAAAAAATGGTCAATATTGATGAAATTTTAACATTTAATCTTTTGACTTTAAATGACGGTTGGATGTGAGTTATTACTTTTTCAACTAAAATAAGTGTGTTTAAAGTCATTTCTGTGCCTGAAATTGGTCAAAATTGAAGATTTTGAGTAAGCAAAACTCTGTAAAAATGGCAATTTTGGTCACTGTGAGGGTTTAAAAAGTGGTTATTCAACATGAGGCCCGATCCAAATGACATTTTGAATCATTTTTGGTAGAGTCCAAAAAATCAATTTTCTGATGAAAAACGATGACCCCGGACCAGTCGAACGTTGAAAAAATGGTCAATATTGATGAAATTTTAACATTTAATCTTTTGACTTTAAATGACGGTTGGATGTGAGTTATTACTTTTTCAACTAAAATAAGTGTGTTTAAAGTCATTTCTGTGCCTGAAATTGGTCAAAATTGAAGATTTTGAGTAAGCAAAACTCTGTAAAAATGGCAGCTTTGGTCACTGTGAGGGTTTAAAAAGTGGTTATTCAACATGAGGCCTGATCCAAATGACATTTTGAATCATTTTTGGTAGAGTCCAAAAAATCCATTTTCTGATGAAAAACGATGACCCCGGACCAGTCGAACGTTGAAAAAATGGTCAATATTGATGAAATTTTAACATTTAATCTTTTGACTTTAAATGACGGTTGGATGTCAGTTATTACTTTTTCAACTAAAATAAGTGTGTTTAAAGTCATTTCTGTGCCTGAAATTGGTCAAAATTGAAGATTTTGAGTAAGCAAAACTCTGTAAAAATGGCAGTTTTGGTCACTGTGAGGGTTTAAAACGTGGTTATTCAACATGAGGCCCGATCCAAATGACATTTTGAATCATTTTTGGTAGAGTCCAAAAAATCAATTTTCTGATGAAAAACGATAACCCCGGACCAGTCGAACGTTGAAAAAATGGTCAATATTGATGAAATTTTAACATTTAATCTTTTGACTTTAAATGACGGTTGGATGTCAGTTATTACTTTTTCAACTAAAATAAGTGTGTTTAAAGTCATTTCTGTGCCTGAAATTGGTCAAAATTGAAGATTTTGAGTAAGCAAAACTCTGTAAAAATGGCAATTTTGGTCACTGTGAGGGTTTAAAAAGTGGTTATTCAACATGAGGCCCGATCCAAATGACATTTTGAATCATTTTTGGTAGAGTCCAAAAAATCCATTTTCTGATGAAAAACGATGACCCCGGACCAGTCGAACGTTGAAAAAATGGTCAATATTGATGAAATTTTAACATTTAATCTTTTGACTTTAAATGACGGTTGGATGTGAGTTATTACTTTTTCAACTAAAATAAGTGTGTTTAAAGTCATTTCTGTGCCTGATATTGGTCAAAATTGAAGATTTTGAGTAAGCAAAACTCTGTAAAAATGGCAATTTTGGTCACTGTGAGGGTTTAAAAAGTGGTTATTCAACATGAGGCCCGATCCAAATGACATTTTGAATCATTTTTGGTAGAGTCCAAAAAATCAGTTTTCTGATGAAAAACGATGACCCCGGACCAGTCGAACGTTGAAAAAATGGTCAATATTGATGAAATTTTAATATTTAATCTTTTCACTTTAAATGACGGTTGGATGTGAGTTATTACTTTTTCAACTAAAATAAGTGTGTTTAAAGTCATTTCTGTGCCTGAAATTGGTCAAATTGAAGATTTTGAGTAAGCAAAACTCTGTAAAAATGGCAATTTTGGTCACTGTGAGGGTTTAAAAAGTGGTTATTCAACATGAGGCCCGATCCAAATGACAATTTTGAACCATTTTTTGTAGAGTCCAAAAAATCAATTTTCTGATGAAAAACGATGACCCCGGACCAGTCGAACGTTCAAAAAATGGTCAATATTGATGAAATTTTAACATTTAATCTTTTGACTTTAAATGACGGTTGGATGTGAGTTATTACTTTTTCAACTAAAATAAGTGTGTTTAAAGTCATTTCTGTGCCTGAAATTGGTCAAAATTGAAGATTTTGAGTAAGCAAAACTCTGTAAAAATGGCAATTTTGGTCACTGTGAGGGTTTAAAAAGTGGTTATTCAACATGAGGCCTGATCCAAATGACATTTTGAATCATTTTTGGTAGAGTCCAAAAAATCCATTTTCTGATGAAAAACGATGACCCCGGACCAGTCGAACGTTGAAAAAATTGTCAATATTGATGAAATTTTAACATTTAATCTTTTGACTTTAAATGACGGTTGGATGTGAGTTATTACTTTTTCAACTAAAATAAGTGTAGTTAAAGTCATTTCTGTGCCTGAAATTGGTCAAAATTGAAGATTTTGAGTAAGCAAAACTCTGTAAAAATGGCAGTTTTGGTCACTGTGAGGGTTTAAAAAGTGGTTATTCAACATGAGGCCTGATCCAAATGACATTTTGAATCATTTTTGGTAGAGTCCAAAAAATCAATTTTCTGATGAAAAACGATGACCCCGGACCAGTCGAACGTTGAAAAAATGGTCAATATTGATGAAATTTTAACATTTAATCTTTTGACTTTAAATGACGGTTGGATGTGAGTTATTACTTTTTCAACTAAAATAAGTGTGTTTAAAGTCATTTCTGTGCCTGAAATTGGTCAAAATTGAAGATTTTGAGTAAGCAAAACTCTGTAAAAATGGCAATTTTGGTCACTGTGAGGGTTTAAAAAGTGGTTATTCAACATGAGGCCCGATCCAAATGACATTTTGAATCATTTTTGGTAGAGTCCAAAAAATTCATTTTCTGATGAAAAACGATGACCCCGGACCAGTCGAACGTTGAAAAAATGGTCAATATTGATGAAATTTTAATATTTAATCTTTTGACTTTAAATGACGGTTGGATGTGAGTTATTACTTTTTCAACTAAAATAAGTGTGTTTAAAGTCATTTCTGTGCCTGAAATTGGTCAAAATTGAAGATTTTGAGTAAGCAAAACTCTGTAAAAATGGCAGTTTTGGTCACTGTGAGGGTTTAAAAAGTGGTTATTCAACATGAGGCCCGATCCAAATGACATTTTGAATTATTTTTGGTAGAGTCCAAAAAATCAATTTTCTGATGAAAAACGATGACCCCGGACCAGTCGAACGTTGAAAAAATGGTCAATATTGATGAAATTTTAACATTTAATCTTTTGACTTTAAATGACGGTTGGATGTGAGTTATTACTTTTTCAACTAAAATAAGTGTGTTTAAAGTCATTTCTGTGCCTGAAATTGGTCAAAATTGAAGATTTTGAGTAAGCAAAACTCTGTAAAAATGGCAATTTTGGTCACTGTGAGGGTTTAAAAAGTGGTTATTCAACATGAGGCCCGATCCAAATGACATTTTGAATCATTTTTGGTAGAGTCCAAAAAATCCATTTTCTGATGAAAAACGATGACCCCGGACCAGTCGAACGTTGAAAAAATGGTCAATATTGATGAAATTTTAACATTTAATCTTTTGACTTTAAATGATGGTTGGATGTGAGTTATTACTTTTTCAACTAAAATAAGTGTGTTTAAAGTCATTTCTGTGCCTGAAATTGGTCAAAATTAAAGATTTTGAGTAAGCAAAACTCTGTAAAAATGGCAATTTTGGTCACTGTGAGGGTTTAAAAAGTGGTTATTCAACATGAGGCCCGATCCAAATGACATTTTGAATCATTTTTGGTAGAGTCCAAAAAATTCATTTTCTGATGAAAAACGATGACCCCGGACCAGTCGAACGTTGAAAAAATGGTTAATATTGATGAAATTTTAATATTTAATCTTTTGACTTTAAATGACGGTTGGATGTGAGTTATTACTTTTTCAACTAAAATAAGTGTGTTTAAAGTCATTTCTGTGCCTGAAATTGGTCAAAATTGAAGATTTTGAGTAAGCAAAACTCTGTAAAAATGGCAGTTTTGGTCACTGTGAGGGTTTAAAAAGTGGTTATTCAACATGAGGCCCGATCCAAATGACATTTTGAATTATTTTTGGTAGAGTCCAAAAAATCAATTTTCTGATGAAAAACGATGACCCCGGACCAGTCGAACGTTGAAAAAATGGTCAATATTGATGAAATTTTAACATTTAATCTTTTGACTTTAAATGACGGTTGGATGTGAGTTATTACTTTTTCAACTAAAATAAGTGTGTTTAAAGTCATTTCTGTGCCTGAAATTGGTCAAAATTGAAGATTTTGAGTAAGCAAAACTCTGTAAAAATGGCAATTTTGGTCACTGTGAGGGTTTAAAAAGTGGTTATTCAACATGAGGCCCGATCCAAATAACATTTTGAATCATTTTTGGTAGAGTCCAAAAAATCAATTTTCTGATGAAAAACGATGACCCTGGACCAGTCGAACGTTGAAAAAATGGTCAATATTGATGAAATTTTAACATATAATCTTTTGACTTTACATGATGGTTGGATGTGAGTTATTACTTTTTCAACTAAAATAAGTGTGTTTAAAGTCATTTCTGTGCCTGAAATTGGTCAAAATTGAAGATTTTGAGTAAGCAAAACTCTGTAAAAATGGCAGTTTTGGTCACTGTGAGGGTTTAAAAAGTGGTTATTCAACATGAGGCCCGATCCAAATGACATTTTGAATTATTTTTGGTAGAGTCCAAAAAATCAATTTTCTGATGAAAAACGATGACCCCGGACCAGTCGAACGTTGAAAAAATGGTCAATATTGATGAAATTTTAACATTTAATCTTTTGACTTTAAATGACGGTTGGATGTGAGTTATTACTTTTTCAACTAAAATAAGTGTGTTTAAAGTCATTTCTGTGCCTGAAATTGGTCAAAATTGAAGATTTTGAGTAAGCAAAACTCTGTAAAAATGGCAATTTTGGTCACTGTGAGGGTTTAAAAAGTGGTTATTCAACATGAGGCCCGATCCAAATGACATTTTGAATCATTTTTGGTAGAGTCCAAAAAATCAATTTTCTGATGAAAAACGATGACCCTGGACCAGTCGAACGTTGAAAAAATGGTCAATATTGATGAAATTTTAACATATAATCTTTTGACTTTAAATGACGGTTGGATGTCAGTTATTACTTTTTCAACTAAAATAAGTGTGTTTAAAGTCATTTCTGTGCCTGAAATTGGTCAAAATTGAAGATTTTGAGTAAGCAAAACTCTGTAAAAATGGCAGTTTTGGTCACTGTGAGGGTTTAAAACGTGGTTATTCAACATGAGGCCCGATCCAAATGACATTTTGAATCATTTTTGGTAGAGTCCAAAAAATCAATTTTCTGATGAAAAACGATAACCCCGGACCAGTCGAACGTTGAAAAAATGGTCAATATTGATGAAATTTTAACATTTAATCTTTTGACTTTAAATGACGGTTGGATGTCAGTTATTACTTTTTCAACTAAAATAAGTGTGTTTAAAGTCATTTCTGTGCCTGAAATTGGTCAAAATTGAAGATTTTGAGTAAGCAAAACTCTGTAAAAATGGCAATTTTGGTCACTGTGAGGGTTTAAAAAGTGGTTATTCAACATGAGGCCCGATCCAAATGACATTTTGAATCATTTTTGGTAGAGTCCAAAAAATCCATTTTCTGATGAAAAACGATGACCCCGGACCAGTCGAACGTTGAAAAAATGGTCAATATTGATGAAATTTTAATATTTAATCTTTTCACTTTAAATGACGGTTGGATGTGAGTTATTACTTTTTCAACTAAAATAAGTGTGTTTAAAGTCATTTCTGTGCCTGAAATTGGTCAAATTGAAGATTTTGAGTAAGCAAAACTCTGTAAAAATGGCAATTTTGGTCACTGTGAGGGTTTAAAAAGTGGTTATTCAACATGAGGCCCGATCCAAATGACAATTTTGAACCATTTTTTGTAGAGTCCAAAAAATCAATTTTCTGATGAAAAACGATGACCCCGGACCAGTCGAACGTTCAAAAAATGGTCAATATTGATGAAATTTTAACATTTAATCTTTTGACTTTAAATGACGGTTGGATGTGAGTTATTACTTTTTCAACTAAAATAAGTGTGTTTAAAGTCATTTCTGTGCCTGAAATTGGTCAAAATTGAAGATTTTGAGTAAGCAAAACTCTGTAAAAATGGCAATTTTGGTCACTGTGAGGGTTTAAAAAGTGGTTATTCAACATGAGGCCCGATCCAAATGACATTTTGAATCATTTTTGGTAGAGTCCAAAAAATTCATTTTCTGATGAAAAACGATGACCCCGGACCAGTCGAACGTTGAAAAAATGGTCAATATTGATGAAATTTTAATATTTAATCTTTTGACTTTAAATGACGGTTGGATGTGAGTTATTACTTTTTCAACTAAAATAAGTGTGTTTAAAGTCATTTCTGTGCCTGAAATTGGTCAAAATTGAAGATTTTGAGTAAGCAAAACTCTGTAAAAATGGCAGTTTTGGTCACTGTGAGGGTTTAAAAAGTGGTTATTCAACATGAGGCCCGATCCAAATGACATTTTGAATTATTTTTGGTAGAGTCCAAAAAATCAATTTTCTGATGAAAAACGATGACCCCGGACCAGTCGAACGTTGAAAAAATGGTCAATATTGATGAAATTTTAACATTTAATCTTTTGACTTTAAATGACGGTTGGATGTGAGTTATTACTTTTTCAACTAAAATAAGTGTGTTTAAAGTCATTTCTGTGCCTGAAATTGGTCAAAATTGAAGATTTTGAGTAAGCAAAACTCTGTAAAAATGGCAATTTTGGTCACTGTGAGGGTTTAAAAAGTGGTTATTCAACATGAGGCCCGATCCAAATGACATTTTGAATCATTTTTGGTAGAGTCCAAAAAATCCATTTTCTGATGAAAAACGATGACCCCGGACCAGTCGAACGTTGAAAAAATGGTCAATATTGATGAAATTTTAACATTTAATCTTTTGACTTTAAATGATGGTTGGATGTGAGTTATTACTTTTTCAACTAAAATAAGTGTGTTTAAAGTCATTTCTGTGCCTGAAATTGGTCAAAATTAAAGATTTTGAGTAAGCAAAACTCTGTAAAAATGGCAATTTTGGTCACTGTGAGGGTTTAAAAAGTGGTTATTCAACATGAGGCCCGATCCAAATGACATTTTGAATCATTTTTGGTAGAGTCCAAAAAATTCATTTTCTGATGAAAAACGATGACCCCGGACCAGTCGAACGTTGAAAAAATGGTTAATATTGATGAAATTTTAATATTTAATCTTTTGACTTTAAATGACGGTTGGATGTGAGTTATTACTTTTTCAACTAAAATAAGTGTGTTTAAAGTCATTTCTGTGCCTGAAATTGGTCAAAATTGAAGATTTTGAGTAAGCAAAACTCTGTAAAAATGGCAGTTTTGGTCACTGTGAGGGTTTAAAAAGTGGTTATTCAACATGAGGCCCGATCCAAATGACATTTTGAATTATTTTTGGTAGAGTCCAAAAAATCAATTTTCTGATGAAAAACGATGACCCCGGACCAGTCGAACGTTGAAAAATGGTCAATATTGATGAAATTTTAACATTTAATCTTTTGACTTTAAATGACGGTTGGATGTGAGTTATTACTTTTTCAACTAAAATAAGTGTGTTTAAAGTCATTTCTGTGCCTGAAATTGGTCAAAATTGAAGATTTTGAGTAAGCAAAACTCTGTAAAAATGGCAATTTTGGTCACTGTGAGGGTTTAAAAAGTGGTTATTCAACATGAGGCCCGATCCAAATGACATTTTGAATCATTTTTGGTAGAGTCCAAAAAATCAATTTTCTGATGAAAAACGATGACCCTGGACCAGTCGAACGTTGAAAAAATGGTCAATATTGATGAAATTTTAACATATAATCTTTTGACTTTACATGATGGTTGGATGTGAGTTATTACTTTTTCAACTAAAATAAGTGTGTTTAAAGTCATTTCTGTGCCTGAAATTGGTCAAAATTGAAGATTTTGAGTAAGCAAAACTCTGTAAAAATGGCAGTTTTGGTCACTGTGAGGGTTTAAAAAGTGGTTATTCAACATGAGGCCTGATCCAAATGACATTTTGAATCATTTTTGGTAGAGTCCAAAAAATCCATTTTCTGATGAAAAACGATGACCCCGGACCAGTCGAACATTGAAAAAATGGTCAATATTGATGAAATTTTAACATTTAATCTTTTGACTTTAAATGACGGTTGGATGTCAGTTATTACTTTTTCAACTAAAATAAGTGTGTTTAAAGTCATTTCTGTGCCTGAAATTGGTCAAAATTGAAGATTTTGAGTAAGCAAAACTCTGTAAAAATGGCAGTTTTGGTCACTGTGAGGGTTTAAAACGTGGTTATTCAACATGAGGCCCGATCCAAATGACATTTTGAATCATTTTTGGTAGAGTCCAAAAAATCAATTTTCTGATGAAAAACGATAACCCCGGACCAGTCGAACGTTGAAAAAATGGTCAATATTGATGAAATTTTAACATTTAATCTTTTGACTTTAAATGACGGTTGGATGTCAGTTATTACTTTTTCAACTAAAATAAGTGTGTTTAAAGTCATTTCTGTGCCTGAAATTGGTCAAAATTGAAGATTTTGAGTAAGCAAAACTCTGTAAAAATGGCAATTTTGGTCACTGTGAGGGTTTAAAAAGTGGTTATTCAACATGAGGCCCGATCCAAATGACATTTTGAATCATTTTTGGTAGAGTCCAAAAAATCCATTTTCTGATGAAAAACGATGACCCCGGACCAGTCGAACGTTGAAAAAATGGTCAATATTGATGAAATTTTAATATTTAATCTTTTCACTTTAAATGACGGTTGGATGTGAGTTATTACTTTTTCAACTAAAATAAGTGTGTTTAAAGTCATTTCTGTGCCTGAAATTGGTCAAATTGAAGATTTTGAGTAAGCAAAACTCTGTAAAAATGGCAATTTTGGTCACTGTGAGGGTTTAAAAAGTGGTTATTCAACATGAGGCCCGATCCAAATGACAATTTTGAACCATTTTTTGTAGAGTCCAAAAAATCAATTTTCTGATGAAAAACGATGACCCCGGACCAGTCGAACGTTCAAAAAATGGTCAATATTGATGAAATTTTAACATTTAATCTTTTGACTTTAAATGACGGTTGGATGTGAGTTATTACTTTTTCAACTAAAATAAGTGTGTTTAAAGTCATTTCTGTGCCTGAAATTGGTCAAAATTGAAGATTTTGAGTAAGCAAAACTCTGTAAAAATGGCAATTTTGGTCACTGTGAGGGTTTAAAAAGTGGTTATTCAACATGAGGCCTGATCCAAATGACATTTTGAATCATTTTTGGTAGAGTCCAAAAAATCCATTTTCTGATGAAAAACGATGACCCCGGACCAGTCGAACGTTGAAAAAATTGTCAATATTGATGAAATTTTAACATTTAATCTTTTGACTTTAAATGACGGTTGGATGTGAGTTATTACTTTTTCAACTAAAATAAGTGTAGTTAAAGTCATTTCTGTGCCTGAAATTGGTCAAAATTGAAGATTTTGAGTAAGCAAAACTCTGTAAAAATGGCAGTTTTGGTCACTGTGAGGGTTTAAAAAGTGGTTATTCAACATGAGGCCTGATCCAAATGACATTTTGAATCATTTTTGGTAGAGTCCAAAAAATCAATTTTCTGATGAAAAACGATGACCCCGGACCAGTCGAACGTTGAAAAAATGGTCAATATTGATGAAATTTTAACATTTAATCTTTTGACTTTAAATGACGGTTGGATGTGAGTTATTACTTTTTCAACTAAAATAAGTGTGTTTAAAGTCATTTCTGTGCCTGAAATTGGTCAAAATTGAAGATTTTGAGTAAGCAAAACTCTGTAAAAATGGCAATTTTGGTCACTGTGAGGGTTTAAAAAGTGGTTATTCAACATGAGGCCCGATCCAAATGACATTTTGAATCATTTTTGGTAGAGTCCAAAAAATTCATTTTCTGATGAAAAACGATGACCCCGGACCAGTCGAACGTTGAAAAAATGGTCAATATTGATGAAATTTTAATATTTAATCTTTTGACTTTAAATGACGGTTGGATGTGAGTTATTACTTTTTCAACTAAAATAAGTGTGTTTAAAGTCATTTCTGTGCCTGAAATTGGTCAAAATTGAAGATTTTGAGTAAGCAAAACTCTGTAAAAATGGCAGTTTTGGTCACTGTGAGGGTTTAAAAAGTGGTTATTCAACATGAGGCCCGATCCAAATGACATTTTGAATTATTTTTGGTAGAGTCCAAAAAATCAATTTTCTGATGAAAAACGATGACCCCGGACCAGTCGAACGTTGAAAAAATGGTCAATATTGATGAAATTTTAACATTTAATCTTTTGACTTTAAATGACGGTTGGATGTGAGTTATTACTTTTTCAACTAAAATAAGTGTGTTTAAAGTCATTTCTGTGCCTGAAATTGGTCAAAATTGAAGATTTTGAGTAAGCAAAACTCTGTAAAAATGGCAATTTTGGTCACTGTGAGGGTTTAAAAAGTGGTTATTCAACATGAGGCCCGATCCAAATGACATTTTGAATCATTTTTGGTAGAGTCCAAAAAATCCATTTTCTGATGAAAAACGATGACCCCGGACCAGTCGAACGTTGAAAAAATGGTCAATATTGATGAAATTTTAACATTTAATCTTTTGACTTTAAATGATGGTTGGATGTGAGTTATTACTTTTTCAACTAAAATAAGTGTGTTTAAAGTCATTTCTGTGCCTGAAATTGGTCAAAATTAAAGATTTTGAGTAAGCAAAACTCTGTAAAAATGGCAATTTTGGTCACTGTGAGGGTTTAAAAAGTGGTTATTCAACATGAGGCCCGATCCAAATGACATTTTGAATCATTTTTGGTAGAGTCCAAAAAATTCATTTTCTGATGAAAAACGATGACCCCGGACCAGTCGAACGTTGAAAAAATGGTTAATATTGATGAAATTTTAATATTTAATCTTTTGACTTTAAATGACGGTTGGATGTGAGTTATTACTTTTTCAACTAAAATAAGTGTGTTTAAAGTCATTTCTGTGCCTGAAATTGGTCAAAATTGAAGATTTTGAGTAAGCAAAACTCTGTAAAAATGGCAGTTTTGGTCACTGTGAGGGTTTAAAAAGTGGTTATTCAACATGAGGCCCGATCCAAATGACATTTTGAATTATTTTTGGTAGAGTCCAAAAAATCAATTTTCTGATGAAAAACGATGACCCCGGACCAGTCGAACGTTGAAAAAATGGTCAATATTGATGAAATTTTAACATTTAATCTTTTGACTTTAAATGACGGTTGGATGTGAGTTATTACTTTTTCAACTAAAATAAGTGTGTTTAAAGTCATTTCTGTGCCTGAAATTGGTCAAAATTGAAGATTTTGAGTAAGCAAAACTCTGTAAAAATGGCAATTTTGGTCACTGTGAGGGTTTAAAAAGTGGTTATTCAACATGAGGCCCGATCCAAATGACATTTTGAATCATTTTTGGTAGAGTCCAAAAAATCAATTTTCTGATGAAAAACGATGACCCTGGACCAGTCGAACGTTGAAAAAATGGTCAATATTGATGAAATTTTAACATATAATCTTTTGACTTTACATGATGGTTGGATGTGAGTTATTACTTTTTCAACTAAAATAAGTGTGTTTAAAGTCATTTCTGTGCCTGAAATTGGTCAAAATTGAAGATTTTGAGTAAGCAAAACTCTGTAAAAATGGCAGTTTTGGTCACTGTGAGGGTTTAAAAAGTGGTTATTCAACATGAGGCCTGATCCAAATGACATTTTGAATCATTTTTGGTAGAGTCCAAAAAATCCATTTTCTGATGAAAAACGATGACCCCGGACCAGTCGAACATTGAAAAAATGGTCAATATTGATGAAATTTTAACATTTAATCTTTTGACTTTAAATGACGGTTGGATGTGAGTTATTACTTTTTCAACTAAAATAAGTGTGTTTAAAGTCATTTCTGTGCCTGAAATTGGTCAAAATTGAAGAGTTTGAGTAAGCAAAACTCTGTAAAAATGGCAATTTTGGTCACTGTGAGGGTTTAAAAAGTGGTTATTCAACATGAGGCCCGATCCAAATGACATTTTGAATCATTTTTGGTAGAGTCCAAAAAATCCATTTTCTGATGAAAAACGATGACCCCGGACCAGTCGAACTTTGAAAAAATGGTCAATATTGATGAAATTTTAACATTTAATCTTTTGACTTTAAATGACGGTTGGATGTGAGTTATTACTTTTTCAACTAAAATAAGTGTGTTTAAAGTCATTTCTGTGCCTGAAATTGGTCAAAATTGAAGATTTTGAGTAAGCAAAACTCTGTAAAAATGGCAATTTTGGTCACTGTGAGGGTTTAAAAAGTGGTTATTCAACATGAGGCCCGATCCAAATGACATTTTGAATCATTTTTGGTAGAGTCCAAAAAATCAATTTTCTGATGAAAAACGATGACCCCGGACCAGTCGAACGTTGAAAAAATGGTCAATATTGATGAAATTTTAACATTTAATCTTTTGACTTTAAATGACGGTTGGATGTGAGTTATTACTTTTTCAACTAAAATAAGTGTGTTTAAAGTCATTTCTGTGCCTGAAAGTGGTCAAAATTGAAGATTTTGAGTAAGCAAAACTCTGTAAAAATGGCAATTTTGGTCACTGTGAGGGTTTAAAAAGTGGTTATTCAACATGAGGCCCGATCCAAATGACATTTTGAATCATTTTTGGTAGAGTCCAAAAAATTCATTTTTTGATGAAAAACGATGACCCCGGACCAGTCGAACATTGAAAAAATGGTCAATATTGATGAAATTTTAACATTTAATCTTTTGACTTTAAATGACGGTTGGATGTGAGTTATTACTTTTTCAACTAAAATAAGTGTGTTTAAAGTCATTTCTGTGCCTGAAATTGGTCAAAATTGAAGATTTTGAGTAAGCAAAACTCTGTAAAAATGGCAGCTTTGGTCACTGTGAGGGTTTAAAAAGTGGTTATTCAACATGAGGCCTGATCCAAATGACATTTTGAATCTTTTTTGGTAGAGTCCAAAAAATCCATTTTCTGATGAAAAACGATGACCCCGGACCAGTCGAACGTTGAAAAAATGGTCAATATTGATGAAATTTTAACATTTAATCTTTTGACTTTAAATGACGGTTGGATGTCAGTTATTACTTTTTCAACTAAAATAAGTGTGTTTAAAGTCATTTCTGTGCCTGAAATTGGTCAAAATTGAAGATTTTGAGTAAGCAAAACTCTGTAAAAATGGCAGTTTTGGTCACTGTGAGGGTTTAAAACGTGGTTATTCAACATGAGGCCCGATCCAAATGACATTTTGAATCATTTTTGGTAGAGTCCAAAAAATCAATTTTCTGATGAAAAACGATAACCCCGGACCAGTCGAACGTTGAAAAAATGGTCAATATTGATGAAATTTTAACATTTAATCTTTTGACTTTAAATGACGGTTGGATGTCAGTTATTACTTTTTCAACTAAAATAAGTGTGTTTAAAGTCATTTCTGTGCCTGAAATTGGTCAAAATTGAAGATTTTGAGTAAGCAAAACTCTGTAAAAATGGCAATTTTGGTCACTGTGAGGGTTTAAAAAGTGGTTATTCAACATGAGGCCCGATCCAAATGACATTTTGAATCATTTTTGGTAGAGTCCAAAAAATCCATTTTCTGATGAAAAACGATGACCCCGGACCAGTCGAACGTTGAAAAAATGGTCAATATTGATGAAATTTTAACATTTAATCTTTTGACTTTAAATGACGGTTGGATGTGAGTTATTACTTTTTCAACTAAAATAAGTGTGTTTAAAGTCATTTCTGTGCCTGATATTGGTCAAAATTGAAGATTTTGAGTAAGCAAAACTCTGTAAAAATGGCAATTTTGGTCACTGTGAGGGTTTAAAAAGTGGTTATTCAACATGAGGCCCGATCCAAATGACATTTTGAATCATTTTTGGTAGAGTCCAAAAAATCAATTTTCTGATGAAAAACGATGACCCCGGACCAGTCGAACGTTGAAAAAATGGTCAATATTGATGAAATTTTAATATTTAATCTTTTCACTTTAAATGACGGTTGGATGTGAGTTATTACTTTTTCAACTAAAATAAGTGTGTTTAAAGTCATTTCTGTGCCTGAAATTGGTCAAATTGAAGATTTTGAGTAAGCAAAACTCTGTAAAAATGGCAATTTTGGTCACTGTGAGGGTTTAAAAAGTGGTTATTCAACATGAGGCCCGATCCAAATGACAATTTTGAACCATTTTTTGTAGAGTTCAAAAAATCAATTTTCTGATGAAAAACGATGACCCCGGACCAGTCGAACGTTCAAAAAATGGTCAATATTGATGAAATTTTAACATTTAATCTTTTGACTTTAAATGACGGTTGGATGTGAGTTGTTACTTTTTCAACTAAAATAAGTGTGTTTAAAGTCATTTCTGTGCCTGAAATTGGTCAAAATTGAAGATTTTGAGTAAGCAAAACTCTGTAAAAATGGCAATTTTGGTCACTGTGAGGGTTTAAAAAGTGGTTATTCAACATGAGGCCTGATCCAAATGACATTTTGAATCATTTTTGGTAGAGTCCAAAAAATCCATTTTCTGATGAAAAACGATGACCCCGGACCAGTCGAACGTTGAAAAAATTGTCAATATTGATGAAATTTTAACATTTAATCTTTTGACTTTAAATGACGGTTGGATGTGAGTTATTACTTTTTCAACTAAAATAAGTGTAGTTAAAGTCATTTCTGTGCCTGAAATTGGTCAAAATTGAAGATTTTGAGTAAGCAAAACTCTGTAAAAATGGCAGTTTTGGTCACTGTGAGGGTTTAAAAAGTGGTTATTCAACATGAGGCCTGATCCAAATGACATTTTGAATAATTTTTGGTAGAGTCCAAAAAATCAATTTTCTGATGAAAAACGATGACCCCGGACCAGTCGAACGTTGAAAAAATGGTCAATATTGATGAAATTTTAACATTTAATCTTTTGACTTTAAATGACGGTTGGATGTGAGTTATTACTTTTTCAACTAAAATAAGTGTGTTTAAAGTCATTTCTGTGCCTGAAATTGGTCAAAATTGAAGATTTTGAGTAAGCAAAACTCTGTAAAAATGGCAGCTTTGGTCACTGTGAGGGTTTAAAAAGTGGTTATTCAACATGAGGCCTGATCCAAATGACATTTTGAATCTTTTTTGGTAGAGTCCAAAAAATCCATTTTCTGATGAAAAACGATGACCCCGGACCAGTCGAACGTTGAAAAAATGGTCAATATTGATGAAATTTTAACATTTAATCTTTTGACTTTAAATGACGGTTGGATGTCAGTTATTACTTTTTCAACTAAAATAAGTGTGTTTAAAGTCATTTCTGTGCCTGAAATTGGTCAAAATTGAAGATTTTGAGTAAGCAAAACTCTGTAAAAATGGCAGTTTTGGTCACTGTGAGGGTTTAAAACGTGGTTATTCAACATGAGGCCCGATCCAAATGACATTTTGAATCATTTTTGGTAGAGTCCAAAAAATCAATTTTCTGATGAAAAACGATAACCCCGGACCAGTCGAACGTTGAAAAAATGGTCAATATTGATGAAATTTTAACATTTAATCTTTTGACTTTAAATGACGGTTGGATGTCAGTTATTACTTTTTCAACTAAAATAAGTTTGTTTAAAGTCATTTCTGTGCCTGAAATTGGTCAAAATTGAAGATTTTGAGTAAGCAAAACTCTGTAAAAATGGCAATTTTGGTCACTGTGAGGGTTTAAAAAGTGGTTATTCAACATGAGGCCCGATCCAAATGACATTTTGAATCATTTTTGGTAGAGTCCAAAAAATCCATTTTCTGATGAAAAACGATGACCCCGGACCAGTCGAACGTTGAAAAAATGGTCAATATTGATGAAATTTTAACATTTAATCTTTTGACTTTAAATGACGGTTGGATGTGAGTTATTACTTTTTCAACTAAAATAAGTGTGTTTAAAGTCATTTCTGTGCCTGATATTGGTCAAAATTGAAGATTTTGAGTAAGCAAAACTCTGTAAAAATGGCAATTTTGGTCACTGTGAGGGTTTAAAAAGTGGTTATTCAACATGAGGCCCGATCCAAATGACATTTTGAATCATTTTTGGTAGAGTCCAAAAAATCAATTTTCTGATGAAAAACGATGACCCCGGACCAGTCGAACGTTCAAAAAATGGTCAATATTGATGAAATTTTAACATTTAATCTTTTGACTTTAAATGACGGTTGGATGTGAGTTGTTACTTTTTCAACTAAAATAAGTGTGTTTAAAGTCATTTCTGTGCCTGAAATTGGTCAAAATTGAAGATTTTGAGTAAGCAAAACTCTGTAAAAATGGCAATTTTGGTCACTGTGAGGGTTTAAAAAGTGGTTATTCAACATGAGGCCTGATCCAAATGACATTTTGAATCATTTTTGGTAGAGTCCAAAAAATCCATTTTCTGATGAAAAACGATGACCCCGGACCAGTCGAACGTTGAAAAAATTGTCAATATTGATGAAATTTTAACATTTAATCTTTTGACTTTAAATGACGGTTGGATGTGAGTTATTACTTTTTCAACTAAAATAAGTGTAGTTAAAGTCATTTCTGTGCCTGAAATTGGTCAAAATTGAAGATTTTGAGTAAGCAAAACTCTGTAAAAATGGCAGTTTTGGTCACTGTGAGGGTTTAAAAAGTGGTTATTCAACATGAGGCCTGATCCAAATGACATTTTGAATCATTTTTGGTAGAGTCCAAAAAATCAATTTTCTGATGAAAAACGATGACCCCGGACCAGTCGAACGTTGAAAAAATGGTCAATATTGATGAAATTTTAACATTTAATCTTTTGACTTTAAATGACGGTTGGATGTGAGTTATTACTTTTTCAACTAAAATAAGTGTGTTTAAAGTCATTTCTGTGCCTGAAATTGGTCAAAATTGAAGATTTTGAGTAAGCAAAACTCTGTAAAAATGGCAATTTTGGTCACTGTGAGGGTTTAAAAAGTGGTTATTCAACATGAGGCCCGATCCAAATGACATTTTGAATCATTTTTGGTAGAGTCCAAAAAATTCATTTTCTGATGAAAAACGATGACCCCGGACCAGTCGAACGTTGAAAAAATGGTCAATATTGATGAAATTTTAATATTTAATCTTTTGACTTTAAATGACGGTTGGATGTGAGTTATTACTTTTTCAACTAAAATAAGTGTGTTTAAAGTCATTTCTGTGCCTGAAATTGGTCAAAATTGAAGATTTTGAGTAAGCAAAACTCTGTAAAAATGGCAGTTTTGGTCACTGTGAGGGTTTAAAAAGTGGTTATTCAACATGAGGCCCGATCCAAATGACATTTTGAATTATTTTTGGTAGAGTCCAAAAAATCAATTTTCTGATGAAAAACGATGACCCCGGACCAGTCGAACGTTGAAAAAATGGTCAATATTGATGAAATTTTAACATTTAATCTTTTGACTTTAAATGACGGTTGGATGTGAGTTATTACTTTTTCAACTAAAATAAGTGTGTTTAAAGTCATTTCTGTGCCTGAAATTGGTCAAAATTGAAGATTTTGAGTAAGCAAAACTCTGTAAAAATGGCAATTTTGGTCACTGTGAGGGTTTAAAAAGTGGTTATTCAACATGAGGCCCGATCCAAATGACATTTTGAATCATTTTTGGTAGAGTCCAAAAAATCCATTTTCTGATGAAAAACGATGACCCCGGACCAGTCGAACGTTGAAAAAATGGTCAATATTGATGAAATTTTAACATTTAATCTTTTAACTTTAAATGATGGTTGGATGTGAGTTATTACTTTTTCAACTAAAATAAGTGTGTTTAAAGTCATTTCTGTGCCTGAAATTGGTCAAAATTAAAGATTTTGAGTAAGCAAAACTCTGTAAAAATGGCAATTTTGGTCACTGTGAGGGTTTAAAAAGTGGTTATTCAACATGAGGCCCGATCCAAATGACATTTTGAATCATTTTTGGTAGAGTCCAAAAAATTCATTTTCTGATGAAAAACGATGACCCCGGACCAGTCGAACGTTGAAAAAATGGTCAATATTGATGAAATTTTAACATTTAATCTTTTGACTTTAAATGACGGTTGGATGTCAGTTATTACTTTTTCAACTAAAATAAGTGTGTTTAAAGTCATTTCTGTGCCTGAAATTGGTCAAAATTGAAGATTTTGAGTAAGCAAAACTCTGTAAAAATGGCAATTTTGGTCACTGTGAGGGTTTAAAAAGTGGTTATTCAACATGAGGCCCGATCCAAATGACATTTTGAATCATTTTTGGTAGAGTCCAAAAAATCCATTTTCTGATGAAAAACGATGACCCCGGACCAGTCGAACGTTGAAAAAATGGTCAATATTGATGAAATTTTAACATTTAATCTTTTGACTTTAAATGACGGTTGGATGTGAGTTATTACTTTTTCAACTAAAATAAGTGTGTTTAAAGTCATTTCTGTGCCTGATATTGGTCAAAATTGAAGATTTTGAGTAAGCAAAACTCTGTAAAAATGGCAATTTGGTCACTGTGAGGGTTTAAAAAGTGGTTATTCAACATGAGGCCCGATCCAAATGACATTTTGAATCATTTTTGGTAGAGTCCAAAAAATCAATTTTCTGATGAAAAACGATGACCCCGGACCAGTCGAACGTTGAAAAAATGGTCAATATTGATGAAATTTTAATATTTAATCTTTTCACTTTAAATGACGGTTGGATGTGAGTTATTACTTTTTCAACTAAAATAAGTGTGTTTAAAGTCATTTCTGTGCCTGAAATTGGTCAAATTGAAGATTTTGAGTAAGCAAAACTCTGTAAAAATGGCAATTTTGGTCACTGTGAGGGTTTAAAAAGTGGTTATTCAACATGAGGCCCGATCCAAATGACAATTTTGAACCATTTTTTGTAGAGTCCAAAAAATCAATTTTCTGATGAAAAACGATGACCCCGGACCAGTCGAACGTTCAAAAAATGGTCAATATTGATGAAATTTTAACATTTAATCTTTTGACTTTAAATGACGGTTGGATGTGAGTTATTACTTTTTCAACTAAAATAAGTGTGTTTAAAGTCATTTCTGTGCCTGAAATTGGTCAAAATTGAAGATTTTGAGTAAGCAAAACTCTGTAAAAATGGCAATTTTGGTCACTGTGAGGGTTTAAAAAGTGGTTATTCAACATGAGGCCTGATCCAAATGACATTTTGAATCATTTTTGGTAGAGTCCAAAAAATCAATTTTCTGATGAAAAACGATGACCCCGGACCAGTCGAACGTTGAAAAAATGGTCAATATTGATGAAATTTTAACATTTAATCTTTTGACTTTAAATGACGGTTGGATGTGAGTTATTACTTTTTCAACTAAAATAAGTGTGTTTAAAGTCATTTCTGTGCCTGAAATTGGTCAAAATTGAAGATTTTGAGTAAGCAAAACTCTGTAAAAATGGCAATTTTGGTCACTGTGAGGGTTTAAAAAGTGGTTATTCAACATGAGGCCCGATCCAAATGACATTTTGAATCATTTTTGGTAGAGTCCAAAAAATCCATTTTCTGATGAAAAACGATGACCCCGGACCAGTCGAACGTTGAAAAAATGGTCAATATTGATGAAATTTTAACATTTAATCTTTTAACTTTAAATGATGGTTGGATGTGAGTTATTACTTTTTCAACTAAAATAAGTGTGTTTAAAGTCATTTCTGTGCCTGAAATTGGTCAAAATTAAAGATTTTGAGTAAGCAAAACTCTGTAAAAATGGCAATTTTGGTCACTGTGAGGGTTTAAAAAGTGGTTATTCAACATGAGGCCCGATCCAAATGACATTTTGAATCATTTTTGGTAGAGTCCAAAAAATTCATTTTCTGATGAAAAACGATGACCCCGGACCAGTCGAACGTTGAAAAAATGGTCAATATTGATGAAATTTTAACATTTAATCTTTTGACTTTAAATGACGGTTGGATGTCAGTTATTACTTTTTCAACTAAAATAAGTGTGTTTAAAGTCATTTCTGTGCCTGAAATTGGTCAAAATTGAAGATTTTGAGTAAGCAAAACTCTGTAAAAATGGCAATTTGGTCACTGTGAGGGTTTAAAAAGTGGTTATTCAACATGAGGCCCGATCCAAATGACATTTTGAATCATTTTTGGTAGAGTCCAAAAAATCAATTTTCTGATGAAAAACGATGACCCCGGACCAGTCGAACGTTGAAAAAATGGTCAATATTGATGAAATTTTAATATTTAATCTTTTCACTTTAAATGACGGTTGGATGTGAGTTATTACTTTTTCAACTAAAATAAGTGTGTTTAAAGTCATTTCTGTGCCTGAAATTGGTCAAATTGAAGATTTTGAGTAAGCAAAACTCTGTAAAAATGGCAATTTTGGTCACTGTGAGGGTTTAAAAAGTGGTTATTCAACATGAGGCCCGATCCAAATGACAATTTTGAACCATTTTTTGTAGAGTCCAAAAAATCAATTTTCTGATGAAAAACGATGACCCCGGACCAGTCGAACGTTCAAAAAATGGTCAATATTGATGAAATTTTAACATTTAATCTTTTGACTTTAAATGACGGTTGGATGTGAGTTATTACTTTTTCAACTAAAATAAGTGTGTTTAAAGTCATTTCTGTGCCTGAAATTGGTCAAAATTGAAGATTTTGAGTAAGCAAAACTCTGTAAAAATGGCAATTTTGGTCACTGTGAGGGTTTAAAAAGTGGTTATTCAACATGAGGCCTGATCCAAATGACATTTTGAATCATTTTTGGTAGAGTCCAAAAAATCCATTTTCTGATGAAAAACGATGACCCCGGACCAGTCGAACGTTGAAAAAATTGTCAATATTGATGAAATTTTAACATTTAATCTTTTGACTTTAAATGACGGTTGGATGTGAGTTATTACTTTTTCAACTAAAATAAGTGTAGTTAAAGTCATTTCTGTGCCTGAAATTGGTCAAAATTGAAGATTTTGAGTAAGCAAAACTCTGTAAAAATGGCAGTTTTGGTCACTGTGAGGGTTTAAAAAGTGGTTATTCAACATGAGGCCTGATCCAAATGACATTTTGAATCATTTTTGGTAGAGTCCAAAAAATCAATTTTCTGATGAAAAACGATGACCCCGGACCAGTCGAACGTTGAAAAAATGGTCAATATTGATGAAATTTTAACATTTAATCTTTTGACTTTAAATGACGGTTGGATGTGAGTTATTACTTTTTCAACTAAAATAAGTGTGTTTAAAGTCATTTCTGTGCCTGAAATTGGTCAAAATTGAAGATTTTGAGTAAGCAAAACTCTGTAAAAATGGCAATTTTGGTCACTGTGAGGGTTTAAAAAGTGGTTATTCAACATGAGGCCCGATCCAAATGACATTTTGAATCATTTTTGGTAGAGTCCAAAAAATTCATTTTCTGATGAAAAACGATGACCCCGGACCAGTCGAACGTTGAAAAAATGGTCAATATTGATGAAATTTTAATATTTAATCTTTTGACTTTAAATGACGGTTGGATGTGAGTTATTACTTTTTCAACTAAAATAAGTGTGTTTAAAGTCATTTCTGTGCCTGAAATTGGTCAAAATTGAAGATTTTGAGTAAGCAAAACTCTGTAAAAATGGCAGTTTTGGTCACTGTGAGGGTTTAAAAAGTGGTTATTCAACATGAGGCCCGATCCAAATGACATTTTGAATTATTTTTGGTAGAGTCCAAAAAATCAATTTTCTGATGAAAAACGATGACCCCGGACCAGTCGAACGTTGAAAAAATGGTCAATATTGATGAAATTTTAACATTTAATCTTTTGACTTTAAATGACGGTTGGATGTGAGTTATTACTTTTTCAACTAAAATAAGTGTGTTTAAAGTCATTTCTGTGCCTGAAATTGGTCAAAATTGAAGATTTTGAGTAAGCAAAACTCTGTAAAAATGGCAATTTTGGTCACTGTGAGAGTTTAAAAAGTGGTTATTCAACATGAGGCCCGATCCAAATGACATTTTGAATCATTTTTGGTAGAGTCCAAAAAATCCATTTTCTGATGAAAAACGATGACCCCGGACCAGTCGAACGTTGAAAAAATGGTCAATATTGATGAAATTTTAACATTTAATCTTTTGACTTTAAATGATGGTTGGATGTGAGTTATTACTTTTTCAACTAAAATAAGTGTGTTTAAAGTCATTTCTGTGCCTGAAATTGGTCAAAATTAAAGATTTTGAGTAAGCAAAACTCTGTAAAAATGGCAATTTTGGTCACTGTGAGGGTTTAAAAAGTGGTTATTCAACATGAGGCCCGATCCAAATGACATTTTGAATCATTTTTGGTAGAGTCCAAAAAATTCATTTTCTGATGAAAAACGATGACCCCGGACCAGTCGAACGTTGAAAAAATGGTTAATATTGATGAAATTTTAATATTTAATCTTTTGACTTTAAATGACGGTTGGATGTGAGTTATTACTTTTTCAACTAAAATAAGTGTGTTTAAAGTCATTTCTGTGCCTGAAATTGGTCAAAATTGAAGATTTTGAGTAAGCAAAACTCTGTAAAAATGGCAGTTTTGGTCACTGTGAGGGTTTAAAAAGTGGTTATTCAACATGAGGCCCGATCCAAATGACATTTTGAATTATTTTTGGTAGAGTCCAAAAAATCAATTTTCTGATGAAAAACGATGACCCCGGACCAGTCGAACGTTGAAAAAATGGTCAATATTGATGAAATTTTAACATTTAATCTTTTGACTTTAAATGACGGTTGGATGTGAGTTATTACTTTTTCAACTAAAATAAGTGTGTTTAAAGTCATTTCTGTGCCTGAAATTGGTCAAAATTGAAGATTTTGAGTAAGCAAAACTCTGTAAAAATGGCAATTTTGGTCACTGTGAGGGTTTAAAAAGTGGTTATTCAACATGAGGCCCGATCCAAATGACATTTTGAATCATTTTTGGTAGAGTCCAAAAAATCAATTTTCTGATGAAAAACGATGACCCTGGACCAGTCGAACGTTGAAAAAATGGTCAATATTGATGAAATTTTAACATATAATCTTTTGACTTTACATGATGGTTGGATGTGAGTTATTACTTTTTCAACTAAAATAAGTGTGTTTAAAGTCATTTCTGTGCCTGAAATTGGTCAAAATTGAAGATTTTGAGTAAGCAAAACTCTGTAAAAATGGCAGTTTTGGTCACTGTGAGGGTTTAAAAAGTGGTTATTCAACATGAGGCCTGATCCAAATGACATTTTGAATCATTTTTGGTAGAGTCCAAAAAATCCATTTTCTGATGAAAAACGATGACCCCGGACCAGTCGAACATTGAAAAAATGGTCAATATTGATGAAATTTTAACATTTAATCTTTTGACTTTAAATGACGGTTGGATGTGAGTTATTACTTTTTCAACTAAAATAAGTGTGTTTAAAGTCATTTCTGTGCCTGAAATTGGTCAAAATTGAAGAGTTTGAGTAAGCAAAACTCTGTAAAAATGGCAATTTTGGTCACTGTGAGGGTTTAAAAAGTGGTTATTCAACATGAGGCCCGATCCAAATGACATTTTGAATCATTTTTGGTAGAGTCCAAAAAATCAATTTTCTGATGAAAAACGATGACCCCGGACCAGTCGAACGTTGAAAAAATGGTTAATATTGATGAAATTTTAATATTTAATCTTTTGACTTTAAATGACGTTTGGATGTGAGTTATTACTTTTTCAACTAAAATAAGTGTGTTTAAAGTCATTTCTGTGCCTGAAATTGGTCAAAATTGAAGATTTTGAGTAAGCAAAACTCTGTAAAAATGGCAGTTTTGGTCACTGTGAGGGTTTAAAAAGTGGTTATTCAACATGAGGCCCGATCCAAATGACATTTTGAATTATTTTTGGTAGAGTCCAAAAAATCAATTTTCTGATGAAAAACGATGACCCCGGACCAGTCGAACGTTGAAAAAATGGTCAATATTGATGAAATTTTAACATTTAATCTTTTGACTTTAAATGACGGTTGGATGTGAGTTATTACTTTTTCAACTAAAATAAGTGTGTTTAAAGTCATTTCTGTGCCTGAAATTGGTCAAAATTGAAGATTTTGAGTAAGCAAAACTCTGTAAAAATGGCAATTTTGGTCACTGTGAGGGTTTAAAAAGTGGTTATTCAACATGAGGCCCGATCCAAATGACATTTTGAATCATTTTTGGTAGAGTCCAAAAAATCAATTTTCTGATGAAAAACGATGACCCTGGACCAGTCGAACGTTGAAAAAATGGTCAATATTGATGAAATTTTAACATATAATCTTTTGACTTTACATGATGGTTGGATGTGAGTTATTACTTTTTCAACTAAAATAAGTGTGTTTAAAGTCATTTCTGTGCCTGAAATTGGTCAAAATTGAAGATTTTGAGTAAGCAAAACTCTGTAAAAATGGCAGTTTTGGTCACTGTGAGGGTTTAAAAAGTGGTTATTCAACATGAGGCCTGATCCAAATGACATTTTGAATCATTTTTGGTAGAGTCCAAAAAATCCATTTTCTGATGAAAAACGATGACCCCGGACCAGTCGAACATTGAAAAAATGGTCAATATTGATGAAATTTTAACATTTAATCTTTTGACTTTAAATGACGGTTGGATGTGAGTTATTACTTTTTCAACTAAAATAAGTGTGTTTAAAGTCATTTCTGTGCCTGAAATTGGTCAAAATTGAAGAGTTTGAGTAAGCAAAACTCTGTAAAAATGGCAATTTTGGTCACTGTGAGGGTTTAAAAAGTGGTTATTCAACATGAGGCCCGATCCAAATGACATTTTGAATCATTTTTGGTAGAGTCCAAAAAATCCATTTTCTGATGAAAAACGATGACCCCGGACCAGTCGAACTTTGAAAAAATGGTCAATATTGATGAAATTTTAACATTTAATCTTTTGACTTTAAATGACGGTTGGATGTCAGTTATTACTTTTTCAACTAAAATAAGTGTGTTTAAAGTCATTTCTGTGCCTGAAATTGGTCAAAATTGAAGATTTTGAGTAAGCAAAACTCTGTAAAAATGGCAGTTTTGGTCACTGTGAGGGTTTAAAAAGTGGTTATTCAACATGAGGCCCGATCCAAATGACATTTTGAATCATTTTTGGTAGAGTCCAAAAAATCAATTTTCTGATGAAAAACGATGACCCCGGACCAGTCGAACGTTGAAAAAATGGTCAATATTGATGAAATTTTAACATTCAATCTTTTGACTTTAAATGGCGGTTGGATGTGAGTTATTACTTTTTCAACTAAAATAAGTGTGTTTAAAGTCATTTCTGTGCCTGAAATTGGTCAAAATTGAAGATTTTGAGTAAGCAAAACTCTGTAAAAATGGCAGTTTTGGTCACTGTGAGGGTTTAAAAAGTGGTTATTCAACATGAGGCCTGATCCAAATGACATTTTGAATCATTTTTGGTAGAGTCCAAAAAACTCCATTTTCTGATGAAAAACGATGACCCCGGACCAGTCGAACGTTGAAAAAATGGTCAATATTGATGAAATTTTAACATTTAATCTTTTGACTTTAAATGACGGTTGGATGTCAGTTATTACTTTTTCAACTAAAATAAGTGTGTTTAAAGTAATTTCTGTGCCTGAAATTGGTCAAAATTGAAGATTTTGAGTAAGCAAAACTCTGTAAAAATGGCAGTTTTGGTCACTGTGAGGGTTTAAAAAGTGGTTATTCAACATGAGGCCCGATCCAAATGACATTTTGAATCATTTTTGGTAGAGTCCAAAAAATCAATTTTCTGATGAAAAACGATGACCCCGGACCAGTCGAACGTTGAAAAAATGGTCAATATTGATGAAATTTTAACATTTAATCTTTTGACTTTAAATGGCGGTTGGATGTGAGTTATTACTTTTTCAACTAAAATAAGTGTGTTTAAAGTCATTTCTGTGCCTGAAATTGGTCAAAATTGAAGATTTTGAGTAAGCAAAACTCTGTAAAAATGGCAATTTTGGTCACTGTGAGGGTTTAAAAAGTGGTTATTCAACATGAGGCCCGATCCAAATGACATTTTGAATCATTTTTGGTAGAGTCCAAAAAATCAATTTTCTGATGAAAAACGATGACCCTTGACCAGTCGAACGTTGAAAAAATGGTTTATATTGATGAAATTTTAACATTTAATCTTTTGACTTTAAATGACGGTTGGATGTGAGTTATTACTTTTTCAACTAAAATAAGTGTGTTTAAAGTCATTTCTGTGCCTGAAATTGGTCAAAATTGAAGATTTTGAGTAAGCAAAACTCTGTAAAAATGGCAATTTTGGTCACTGTGAGGGTTTAAAAAGTGGTTATTCAACATGAGGCCCGATCCAAATGACATTTTGAATCATTTTTGGTAGAGTCCAAAAAATCAATTTTCTGATGAAAAACGATGACCCCGGACCAGTCGAACGTTGAAAAAGTGGTCAATATTGATGAAATTTTAACATTTAATCTTTTGACTTTAAATGACAGTTGGATGTGAGTTATTACTTTTTCAACTAAAATAAGTGTGTTTAAAGTCATTTCTGTGCCTGAAATTGGTCAAAATTGAAGATTTTGAGTAAGCAAAACTCTGTAAAAATGGCAATTTTGGTCACTGTGAGGGTTTAAAAAGTGGTTATTCAACATGAGGCCCGATCCAAATGACATTTTTAATCATTTTTGGTAGAGTCCAAAAAATCAATTTTCTGATGAAAAACGATGACCCCGGACCAGTCGAACGTTGAAAAAATGGTCAATATTGATGAAATTTTAACATTTAATCTTTTGACTTTAAATGACGGTGGATGTGAGTAATTACTTTTTCAACTAAAATAAGTGTGTTTAAAGTCATTTCTGTGCCTGAAATTGGTCAAAATTGAAGATTTTGAGTAAGCAAAACTCTGTAAAAATGGCAATTTTGGTCACTGTGAGGGTTTAAAAAGTGGTTATTCAACATGAGGCCCGATCCAAATGACATTTTGAATCATTTTTGGTAGAGTCCAAAAAATCAATTTTCTGATGAAAAACGATGACCCCGGACCAGTCGAACGTTGAAAAAATGGTCAATATTGATGAAATTTTAACATTTAATCTTTTGACTTTAAATGACGGTTGGATGTGAGTTATTACTTTTTCAACTAAAATAAGTGTGTTTAAAGTCATTTCTGTGCCTGAAATTGGTCAAAATTGAAGATTTTGAGTAAGCAAAACTCTGTAAAAATGGCAATTTTGGTCACTGTGAGGGTTTAAAAAGTGGTTTTTCAACATGAGGCCCGATCCAAATGACATTTTGAATCATTTTTGGTAGAGTCCAAAAAATCAATTTTCTGATGAAAAACGATGACCCCGGACCAGTCGAACGTTGAAAAAATGGTCAATATTGATGAAATTTTAACATTTAATCTTTTGACTTTAAATGACGGTTGGATGTGAGTTATTAATTTTTCAACTAAAATAAGTGTGTTTAAAGTCATTTCTGTGCCTGAAATTGGTCAAAATTGAAGATTTTGAGTAAGCAAAACTCTGTAAAAATGGCAGTTTTGGTCACTGTGAGGGTTTAAAAAGTGGTTATTCAACATGAGGCCCGATCCAAATGACATTTTGAATTATTTTTGGTAGAGTCCAAAAAATCAATTTTCTGATGAAAAACGATGACCCCGGACCAGTCGAACGTTGAAAAAATGGTCAATATTGATGAAATTTTAACATTTAATCTTTTGACTTTAAATGACGGTTGGATGTGAGTTATTACTTTTTCAACTAAAATAAGTGTGTTTAAAGTCATTTCTGTGCCTGAAATTGGTCAAAATTGAAGATTTTGAGTAAGCAAAACTCTGTAAAAATGGCAATTTTGGTCACTGTGAGGGTTTAAAAAGTGGTTATTCAACATGAGGCCCGATCCAAATGACATTTTGAATCATTTTTGGTAGAGTCCAAAAAATCAATTTTCTGATGAAAAACGATGACCCTGGACCAGTCGAACGTTGAAAAAATGGTCAATATTGATGAAATTTTAACATATAATCTTTTGACTTTACATGATGGTTGGATGTGAGTTATTACTTTTTCAACTAAAATAAGTGTGTTTAAAGTCATTTCTGTGCCTGAAATTGGTCAAAATTGAAGATTTTGAGTAAGCAAAACTCTGTAAAAATGGCAGTTTTGGTCACTGTGAGGGTTTAAAAAGTGGTTATTCAACATGAGGCCTGATCCAAATGACATTTTGAATCATTTTTGGTAGAGTCCAAAAAATCCATTTTCTGATGAAAAACGATGACCCCGGACCAGTCGAACATTGAAAAAATGGTCAATATTGATGAAATTTTAACATTTAATCTTTTGACTTTAAATGACGGTTGGATGTGAGTTATTACTTTTTCAACTAAAATAAGTGTGTTTAAAGTCATTTCTGTGCCTGAAATTGGTCAAAATTGAAGAGTTTGAGTAAGCAAAACTCTGTAAAAATGGCAATTTTGGTCACTGTGAGGGTTTAAAAAGTGGTTATTCAACATGAGGCCCGATCCAAATGACATTTTGAATCATTTTTGGTAGAGTCCAAAAAATCCATTTTCTGATGAAAAACGATGACCCCGGACCAGTCGAACTTTGAAAAAATGGTCAATATTGATGAAATTTTAACATTTAATCTTTTGACTTTAAATGACGGTTGGATGTCAGTTATTACTTTTTCAACTAAAATAAGTGTGTTTAAAGTCATTTCTGTGCCTGAAATTGGTCAAAATTGAAGATTTTGAGTAAGCAAAACTCTGTAAAAATGGCAGTTTTGGTCACTGTGAGGGTTTAAAAAGTGGTTATTCAACATGAGGCCCGATCCAAATGACATTTTGAATCATTTTTGGTAGAGTCCAAAAAATCAATTTTCTGATGAAAAACGATGACCCCGGACCAGTCGAACGTTGAAAAAATGGTCAATATTGATGAAATTTTAACATTCAATCTTTTGACTTTAAATGGCGGTTGGATGTGAGTTATTACTTTTTCAACTAAAATAAGTGTGTTTAAAGTCATTTCTGTGCCTGAAATTGGTCAAAATTGAAGATATTGAGTAAGCAAAACTCTGTAAAAATGGCAGTTTTGGTCACTGTGAGGGTTTAAAAAGTGGTTATTCAACATGAGGCCTGATCCAAATGACATTTTGAATCATTTTTGGTAGAGTCCAAAAAACTCCATTTTCTGATGAAAAACGATGACCCCGGACCAGTCGAACGTTGAAAAAATGGTCAATATTGATGAAATTTTAACATTTAATCTTTTGACTTTAAATGACGGTTGGATGTCAGTTATTACTTTTTCAACTAAAATAAGTGTGTTTAAAGTAATTTCTGTGCCTGAAATTGGTCAAAATTGAAGATTTTGAGTAAGCAAAACTCTGTAAAAATGGCAGTTTTGGTCACTGTGAGGGTTTAAAAAGTGGTTATTCAACATGAGGCCCGATCCAAATGACATTTTGAATCATTTTTGGTAGAGTCCAAAAAATCAATTTTCTGATGAAAAACGATGACCCCGGACCAGTCGAACGTTGAAAAAATGGTCAATATTGATGAAATTTTAACATTTAATCTTTTGACTTTAAATGGCGGTTGGATGTGAGTTATTACTTTTTCAACTAAAATAAGTGTGTTTAAAGTCATTTCTGTGCCTGAAATTGGTCAAAATTGAAGATTTTGAGTAAGCAAAACTCTGTAAAAATGGCAATTTTGGTCACTGTGAGGGTTTAAAAAGTGGTTATTCAACATGAGGCCCGATCCAAATGACATTTTGAATCATTTTTGGTAGAGTCCAAAAAATCAATTTTCTGATGAAAAACGATGACCCTTGACCAGTCGAACGTTGAAAAAATGGTTTATATTGATGAAATTTTAACATTTAATCTTTTGACTTTAAATGACGGTTGGATGTGAGTTATTACTTTTTCAACTAAAATAAGTGTGTTTAAAGTCATTTCTGTGCCTGAAATTGGTCAAAATTGAAGATTTTGAGTAAGCAAAACTCTGTAAAAATGGCAATTTTGGTCACTGTGAGGGTTTAAAAAGTGGTTATTCAACATGAGGCCCGATCCAAATGACATTTTGAATCATTTTTGGTAGAGTCCAAAAAATCAATTTTCTGATGAAAAACGATGACCCCGGACCAGTCGAACGTTGAAAAAGTGGTCAATATTGATGAAATTTTAACATTTAATCTTTTGACTTTAAATGACAGTTGGATGTGAGTTATTACTTTTTCAACTAAAATAAGTGTGTTTAAAGTCATTTCTGTGCCTGAAATTGGTCAAAATTGAAGATTTTGAGTAAGCAAAACTCTGTAAAAATGGCAATTTTGGTCACTGTGAGGGTTTAAAAAGTGGTTATTCAACATGAGGCCCGATCCAAATGACATTTTTAATCATTTTTGGTAGAGTCCAAAAAATCAATTTTCTGATGAAAAACGATGACCCCGGACCAGTCGAACGTTGAAAAAATGGTCAATATTGATGAAATTTTAACATTTAATCTTTTGACTTTAAATGACGGTGGATGTGAGTAATTACTTTTTCAACTAAAATAAGTGTGTTTAAAGTCATTTCTGTGCCTGAAATTGGTCAAAATTGAAGATTTTGAGTAAGCAAAACTCTGTAAAAATGGCAATTTTGGTCACTGTGAGGGTTTAAAAAGTGGTTATTCAACATGAGGCCCGATCCAAATGACATTTTGAATCATTTTTGGTAGAGTCCAAAAAATCAATTTTCTGATGAAAAACGATGACCCCGGACCAGTCGAACGTTGAAAAAATGGTCAATATTGATGAAATTTTAACATTTAATCTTTTGACTTTAAATGACGGTTGGATGTGAGTTATTACTTTTTCAACTAAAATAAGTGTGTTTAAAGTCATTTCTGTGCCTGAAATTGGTCAAAATTGAAGATTTTGAGTAAGCAAAACTCTGTAAAAATGGCAATTTTGGTCACTGTGAGGGTTTAAAAAGTGGTTTTTCAACATGAGGCCCGATCCAAATGACATTTTGAATCATTTTTGGTAGAGTCCAAAAAATCAATTTTCTGATGAAAAACGATGACCCCGGACCAGTCGAACGTTGAAAAAATGGTCAATATTGATGAAATTTTAACATTTAATCTTTTGACTTTAAATGACGGTTGGATGTGAGTTATTAATTTTTCAACTAAAATAAGTGTGTTTAAAGTCATTTCTGTGCCTGAAATTGGTCAAAATTGAAGATTTTGAGTAAGCAAAACTCTGTAAAAATGGCAATTTTGGTCACTGTGAGGGTTTAAAAAGTGGTTATTCAACATGAGGCCCGATCCAAATGACATTTTGAATCATTTTTGGTAGAGTCCAAAAAATCAATTTTCTGATGAAAAACGATGACCCCGGACCAGTCGAACGTTGAAAAAATGGTCAATATTGATGAAATTTTAACATTTAATCTTTTGACTTTAAATGACGGTTGGATGTGAGTTATTACTTTTTCAACTAAAATAAGTGTGTTTAAAGTCATTTCTGTGCCTGAAATTGGTCAAAATTGAAGATTTTGAGTAAGCAAAACTCTGTAAAAATGGCAATTTTGGTCACTGTGAGGGTTTAAAAAGTGGTTATTCAACATGAGGCCCGATCCAAATGACATTTTGAATCATTTTTGGTAGAGTCCAAAAAATCAATTTTCTGATGAAAAACGATGACCCCGGACCAGTCGAACGTTGAAAAAATGGTCAATATTGATGAAATTTTAATATTTAATCTTTTGACTTTAAATGACGGTTGGATGTGAGTTATTACTTTTTCAACTAAAATAAGTGTGTTTAAAGTCATTTCTGTGCCTGAAATTGGTCAAAATTGAAGATTTTGAGTAAGCAAAACTCTGTAAAAATTGCAGTTTTGGTCACTGTGAGGGTTTAAAAAGTGGTTATCAACATGAGGCCCGATCCAAATGACATTTTGAATCATTTTTGGTAGAGTCCAAAAAATCAATTTTCTGATGAAAAACGATGACCCCGGACCAGTCGAACGTTGAAAAAATGGTCAATATTGATGAAATTTTAACATTTAATCTTTTGACTTTAAATGACGGTTGGATGTGAGTTATTACTTTTTCAACTAAAATAAGTGTGTTTAAAGTCATTTCTGTGCCTGAAATTGGTCAAAATTGAAGATTTTGAGTAAGCAAAACTCTGTAAAAATGGCAGTTTTGGTCACTGTGAGGGTTTAAAAAGTGGTTATTCAACATGAGGCCTGATCCAAATGACATTTTGAATCATTTTTGGTAGAGTCCAAAAAATCAATTTTCTGATGAAAAACGATGACCCCGGACCAGTCGAACGTTGAAAAAATGGTCAATATTGATGAAATTTTAACATTTAATCTTTTGACTTTAAATGACGGTTGGATGTGAGTTATTACTTTTTCAACTAAAATAAGTGTGTTTAAAGTCATTTCTGTGCCTGAAATTGGTCAAAATTGAAGATTTTGAGTAAGCAAAACTCTGTAAAAATGGCAATTTTGGTCACTGTGAGGGTTTAAAAAGTGGTTATTCAACATGAGGCCCGATCCAAATGACATTTTGAATCATTTTTGGTAGAGTCCAAAAAATTCATTTTCTGATGAAAAACGATGACCCCGGACCAGTCGAACGTTGAAAAAATGGTCAATATTGATGAAATTTTAATATTTAATCTTTTGACTTTAAATGACGGTTGGATGTGAGTTATTACTTTTTCAACTAAAATAAGTGTGTTTAAAGTCATTTCTGTGCCTGAAATTGGTCAAAATTGAAGATTTTGAGTAAGCAAAACTCTGTAAAAATGGCAGTTTTGGTCACTGTGAGGGTTTAAAAAGTGGTTATTCAACATGAGGCCCGATCCAAATGACATTTTGAATTATTTTTGGTAGAGTCCAAAAAATCAATTTTCTGATGAAAAACGATGACCCCGGACCAGTCGAACGTTGAAAAAATGGTCAATATTGATGAAATTTTAACATTTAATCTTTTGACTTTAAATGACGGTTGGATGTCAGTTATTACTTTTTCAACTAAAATAAGTGTGTTTAAAGTCATTTCTGTGCCTGAAATTGGTCAAAATTGAAGATTTTGAGTAAGCAAAACTCTGTAAAAATGGCAATTTTGGTCACTGTGAGGGTTTAAAAAGTGGTTATTCAACATGAGGCCCGATCCAAATGACATTTTGAATCATTTTTGGTAGAGTCCAAAAAATCCATTTTCTGATGAAAAACGATGACCCCGGACCAGTCGAACGTTGAAAAAATGGTCAATATTGATGAAATTTTAACATTTAATCTTTTGACTTTAAATGACGGTTTGATGTGAGTTATTACTTTTTCAACTAAAATAAGTGTGTTTAAAGTCATTTCTGTGCCTGATATTGGTCAAAATTGAAGATTTTGAGTAAGCAAAACTCTGTAAAAATGGCAATTTGGTCACTGTGAGGGTTTAAAAAGTGGTTATTCAACATGAGGCCCGATCCAAATGACATTTTGAATCATTTTTGGTAGAGTCCAAAAAATCAATTTTCTGATGAAAAACGATGACCCCGGACCAGTCGAACGTTGAAAAAATGGTCAATATTGATGAAATTTTAATATTTAATCTTTTCACTTTAAATGACGGTTGGATGTGAGTTATTACTTTTTCAACTAAAATAAGTGTGTTTAAAGTCATTTCTGTGCCTGAAATTGGTCAAATTGAAGATTTTGAGTAAGCAAAACTCTGTAAAAATGGCAATTTTGGTCACTGTGAGGGTTTAAAAAGTGGTTATTCAACATGAGGCCCGATCCAAATGACAATTTTGAACCATTTTTTGTAGAGTCCAAAAAATCAATTTTCTGATGAAAAACGATGACCCCGGACCAGTCGAACGTTCAAAAAATGGTCAATATTGATGAAATTTTAACATTTAATCTTTTGACTTTAAATGACGGTTGGATGTGAGTTATTACTTTTTCAACTAAAATAAGTGTGTTTAAAGTCATTTCTGTGCCTGAAATTGGTCAAAATTGAAGATTTTGAGTAAGCAAAACTCTGTAAAAATGGCAATTTTGGTCACTGTGAGGGTTTAAAAAGTGGTTATTCAACATGAGGCCTGATCCAAATGACATTTTGAATCATTTTTGGTAGAGTCCAAAAAATCCATTTTCTGATGAAAAACGATGACCCCGGACCAGTCGAACGTTGAAAAAATTGTCAATATTGATGAAATTTTAACATTTAATCTTTTGACTTTAAATGACGGTTGGATGTGAGTTATTACTTTTTCAACTAAAATAAGTGTAGTTAAAGTCATTTCTGTGCCTGAAATTGGTCAAAATTGAAGATTTTGAGTAAGCAAAACTCTGTAAAAATGGCAGTTTTGGTCACTGTGAGGGTTTAAAAAGTGGTTATTCAACATGAGGCCTGATCCAAATGACATTTTGAATCATTTTTGGTAGAGTCCAAAAAATCAATTTTCTGATGAAAAACGATGACCCCGGACCAGTCGAACGTTGAAAAAATGGTCAATATTGATGAAATTTTAACATTTAATCTTTTGACTTTAAATGACGGTTGGATGTGAGTTATTACTTTTTCAACTAAAATAAGTGTGTTTAAAGTCATTTCTGTGCCTGAAATTGGTCAAAATTGAAGATTTTGAGTAAGCAAAACTCTGTAAAAATGGCAATTTTGGTCACTGTGAGGGTTTAAAAAGTGGTTATTCAACATGAGGCCCGATCCAAATGACATTTTGAATCATTTTTGGTAGAGTCCAAAAAATCAATTTTCTGATGAAAAACGATGACCCCGGACCAGTCGAACGTTGAAAAAATGGTCAATATTGATGAAATTTTAACATTTAATCTTTTGACTTTAAATGACGGTTGGATGTGAGTTATTACTTTTTCAACTAAAATAAGTGTGTTTAAAGTCATTTCTGTGCCTGAAATTGGTCAAAATTGAAGATTTTGAGTAAGCAAAACTCTGTAAAAATGGCAATTTTGGTCACTGTGAGAGTTTAAAAAGTGGTTATTCAACATGAGGCCCGATCCAAATGACATTTTGAATCATTTTTGGTAGAGTCCAAAAAATCCATTTTCTGATGAAAAACGATGACCCCGGACCAGTCGAACGTTGAAAAAATGGTCAATATTGATGAAATTTTAACATTTAATCTTTTGACTTTAAATGATGGTTGGATGTGAGTTATTACTTTTTCAACTAAAATAAGTGTGTTTAAAGTCATTTCTGTGCCTGAAATTGGTCAAAATTAAAGATTTTGAGTAAGCAAAACTCTGTAAAAATGGCAATTTTGGTCACTGTGAGGGTTTAAAAAGTGGTTATTCAACATGAGGCCCGATCCAAATGACATTTTGAATCATTTTTGGTAGAGTCCAAAAAATTCATTTTCTGATGAAAAACGATGACCCCGGACCAGTCGAACGTTGAAAAAATGGTTAATATTGATGAAATTTTAATATTTAATCTTTTGACTTTAAATGACGGTTGGATGTGAGTTATTACTTTTTCAACTAAAATAAGTGTGTTTAAAGTCATTTCTGTGCCTGAAATTGGTCAAAATTGAAGATTTTGAGTAAGCAAAACTCTGTAAAAATGGCAGTTTTGGTCACTGTGAGGGTTTAAAAAGTGGTTATTCAACATGAGGCCCGATCCAAATGACATTTTGAATTATTTTTGGTAGAGTCCAAAAAATCAATTTTCTGATGAAAAACGATGACCCCGGACCAGTCGAACGTTGAAAAAATGGTCAATATTGATGAAATTTTAACATTTAATCTTTTGACTTTAAATGACGGTTGGATGTGAGTTATTACTTTTTCAACTAAAATAAGTGTGTTTAAAGTCATTTCTGTGCCTGAAATTGGTCAAAATTGAAGATTTTGAGTAAGCAAAACTCTGTAAAAATGGCAATTTTGGTCACTGTGAGGGTTTAAAAAGTGGTTATTCAACATGAGGCCCGATCCAAATGACATTTTGAATCATTTTTGGTAGAGTCCAAAAAATCAATTTTCTGATGAAAAACGATGACCCTGGACCAGTCGAACGTTGAAAAAATGGTCAATATTGATGAAATTTTAACATATAATCTTTTGACTTTACATGATGGTTGGATGTGAGTTATTACTTTTTCAACTAAAATAAGTGTGTTTAAAGTCATTTCTGTGCCTGAAATTGGTCAAAATTGAAGATTTTGAGTAAGCAAAACTCTGTAAAAATGGCAGTTTTGGTCACTGTGAGGGTTTAAAAAGTGGTTATTCAACATGAGGCCTGATCCAAATGACATTTTGAATCATTTTTGGTAGAGTCCAAAAAATCCATTTTCTGATGAAAAACGATGACCCCGGACCAGTCGAACATTGAAAAAATGGTCAATATTGATGAAATTTTAACATTTAATCTTTTGACTTTAAATGACGGTTGGATGTGAGTTATTACTTTTTCAACTAAAATAAGTGTGTTTAAAGTCATTTCTGTGCCTGAAATTGGTCAAAATTGAAGAGTTTGAGTAAGCAAAACTCTGTAAAAATGGCAATTTTGGTCACTGTGAGGGTTTAAAAAGTGGTTATTCAACATGAGGCCCGATCCAAATGACATTTTGAATCATTTTTGGTAGAGTCCAAAAAATCCATTTTCTGATGAAAAACGATGACCCCGGACCAGTCGAACGTTGAAAAAATGGTTAATATTGATGAAATTTTAATATTTAATCTTTTGACTTTAAATGACGTTTGGATGTGAGTTATTACTTTTTCAACTAAAATAAGTGTGTTTAAAGTCATTTCTGTGCCTGAAATTGGTCAAAATTGAAGATTTTGAGTAAGCAAAACTCTGTAAAAATGGCAGTTTTGGTCACTGTGAGGGTTTAAAAAGTGGTTATTCAACATGAGGCCCGATCCAAATGACATTTTGAATTATTTTTGGTAGAGTCCAAAAAATCAATTTTCTGATGAAAAACGATGACCCCGGACCAGTCGAACGTTGAAAAAATGGTCAATATTGATGAAATTTTAACATTTAATCTTTTGACTTTAAATGACGGTTGGATGTGAGTTATTACTTTTTCAACTAAAATAAGTGTGTTTAAAGTCATTTCTGTGCCTGAAATTGGTCAAAATTGAAGATTTTGAGTAAGCAAAACTCTGTAAAAATGGCAATTTTGGTCACTGTGAGGGTTTAAAAAGTGGTTATTCAACATGAGGCCCGATCCAAATGACATTTTGAATCATTTTTGGTAGAGTCCAAAAAATCAATTTTCTGATGAAAAACGATGACCCTGGACCAGTCGAACGTTGAAAAAATGGTCAATATTGATGAAATTTTAACATATAATCTTTTGACTTTACATGATGGTTGGATGTGAGTTATTACTTTTTCAACTAAAATAAGTGTGTTTAAAGTCATTTCTGTGCCTGAAATTGGTCAAAATTGAAGATTTTGAGTAAGCAAAACTCTGTAAAAATGGCAGTTTTGGTCACTGTGAGGGTTTAAAAAGTGGTTATTCAACATGAGGCCTGATCCAAATGACATTTTGAATCATTTTTGGTAGAGTCCAAAAAATCCATTTTCTGATGAAAAACGATGACCCCGGACCAGTCGAACATTGAAAAAATGGTCAATATTGATGAAATTTTAACATTTAATCTTTTGACTTTAAATGACGGTTGGATGTGAGTTATTACTTTTTCAACTAAAATAAGTGTGTTTAAAGTCATTTCTGTGCCTGAAATTGGTCAAAATTGAAGAGTTTGAGTAAGCAAAACTCTGTAAAAATGGCAATTTTGGTCACTGTGAGGGTTTAAAAAGTGGTTATTCAACATGAGGCCCGATCCAAATGACATTTTGAATCATTTTTGGTAGAGTCCAAAAAATCCATTTTCTGATGAAAAACGATGACCCCGGACCAGTCGAACTTTGAAAAAATGGTCAATATTGATGAAATTTTAACATTTAATCTTTTGACTTTAAATGACGGTTGGATGTCAGTTATTACTTTTTCAACTAAAATAAGTGTGTTTAAAGTCATTTCTGTGCCTGAAATTGGTCAAAATTGAAGATTTTGAGTAAGCAAAACTCTGTAAAAATGGCAGTTTTGGTCACTGTGAGGGTTTAAAAAGTGGTTATTCAACATGAGGCCCGATCCAAATGACATTTTGAATCATTTTTGGTAGAGTCCAAAAAATCAATTTTCTGATGAAAAACGATGACCCCGGACCAGTCGAACGTTGAAAAAATGGTCAATATTGATGAAATTTTAACATTCAATCTTTTGACTTTAAATGGCGGTTGGATGTGAGTTATTACTTTTTCAACTAAAATAAGTGTGTTTAAAGTCATTTCTGTGCCTGAAATTGGTCAAAATTGAAGATTTTGAGTAAGCAAAACTCTGTAAAAATGGCAGTTTTGGTCACTGTGAGGGTTTAAAAAGTGGTTATTCAACATGAGGCCTGATCCAAATGACATTTTGAATCATTTTTGGTAGAGTCCAAAAAACTCCATTTTCTGATGAAAAACGATGACCCCGGACCAGTCGAACGTTGAAAAAATGGTCAATATTGATGAAATTTTAACATTTAATCTTTTGACTTTAAATGACGGTTGGATGTCAGTTATTACTTTTTCAACTAAAATAAGTGTGTTTAAAGTAATTTCTGTGCCTGAAATTGGTCAAAATTGAAGATTTTGAGTAAGCAAAACTCTGTAAAAATGGCAGTTTTGGTCACTGTGAGGGTTTAAAAAGTGGTTATTCAACATGAGGCCCGATCCAAATGACATTTTGAATCATTTTTGGTAGAGTCCAAAAAATCAATTTTCTGATGAAAAACGATGACCCCGGACCAGTCGAACGTTGAAAAAATGGTCAATATTGATGAAATTTTAACATTTAATCTTTTGACTTTAAATGGCGGTTGGATGTGAGTTATTACTTTTTCAACTAAAATAAGTGTGTTTAAAGTCATTTCTGTGCCTGAAATTGGTCAAAATTGAAGATTTTGAGTAAGCAAAACTCTGTAAAAATGGCAATTTTGGTCACTGTGAGGGTTTAAAAAGTGGTTATTCAACATGAGGCCCGATCCAAATGACATTTTGAATCATTTTTGGTAGAGTCCAAAAAATCAATTTTCTGATGAAAAACGATGACCCTTGACCAGTCGAACGTTGAAAAAATGGTTTATATTGATGAAATTTTAACATTTAATCTTTTGACTTTAAATGACGGTTGGATGTGAGTTATTACTTTTTCAACTAAAATAAGTGTGTTTAAAGTCATTTCTGTGCCTGAAATTGGTCAAAATTGAAGATTTTGAGTAAGCAAAACTCTGTAAAAATGGCAATTTTGGTCACTGTGAGGGTTTAAAAAGTGGTTATTCAACATGAGGCCCGATCCAAATGACATTTTGAATCATTTTTGGTAGAGTCCAAAAAATCAATTTTCTGATGAAAAACGATGACCCCGGACCAGTCGAACGTTGAAAAAGTGGTCAATATTGATGAAATTTTAACATTTAATCTTTTGACTTTAAATGACAGTTGGATGTGAGTTATTACTTTTTCAACTAAAATAAGTGTGTTTAAAGTCATTTCTGTGCCTGAAATTGGTCAAAATTGAAGATTTTGAGTAAGCAAAACTCTGTAAAAATGGCAATTTTGGTCACTGTGAGGGTTTAAAAAGTGGTTATTCAACATGAGGCCCGATCCAAATGACATTTTTAATCATTTTTGGTAGAGTCCAAAAAATCAATTTTCTGATGAAAAACGATGACCCCGGACCAGTCGAACGTTGAAAAAATGGTCAATATTGATGAAATTTTAACATTTAATCTTTTGACTTTAAATGACGGTGGATGTGAGTAATTACTTTTTCAACTAAAATAAGTGTGTTTAAAGTCATTTCTGTGCCTGAAATTGGTCAAAATTGAAGATTTTGAGTAAGCAAAACTCTGTAAAAATGGCAATTTTGGTCACTGTGAGGGTTTAAAAAGTGGTTATTCAACATGAGGCCCGATCCAAATGACATTTTGAATCATTTTTGGTAGAGTCCAAAAAATCAATTTTCTGATGAAAAACGATGACCCCGGACCAGTCGAACGTTGAAAAAATGGTCAATATTGATGAAATTTTAACATTTAATCTTTTGACTTTAAATGACGGTTGGATGTGAGTTATTACTTTTTCAACTAAAATAAGTGTGTTTAAAGTCATTTCTGTGCCTGAAATTGGTCAAAATTGAAGATTTTGAGTAAGCAAAACTCTGTAAAAATGGCAATTTTGGTCACTGTGAGGGTTTAAAAAGTGGTTTTTCAACATGAGGCCCGATCCAAATGACATTTTGAATCATTTTTGGTAGAGTCCAAAAAATCAATTTTCTGATGAAAAACGATGACCCCGGACCAGTCGAACGTTGAAAAAATGGTCAATATTGATGAAATTTTAACATTTAATCTTTTGACTTTAAATGACGGTTGGATGTGAGTTATTAATTTTTCAACTAAAATAAGTGTGTTTAAAGTCATTTCTGTGCCTGAAATTGGTCAAAATTGAAGATTTTGAGTAAGCAAAACTCTGTAAAAATGGCAATTTTGGTCACTGTGAGGGTTTAAAAAGTGGTTATTCAACATGAGGCCCGATCCAAATGACATTTTGAATCATTTTTGGTAGAGTCCAAAAAATCAATTTTCTGATGAAAAACGATGACCCCGGACCAGTCGAACGTTGAAAAAATGGTCAATATTGATGAAATTTTAACATTTAATCTTTTGACTTTAAATGACGGTTGGATGTGAGTTATTACTTTTTCAACTAAAATAAGTGTGTTTAAAGTCATTTCTGTGCCTGAAATTGGTCAAAATTGAAGATTTTGAGTAAGCAAAACTCTGTAAAAATGGCAATTTTGGTCACTGTGAGGGTTTAAAAAGTGGTTATTCAACATGAGGCCCGATCCAAATGACATTTTGAATCATTTTTGGTAGAGTCCAAAAAATCAATTTTCTGATGAAAAACGATGACCCCGGACCAGTCGAACGTTGAAAAAATGGTCAATATTGATGAAATTTTAATATTTAATCTTTTGACTTTAAATGACGGTTGGATGTGAGTTATTACTTTTTCAACTAAAATAAGTGTGTTTAAAGTCATTTCTGTGCCTGAAATTGGTCAAAATTGAAGATTTTGAGTAAGCAAAACTCTGTAAAAATTGCAGTTTTGGTCACTGTGAGGGTTTAAAAAGTGGTTATCAACATGAGGCCCGATCCAAATGACATTTTGAATCATTTTTGGTAGAGTCCAAAAAATCAATTTTCTGATGAAAAACGATGACCCCGGACCAGTCGAACGTTGAAAAAATGGTCAATATTGATGAAATTTTAACATTTAATCTTTTGACTTTAAATGACGGTTGGATGTGAGTTATTACTTTTTCAACTAAAATAAGTGTGTTTAAAGTCATTTCTGTGCCTGAAATTGGTCAAAATTGAAGATTTTGAGTAAGCAAAACTCTGTAAAAATGGCAGTTTTGGTCACTGTGAGGGTTTAAAAAGTGGTTATTCAACATGAGGCCTGATCCAAATGACATTTTGAATCATTTTTGGTAGAGTCCAAAAAATCAATTTTCTGATGAAAAACGATGACCCCGGACCAGTCGAACGTTGAAAAAATGGTCAATATTGATGAAATTTTAACATTTAATCTTTTGACTTTAAATGACGGTTGGATGTGAGTTATTACTTTTTCAACTAAAATAAGTGTGTTTAAAGTCATTTCTGTGCCTGAAATTGGTCAAAATTGAAGATTTTGAGTAAGCAAAACTCTGTAAAAATGGCAATTTTGGTCACTGTGAGGGTTTAAAAAGTGGTTATTCAACATGAGGCCCGATCCAAATGACATTTTGAATCATTTTTGGTAGAGTCCAAAAAATTCATTTTCTGATGAAAAACGATGACCCCGGACCAGTCGAACGTTGAAAAAATGGTCAATATTGATGAAATTTTAATATTTAATCTTTTGACTTTAAATGACGGTTGGATGTGAGTTATTACTTTTTCAACTAAAATAAGTGTGTTTAAAGTCATTTCTGTGCCTGAAATTGGTCAAAATTGAAGATTTTGAGTAAGCAAAACTCTGTAAAAATGGCAGTTTTGGTCACTGTGAGGGTTTAAAAAGTGGTTATTCAACATGAGGCCCGATCCAAATGACATTTTGAATTATTTTTGGTAGAGTCCAAAAAATCAATTTTCTGATGAAAAACGATGACCCCGGACCAGTCGAACGTTGAAAAAATGGTCAATATTGATGAAATTTTAACATTTAATCTTTTGACTTTAAATGACGGTTGGATGTGAGTTATTACTTTTTCAACTAAAATAAGTGTGTTTAAAGTCATTTCTGTGCCTGAAATTGGTCAAAATTGAAGATTTTGAGTAAGCAAAACTCTGTAAAAATGGCAATTTTGGTCACTGTGAGGGTTTAAAAAGTGGTTATTCAACATGAGGCCCGATCCAAATGACATTTTGAATCATTTTTGGTAGAGTCCAAAAAATCCATTTTCTGATGAAAAACGATGACCCCGGACCAGTCGAACGTTGAAAAAATGGTCAATATTGATGAAATTTTAACATTTAATCTTTTGACTTTAAATGACGGTTGGATGTGAGTTATTACTTTTTCAACTAAAATAAGTGTGTTTAAAGTCATTTCTGTGCCTGAAATTGGTCAAAATTGAAGATTTTGAGTAAGCAAAACTCTGTAAAAATGGCAGTTTCGGTCACTGTGAGGGTTTAAAAAGTGGTTATTCAACATGAGGCCCGATCCAAATGACATTTTGAATCATTTTTGGTAGAGTCCAAAAAATCCATTTTCTGATGAAAAACGATGACCCCGGACCAGTCGAACGTTGAAAAAATGGTCAATATTGATGAAATTTTAACATTTAATCTTTTGACTTTAAATGACGGTTGGATGTCAGTTATTACTTTTTCAACTAAAATAAGTGTGTTTAAAGTCATTTCTGTGCCTGAAATTGGTCAAAATTGAAGATTTTGAGTAAGCAAAACTCTGTAAAAATGGCAGTTTCGGTCACTGTGAGGGTTTAAAAAGTGGTTATTCAACATGAGGCCCGATCCAAATGACATTTTGAATCATTTTTGGTAGAGTCCAAAAAATCAATTTTCTGATGAAAAACGATAACCCCGGACCAGTCGAACGTTGAAAAAATGGTCAATATTGATGAAATTTTAACATTTAATCTTTTGACTTTAAATGACGGTTGGATGTCAGTTATTACTTTTTCAACTAAAATAAGTGTGTTTAAAGTCATTTCTGTGCCTGAAATTGGTCAAAATTGAAGATTTTGAGTAAGCAAAACTCTGTAAAAATGGCAGTTTTGGTCACTGTGAGGGTTTAAAAAGTGGTTATTCAACATGAGGCCTGATCCAAATGACATTTTGAATCATTTTTGGTAGAGTCCTAAAAATCAATTTTCTGATGAAAAATGATGACCCCGGACCAGTCGAACATTGAAAAAATGGTCAATATTGATGAAATTTTAACATTTAATCTTTTGACTTTAAATGACGGTTGGATGTGAGTTATTACTTTTTCAACTAAAATAAGTGTGTTTAAAGTCATTTCTGTGCCTGAAATTGGTCAAAATTGAAGATTTTGAGTAAGCAAAACTCTGTAAAAATGGCAATTTTGGTCACTGTGAGGGTTTAAAAAGTGGTTATTCAACATGAGGCCCGATCCAAATGACATTTTGAATCATTTTTGGTAGAGTCCAAAAAATCAATTTTCTGATGAAAAACGATGACCCCGGACCAGTCGAACGTTGAAAAAATGGTCAATATTGATGAAATTTTAACATTTAATCTTTTGACTTTAAATGACGGTTGGATGTGAGTTATTAATTTTTCAACTAAAATAAGTGTGTTTAAAGTCATTTCTGTGCCTGAAATTGGTCAAAATTGAAGATTTTGAGTAAGCAAAACTCTGTAAAAATGGCAATTTTGGTCACTGTGAGGGTTTAAAAAGTGGTTATTCAACATGAGGCCCGATCCAAATGACATTTTGAATCATTTTTGGTAGAGTCCAAAAAATCCATTTTCTGATGAAAAACGATGACCCCGGACCAGTCGAACGTTGAAAAAATGGTCAATATTGATGAAATTTTAACTTTTAATCTTTTGACTTTAAATGACGGTTGGATGTGAGTTATTACTTTTTCAACTAAAATAAGTGTGTTTAAAGTCATTTCTGTGCCTGAAATTGGTCAAAATTGAAGATTTTGAGTAAGCAAAACTCTGTAAAAATGGCAGTTTTGGTCACTGTGAGGGTTTAAAAAGTGGTTATTCAACATGAGGCCTGGACCAAATGACATTTTGAATCATTTTTGGTAGAGTCCAAAAAATCAATTTTCTGATGAAAACGATGACCGCGGACCAGTCGAACATTGAAAAAATGGTCAATATTGATGAAATTTTAACATTTAATCTTTTGACTTTAAATGACGGTTGGATGTGAGTTATTACTTTTTCAACTAAAATAAGTGTGTTTAAAGTCATTTCTGTGCCTGAAATTGGTCAAAATTGAAGATTTTGAGTAAGCAAAACTCTGTAAAAATGGCAATTTTGGTCACTGTGAGGTTTTAAAAAGTGGTTATTCAACATGAGGCCCGATCCAAATGACATTTTGAATCATTTTTGGTAGAGTCCAAAAAATCAATTTTCTGATGAAAAACGATGACCCCGGACCAGTCGAACGTTGAAAAAATGGTCAATATTGATGAAATTTTAACATTTAATCTTTTGACTTTAAATGACAGTTGGATGTGAGTTATTACTTTTTCAACTAAAATAAGTGTGTTTAAAGTCATTTCTGTGCCTGAAATTGGTCAAAATTGAAGATTTTGAGTAAGCAAAACTCTGTAAAAATGGCAATTTTGGTCACTGTGAGGGTTTAAAAAGTGGTTATTCAACATGAGGCCCGATCCAAATGACATTTTGAATCATTTTTGGTAGAGTCCAAAAAATCAATTTTCTGATGAAAAACGATGACCCCGGACCAGTCGAACGTTGAAAAAATGGTCAATATTAATGAAATTTTAACATTTAATCTTTTGACTTTAAATGACGGTTGGATGTGAGTTATTAATTTTTCAACTAAAATAAGTGTGTTTAAAGTCATTTCTGTGCCTGAAATTGGTCAAAATTGAAGATTTTGAGTAAGCAAAACTCTGTAAAAATGGCAATTTTGGTCACTGTGAGGGTTTAAAAAGTGGTTATTCAACATGAGGCCCGATCCAAATGACATTTTGAATCATTTTTGGTAGAGTCCAAAAAATCAATTTTCTGATGAAAAACGATGACCCCGGACCAGTCGAACGTTGAAAAAATGGTCAATATTGATGAAATTTTAACATTTAATCTTTTGACTTTAAATGACGGTTGGATGTGAGTTATTACTTTTTCAACTAAAATAAGTGTGTTTAAAGTCATTTCTGTGCCTGAAATTGGTCAAAATTGAAGATTTTGAGTAAGCAAAACTCTGTAAAAATGGCAATTTTGGTCACTGTGAGGGTTTAAAAAGTGGTTATTCAACATGAGGCCCGATCCAAATGACATTTTGAATCATTTTTGGTAGAGTCCAAAAAATCAATTTTCTGATGAAAAACGATGACCCCGGACCAGTCGAACGTTGAAAAAATGGTCAATATTGATGAAATTTTAATATTTAATCTTTTCACTTTAAATGACGGTTGGATGTGAGTTATTACTTTTTCAACTAAAATAAGTGTGTTTAAAGTCATTTCTGTGCCTGAAATTGGTCAAAATTGAAGATTTTGAGTAAGCAAAACTCTGTAAAAATGGCAATTTTGGTCACTGTGAGGGTTTAAAAAGTGGTTATTCAACATGAGGCCCGATCCAAATGACATTTTGAATCATTTTTGGTAGAGTCCAAAAAATCAATTTTCTGATGAAAAACGATGACCCCGGACCAGTCGAACGTTGAAAAAATGGTCAATATTGATGAAATTTTAATATTTAATCTTTTGACTTTAAATGACGGTTGGATGTGAGTTATTACTTTTTCAACTAAAATTAGTGTGTTTAAAGTCATTTCTGTGCCTGAAATTGGTCAAAATTGAAGATTTTGAGTAAGCAAAACTCTGTAAAAATTGCAGTTTTGGTCACTGTGAGGGTTTAAAAAGTGGTTATCAACATGAGGCCCGATCCAAATGACATTTTGAATCATTTTTGGTAGAGTCCAAAAAATCAATTTTCTGATGAAAAACGATGACCCCGGACCAGTCGAACGTTGAAAAAATGGTCAATATTGATGAAATTTTAACATTTAATCTTTTGACTTTAAATGACGGTTGGATGTGAGTTATTACTTTTTCAACTAAAATAAGTGTGTTTAAAGTCATTTCTGTGCCTGAAATTGGTCAAAATTGAAGATTTTGAGTAAGCAAAACTCTGTAAAAATGGCAGTTTTGGTCACTGTGAGGGTTTAAAAAGTGGTTATTCAACATGAGGCCTGATCCAAATGACATTTTGAATCATTTTTGGTAGAGTCCAAAAAATCAATTTTCTGATGAAAAACGATGACCCCGGACCAGTCGAACGTTGAAAAAATGGTCAATATTGATGAAATTTTAACATTTAATCTTTTGACTTTAAATGACGGTTGGATGTGAGTTATTACTTTTTCAACTAAAATAAGTGTGTTTAAAGTCATTTCTGTGCCTGAAATTGGTCAAAATTGAAGATTTTGAGTAAGCAAAACTCTGTAAAAATGGCAATTTTGGTCACTGTGAGGGTTTAAAAAGTGGTTATTCAACATGAGGCCCGATCCAAATGACATTTTGAATCATTTTTGGTAGAGTCCAAAAAATTCATTTTCTGATGAAAAACGATGACCCCGGACCAGTCGAACGTTGAAAAAATGGTCAATATTGATGAAATTTTAATATTTAATCTTTTGACTTTAAATGACGGTTGGATGTGAGTTATTACTTTTTCAACTAAAATAAGTGTGTTTAAAGTCATTTCTGTGCCTGAAATTGGTCAAAATTGAAGATTTTGAGTAAGCAAAACTCTGTAAAAATGGCAGTTTTGGTCACTGTGAGGGTTTAAAAAGTGGTTATTCAACATGAGGCCCGATCCAAATGACATTTTGAATTATTTTTGGTAGAGTCCAAAAAATCAATTTTCTGATGAAAAACGATGACCCCGGACCAGTCGAACGTTGAAAAAATGGTCAATATTGATGAAATTTTAATATTTAATCTTTTGACTTTAAATGACGGTTGGATGTGAGTTATTACTTTTTCAACTAAAATAAGTGTGTTTAAAGTCATTTCTGTGCCTGAAATTGGTCAAAATTGAAGATTTTGAGTAAGCAAAACTCTGTAAAAATTGCAGTTTTGGTCACTGTGAGGGTTTAAAAAGTGGTTATCAACATGAGGCCCGATCCAAATGACATTTTGAATCATTTTTGGTAGAGTCCAAAAAATCAATTTTCTGATGAAAAACGATGACCCCGGACCAGTCGAACGTTGAAAAAATGGTCAATATTGATGAAATTTTAACATTTAATCTTTTGACTTTAAATGACGGTTGGATGTGAGTTATTACTTTTTCAACTAAAATAAGTGTGTTTAAAGTCATTTCTGTGCCTGAAATTGGTCAAAATTGAAGATTTTGAGTAAGCAAAACTCTGTAAAAATGGCAGTTTTGGTCACTGTGAGGGTTTAAAAAGTGGTTATTCAACATGAGGCCTGATCCAAATGACATTTTGAATCATTTTTGGTAGAGTCCAAAAAATCAATTTTCTGATGAAAAACGATGACCCCGGACCAGTCGAACGTTGAAAAAATGGTCAATATTGATGAAATTTTAACATTTAATCTTTTGACTTTAAATGACGGTTGGATGTGAGTTATTACTTTTTCAACTAAAATAAGTGTGTTTAAAGTCATTTCTGTGCCTGAAATTGGTCAAAATTGAAGATTTTGAGTAAGCAAAACTCTGTAAAAATGGCAATTTTGGTCACTGTGAGGGTTTAAAAAGTGGTTATTCAACATGAGGCCCGATCCAAATGACATTTTGAATCATTTTTGGTAGAGTCCAAAAAATCAATTTTCTGATGAAAAACGATGACCCCGGACCAGTCGAACGTTGAAAAAATGGTCAATATTGATGAAATTTTAACATTTAATCTTTTGACTTTAAATGACGGTTGGATGTGAGTTATTAATTTTTCAACTAAAATAAGTGTGTTTAAAGTCATTTCTGTGCCTGAAATTGGTCAAAATTGAAGATTTTGAGTAAGCAAAACTCTGTAAAAATGGCAATTTTGGTCACTGTGAGGGTTTAAAAAGTGGTTATTCAACATGAGGCCCGATCCAAATGACATTTTGAATCATTTTTGGTAGAGTCCAAAAAATCAATTTTCTGATGAAAAACGATGACCCCGGACCAGTCGAACGTTGAAAAAATGGTCAATATTGATGAAATTTTAACATTTAATCTTTTGACTTTAAATGACGGTTGGATGTGAGTTATTACTTTTTCAACTAAAATAAGTGTGTTTAAAGTCATTTCTGTGCCTGAAATTGGTCAAAATTGAAGATTTTGAGTAAGCAAAACTCTGTAAAAATGGCAATTTTGGTCACTGTGAGGGTTTAAAAAGTGGTTATTCAACATGAGACCCGATCCAAATGACATTTTGAATCATTTTTGGTAGAGTCCAAAAAATCAATTTTCTGATGAAAAACGATGACCCCGGACCAGTCGAACGTTGAAAAAATGGTCAATATTGATGAAATTTTAATATTTAATCTTTTCACTTTAAATGACGGTTGGATGTGAGTTATTACTTTTTCAACTAAAATAAGTGTGTTTAAAGTCATTTCTGTACCTGAAATTGGTCAAAATTGAAGATTTTGAGTAAGCAAAACTCTGTAAAAATGGCAATTTTGGTCACTGTGAGGGTTTAAAAAGTGGTTATTCAACATGAGGCCCGATCCAAATGACATTTTGAATCATTTTTGGTAGAGTCCAAAAAATCAATTTTCTGATGAAAAACGATGACCCCGGACCAGTCGAACGTTGAAAAAATGGTCAATATTGATGAAATTTTAATATTTAATCTTTTGACTTTAAATGACGGTTGGATGTGAGTTATTACTTTTTCAACTAAAATTAGTGTGTTTAAAGTCATTTCTGTGCCTGAAATTGGTCAAAATTGAAGATTTTGAGTAAGCAAAACTCTGTAAAAATTGCAGTTTTGGTCACTGTGAGGGTTTAAAAAGTGGTTATCAACATGAGGCCCGATCCAAATGACATTTTGAATCATTTTTGGTAGAGTCCAAAAAATCAATTTTCTGATGAAAAACGATGACCCCGGACCAGTCGAACGTTGAAAAAATGGTCAATATTGATGAAATTTTAACATTTAATCTTTTGAGTTTAAATGACGGTTGGATGTGAGTTATTACTTTTTCAACTAAAATAAGTGTGTTTAAAGTCATTTCTGTGCCTGAAATTGGTCAAAATTGAAGATTTTGAGTAAGCAAAACTCTGTAAAAATGGCAGTTTTGGTCACTGTGAGGGTTTAAAAAGTGGTTATTCAACATGAGGCCTGATCCAAATGACATTTTGAATCATTTTTGGTAGAGTCCAAAAAATCAATTTTCTGATGAAAAACGATGACCCCGGACCAGTCGAACGTTGAAAAAATGGTCAATATTGATGAAATTTTAACATTTAATCTTTTGACTTTAAATGACGGTTGGATGTGAGTTATTACTTTTTCAACTAAAATAAGTGTGTTTAAAGTCATTTCTGTGCCTGAAATTGGTCAAAATTGAAGATTTTGAGTAAGCAAAACTCTGTAAAAATGGCAATTTTGGTCACTGTGAGGGTTTAAAAAGTGGTTATTCAACATGAGGCCCGATCCAAATGACATTTTGAATCATTTTTGGTAGAGTCCAAAAAATTCATTTTCTGATGAAAAACGATGACCCCGGACCAGTCGAACGTTGAAAAAATGGTCAATATTGATGAAATTTTAATATTTAATCTTTTGACTTTAAATGACGGTTGGATGTGAGTTATTACTTTTTCAACTAAAATAAGTGTGTTTAAAGTCATTTCTGTGCCTGAAATTGGTCAAAATTGAAGATTTTGAGTAAGCAAAACTCTGTAAAAATGGCAGTTTTGGTCACTGTGAGGGTTTAAAAAGTGGTTATTCAACATGAGGCCCGATCCAAATGACATTTTGAATTATTTTTGGTAGAGTCCAAAAAATCAATTTTCTGATGAAAAACGATGACCCCGGACCAGTCGAACGTTGAAAAAATGGTCAATATTGATGAAATTTTAATATTTAATCTTTTGACTTTAAATGACGGTTGGATGTGAGTTATTACTTTTTCAACTAAAATAAGTGTGTTTAAAGTCATTTCTGTGCCTGAAATTGGTCAAAATTGAAGATTTTGAGTAAGCAAAACTCTGTAAAAATTGCAGTTTTGGTCACTGTGAGGGTTTAAAAAGTGGTTATCAACATGAGGCCCGATCCAAATGACATTTTGAATCATTTTTGGTAGAGTCCAAAAAATCAATTTTCTGATGAAAAACGATGACCCCGGACCAGTCGAACGTTGAAAAAATGGTCAATATTGATGAAATTTTAACATTTAATCTTTTGACTTTAAATGACGGTTGGATGTGAGTTATTACTTTTTCAACTAAAATAAGTGTGTTTAAAGTCATTTCTGTGCCTGAAATTGGTCAAAATTGAAGATTTTGAGTAAGCAAAACTCTGTAAAAATGGCAGTTTTGGTCACTGTGAGGGTTTAAAAAGTGGTTATTCAACATGAGGCCTGATCCAAATGACATTTTGAATCATTTTTGGTAGAGTCCAAAAAATCAATTTTCTGATGAAAAACGATGACCCCGGACCAGTCGAACGTTGAAAAAATGGTCAATATTGATGAAATTTTAACATTTAATCTTTTGACTTTAAATGACGGTTGGATGTGAGTTATTACTTTTTCAACTAAAATAAGTGTGTTTAAAGTCATTTCTGTGCCTGAAATTGGTCAAAATTGAAGATTTTGAGTAAGCAAAACTCTGTAAAAATGGCAATTTTGGTCACTGTGAGGGTTTAAAAAGTGGTTATTCAACATGAGGCCCGATCCAAATGACATTTTGAATCATTTTTGGTAGAGTCCAAAAAATTCATTTTCTGATGAAAAACGATGACCCCGGACCAGTCGAACGTTGAAAAAATGGTCAATATTGATGAAATTTTAACATTTAATCTTTTGACTTTAAATGACGGTTGGATGTGAGTTATTACTTTTTCAACTAAAATAAGTGTGTTTAAAGTCATTTCTGTGCCTGAAATTGGTCAAAATTGAAGATTTTGAGTAAGCAAAACTCTGTAAAAATGGCAATTTTGGTCACTGTGAGGGTTTAAAAAGTGGTTATTCAACATGAGGCCCGATCCAAATGACATTTTGAATCATTTTTGGTAGAGTCCAAAAAATCAATTTTCTGATGAAAAACGATGACCCCGGACCAGTCGAACGTTGAAAAAATGGTCAATATTGATGAAATTTTAATATTTAATCTTTTCACTTTAAATGACGGTTGGATGTGAGTTATTACTTTTTCAACTAAAATAAGTGTGTTTAAAGTCATTTCTGTGCCTGAAATTGGTCAAAATTGAAGATTTTGAGTAAGCAAAACTCTGTAAAAATGGCAATTTTGGTCACTGTGAGGGTTTAAAAAGTGGTTATTCAACATGAGGCCCGATCCAAATGACATTTTGAATCATTTTTGGTAGAGTCCAAAAAATCAATTTTCTGATGAAAAACGATGACCCCGGACCAGTCGAACGTTGAAAAAATGGTCAATATTGATGAAATTTTAATATTTAATCTTTTGACTTTAAATGACGGTTGGATGTGAGTTATTACTTTTTCAACTAAAATAAGTGTGTTTAAAGTCATTTCTGTGCCTGAAATTGGTCAAAATTGAAGATTTTGAGTAAGCAAAACTCTGTAAAAATTGCAGTTTTGGTCACTGTGAGGGTTTAAAAAGTGGTTATCAACATGAGGCCCGATCCAAATGACATTTTGAATCATTTTTGGTAGAGTCCAAAAAATCAATTTTCTGATGAAAAACGATGACCCCGGACCAGTCGAACGTTGAAAAAATGGTCAATATTGATGAAATTTTAACATTTAATCTTTTGACTTTAAATGACGGTTGGATGTGAGTTATTACTTTTTCAACTAAAATAAGTGTGTTTAAAGTCATTTCTGTGCCTGAAATTGGTCAAAATTGAAGATTTTGAGTAAGCAAAACTCTGTAAAAATGGCAGTTTTGGTCACTGTGAGGGTTTAAAAAGTGGTTATTCAACATGAGGCCTGATCCAAATGACATTTTGAATCATTTTTGGTAGAGTCCAAAAAATCAATTTTCTGATGAAAAACGATGACCCCGGACCAGTCGAACGTTGAAAAAATGGTCAATATTGATGAAATTTTAACATTTAATCTTTTGACTTTAAATGACGGTTGGATGTGAGTTATTACTTTTTCAACTAAAATAAGTGTGTTTAAAGTCATTTCTGTGCCTGAAATTGGTCAAAATTGAAGATTTTGAGTAAGCAAAACTCTGTAAAAATGGCAATTTTGGTCACTGTGAGGGTTTAAAAAGTGGTTATTCAACATGAGGCCCGATCCAAATGACATTTTGAATCATTTTTGGTAGAGTCCAAAAAATTCATTTTCTGATGAAAAACGATGACCCCGGACCAGTCGAACGTTGAAAAAATGGTCAATATTGATGAAATTTTAATATTTAATCTTTTGACTTTAAATGACGGTTGGATGTGAGTTATTACTTTTTCAACTAAAATAAGTGTGTTTAAAGTCATTTCTGTGCCTGAAATTGGTCAAAATTGAAGATTTTGAGTAAGCAAAACTCTGTAAAAATGGCAGTTTTGGTCACTGTGAGGGTTTAAAAAGTGGTTATTCAACATGAGGCCCGATCCAAATGACATTTTGAATTATTTTTGGTAGAGTCCAAAAAATCAATTTTCTGATGAAAAACGATGACCCCGGACCAGTCGAACGTTGAAAAAATGGTCAATATTGATGAAATTTTAACATTTAATCTTTTGACTTTAAATGACGGTTGGATGTGAGTTATTACTTTTTCAACTAAAATAAGTGTGTTTAAAGTCATTTCTGTGCCTGAAATTGGTCAAAATTGAAGATTTTGAGTAAGCAAAACTCTGTAAAAATGGCAATTTTGGTCACTGTGAGGGTTTAAAAAGTGGTTATTCAACATGAGGCCCGATCCAAATGACATTTTGAATCATTTTTGGTAGAGTCCAAAAAATCCATTTTCTGATGAAAAACGATGACCCCGGACCAGTCGAACGTTGAAAAAATGGTCAATATTGATGAAATTTTAACATTTAATCTTTTGACTTTAAATGACGGTTGGATGTGAGTTATTACTTTTTCAACTAAAATAAGTGTGTTTAAAGTCATTTCTGTGCCTGAAATTGGTCAAAATTGAAGATTTTGAGTAAGCAAAACTCTGTAAAAATGGCAATTTTGGTCACTGTGAGGGTTTAAAAAGTGGTTATTCAACATGAGGCCCGATCCAAATGACATTTTGAATCATTTTTGGTAGAGTCCAAAAAATTCATTTTCTGATGAAAAACGATGACCCCGGACCAGTCGAACGTTGAAAAAATGGTTAATATTGATGAAATTTTAATATTTAATCTTTTGACTTTAAATGACGGTTGGATGTGAGTTATTACTTTTTCAACTAAAATAAGTGTGTTTAAAGTCATTTCTGTGCCTGAAATTGGTCAAAATTGAAGATTTTGAGTAAGCAAAACTCTGTAAAAATGGCAGTTTTGGTCACTGTGAGGGTTTAAAAAGTGGTTATTCAACATGAGGCCCGATCCAAATGACATTTTGAATTATTTTTGGTAGAGTCCAAAAAATCAATTTTCTGATGAAAAACGATGACCCCGGACCAGTCGAACGTTGAAAAAATGGTCAATATTGATGAAATTTTAACATTTAATCTTTTGACTTTAAATGACGGTTGGATGTGAGTTATTACTTTTTCAACTAAAATAAGTGTGTTTAAAGTCATTTCTGTGCCTGAAATTGGTCAAAATTGAAGATTTTGAGTAAGCAAAACTCTGTAAAAATGGCAATTTTGGTCACTGTGAGGGTTTAAAAAGTGGTTATTCAACATGAGGCCCGATCCAAATGACATTTTGAATCATTTTTGGTAGAGTCCAAAAAATCAATTTTCTGATGAAAAACGATGACCCTGGACCAGTCGAACGTTGAAAAAATGGTCAATATTGATGAAATTTTAACATATAATCTTTTGACTTTACATGATGGTTGGATGTGAGTTATTACTTTTTCAACTAAAATAAGTGTGTTTAAAGTCATTTCTGTGCCTGAAATTGGTCAAAATTGAAGATTTTGAGTAAGCAAAACTCTGTAAAAATGGCAGTTTTGGTCACTGTGAGGGTTTAAAAAGTGGTTATTCAACATGAGGCCTGATCCAAATGACATTTTGAATCATTTTTGGTAGAGTCCAAAAAATTCATTTTCTGATGAAAAACGATGACCCCGGACCAGTCGAACATTGAAAAAATGGTCAATATTGATGAAATTTTAACATTTAATCTTTTGACTTTAAATGACGGTTGGATGTGAGTTATTACTTTTTCAACTAAAATAAGTGTGTTTAAAGTCATTTCTGTGCCTGAAATTGGTCAAAATTGAAGAGTTTGAGTAAGCAAAACTCTGTAAAAATGGCAATTTTGGTCACTGTGAGGGTTTAAAAAGTGGTTATTCAACATGAGGCCCGACCCAAATGACATTTTGAATCATTTTTGGTAGAGTCCAAAAAATCCATTTTCTGATGAAAAACGATGACCCCGGACCAGTCGAACGTTGAAAAAATGGTCAATATTGATGAAATTTTAACATTTAATCTTTTGACTTTAAATGACGGTTGGATGTCAGTTATTACTTTTTCAACTAAAATAAGTGTGTTTAAAGTCATTTCTGTGCCTGAAATTGGTCAAAATTGAAGATTTTGAGTAAGCAAAACTCTGTAAAAATGGCAGTTTCGGTCACTGTGAGGGTTTAAAAAGTGGTTATTCAACATGAGGCCCGATCCAAATGACATTTTGAATCATTTTTGGTAGAGTCCAAAAAATCAATTTTCTGATGAAAAACGATAACCCCGGACCAGTCGAACGTTGAAAAAATGGTCAATATTGATGAAATTTTAACATTTAATCTTTTGACTTTAAATGACGGTTGGATGTCAGTTATTACTTTTTCAACTAAAATAAGTGTGTTTAAAGTCATTTCTGTGCCTGAAATTGGTCAAAATTGAAGATTTTGAGTAAGCAAAACTCTGTAAAAATGGCAGTTTTGGTCACTGTGAGGGTTTAAAAAGTGGTTATTCAACATGAGGCCTGATCCAAATGACATTTTGAATCATTTTTGGTAGAGTCCTAAAAATCAATTTTCTGATGAAAAACGATGACCCCGGACCAGTCGAACATTGAAAAAATGGTCAATATTGATGAAATTTTAACATTTAATCTTTTGACTTTAAATGACGGTTGGATGTGAGTTATTACTTTTTCAACTAAAATAAGTGTGTTTAAAGTCATTTCTGTGCCTGAAATTGGTCAAAATTGAAGATTTTGAGTAAGCAAAACTCTGTAAAAATGGCAATTTTGGTCACTGTGAGGGTTTAAAAAGTGGTTATTCAACATGAGGCCCGTTCCAAATGACATTTTGAATCATTTTTGGTAGAGTCCAAAAAATCAATTTTCTGATGAAAAACGATGACCCCGGACCAGTCGAACGTTGAAAAAATGGTCAATATTGATGAAATTTTAACATTTAATCTTTTGACTTTAAATGACGGTTGGATGTGAGTTATTAATTTTTCAACTAAAATAAGTGTGTTTAAAGTCATTTCTGTGCCTGAAATTGGTCAAAATTGAAGATTTTGAGTAAGCAAAACTCTGTAAAAATGGCAATTTTGGTCACTGTGAGGGTTTAAAAAGTGGTTATTCAACATGAGGCCCGATCCAAATGACATTTTGAATCATTTTTGGTAGAGTCCAAAAAATCCATTTTCTGATGAAAAACGATGACCCCGGACCAGTCGAACGTTGAAAAAATGGTCAATATTGATGAAATTTTAACATTTAATCTTTTGACTTTAAATGACGGTTGGATGTGAGTTATTACTTTTTCAACTAAAATAAGTGTGTTTAAAGTCATTTCTGTGCCTGAAATTGGTCAAAATTGAAGATTTTGAGTAAGCAAAACTCTGTAAAAATGGCAGTTTTGGTCACTGTGAGGGTTTAAAAAGTGGTTATTCAACATGAGGCCTGGACCAAATGACATTTTGAATCATTTTTGGTAGAGTCCAAAAAATCAATTTTCTGATGAAAACGATGACCCCGGACCAGTCGAACATTGAAAAAATGGTCAATATTGATGAAATTTTAACATTTAATCTTTTGACTTTAAATGACGGTTGGATGTGAGTTATTACTTTTTCAACTAAAATAAGTGTGTTTAAAGTCATTTCTGTGCCTGAAATTGGTCAAAATTGAAGATTTTGAGTAAGCAAAACTCTGTAAAAATGGCAATTTTGGTCACTGTGAGGGTTTAAAAAGTGGTTATTCAACATGAGGCCCGATCCAAATGACATTTTGAATCATTTTTGGTAGAGTCCAAAAAATCAATTTTCTGATGAAAAACGATGACCCCGGACCAGTCGAACGTTGAAAAAATGGTCAATATTGATGAAATTTTAACATTTAATCTTTTGACTTTAAATGACAGTTGGATGTGAGTTATTACTTTTTCAACTAAAATAAGTGTGTTTAAAGTCATTTCTGTGCCTGAAATTGGTCAAAATTGAAGATTTTGAGTAAGCAAAACTCTGTAAAAATGGCAATTTTGGTCACTGTGAGGGTTTAAAAAGTGGTTATTCAACATGAGGCCCGATCCAAATGACATTTTGAATCATTTTTGGTAGAGTCCAAAAAATCAATTTTCTGATGAAAAACGATGACCCCGGACCAGTCGAACGTTGAAAAAATGGTCAATATTGATGAAATTTTAACATTTAATCTTTTGACTTTAAATGACGGTTGGATGTGAGTTATTAATTTTTCAACTAAAATAAGTGTGTTTAAAGTCATTTCTGTGCCTGAAATTGGTCAAAATTGAAGATTTTGAGTAAGCAAAACTCTGTAAAAATGGCAATTTTGGTCACTGTGAGGGTTTAAAAAGTGGTTATTCAACATGAGGCCCGATCCAAATGACATTTTGAATCATTTTTGGTAGAGTCCAAAAAATCAATTTTCTGATGAAAAACGATGACCCCGGACCAGTCGAACGTTGAAAAAATGGTCAATATTGATGAAATTTTAACATTTAATCTTTTGACTTTAAATGACGGTTGGATGTGAGTTATTACTTTTTCAACTAAAATAAGTGTGTTTAAAGTCATTTCTGTGCCTGAAATTGGTCAAAATTGAAGATTTTGAGTAAGCAAAACTCTGTAAAAATGGCAATTTTGGTCACTGTGAGGGTTTAAAAAGTGGTTATTCAACATGAGGCCCGATCCAAATGACATTTTGAATCATTTTTGGTAGAGTCCAAAAAATCCATTTTCTGATGAAAAACGATGACCCCGGACCAGTCGAACGTTGAAAAAATGGTCAATATTGATGAAATTTTAACATTTAATCTTTTGACTTTAAATGACGGTTGGATGTGAGTTATTACTTTTTCAACTAAAATAAGTGTGTTTAAAGTCATTTCTGTGCCTGAAATTGGTCAAAATTGAAGATTTTGAGTAAGCAAAACTCTGTAAAAATGGCAGTTTTGGTCACTGTGAGGGTTTAAAAAGTGGTTATTCAACATGAGGCCTGGACCAAATGACATTTTGAATCATTTTTGGTAGAGTCCAAAAAATCAATTTTCTGATGAAAACGATGACCCCGGACCAGTCGAACATTGAAAAAATGGTCAATATTGATGAAATTTTAACATTTAATCTTTTGACTTTAAATGACGGTTGGATGTGAGTTATTACTTTTTCAACTAAAATAAGTGTGTTTAAAGTCATTTCTGTGCCTGAAATTGGTCAAAATTGAAGATTTTGAGTAAGCAAAACTCTGTAAAAATGGCAATTTTGGTCACTGTGAGGGTTTAAAAAGTGGTTATTCAACATGAGGCCCGATCCAAATGACATTTTGAATCATTTTTGGTAGAGTCCAAAAAATCAATTTTCTGATGGAAAACGATGACCCCGGACCAGTCGAACGTTGAAAAAATGGTCAATATTGATGAAATTTTAACATTTAATCTTTTGACTTTAAATGACAGTTGGATGTGAGTTATTACTTTTTCAACTAAAATAAGTGTGTTTAAAGTCATTTCTGTGCCTGAAATTGGTCAAAATTGAAGATTTTGAGTAAGCAAAACTCTGTAAAAATGGCAATTTTGGTCACTGTGAGGGTTTAAAAAGTGGTTATTCAACATGAGGCCCGATCCAAATGACATTTTGAATCATTTTTGGTAGAGTCCAAAAAATCAATTTTCTGATGAAAAACGATGACCCCGGACCAGTCGAAGGTTGAAAAAATGGTCAATATTGATGAAATTTTAACATTTAATCTTTTGACTTTAAATGACGGTTGGATGTGAGTTATTAATTTTTCAACTAAAATAAGTGTGTTTAAAGTCATTTCTGTGCCTGAAATTGGTCAAAATTGAAGATTTTGAGTAAGCAAAACTTTGTAAAAATGGCAATTTTGGTCACTGTGAGGGTTTAAAAAGTGGTTATTCAACATGAGGCCCGATCCAAATGACATTTTGAATCATTTTTGGTAGAGTCCAAAAAATCAATTTTCTGATGAAAAACGATGACCCCGGACCAGTCGAACGTTGAAAAAATGGTCAATATTGATGAAATTTTAACATTTAATCTTTTGACTTTAAATGACGGTTGGATGTGAGTTATTAATTTTTCAAATAAAATAAGTGTATTTAAAGTCATTTCTGTGCCTGAAATTGGTCAAAATTGAAGATTTTGAGTAAGCAAAACTCTGTAAAAATGGCAATTTTGGTCACTGTGAGGGTTTAAAAAGTGGTTATTCAACATGAGGCCCGATCCAAATGACATTTTGAATCATTTTTGGTAGAGTCCAAAAAATCAATTTTCTGATGAAAAACGATGACCCCGGACCAGTCGAACGTTGAAAAAATGGTCAATATTGATGAAATTTTAATATTTAATCTTTTGACTTTAAATGACGGTTGGATGTGAGTTATTACTTTTTCAACTAAAATAAGTGTGTTTAAAGTCATTTCTGTGCCTGAAATTGGTCAAAATTGAAGATTTTGAGTAAGCAAAACTCTGTAAAAATGGCAGTTTTGGTCACTGTGAGGGTTTAAAAAGTGGTTATTCAACATGAGGCCCGATCCAAATGACATTTTGAATTATTTTTGGTAGAGTCCAAAAAATCAATTTTCTGATGAAAAACGATGACCCCGGACCAGTCGAACGTTGAAAAAATGGTCAATATTGATGAAATTTTAACATTTAATCTTTTGACTTTAAATGACGGTTGGATGTGAGTTATTACTTTTTCAACTAAAATAAGTGTGTTTAAAGTCATTTCTGTGCCTGAAATTGGTCAAAATTGAAGATTTTGAGTAAGCAAAACTCTGTAAAAATGGCAATTTTGGTCACTGTGAGGGTTTAAAAAGTGGTTATTCAACATGAGGCCCGATCCAAATGACATTTTGAATCATTTTTGGTAGAGTCCAAAAAATCCATTTTCTGATGAAAAACGATGACCCCGGACCAGTCGAACGTTGAAAAAATGGTCAATATTGATGAAATTTTAACATTTAATCTTTTGACTTTAAATGACGGTTGGATGTGAGTTATTACTTTTTCAACTAAAATAAGTGTGTTTAAAGTCATTTCTGTGCCTGAAATTGGTCAAAATTGAAGATTTTGAGTAAGCAAAACTCTGTAAAAATGGCAATTTTGGTCACTGTGAGGGTTTAAAAAGTGGTTATTCAACATGAGGCCCGATCCAAATGACATTTTGAATCATTTTTGGTAGAGTCCAAAAAATTCATTTTCTGATGAAAAACGATGACCCCGGACCAGTCGAACGTTGAAAAAATGGTTAATATTGATGAAATTTTAATATTTAATCTTTTGACTTTAAATGACGGTTGGATGTGAGTTATTACTTTTTCAACTAAAATAAGTGTGTTTAAAGTCATTTCTGTGCCTGAAATTGGTCAAAATTGAAGATTTTGAGTAAGCAAAACTCTGTAAAAATGGCAGTTTTGGTCACTGTGAGGGTTTAAAAAGTGGTTATTCAACATGAGGCCCGATCCAAATGACATTTTGAATCATTTTTGGTAGAGTCCAAAAAATCAATTTTCTGATGAAAAACGATGACCCTGGACCAGTCGAACGTTGAAAAAATGGTCAATATTGATGACATTTTAACATATAATCTTTTGACTTTACATGATGGTTGGATGTGAGTTATTACTTTTTCAACTAAAATAAGTGTGTTTAAAGTCATTTCTGTGCCTGAAATTGGTCAAAATTGAAGATTTTGAGTAAGCAAAACTCTGTAAAAATGGCAGTTTTGGTCACTGTGAGGGTTTAAAAAGTGGTTATTCAACATGAGGCCTGATCCAAATGACATTTTGAATCATTTTTGGTAGAGTCCAAAAAATTCATTTTCTGATGAAAAACGATGACCCCGGACCAGTCGAACATTGAAAAAATGGTCAATATTGATGAAATTTTAACATTTAATCTTTTGACTTTAAATGACGGTTGGATGTGAGTTATTACTTTTTCAACTAAAATAAGTGTGTTTAAAGTCATTTCTGTGCCTGAAATTGGTCAAAATTGAAGATTTTGAGTAAGCAAAACTCTGTAAAAATGGCAGTTTTGGTCACTGTGAGGGTTTAAAAAGGGGTTATTCAACATGAGGCCCGATCCAAATGACATTTTGAATCATTTTTGGTAGAGTCCAAAAAATCAATTTTCTGATGAAAAACGATGACCCCGGACCAGTCGAACGTTGAAAAAATGGTCAATATTGATGAAATTTTAACATTCAATCTTTTGACTTTAAATGGCGGTTGGATGTGAGTTATTACTTTTTCAACTAAAATAAGTGTGTTTAAAGTCATTTCTGTGCCTGAAATTGGTCAAAATTGAAGATTTTGAGTAAGCAAAACTCTGTAAAAATGGCAGTTTTGGTCACTGTGAGGGTTTAAAAAGTGGTTATTCAACATGAGGCCCGATCCAAATGACATTTTGAATCATTTTTGGTAGAGTCCAAAAAATCAATTTTCTGATGAAAAACGATGACCCTTGACCAGTTGAACGTTGAAAAAATGGTTTATATTGATGAAATTTTAACATTTAATCTTTTGACTTTAAATGACGGTTGGATGTGAGTTATTACTTTTTCAACTAAAATAAGTGTGTTTAAAGTCATTTCTGTGCCTGAAATTGGTCAAAATTGAAGATTTTGAGTAAGCAAAACTCTGTAAAAATGGCAATTTTGGTCACTGTGAGGGTTTAAAAAGTGGTTATTCAACATGAGGCCCGATCCAAATGACATTTTGAATCATTTTTGGTAGAGTCCAAAAAATCAATTTTCTGATGAAAAACGATGACCCCGGACCAGTCGAACGTTGAAAAAATGGTCAATATTGATGAAATTTTAACATTTGATCTTTTGACTTTAAATGACGGTTGGATGTGAGTTATTAATTTTTCAACTAAAATAAGTGTGTTTAAAGTCATTTCTGTGCCTGAAATTGGTCAAAATTGAAGATTTTGAGTAAGCAAAACTCTGTAAAAATGGCAATTTTGGTCACTGTGAGGGTTTAAAAAGTGGTTATTCAACATGAGGCCCGATCCAAATGACATTTTGAATCATTTATGGTAGAGTCCAAAAAATCAATTTTCTGATGAAAAACGATGACCCCGGACCAGTCGAACGTTGAAAAAATGGTCAATATTGATGAAATTTTAACATTTAATCTTTTGACTTTAAATGACGGTTGGATGTGAGTTATTACTTTTTCAACTAAAATAAGTGTGTTTAAAGTCATTTCTGTGCCTGAAATTGGTCAAAATTGAAGATTTTGAGTAAGCAAAACTCTGTAAAAATGGCAGTTTTGGTCACTGTGAGGGTTTAAAAAGTGGTTATTCAACATGAGGCCCGATCCAAATGACATTTTTAATCATTTTTGGTAGAGTCCAAAAAATCAATTTTCTGATGAAAAACGATGACCCTTGACCAGTTGAACGTTGAAAAAATGGTTTATATTGATGAAATTTTAACATTTAATCTTTTGACTTTAAATGACGGTTGGATGTGAGTTATTACTTTTTCAACTAAAATAAGTGTGTTTAAAGTCATTTCTGTGCCTGAAATTGGTCAAAATTGAAGATTTTGAGTAAGCAAAACTCTGTAAAAATGGCAGTTTTGGTCACTGTGAGGGTTTAAAAAGTGGTTATTCAACATGAGGCCCGATCCAAATGACATTTTGAATTATTTTTGGTAGAGTCCAAAAAATCAATTTTCTGATGAAAAACGATGACCCCGGACCAGTCGAACGTTGAAAAAATGGTCAATATTGATGAAATTTTAACATTTAATCTTTTGACTTTAAATGACGGTTGGATGTGAGTTATTACTTTTTCAACTAAAATAAGTGTGTTTAAAGTCATTTCTGTGCCTGAAATTGGTCAAAATTGAAGATTTTGAGTAAGCAAAACTCTGTAAAAATGGCAATTTTGGTCACTGTGAGGGTTTAAAAAGTGGTTATTCAACATGAGGCCCGATCCAAATGACATTTTGAATCATTTTTGGTAGAGTCCAAAAAATCCATTTTCTGATGAAAAACGATGACCCCGGACCAGTCGAACGTTGAAAAAATGGTCAATATTGATGAAATTTTAACATTTAATCTTTTGACTTTAAATGACGGTTGGATGTGAGTTATTACTTTTTCAACTAAAATAAGTGTGTTTAAAGTCATTTCTGTGCCTGAAATTGGTCAAAATTGAAGATTTTGAGTAAGCAAAACTCTGTAAAAATGGCAATTTTGGTCACTGTGAGGGTTTAAAAAGTAGTTATTCAACATGAGGCCCGATCCAAATGACATTTTGAATCATTTTTGGTAGAGTCCAAAAAATTCATTTTCTGATGAAAAACGATGACCCCGGACCAGTCGAACGTTGAAAAAATGGTCAATATTGATGAAATTTTAACATTTAATCTTTTGACTTTAAATGACGGTTGGATGTGAGTTATTACTTTTTCAACTAAAATAAGTGTGTTTAAAGTCATTTCTGTGCCTGAAATTGGTCAAAATTGAAGATTTTGAGTAAGCAAAACTCTGTAAAAATGGCAGTTTTGGTCACTGTGAGGGTTTAAAAAGTGGTTATTCAACATGAGGCCCGATCCAAATGACATTTTGAATCATTTTTGGTAGAGTCCAAAAAATCAATTTTCTGATGAAAAACGATGACCCCGGACCAGTCGAACGTTGAAAAAATGGTCAATATGGATGAAATTTTAACATTTAATCTTTTGACTTTAAATGACGGTTGGATGTGAGTTATTACTTTTTCAACTAAAATAAGTGTGTTTAAAGTCATTTCTGTGCCTGAAATATGTCAAAATTGAAGATTTTGAGTAAGCAAAACTCTGTAAAAATTGCAGTTTTGGTCACTGTGAGGGTTTAAAAAGTGGTTATTCAACATGAGGCCTGATCCAAATGACATTTTGAATCATTTTTGGTAGAGTCCAAAAAATCAATTTTCTGATGAAAAACGATAACCCCGGACCAGTCGAACGTTGAAAAAATGGTCAATATTGATGAAATTTTAACATTTAATCTTTTGACTTTAAATGACGGTTGGATGTCAGTTATTACTTTTTCAACTAAAATAAGTGTGTTTAAAGTCATTTCTGTGCCTGAAATTGGTCAAAATTGAAGATTTTGAGTAAGCAAAACTCTGTAAAAATGGCAATTTTGGTCACTGTGAGGGTTTAAAAAGTGGTTATTCAACATGAGGCCCGATCCAAATGACATTTTGAATCATTTTTGGTAGAGTCCAAAAAATCAATTTTCTGATGAAAAACGATGACCCTTGACCAGTTGAACGTTGAAAAAATGGTTTATATTGATGAAATTTTAACATTTAATCTTTTGACTTTAAATGACGGTTGGATGTGAGTTATTACTTTTTCAACTAAAATAAGTGTGTTTAAAGTCATTTCTGTGCCTGAAATTGGTCAAAATTGAAGATTTTGAGTAAGCAAAACTCTGTAAAAATGGCAGTTTTGGTCACTGTGAGGGTTTAAAAAGTGGTTATTCAACATGAGGCCCGATCCAAATGACATTTTGAATTATTTTTGGTAGAGTCCAAAAAATCAATTTTTTGATGAAAAACGATGACCCCGGACCAGTCGAACGTTGAAAAAATGGTCAATATTGATGAAATTTTAACATTTAATCTTTTGACTTTAAATGACGGTTGGATGTGAGTTATTACTTTTTCAACTAAAATAAGTGTGTTTAAAGTCATTTCTGTGCCTGAAATTGGTCAAAATTGAAGATTTTGAGTAAGCAAAACTCTGTAAAAATGGCAATTTTGGTCACTGTGAGGGTTTAAAAAGTGGTTATTCAACATGAGGCCCGATCCAAATGACATTTTGAATCATTTTTGGTAGAGTCCAAAAAATCCATTTTCTGATGAAAAACGATGACCCCGGACCAGTCGAACGTTGAAAAAATGGTCAATATTGATGAAATTTTAACATTTAATCTTTTGACTTTAAATGACGGTTGGATGTGAGTTATTACTTTTTCAACTAAAATAAGTGTGTTTAAAGTCATTTCTGTGCCTGAAATTGGTCAAAATTGAAGATTTTGAGTAAGCAAAACTCTGTAAAAATGGCAATTTTGGTCACTGTGAGGGTTTAAAAAGTAGTTATTCAACATGAGGCCCGATCCAAATGACATTTTGAATCATTTTTGGTAGAGTCCAAAAAATTCATTTTCTGATGAAAAACGATGACCCCGGACCAGTCGAACGTTGAAAAAATGGTCAATATTGATGAAATTTTAACATTTAATCTTTTGACTTTAAATGACGGTTGGATGTGAGGTATTACTTTTTCAACTAAAATAAGTGTGTTTAAAGTCATTTCTGTGCCTGAAATTGGTCAAAATTGAAGATTTTGAGTAAGCAAAACTCTGTAAAAATGGCAATTTTGGTCACTGTGAGGGTTTAAAAAGTGGTTATTCAACATGAGGCCCGATCCAAATGACATTTTGAATCATTTTTGGTAGAGTCCAAAAAATTCATTTTCTGATGAAAAACGATGACCCCGGACCAGTCGAACGTTGAAAAAATGGTTAATATTGATGAAATTTTAATATTTAATCTTTTGACTTTAAATGACGGTTGGATGTGAGTTATTACTTTTTCAACTAAAATAAGTGTGTTTAAAGTCATTTCTGTGCCTGAAATTGGTCAAAATTGAAGATTTTGAGTAAGCAAAACTCTGTAAAAATGGCAGTTTTGGTCACTGTGAGGGTTTAAAAAGTGGTTATTCAACATGAGGCCCGATCCAAATGACATTTTGAATCATTTTTGGTAGAGTCCAAAAAATCAATTTTCTGATGAAAAACGATGACCCCGGACCAGTCGAACGTTGAAAAAATGGTCAATATGGATGAAATTTTAACATTTAATCTTTTGACTTTAAATGACGGTTGGATGTGAGTTATTACTTTTTCAACTAAAATAAGTGTGTTTAAAGTCATTTCTGTGCCTGAAATAGGTCAAAATTGAAGATTTTGAGTAAGCAAAACTCTGTAAAAATGGCAGTTTTGGTCACTGTGAGGGTTTAAAAAGTGGTTATTCAACATGAGGCCTGATCCAAATGACATTTTGAATCATTTTTGGTAGAGTCCAAAAAATCAATTTTCTGATGAAAAACGATAACCCCGGACCAGTCGAACGTTGAAAAAATGGTCAATATTGATGAAATTTTAACATTTAATCTTTTGACTTTAAATGACGGTTGGATGTCAGTTATTACTTTTTCAACTAAAATAAGTGTGTTTAAAGTCATTTCTGTGCCTGAAATTGGTCAAAATTGAAGATTTTGAGTAAGCAAAACTCTGTAAAAATGGCAATTTTGGTCACTGTGAGGGTTTAAAAAGTGGTTATTCAACATGAGGCCCGATCCAAATGACATTTTGAATCATTTTTGGTAGAGTCCAAAAAATCCATTTTCTGATGAAAAACGATGACCCCGGACCAGTCGAACGTTGAAAAAATGGTCAATATTGATGAAATTTTAACATTTAATCTTTTGACTTTAAATGACGGTTGGATGTGAGTTATTACTTTTTCAACTAAAATAAGTGTGTTTAAAGTCATTTCTGTGCCTGAAATTGGTCAAAATTGAAGATTTTGAGTAAGCAAAACTCTGTAAAAATGGCAATTTTGGTCACTGTGAGGGTTTAAAAAGTGGTTATTCAACATGAGGCCCGATCCAAATGACATTTTGAATCATTTTTGGTAGAGTCCAAAAAATCAATTTTCTGATGAAAAACGATGACCCCGGACCAGTCGAACGTTGAAAAAATGGTCAATATTGATGAAATTTTAATATTTAATCTTTTCACTTTAAATGATGGTTGGATGTGAGTTATTACTTTTTCAACTAAAATAAGTGTGTTTAAAGTCATTTCTGTGCCTGAAATTGGTCAAATTGAAGATTTTGAGTAAGCAAAACTCTGTAAAAATGGCAATTTTGGTCACTGTGAGGGTTTAAAAAGTGGTTATTCAACATGAGGCCCGATCCAAATGACATTTTGAATCATTTTTGGTAGAGTCCAAAAAATCCATTTTCTGATGAAAAACGATGACCCCGGACCAGTCGAACGTTGAAAAAATTGTCAATATTGATGAAATTTTAACATTTAATCTTTTGACTTTAAATGACGGTTGGATGTGAGTTATTACTTTTTCAACTAAAATAAGTGTATTTAAAGTCATTTCTGTGCCTGAAATTGGTCAAAATTGAAGATTTTGAGTAAGCAAAACTCTGTAAAAATGGCAATTTTGGTCACTGTGAGGGTTTAAAAAGTGGTTATTCAACATGAGGCCCGATCCAAATGACATTTTGAATCATTTTTGGTAGAGTCCAAAAAATCAATTTTCTGATGAAAAACGATGACCCCGGACCAGTCGAACGTTGAAAAAATGGTCAATATTGATGAAATTTTAACATTTAATATTTTGACTTTAAATGACGGTTGGATGTGAGTTATTACTTTTTCAACTAAAATAAGTGTGTTTAAAGTCATTTCTGTGCCTGAAATTGGTCAAAATTGAAGATTTTGAGTAAGCAAAACTCTGTAAAAATGGCAGTTTTGGTCACTGTGAGGGTTTAAAAAGTGGTTATTCAACATGAGGCCTGATCCAAATGACATTTTGAATCATTTTTGGTAGAGTCCAAAAAATCAATTTTCTGATGAAAAACGATGACCCCGGACCAGTCGAACATTGAAAAAATGGTCAATATTGATGAAATTTTAACATTTAATCTTTTGACTTTAAATGACGGTTGGATGTGAGTTATTACTTTTTCAACTAAAATAAGTGTGTTTAAAGTCATTTCTGTGCCTGAAATTGGTCAAAATTGAAGATTTTGAGTAAGCAAAACTCTGTAAAAATGGCAATTTTGGTCACTGTGAGGGTTTAAAAAGTGGTTATTCAACATGAGGCCCGATCCAAATGACATTTTGAATCATTTTTGGTAGAGTCCAAAAAATCAATTTTCTGATGAAAAACGATGACCCCGGACCAGTCGAACGTTGAAAAAATGGTCAATATTGATGAAATTTTAACATTTAATCTTTTGACTTTAAATGACGGTTGGATGTGAGTTATTACTTTTTCAACTAAAATAAGTGTGTTTAAAGTCATTTCTGTGCCTGAAATTGGTCAAAATTGAAGATTTTGAGTAAGCAAAACTCTGTAAAAATGGCAATTTTGGTCACTGTGAGGGTTTAAAAAGTGGTTATTCAACATGAGGCCCGATCCAAATGACATTTTGAATCATTTTTGGTAGAGTCCAAAAAAATCAATTTTCTGATGAAAAACGATGACCCCGGACCAGTCGAACGTTGAAAAAATGGTCAATATTGATGAAATTTTAACATTTAATCTTTTGACTTTAAATGACGGTTGGATGTGAGTTATTAATTTTTCAACTAAAATAAGTGTGCTTAAAGTCATTTCTGTGCCTGAAATTGGTCAAAATTGAAGATTTTGAGTAAGCAAAACTCTGTAAAAATGGCAATTTTGGTCACTGTGAGGGTTTAAAAAGTGGTTATTCAACATGAGGCCCGATCCAAATGACATTTTGAATCATTTTTGGTAGAGTCCAAAAAATCAATTTTCTGATGAAAAACGATGACCCCGGACCAGTCGAACGTTGAAAAAATGGTCAATATTGATGAAATTTTAACATTTAATCTTTTGACTTTAAATGACGGTTGGATGTGAGTTATTACTTTTTCAACTAAAATAAGTGTGTTTAAAGTCATTTCTGTGCCTGAAATTGGTCAAAATTGAAGATTTTGAGTAAGCAAAACTCTGTAAAAATGGCAATTTTGGTCACTGTGAGGGTTTAAAAAGTGGTTATTCAACATGAGGCCCGATCCAAATGACATTTTGAATCATTTTTGGTAGAGTCCAAAAAATCAATTTTCTGATGAAAAACGATGACCCCGGACCAGTCGAACGTTGAAAAAATGGTCAATATTGATGAAATTTAAACATTTAATCTTTTGACTTTAAATGACAGTTGGATGTGAGTTATTACTTTTTCAACTAAAATAAGTGTGTTGAAAGTCATTTCTGTGCCTGAAATTGGTCAAAATTGAAGATTTTGAGTAAGCAAAACTCTGTAAAAATGGCAGTTTTGGTCACTGTGAGGGTTTAAAAAGTGGTTATTCAACATGAGGCCTGATCCAAATGACATGTTGAATCATTTTTGGTAGAGTCCAAAAAATCCATTTTCTGATGAAAAACGATGACCCCGGACCAGTCGAACGTTGAAAAAATGGTCAATATTGATGACATTTTAACATTTAATCTTTTGACTTTAAATGACGGTTGGATGTGAGTTATTACTTTTTCAACTAAAATAAGTGTGTTTAAAGTCATTTCTGTGCCTGAAATTGGTCAAAATTGAAGATTTTGAGTAAGCAAAACTCTGTAAAAATGGCAGTTTTGGTCACTGTGAGGGTTTAAAAAGTGGTTATTCAACATGAGGCCCGATCCAAATGACATTTTGAATCATTTTTGGTAGAGTCCAAAAAATCAATTTTCTGATGAAAAACGATGACCCCGGACCAGTCGAACGTTGAAAAAATGGTCAATATTGATGACATTTTAACATTTAATCTTTTTACTTTAAATGATGGTTGGATGTGAGTTATTACTTTTTCAACTAAAATAAGTGTGTTTAAAGTCATTTCTGTGCCTGAAATCGGTCAAAATTGAAGATTTTGAGTAAGCAAAACTCTGTAAAAATGGCAATTTTGGTCACTGTGAGGGTTTAAAAAGTGGTTATTCAACATGAGGCCCGATCCAAATGACATTTTGAATCATTTGGTAGAGTCCAAAAAATCAATTTTCTGATGAAAAACGATGACCCTGGACCAGTCGAACGTTGAAAAAATGGTCAATATTGATGACATTTTAACATTTAATCTTTTGACTTTAAATGACGGTTGGATGTGAGTTATTACTTTTTCAACTAAAATAAGTGTGTTTAAAGTCATTTCTGTGCCTGAAATTGGTCAAAATTGAAGATTTTGAGTAAGCAAAACTCTGTAAAAATGGCAGTTTTGGTCACTGCGAGGGTTGAAAAAGTGGTTATTCAACATGAGGCCCGATCCAAATGACATTTTGAATCATTTTTGGTAGAGTCCAAAAAAATCAATTTTCTGATGAAAAACGATGACCCCGGACCAGTCGAACGTTGAAAAAATGGTCAATATTGATGAAATTAAAACATTTAATCTTTTGACTTTAAATGACGGTTGGATGTGAGTTATTACTTTTTCAACTAAAATAAGTGTGTTTAAAGTCATTTCTGTGCCTGAAATTGGTCAAAATTGAAGATTTTGAGTAAGCAAATCTCTGTAAAAATTGCAGTTTTGGTCACCGTGAGGGTTTAAAAAGTGGTTATTCAACATGAGGCCCGATCCAAATGACATTTTGAATCATTTTTGGTAGAGTCCAAAAAATCTATTTTCTGATGAAAAACGATGACCCCGGACCAGTCAAACGTTGAAAAAATGGTCAATATTGATGAAATTTTAACATTTAATCTTTTGACTTTAAATGACGGTTGGATGTGAGTTATTACTTTTTCAACTGAAATAAGTGTGTTTAAAGTCATTTCTGTGCCTGAAATTGGTCAAAATTGAAGATTTTGAGTAAGCAAAACTCTGTAAAAATGGCAATTTTGGTCACTGTGAGGGTTTAAAAAGTGGTTATTCAACATGAGGCCCGATCCAAATGACATTTTGAATCATTTTTGGTAGAGTCCAAAAAATCAATTTTCTGATGAAAAACGATGACCCCGGACCAGTCGAACGTTGAAAAAATTGTCAATATTGATGAAATTTTAACATTTAATCTTTTGACTTTAAATGACGGTTGGATGTGAGTTATTACTTTTTCAACTAAAATAAGTGTATTTAAAGTCATTTCTGTGCCTGAAATTGGTCAAAATTGAAGATTTTGAGAAAGCAAAACTCTGTAAAAATGGCAATTTTGGTCACTGTGAGGGTTTAAAAAGTGGTTATTCAACATGAGGCCCGATCCAAATGACATTTTGAATCATTTTTGGTAGAGTCCAAAAAATCAATTTTCTGATGAAAAACGATGACCCCGGACCAGTCGAACGTTGAGAAAATGGTCAATATTGATGAAATTTTAACATTTAATCTTTTGACTTTAAATGACGGTTGGATGTGAGTTATTACTTTTTCAACTAAAATAAGTGTGTTTAAAGTCATTTCTGTGCCTGAAATTGGTCAAAATTGAAGATTTTGAGTAAGCAAAACTCTGTAAAAATGGCAGTTTTGGTCACTGTGAGGGTTTAAAAAGTGGTTATTCAACATGAGGCCCGATCCAAATGACATTTTGAATCATTTTTGGTAGAGTCCAAAAAATCAATTTTCTGATGAAAAACGATGACCCCGGGCCAGTCGAACGTTGAAAAAATGGTCAATATTGATGAAATTTTAACATTTAATCTTTTGACTTTAAATGACAGTTGGATGTGAGTTATTACTTTTTCAACTAAAATAAGTGTGTTTAAAGTCATTTCTGTGCCTGAAATTGGTCAAAATTGAAGATTTTGAGTAAGCAAAACTCTGTAAAAATGGCAATTTTGGTCACTGTGAGGGTTTAAAAAGTGGTTATTCAACATGAGGCCCGATCCAAATGACATTTTTAATCATTTTTGGTAGAGTCCAAAAAATCAATTTTCTGATGAAAAACGATGACCCTTGACCAGTCGAACGTTGAAAAAATGGTCAATATTGATGAAATTTTAACATTTAATCTTTTGACTTTAAATGACGGTTGGATGTGAGTTATTACTTTTTCAACTAAAATAAGTGTGTTTAAAGTCATTTCTGTGCCTGAAATTGGTCAAAATTGAAGATTTTGAGTAAGCAAAACTCTGTAAAAATGGCAGTTTTGGTCACTGTGAGGGTTTAAAAAGTGGTTATTCAACATGAGGCCCGATCCAAATGACATTTTTAATCATTTTTGGTAGAGTCCAAAAAATCAATTTTCTGATGAAAAACGATGACCCTTGACCAGTTGAACGTTGAAAAAATGGTTTATATTGATGAAATTTTAACATTTAATCTTTTGACTTTAAATGACGGTTGGATGTGAGTTATTACTTTTTCAACTAAAATAAGTGTGTTTAAAGTCATTTCTGTGCCTGAAATTGGTCAAAATTGAAGATTTTGAGTAAGCAAAACTCTGTAAAAATGGCAGTTTTGGTCACTGTGAGGGTTTAAAAAGTGGTTATTCAACATGAGGCCCGATCCAAATGACATTTTGAATTATTTTTGGTAGAGTCCAAAAAATCAATTTTCTGATGAAAAACGATGACCCCGGACCAGTCGAACGTTGAAAAAATGGTCAATATTGATGAAATTTTAACATTTAATCTTTTGACTTTAAATGACGGTTGGATGTGAGTTATTACTTTTTCAACTAAAATAAGTGTGTTTAAAGTCATTTCTGTGCCTGAAATTGGTCAAAATTGAAGATTTTGAGTAAGCAAAACTCTGTAAAAATGGCAATTTTGGTCACTGTGAGGGTTTAAAAAGTGGTTATTCAACATGAGGCCCGATCCAAATGACATTTTGAATCATTTTTGGTAGAGTCCAAAAAATCCATTTTCTGATGAAAAACGATGACCCCGGACCAGTCGAACGTTGAAAAAATGGTCAATATTGATGAAATTTTAACATTTAATCTTTTGACTTTAAATGACGGTTGGATGTGAGTTATTACTTTTTCAACTAAAATAAGTGTGTTTAAAGTCATTTCTGTGCCTGAAATTGGTCAAAATTGAAGATTTTGAGTAGCAAAACTCTGTAAAAATGGCAATTTTGGTCACTGTGAGGGTTTAAAAAGTGGTTATTCAACATGAGGCCCGATCCAAATGACATTTTGAATCATTTTTGGTAGAGTCCAAAAAATTCATTTTCTGATGAAAAACGATGACCCCGGACCAGTCGAACGTTGAAAAAATGGTCAATATTGATGAAATTTTAACATTTAATCTTTTGACTTTAAATGACGGTTGGATGTGAGTTATTACTTTTTCAACTAAAATAAGTGTGTTTAAAGTCATTTCTGTGCCTGAAATTGGTCAAAATTGAAGATTTTGAGTAAGCAAAACTCTGTAAAAATGGCAATTTTGGTCACTGTGAGGGTTTAAAAAGTGGTTATTCAACATGAGGCCCGATCCAAATGACATTTTGAATCATTTTTGGTAGAGTCCAAAAAATCCATTTTCTGATGAAAAACGATGACCCCGGACCAGTCGAACGTTGAAAAAATGGTCAATATTGATGAAATTTTAACATTTAATCTTTTGACTTTAAATGACGGTTGGATGTGAGTTATTACTTTTTCAACTAAAATAAGTGTGTTTAAAGTCATTTCTGTGCCTGAAATTGGTCAAAATTGAAGATTTTGAGTAAGCAAAACTCTGTAAAAATGGCAATTTTGGTCACTGTGAGGGTTTAAAAAGTGGTTATTCAACATGAGGCCCGATCCAAATGACATTTTGAATCATTTTTGGTAGAGTCCAAAAAATCAATTTTCTGATGAAAAACGATGACCCCGGACCAGTCGAACGTTGAAAAAATGGTCAATATGGATAAAATTTTAACATTTAATCTTTTGACTTTAAATGACGGTTGGATGTGAGTTATTACTTTTTCAACTAAAATAAGTGTGTTTAAAGTCATTTCTGTGCCTGAAATAGGTCAAAATTGAAGATTTTGAGTAAGCAAAACTCTGTAAAAATGGCAGTTTTGGTCACTGTGAGGGTTTAAAAAGTGTTTATTCAACATGAGGCCTGATCCAAATGACATTTTGAATCATTTTTGGTAGAGTCCAAAAAATCAATTTTCTGATGAAAAACGATAACCCCGGACCAGTCGAACGTTGAAAAAATGGTCAATATTGATGAAATTTTAACATTTAATCTTTTGACTTTAAATGACGGTTGGATGTCAGTTATTACTTTTTCAACTAAAATAAGTGTGTTTAAAGTCATTTCTGTGCCTGAAATTGGTCAAAATTGAAGATTTTGAGTAAGCAAAACTCTGTAAAAATGGCAATTTTGGTCACTGTGAGGGTTTAAAAAGTGGTTATTCAACATGAGGCCCGATCCAAATGACATTTTGAATCATTTTTGGTAGAGTCCAAAAAATCCATTTTCTGATGAAAAACGATGACCCCGGACCAGTCGAACGTTGAAAAAATGGTCAATATTGATGAAATTTTAACATTTAATCTTTTGACTTTAAATGACGGTTGGATGTGAGTTATTACTTTTTCAACTAAAATAAGTGTGTTTAAAGTCATTTCTGTGCCTGAAATTGGTCAAAATTGAAGATTTTGAGTAAGCAAAACTCTGTAAAAATAGCAATTTTGGTCACTGTGAGGGTTTAAAAAGTGGTTATTCAACATGAGGCCCGATCCAAATGACATTTTGAATCATTTTTGGTAGAGTCCAAAAAATCAATTTTCTGATGAAAAACGATGACCCCGGACCAGTCGAACGTTGAAAAAATGGTCAATATTGATGAAATTTTAATATTTAATCTTTTCACTTTAAATGATGGTTGGATGTGAGTTATTACTTTTTCAACTAAAATAAGTGTGTTTAAAGTCATTTCTGTGCCTGAAATTGGTCAAATTGAAGATTTTGAGTAAGCAAAACTCTGTAAAAATGGCAATTTTGGTCACTGTGAGGGTTTAAAAAGTGGTTATTCAACATGAGGCCCGATCCAAATGACATTTTGAATCATTTTTGGTAGAGTCCAAAAAATCCATTTTCTGATGAAAAACGATGACCCCGGACCAGTCGAACGTTGAAAAAATTGTCAATATTGATGAAATTTTAACATTTAATCTTTTGACTTTAAATGACGGTTGGATGTGAGTTATTACTTTTTCAACTAAAATAGGTGTATTTAAAGTCATTTCTGTGCCTGAAATTGGTCAAAATTGAAGATTTTGAGTAAGCAAAACTCTGTAAAAATGGCAATTTTGGTCACTGTGAGGGTTTAAAAAGTGGTTATTCAACATGAGGCCCGATCCAAATGACATTTTGAATCATTTTTGGTAGAGTCCAAAAAATCAATTTTCTGATGAAAAACGATGACCCCGGACCAGTCGAACGTTGAAAAAATGGTCAATATTGATGAAATTTTAACATTTAATCTTTTGACTTTAAATGACGGTTGGATGTGAGTTATTACTTTTTCAACTAAAATAAGTGTGTTTAAAGTCATTTCTGTGCCTGAAATTGGTCAAAATTGAAGATTTTGAGTAAGCAAAACTCTGTAAAAATGGCAATTTTGGTCACTGTGAGGGTTTAAAAAGTGGTTATTCAACATGAGGCCCGATCCAAATGACATTTTGAATCATTTTTGGTAGAGTCCAAAAAATCAATTTTCTGATGAAAAACGATGACCCCGGACCAGTCGAACGTTGAAAAAATGGTCAATATTGATGAAATTTTAATATTTAATCTTTTCACTTTAAATGACGGTTGGATGTGAGTTATTACTTTTTCAACTAAAATAAGTGTGTTTAAAGTCATTTCTGTGCCTGAAATTGGTCAAAATTGAAGATTTTGAGTAAGCAAAACTCTGTAAAAATGGCAATTTTGGTCACTGTGAGGGTTTAAAAAGTGGTTATTCAACATGAGGCCCGATCCAAATGACATTTTGAATCATTTTTGGTAGAGTCCAAAAAATCAATTTTCTGATGAAAAACGATGACCCCGGACCAGTCGAACGTTGAAAAAATGGTCAATATTGATGAAATTTTAATATTTAATCTTTTGACTTTAAATGACGGTTGGATGTGAGTTATTACTTTTTCAACTAAAATAAGTGTGTTTAAAGTCATTTCTGTGCCTGAAATTGGTCAAAATTGAAGATTTTGAGTAAGCAAAACTCTGTAAAAATTGCAGTTTTGGTCACTGTGAGGGTTTAAAAAGTGGTTATCAACATGAGGCCCGATCCAAATGACATTTTGAATCATTTTTGGTAGAGTCCAAAAAATCAATTTTCTGATGAAAAACGATGACCCCGGACCAGTCGAACGTTGAAAAAATGGTCAATATTGATGAAATTTTAACATTTAATCTTTTGACTTTAAATGACGGTTGGATGTGAGTTATTACTTTTTCAACTAAAATAAGTGTGTTTAAAGTCATTTCTGTGCCTGAAATTGGTCAAAATTGAAGATTTTGAGTAAGCAAAGCTCTGTAAAAATGGCAGTTTTGGTCACTGTGAGGGTTTAAAAAGTGGTTATTCAACATGAGGCCTGATCCAAATGACATTTTGAATCATTTTTGGTAGAGTCCAAAAAATCAATTTTCTGATGAAAAACGATGACCCCGGACCAGTCGAACGTTGAAAAAATGGTCAATATTGATGAAATTTTAACATTTAATCTTTTGACTTTAAATGACGGTTGGATGTGAGTTATTACTTTTTCAACTAAAATAAGTGTGTTTAAAGTCATTTCTGTGCCTGAAATTGGTCAAAATTGAAGATTTTGAGTAAGCAAAACTCTGTAAAAATGGCAATTTTGGTCACTGTGAGGGTTTAAAAAGTGGTTATTCAACATGAGGCCCGATCCAAATGACATTTTGAATCATTTTTGGTAGAGTCCAAAAAATTCATTTTCTGATGAAAAACGATGACCCCGGACCAGTCGAACGTTGAAAAAATGGTCAATATTGATGAAATTTTAATATTTAATCTTTTGACTTTAAATGACGGTTGGATGTGAGTTATTACTTTTTCAACTAAAATAAGTGTGTTTAAAGTCATTTCTGTGCCTGAAATTGGTCAAAATTGAAGATTTTGAGTAAGCAAAACTCTGTAAAAATGGCAGTTTTGGTCACTGTGAGGGTTTAAAAAGTGGTTATTCAACATGAGGCCCGATCCAAATGACATTTTGAATTATTTTTGGTAGAGTCCAAAAAATCAATTTTCTGATGAAAAACGATGACCCCGGACCAGTCGAACGTTGAAAAAATGGTCAATATTGATGAAATTTTAACATTTAATCTTTTGACTTTAAATGACGGTTGGATGTGAGTTATTACTTTTTCAACTAAAATAAGTGTGTTTAAAGTCATTTCTGTGCCTGAAATTGGTCAAAATTGAAGATTTTGAGTAAGCAAAACTCTGTAAAAATGGCAATTTTGGTCACTGTGAGGGTTTAAAAAGTGGTTATTCAACATGAGGCCCGATCCAAATGACATTTTGAATCATTTTTGGTAGAGTCCAAAAAATCCATTTTCTGATGAAAAACGATGACCCCGGACCAGTCGAACGTTGAAAAAATGGTCAATATTGATGAAATTTTAACATTTAATCTTTTGACTTTAAATGACGGTTGGATGTGAGTTATTACTTTTTCAACTAAAATAAGTGTGTTTAAAGTCATTTCTGTGCCTGAAATTGGTCAAAATTGAAGATTTTGAGTAAGCAAAACTCTGTAAAAATGGCAATTTTGGTCACTGTGAGGGTTTAAAAAGTGGTTATTCAACATGAGGCCCGATCCAAATGACATTTTGAATCATTTTTGGTAGAGTCCAAAAAATTCATTTTCTGATGAAAAACGATGACCCCGGACCAGTCGAACGTTGAAAAAATGGTTAATATTGATGAAATTTTAATATTTAATCTTTTGACTTTAAATGACGGTTGGATGTGAGTTATTACTTTTTCAACTAAAATAAGTGTGTTTAAAGTCATTTCTGTGCCTGAAATTGGTCAAAATTGAAGATTTTGAGTAAGCAAAACTCTGTAAAAATGGCAGTTTTGGTCACTGTGAGGGTTTAAAAAGTGGTTATTCAACATGAGGCCCGATCCAAATGACATTTTGAATCATTTTTGGTAGAGTCCAAAAAATCAATTTTCTGATGAAAAACGATGACCCTGGACCAGTCGAACGTTGAAAAAATGGTCAATATTGATGACATTTTAACATATAATCTTTTGACTTTACATGATGGTTGGATGTGAGTTATTACTTTTTCAACTAAAATAAGTGTGTTTAAAGCCTGTCCTAGAGCTCACAGATAACACTGGCGTCACCATTAGAGACACTGATGCGATACTCGCTACATTCACGGCGCACTACTCGGCACTGTATACATCCGCGGCGGAGGTGGATGCTCCCTACGCCGACTACCTGGGGGAGGTGGCGCTCTGCTGGCTCAGTGATGGAGATAGGGAATTCCTTGCGGCGCCTTTCGAGCTCGATGAGATTCGTGAGGCCATCATGTCCCTCAAAAACGGTAAAGCCCCGGGGCTCGATGGCATCCCGGCTGAATTCTACAAGGCCTATATTGACATCATGGCGCCTGTGCTTCGGGAAGTCTTTACTGAATCGCTGGCTGATGGGATTCTACCCTGCTCTATGCGGGAGGTGGTTGTCACCTCACTTTTGAAGCCGGACAAGGACCCCGGCTCCTGTGACTCTTACCGCCCACTCTCCCTTTTGAACTGCGATGTCAAAATTCTTGCCAAGATCCTAGCCACGCGGCTTTCGCTGCTCATGACCAGACTTGTCCTACCTGACCAGTCTGGGTTTGTGGCGGGCAGGTCAACCTCTCATAATCTCCGTACCCTCTTCTCTCTACTCCGCACGGTCCACCCTGATGTCCCCGTGGCAGCTGTGTTTCTCGACGCCACCAAGGCGTTCGACTCTGTCGAGTGGCCCTACCTCTTTTCGGTCCTGGCCAGCATGGGCTTCCCTAAAATGTTTCTGGCCTGGGTGCGCCTCCTGTACACAGAGCCCACGGCAAAAGTGCTGATAAACGGGAAATTGTCGCCATCCATCAATCTCACGAGAGGCACCCGCCAGGGATGTCCGCTCTCGCCTCTATTGTTCGCTATTGCTGTGGAGCCTTTGGCTTGTCGACTGCGCCAATTACACCGAGCGGGAGCGGTACAATGTCTACAGCGGCAAATCGACGTATCCCTTTATGCGGATGACATAACGCTGTACGTCAAGTACCCGGACCAACACCTTAATCCCCTGCTTCGTGAGTTCGTCCTTTTCGGAGGACTATCAGGTGTTCACATTAATTGGTCTAAATCGCAATTTTTCCCTCTCACTGATGCTGTGCACGATTTCCCGCTGGACTACCCACTGGTATGGTGCCGTGATGACCTTCGATATCTTGGTATCCGTGTCGCACGCGCCAAGGACGAGACGCTCCGCTCCAATTATGGGGTGGCCGTGACCAAATTGACAGCCACTGTTGATAGGTGGATCACGTTACCTCTCTCCATGGCTGGCAGAGCTTCCCTTATAAAAATGGTGATACTACCCCGATTCCTATACCTCTTTCTCAATATTCCCTACTACCCTGGTGCTTTCTTTTTCAAGACACTTCATGCGGAGCTGCGCAGACTTTTTTGGGGCGGGAAATCTCCCCGGCTGAAATGGTCGACGTTAACCCTACCCTATGACCAAGGGGGCTTTGATATCCCTGATTTTGAAGCGTACTATCTATGCGCGCAGGCGCACTACGCCTATCATTGGATGGCTCCTACTCCCTTCATGCCGCACATCGCGGTGGAGGACTGGATAGTACATCCCCTCCCACTGAATGGTCTGCTGCATTGCCCTGAGACTTCCATCACCACCTCGAACACCTCGGTTTCTTGCACGCTAGATGCATGGCGCCGTATTGCTAGGCGGCTGCTCTGCGAGTTGCCCTACTCCCCTAAATTGCCTCTTACCTATCATCCTCGGCTTGCCTTGCTTTCGGAAACGGGGTTCCAACGCCTTTGTAGCAGGCTCCTTATTGCCTATTGGGGGGATCTGTTCCACAATGGGCTGTTTAAATCGGCTGACCAATTTTTTGGTGCGCATGAACGATCGCCTCTTGACCTCTTTTACTATCTCCGACTACGCGCTGGGATGCGAGACATCCTACCTGATTACCCTAATGAGCCTGCGACCCTGCCACCACTACACCATCTTTTGGAGTCTCAAGCTGGGACCCATTTGGTCTCGGGGCTCTACCGCCAGATTAGGGGGGCTGCTCCCTTGCAAGTCTCTGCTGCCCGTTTGCATTGGTCGGCGGAACTAGGTACAGATATCTCAGACGACCAGTGGCAATACTGCTGTGTACTGACCTCCCGCATCTCAGCCAGCTGCAGACTGAAAATGATACATTATAGATTCCTTCAGAGGATATACTACACACCGGTACGGAAATTCAGATTTGGATTGGCCGATAATGACCGCTGTGAACGATGCCATGCTGAACATGCCGATATTTTCCACCTGGCGTGGTCTTGCCCCCGAATCGCTGACTACTGGCGACAGGTCCTCGAGGCCGTTGCAGACATGGTCGAAGTGGAGGTCCCTGCGGACCCTCTTGTGGTCATCCTCGGCTGTACCAGACACATAGCTAGGGAATGCAGGAAATTCGCTGACATTGCATTGCTCTTGGCCAAGAGACGTGTGGCTTGCCGCTGGGGTAGGGGCAGGGCTCCCAAATTCAAGGACTGGCTGACTGATTTAACATACTGCCAAGACCAACACAACACCTTTGCAGAGCTCTTGCCTCTCTCATGTCGCCCAGGAGACATATGGCAGCCACTGGTACACTATTTGCTTAAACGCTCAACGGGAGAGGAACAGTCAAGCGATGCACCCGACGCTCCCCAGCTGCATTGACACTCTCGTGGACCTAGATCTCTGCCCTGGGGTAAACAAATAGGCTCTCTTACCCCCTCCGAAGCCTAAGCATCCTCCCCGCTGCATGAGCCGGAGGTCCCCCTCCGAATGCCCTATGCTCTTCGTATCCTGCTACTCCTGCAGTTTGCACCCCACGGACTTCCACCCACACTAGCCAGCCTGCTCAGGACAGATAGGTTTCCCCGCGCAGCGCCACCTGCCAGGACCGCCGCGATACACCACTGCCATACACTCTTAGGACACAGTCATGTAACACCTCTCATTTTGTTAACCTGTTGGGATGGTTTATGGTTTTTGTTTCACGAACATCAAAACAGTGACGAGGCTATGCACCCGTTCACGAAAAACCTGTTCAACTGCTGCTTATCCTTGCTTTGATTGGCCTCTGCCGAGTACCGGACAGTTACAGCAGCATTCGCTCATGCGCCGCCGGGCCCCCGGGATGCCGGCTGTCAGGCTGTGTATTGTTACTACTGCATTGCTGCCGGCCTCCGGGTTGTGGGCGCTCCAAGCTGTGTATCCTTTCGCCTTTCTCTTAATAAAGCAGAATTGAACCCCAAAAAAAAAAAAAAAAAATAAGTGTGTTTAAAGTCATTTCTGTGCCTGAAATTGGTCAAAATTGAAGATTTTGAGTAAGCAAAACTCTGTAAAAATGGCAGTTTTGGTCACTGTGAGGGTTTAAAAAGTGGTTATTCAACATGAGGCCCGATCCAAATGACATTTTGAATCATTTTTGGTAGAGTCCAAAAAATCAATTTTCTGATGAAAAACGATGACCCCGGACCAGTCGAACGTTGAAAAAATGGTCAATATTGATGAAATTTTAACATTTAATCTTTTGACTTTAAATGACGGTTGGATGTGAGTTATTACTTTTTCAACTAAAATAAGTGTGTTTAAAGTCATTTCTGTGCCTGAAATTGGTCAAAATTGAAGATTTTGAGTAAGCAAAACTCTGTAAAAATGGCAGTTTTGGTCACTGTGAGGGTTTAAAAAGGGGTTATTCAACATGAGGCCCGATCCAAATGACATTTTGAATCATTTTTGGTAGAGTCCAAAAAATCAATTTTCTGATGAAAAACGATGACCCCGGACCAGTCGAACGTTGAAAAAATGGTCAATATTGATGAAATTTTAACATTCAATCTTTTGACTTTAAATGGCGGTTGGATGTGAGTTATTACTTTTTCAACTAAAATAAGTGTGTTTAAAGTCATTTCTGTGCCTGAAATTGGTCAAAATTGAAGATTTTGAGTAAGCAAAACTCTGTAAAAATGGCAGTTTTGGTCACTGTGAGGGTTTAAAAAGGGGTTATTCAACATGAGGCCCGATCCAAATGACATTTTGAATCATTTTTGGTAGAGTCCAAAAAATCAATTTTCTGATGAAAAACGATGACCCCGGACCAGTCGAACGTTGAAAAAATGGTCAATATTGATGAAATTTTAACATTCAATCTTTTGACTTTAAATGGCGGTTGGATGTGAGTTATTACTTTTTCAACTAAAATAAGTATGTTTAAAGTCATTTCTGTGCCTGAAATTGGTCAAAATTGAAGATTTTGAGTAAGCAAAACTCTGTAAAAATGGCAGTTTTGGTCACTGTGAGGGTTTAAAAAGTGGTTATTCAACATGAGGCCCGATCCAAATGACATTTTGAATCATTTTTGGTAGAGTCCAAAAAATCAATTTTCTGATGAAAAACGATGACCCCGGACCAGTCGAACGTTGAAAAAATGGTCAATATTGATGAAATTTTAACATTTAATCTTTTGACTTTAAATGACGGTTGGATGTCAGTTATTACTTTTTCAACTAAAATAAGTGTGTTTAAAGTAATTTCTGTGCCTGAAATTGGTCAAAATTGAAGATTTTGAGTAAGCAAAACTCTGTAAAAATGGCAGTTTTGGTCACTGTGAGGGTTTAAAAAGTGGTTATTCAACATGAGGCCCGATCCAAATGACATTTTGAATCATTTTTGGTAGAGTCCAAAAAATCAATTTTCTGATGAAAAACGATGACCCCGGACCAGTCGAACGTTGAAAAAATGGTCAATATTGATGAAATTTTAACATTTAATCTTTTGACTTTAAATGGCGGTTGGATGTGAGTTATTACTTTTTCAACTAAAATAAGTGTGTTTAAAGTCATTTATGTGCCTGAAATTGGTCAAAATTGAAGATTTTGAGTAAGCAAAACTCTGTAAAAATGGCAATTTTGGTCACTGTGAGGGTTTAAAAAGTGGTTATTCAACATGAGGCCCGATCCAAATGACATTTTGAATCATTTTTGGTAGAGTCCAAAAAATCAATTTTCTGATGAAAAACGATGACCCTTGACCAGTTGAACGTTGAAAAAATGGTTTATATTGATGAAATTTTAACATTTAATCTTTTGACTTTAAATGACGGTTGGATGTGAGTTATTACTTTTTCAACTAAAATAAGTGTGTTTAAAGTCATTTCTGTGCCTGAAATTGGTCAAAATTGAAGATTTTGAGTAAGCAAAACTCTGTAAAAATGGCAATTTTGGTCACTGTGAGGGTTTAAAAAGTGGTTATTCAACATGAGGCCCGATCCAAATGACATTTTGAATCATTTTTGGTAGAGTCCAAAAAATCAATTTTCTGATGAAAAACGATGACCCCGGACCAGTCGAACGTTGAAAAAATGGTCAATATTGATGAAATTTTAACATTTGATCTTTTGACTTTAAATGACGGTTGGATGTGAGTTATTAATTTTTCAACTAAAATAAGTGTGTTTAAAGTCATTTCTGTGCCTGAAATTGGTCAAAATTGAAGATTTTGAGTAAGCAAAACTCTGTAAAAATGGCAATTTTGGTCACTGTGAGGGTTTAAAAAGTGGTTATTCAACATGAGGCCCGATCCAAATGACATTTTGAATCATTTATGGTAGAGTCCAAAAAATCAATTTTCTGATGAAAAACGATGACCCCGGACCAGTCGAACGTTGAAAAAATGGTCAATATTGATGAAATTTTAACATTTAATCTTTTGACTTTAAATGACGGTTGGATGTGAGTTATTACTTTTTCAACTAAAATAAGTGTGTTTAAAGTCATTTCTGTGCCTGAAATTGGTCAAAATTGAAGATTTTGAGTAAGCAAAACTCTGTAAAAATGGCAGTTTTGGTCACTGTGAGGGTTTAAAAAGTGGTTATTCAACATGAGGCCCGATCCAAATGACATTTTTAATCATTTTTGGTAGAGTCCAAAAAATCAATTTTCTGATGAAAAACGATGACCCTTGACCAGTTGAACGTTGAAAAAATGGTTTATATTGATGAAATTTTAACATTTAATCTTTTGACTTTAAATGACGGTTGGATGTGAGTTATTACTTTTTCAACTAAAATAAGTGTGTTTAAAGTCATTTCTGTGCCTGAAATTGGTCAAAATTGAAGATTTTGAGTAAGCAAAACTCTGTAAAAATGGCAGTTTTGGTCACTGTGAGGGTTTAAAAAGTGGTTATTCAACATGAGGCCCGATCCAAATGACATTTTGAATTATTTTTGGTAGAGTCCAAAAAATCAATTTTCTGATGAAAAACGATGACCCCGGACCAGTCGAACGTTGAAAAAATGGTCAATATTGATGAAATTTTAACATTTAATCTTTTGACTTTAAATGACGGTTGGATGTGAGTTATTACTTTTTCAACTAAAATAAGTGTGTTTAAAGTCATTTCTGTGCCTGAAATTGGTCAAAATTGAAGATTTTGAGTAAGCAAAACTCTGTAAAAATGGCAATTTTGGTCACTGTGAGGGTTTAAAAAGTGGTTATTCAACATGAGGCCCGATCCAAATGACATTTTGAATCATTTTTGGTAGAGTCCAAAAAATCCATTTTCTGATGAAAAACGATGACCCCGGACCAGTCGAACGTTGAAAAAATGGTCAATATTGATGAAATTTTAACATTTAATCTTTTGACTTTAAATGACGGTTGGATGTGAGTTATTACTTTTTCAACTAAAATAAGTGTGTTTAAAGTCATTTCTGTGCCTGAAATTGGTCAAAATTGAAGATTTTGAGTAAGCAAAACTCTGTAAAAATGGCAATTTTGGTCACTGTGAGGGTTTAAAAAGTAGTTATTCAACATGAGGCCCGATCCAAATGACATTTTGAATCATTTTTGGTAGAGTCCAAAAAATTCATTTTCTGATGAAAAACGATGACCCCGGACCAGTCGAACGTTGAAAAAATGGTCAATATTGATGAAATTTTAACATTTAATCTTTTGACTTTAAATGACGGTTGGATGTGAGTTATTACTTTTTCAACTAAAATAAGTGTGTTTAAAGTCATTTCTGTGCCTGAAATTGGTCAAAATTGAAGATTTTGAGTAAGCAAAACTCTGTAAAAATGGCAATTTTGGTCATGTGAGGGTTTAAAAAGTGGTTATTCAACATGAGGCCCGATCCAAATGACATTTTGAATCATTTTTGGTAGAGTCCAAAAAATTCATTTTCTGATGAAAAACGATGACCCGGGACCAGTCGAACGTTGAAAAAATGGTTAATATTGATGAAATTTTAATATTTAATCTTTTGACTTTAAATGACGGTTGGATGTGAGTTATTACTTTTTCAACTAAAATAAGTGTGTTTAAAGTCATTTCTGTGCCTGAAATTGGTCAAAATTGAAGATTTTGAGTAAGCAAAACTCTGTAAAAATGGCAGTTTTGGTCACTGTGAGGGTTTAAAAAGTGGTTATTCAACATGAGGCCCGATCCAAATGACATTTTGAATCATTTTTGGTAGAGTCCAAAAAATCAATTTTCTGATGAAAAACGATGACCCCGGACCAGTCGAACGTTGAAAAAATGGTCAATATGGATGAAATTTTAACATTTAATCTTTTGACTTTAAATGACGGTTGGATGTGAGTTATTACTTTTTCAACTAAAATAAGTGTGTTTAAAGTCATTTCTGTGCCTGAAATAGGTCAAAATTGAAGATTTTGAGTAAGCAAAACTCTGTAAAAATGGCAGTTTTGGTCACTGTGAGGGTTTAAAAAGTGGTTATTCAACATGAGGCCTGATCCAAATGACATTTTGAATCATTTTTGGTAGAGTCCAAAAAATCAATTTTCTGATGAAAAACGATAACCCCGGACCAGTCGAACGTTGAAAAAATGGTCAATATTGATGAAATTTTAACATTTAATCTTTTGACTTTAAATGACGGTTGGATGTCAGTTATTACTTTTTCAACTAAAATAAGTGTGTTTAAAGTCATTTCTGTGCCTGAAATTGGTCAAAATTGAAGATTTTGAGTAAGCAAAACTCTGTAAAAATGGCAATTTTGGTCACTGTGAGGGTTTAAAAAGTGGTTATTCAACATGAGGCCCGATCCAAATGACATTTTGAATCATTTTTGGTAGAGTCCAAAAAATCCATTTTCTGATGAAAAACGATGACCCCGGACCAGTCGAACGTTGAAAAAATGGTCAATATTGATGAAATTTTAACATTTAATCTTTTGACTTTAAATGACGGTTGGATGTGAGTTATTACTTTTTCAACTAAAATAAGTGTGTTTAAAGTCATTTCTGTGCCTGAAATTGGTCAAAATTGAAGATTTTGAGTAAGCAAAACTCTGTAAAAATGGCAATTTTGGTCACTGTGAGGGTTTAAAAAGTGGTTATTCAACATGAGGCCCGATCCAAATGACATTTTGAATCATTTTTGGTAGAGTCCAAAAAATCAATTTTCTGATGAAAAACGATGACCCCGGACCAGTCGAACGTTGAAAAAATGGTCAATATTGATGAAATTTTAATATTTAATCTTTTCACTTTAAATGATGGTTGGATGTGAGTTATTACTTTTTCAACTAAAATAAGTGTGTTTAAAGTCATTTCTGTGCCTGAAATTGGTCAAATTGAAGATTTTGAGTAAGCAAAACTCTGTAAAAATGGCAATTTTGGTCACTGTGAGGGTTTAAAAAGTGGTTATTCAACATGAGTCCCGATCCAAATGACATTTTGAATCATTTTTGGTAGAGTCCAAAAAATCCATTTTCTGATGAAAAACGATGACCCCGGACCAGTCGAACGTTGAAAAAATTGTCAATATTGATGAAATTTTAACATTTAATCTTTTGACTTTAAATGACGGTTGGATGTGAGTTATTACTTTTTCAACTAAAATAAGTGTATTTAAAGTCATTTCTGTGCCTGAAATTGGTCAAAATTGAAGATTTTGAGTAAGCAAAACTCTGTAAAAATGGCAATTTTGGTCACTGTGAGGGTTTAAAAAGTGGTTATTCAACATGAGGCCCGATCCAAATGACATTTTGAATCATTTTTGGTAGAGTCCAAAAAATCAATTTTCTGATGAAAAACGATGACCCCGGACCAGTCGAACGTTGAAAAAATGGTCAATATTGATGAAATTTTAACATTTAATCTTTTGACTTTAAATGACGGTTAGATGTGAGTTATTACTTTTTCAACTAAAATAAGTGTGTTTAAAGTCATTTCTGTGCCTGAAATTGGTCAAAATTGAAGATTTTGAGTAAGCAAAACTCTGTAAAAATGGCAGTTTTGGTCACTGTGAGGGTTTAAAAAGTGGTTATTCAACATGAGGCCTGATCCAAATGACATTTTGAATCATTTTTGGTAGAGTCCAAAAAATCAATTTTCTGATGAAAAACGATGACCCCGGACCAGTCGAACATTGAAAAAATGGTCAATATTGATGAAATTTTAACATTTAATCTTTTGACTTTAAATGACGGTTGGATGTGAGTTATTACTTTTTCAACTAAAATAAGTGTGTTTAAAGTCATTTCTGTGCCTGAAATTGGTCAAAATTGAAGATTTTGAGTAAGCAAAACTCTGTAAAAATGGCAATTTTGGTCACTGTGAGGGTTTAAAAAGTGGTTATTCAACATGAGGCCCGATCCAAATGACATTTTGAATCATTTTTGGTAGAGTCCAAAAAATCAATTTTCTGATGAAAAACGATGACCCCGGACCAGTCGAACGTTGAAAAAATGGTCAATATTGATGAAATTTTAACATTTAATCTTTTGACTTTAAATGACGGTTGGATGTGAGTTATTACTTTTTCAACTAAAATAAGTGTGTTTAAAGTCATTTCTGTGCCTGAAATTGGTCAAAATTGAAGATTTTGAGTAAGCAAAACTCTGTAAAAATGGCAATTTTGGTCACTGTGAGGGTTTAAAAAGTGGTTATTCAACATGAGGCCCGATCCAAATGACATTTTGAATCATTTTTGGTAGAGTCCAAAAAAATCAATTTTCTGATGAAAAACGATGACCCCGGACCAGTCGAACGTTGAAAAAATGGTCAATATTGATGAAATTTTAACATTTAATCTTTTGACTTTAAATGACGGTTGGATGTGAGTTATTAATTTTTCAACTAAAATAAGTGTGCTTAAAGTCATTTCTGTGCCTGAAATTGGTCAAAATTGAAGATTTTGAGTAAGCAAAACTCTGTAAAAATGGCAATTTTGGTCACTGTGAGGGTTTAAAAAGTGGTTATTCAACATGAGGCCCGATCCAAATGACATTTTGAATCATTTTTGGTAGAGTCCAAAAAATCAATTTTCTGATGAAAAACGATGACCCCGGACCAGTCGAACGTTGAAAAAATGGTCAATATTGATGAAATTTTAACATTTAATCTTTTGACTTTAAATGACGGTTGGATGTGAGTTATTACTTTTTCAACTAAAATAAGTGTGTTTAAAGTCATTTCTGTGCCTGAAATTGGTCAAAATTGAAGATTTTGAGTAAGCAAAACTCTGTAAAAATGGCAATTTTGGTCACTGTGAGGGTTTAAAAAGTGGTTATTCAACATGAGGCCCGATCCAAATGACATTTTGAATCATTTTTGGTAGAGTCCAAAAAATCAATTTTCTGATGAAAAACGATGACCCCGGACCAGTCGAACGTTGAAAAAATGGTCAATATTGATGAAATTTTAATATTTAATCTTTTCACTTTAAATGACGGTTGGATGTGAGTTATTACTTTTTCAACTAAAATAAGTGTGTTTAAAGTCATTTCTGTGCCTGAAATTGGTCAAAATTGAAGATTTTGAGTAAGCAAAACTCTGTAAAAATGGCAGTTTTGGTCACTGTGAGGGTTTAAAAAGTGGTTATTCAACATGAGGCCCGATCCAAATGACATTTTGAATCATTTTTGGTAGAGTCCAAAAAATCAATTTTCTGATGAAAAACGATGACCCCGGACCAGTCGAACGTTGAAAAAATGGTCAATATTGATGAAATTTAAACATTTAATCTTTTGACTTTAAATGACAGTTGGATGTGAGTTATTACTTTTTCAACTAAAATAAGTGTGTTTAAAGTCATTTCTGTGCCTGAAATTGGTCAAAATTGAAGATTTTGAGTAAGCAAAACTCTGTAAAAATGGCAGTTTTGGTCACTGTGAGGGTTTAAAAAGTGGTTATTCAACATGAGGCCTGATCCAAATGACATGTTGAATCATTTTTGGTAGAGTCCAAAAAATCCATTTTCTGATGAAAAACGATGACCCCGGACCAGTCGAACGTTGAAAAAATGGTCAATATTGATGACATTTTAACATTTAATCTTTTGACTTTAAATGACGGTTGGATGTGAGTTATTACTTTTTCAACTAAAATAAGTGTGTTTAAAGTCATTTCTGTGCCTGAAATTGGTCAAAATTGAAGATTTTGAGTAAGCAAAACTCTGTAAAAATGGCAGTTTTGGTCACTGTGAGGGTTTAAAAAGTGGTTATTCAACATGAGGCCCGATCCAAATGACATTTTGAATCATTTTTGGTAGAGTCCAAAAAATCAATTTTCTGATGAAAAACGATGACCCCGGACCAGTCGAACGTTGAAAAAATGGTCAATATTGATGACATTTTAACATTTAATCTTTTTACTTTAAATGATGGTTGGATGTGAGTTATTACTTTTTCAACTAAAATAAGTGTGTTTAAAGTCATTTCTGTGCCTGAAATCGGTCAAAATTGAAGATTTTGAGTAAGCAAAACTCTGTAAAAATGGCAATTTTGGTCACTGTGAGGGTTTAAAAAGTGGTTATTCAACATGAGGCCCGATCCAAATGACATTTTGAATCATTTTGGTAGAGTCCAAAAAATCAATTTTCTGATGAAAAACGATGACCCTGGACCAGTCGAACGTTGAAAAAATGGTCAATATTGATGACATTTTAACATTTAATCTTTTGACTTTAAATGACGGTTGGATGTGAGTTATTACTTTTTCAACTAAAATAAGTGTGTTTAAAGTCATTTCTGTGCCTGAAATTGGTCAAAATTGAAGATTTTGAGTAAGCAAATCTCTGTAAAAATTGCAGTTTTGGTCACCGTGAGGGTTTAAAAAGTGGTTATTCAACATGAGGCCCGATCCAAATGACATTTTGAATCATTTTTGGTAGAGTCCAAAAAATCTATTTTCTGATGAAAAACGATGACCCCGGACCAGTCAAACGTTGAAAAAATGGTCAATATTGATGAAATTTTAACATTTAATCTTTTGACTTTAAATGACGGTTGGATGTGAGTTATTACTTTTTCAACTGAAATAAGTGTGTTTAAAGTCATTTCTGTGCCTGAAATTGGTCAAAATTGAAGATTTTGAGTAAGCAAAACTCTGTAAAAATGGCAATTTTGGTCACTGTGAGGGTTTAAAAAGTGGTTATTCAACATGAGGCCCGATCCAAATGACATTTTGAATCATTTTTGGTAGAGTCCAAAAAATCAATTTTCTGATGAAAAACGATGACCCCGGACCAGTCGAACGTTGAAAAAATTGTCAATATTGATGAAATTTTAACATTTAATCTTTTGACTTTAAATGACGGTTGGATGTGAGTTATTACTTTTTCAACTAAAATAAGTGTATTTAAAGTCATTTCTGTGCCTGAAATTGGTCAAAATTGAAGATTTTGAGAAAGCAAAACTCTGTAAAAATGGCAATTTTGGTCACTGTGAGGGTTTAAAAAGTGGTTATTCAACATGAGGCCCGATCCAAATGACATTTTGAATCATTTTTGGTAGAGTCCAAAAAATCAATTTTCTGATGAAAAACGATGACCCCGGACCAGTCGAACGTTGAGAAAATGGTCAATATTGATGAAATTTTAACATTTAATCTTTTGACTTTAAATGACGGTTGGATGTGAGTTATTACTTTTTCAACTAAAATAAGTGTGTTTAAAGTCATTTCTGTGCCTGAAATTGGTCAAAATTGAAGATTTTGAGTAAGCAAAACTCTGTAAAAATGGCAGTTTTGGTCACTGTGAGGGTTTAAAAAGTGGTTATTCAACATGAGGCCCGATCCAAATGACATTTTGAATCATTTTTGGTAGAGTCCAAAAAATCAATTTTCTGATGAAAAACGATGACCCCGGGCCAGTCGAACGTTGAAAAAATGGTCAATATTGATGAAATTTTAACATTTAATCTTTTGACTTTAAATGACAGTTGCATGTGAGTTATTACTTTTTCAACTAAAATAAGTGTGTTTAAAGTCATTTCTGTGCCTGAAATTGGTCAAAATTGAAGATTTTGAGTAAGCAAAACTCTGTAAAAATGGCAATTTTGGTCACTGTGAGGGTTTAAAAAGTGGTTATTCAACATGAGGCCCGATCCAAATGACATTTTTAATCATTTTTGGTAGAGTCCAAAAAATCAATTTTCTGATGAAAAACGATGACCCTTGACCAGTCGAACGTTGAAAAAATGGTCAATATTGATGAAATTTTAACATTTAATCTTTTGACTTTAAATGACGGTTGGATGTGAGTTATTACTTTTTCAACTAAAATAAGTGTGTTTAAAGTCATTTCTGTGCCTGAAATTGGTCAAAATTGAAGATTTTGAGTAAGCAAAACTCTGTAAAAATGGCAGTTTTGGTCACTGTGAGGGTTTAAAAAGTGGTTATTCAACATGAGGCCCGATCCAAATGACATTTTTAATCATTTTTGGTAGAGTCCAAAAAATCAATTTTCTGATGAAAAACGATGACCCTTGACCAGTTGAACGTTGAAAAAATGGTTTATATTGATGAAATTTTAACATTTAATCTTTTGACTTTAAATGACGGTTGGATGTGAGTTATTACTTTTTCAACTAAAATAAGTGTGTTTAAAGTCATTTCTGTGCCTGAAATTGGTCAAAATTGAAGATTTTGAGTAAGCAAAACTCTGTAAAAATGGCAGTTTTGGTCACTGTGAGGGTTTAAAAAGTGGTTATTCAACATGAGGCCCGATCCAAATGACATTTTGAATTATTTTTGGTAGAGTCCAAAAAATCAATTTTCTGATGAAAAACGATGACCCCGGACCAGTCGAACGTTGAAAAAATGGTCAATATTGATGAAATTTTAACATTTAATCTTTTGACTTTAAATGACGGTTGGATGTGAGTTATTACTTTTTCAACTAAAATAAGTGTGTTTAAAGTCATTTCTGTGCCTGAAATTGGTCAAAATTGAAGATTTTGAGTAAGCAAAACTCTGTAAAAATGGCAATTTTGGTCACTGTGAGGGTTTAAAAAGTGGTTATTCAACATGAGGCCCGATCCAAATGACATTTTGAATCATTTTTGGTAGAGTCCAAAAAATCCATTTTCTGATGAAAAACGATGACCCCGGACCAGTCGAACGTTGAAAAAATGGTCAATATTGATGAAATTTTAACATTTAATCTTTTGACTTTAAATGACGGTTGGATGTGAGTTATTACTTTTTCAACTAAAATAAGTGTGTTTAAAGTCATTTCTGTGCCTGAAATTGGTCAAAATTGAAGATTTTGAGTAAGCAAAACTCTGTAAAAATGGCAATTTTGGTCACTGTGAGGGTTTAAAAAGTGGTTATTCAACATGAGGCCCGATCCAAATGACATTTATAATCATTTTTGGTAGAGTCCAAAAAATTCATTTTCTGATGAAAAACGATGACCCCGGACCAGTCGAACGTTGAAAAAATGGTCAATATTGATGAAATTTTAACATTTAATCTTTTGACTTTAAATGACGGTTGGATGTGAGTTATTACTTTTTCAACTAAAATAAGTGTGTTTAAAGTCATTTCTGTGCCTGAAATTGGTCAAAATTGAAGATTTTGAGTAAGCAAAACTCTGTAAAAATGGCAATTTTGGTCACTGTGAGGGTTTAAAAAGTGGTTATTCAACATGAGGCCCGATCCAAATGACATTTTGAATCATTTTTGGTAGAGTCCAAAAAATTCATTTTCTGATGAAAAACGATGACCCCGGACCAGTCGAACGTTGAAAAAATGGTTAATATTGATGAAATTTTAATATTTAATCTTTTGACTTTAAATGACGGTTGGATGTGAGTTATTACTTTTTCAACTAAAATAAGTGTGTTTAAAGTCATTTCTGTGCCTGAAATTGGTCAAAATTGAAGATTTTGAGTAAGCAAAACTCTGTAAAAATGGCAGTTTTGGTCACTGTGAGGGTTTAAAAAGTGGTTATTCAACATGAGGCCCGATCCAAATGACATTTTGAATCATTTTTGGTAGAGTCCAAAAAATCAATTTTCTGATGAAAAACGATGACCCCGGACCAGTCGAACGTTGAAAAAATGGTCAATATGGATGAAATTTTAACATTTAATCTTTTGACTTTAAATGACGGTTGGATGTGAGTTATTACTTTTTCAACTAAAATAAGTGTGTTTAAAGTCATTTCTGTGCCTGAAATAGTTCAAAATTGAAGATTTTGAGTAAGCAAAACTCTGTAAAAATGGCAGTTTTGGTCACTGTGAGGGTTTAAAAAGTGGTTATTCAACATGAGGCCTGATCCAAATGACATTTTGAATCATTTTTGGTAGAGTTCAAAAAATCAATTTTCTGATGAAAAACGATAACCCCGGACCAGTCGAACGTTGAAAAAATGGTCAATATTGATGAAATTTTAACATTTAATCTTTTGACTTTAAATGACGGTTGGATGTCAGTTATTACTTTTTCAACTAAAATAAGTGTGTTTAAAGTCATTTCTGTGCCTGAAATTGGTCAAAATTGAAGATTTTGAGTAAGCAAAACTCTGTAAAAATGGCAATTTTGGTCACTGTGAGGGTTTAAAAAGTGGTTATTCAACATGAGGCCCGATCCAAATGACATTTTGAATCATTTTTGGTAGAGTCCAAAAAATCCATTTTCTGATGAAAAACGATGACCCCGGACCAGTCGAACGTTGAAAAAATGGTCAATATTGATGAAATTTTAACATTTAATCTTTTGACTTTAAATGAAGGTTGGATGTGAGTTATTACTTTTTCAACTAAAATAAGTGTGTTTAAAGTCATTTCTGTGCCTGAAATTGGTCAAAATTGAAGATTTTGAGTAAGCAAAACTCTGTAAAAATGGCAATTTTGGTCACTGTGAGGGTTTAAAAAGTGGTTATTCAACATGAGGCCCGATCCAAATGACATTTTGAATCATTTTTGGTAGAGTCCAAAAAATCAATTTTCTGATGAAAAACGATGACCCCGGACCAGTCGAACGTTGAAAAAATGGTCAATATTGATGAAATTTTAATATTTAATCTTTTCACTTTAAATGATGGTTGGATGTGAGTTATTACTTTTTCAACTAAAATAAGTGTGTTTAAAGTCATTTCTGTGCCTGAAATTGGTCAAATTGAAGATTTTGAGTAAGCAAAACTCTGTAAAAATGGCAATTTTGGTCACTGTGAGGGTTTAAAAAGTGGTTATTCAACATGAGGCCCGATCCAAATGACATTTTGAATCATTTTTGGTAGAGTCCAAAAAATCAATTTTCTGATGAAAAACGATGACCCTGGACCAGTCGAACGTTGAAAAAATGGTCAATATTGATGAAATTTTAACATTTAATCTTTTGACTTTAAATGACGGTTGGATGTGAGTTATTACTTTTTCAACTAAAATAAGTGTATTTAAAGTCATTTCTGTGCCTGAAATTGGTCAAAATTGAAGATTTTGAGTAAGCAAAACTCTGTAAAAATGGCAATTTTGGTCACTGTGAGGGTTTAAAAAGTGGTTATTCAACATGAGGCCCGATCCAAATGACATTTTGAATCATTTTTGGTAGAGTCCAAAAAATCAATTTTCTGATGAAAAACGATGACCCCGGACCAGTCGAACGTTGAAAAAATGGTCAATATTGATGAAATTTTAACATTTAATCTTTTGACTTTAAATGACGGTTGGATGTGAGTTATTACTTTTTCAACTAAAATAAGTGTGTTTAAAGTCATTTCTGTGCCTGAAATTGGTCAAAATTGAAGATTTTGAGTAAGCAAAACTCTGTAAAAATGGCAGTTTTGGTCACTGTGAGGGTTTAAAAAGTGGTTATTCAACATGAGGCCTGATCCAAATGACATTTTGAATCATTTTTGGTAGAGTCCAAAAAATCAATTTTCTGATGAAAAACGATGACCCCGGACCAGTCGAACATTGAAAAAATGGTCAATATTGATGAAATTTTAACATTTAATCTTTTGACTTTAAATGACGGTTGGATGTGAGTTATTACTTTTTCAACTAAAATAAGTGTGTTTAAAGTCATTTCTGTGCCTGAAATTGGTCAAAATTGAAGATTTTGAGTAAGCAAAACTCTGTAAAAATGGCAATTTTGGTCACTGTGAGGGTTTAAAAAGTGGTTATTCAACATGAGGCCCGATCCAAATGACATTTTGAATCATTTTTGGTAGAGTCCAAAAAATCAATTTTCTGATGAAAAATGATGACCCCGGACCAGTCGAACGTTGAAAAAATGGTCAATATTGATGAAATTTTAACATTTAATCTTTTGACTTTAAATGACGGTTGGATGTGAGTTATTACTTTTTCAACTAAAATAAGTGTGTTTAAAGTCATTTCTGTGCCTGAAATTGGTCAAAATTGAAGATTTTGAGTAAGCAAAACTCTGTAAAAATGGCAATTTTGGTCACTGTGAGGGTTTAAAAAGTGGTTATTCAACATGAGGCCCGATCCAAATGACATTTTGAATCATTTTTGGTAGAGTCCAAAAAAATCAATTTTCTGATGAAAAACGATGACCCCGGACCAGTCGAACGTTGAAAAAATGGTCAATATTGATGAAATTTTAACATTTAATCTTTTGACTTTAAATGACGGTTGGATGTGAGTTATTAATTTTTCAACTAAAATAAGTGTGCTTAAAGTCATTTCTGTGCCTGAAATTGGTCAAAATTGAAGATTTTGAGTAAGCAAAACTCTGTAAAAATGGCAATTTTGGTCACTGTGAGGGTTTAAAAAGTGGTTATTCAACATGAGGCCCGATCCAAATGACATTTTGAATCATTTTTGGTAGAGTCCAAAAAATCAATTTTCTGATGAAAAACGATGACCCCGGACCAGTCGAACGTTGAAAAAATGGTCAATATTGATGAAATTTTAACATTTAATCTTTTGACTTTAAATGACAGTTGGATGTGAGTTATTACTTTTTCAACTAAAATAAGTGTGTTTAAAGTCATTTCTGTGCCTGAAATTGGTCAAAATTGAAGATTTTGAGTAAGCAAAACTCTGTAAAAATGGCAATTTTGGTCACTGTGAGGGTTTAAAAAGTGGTTATTCAACATGAGGCCCGATCCAAATGACATTTTTAATCATTTTTGGTAGAGTCCAAAAAATCAATTTTCTGATGAAAAACGATGACCCTTGACCAGTCGAACGTTGAAAAAATGGTCAATATTGATGAAATTTTAACATTTAATCTTTTGACTTTAAATGACGGTTGGATGTGAGTTATTACTTTTTCAACTAAAATAAGTGTGTTTAAAGTCATTTCTGTGCCTGAAATTGGTCAAAATTGAAGATTTTGAGTAAGCAAAACTCTGTAAAAATGGCAGTTTTGGTCACTGTGAGGGTTTAAAAAGTGGTTATTCAACATGAGGCCCGATCCAAATGACATTTTTAATCATTTTTGGTAGAGTCCAAAAAATCAATTTTCTGATGAAAAACGATGACCCTTGACCAGTTGAACGTTGAAAAAATGGTTTATATTGATGAAATTTTAACATTTAATCTTTTGACTTTAAATGACGGTTGGATGTGAGTTATTACTTTTTCAACTAAAATAAGTGTGTTTAAAGTCATTTCTGTGCCTGAAATTGGTCAAAATTGAAGATTTTGAGTAAGCAAAACTCTGTAAAAATGGCAGTTTTGGTCACTGTGAGGGTTTAAAAAGTGGTTATTCAACATGAGGCCCGATCCAAATGACATTTTGAATTATTTTTGGTAGAGTCCAAAAAATCAATTTTCTGATGAAAAACGATGACCCCGGACCAGTCGAACTTTGAAAACATGGTCAATATTGATGAAATTTTAACATTTAATCTTTTGACTTTAAATGACGGTTGGATGTGAGTTATTACTTTTTCAACTAAAATAAGTGTGTTTAAAGTCATTTCTGTGCCTGAAATTGGTCAAAATTGAAGATTTTGAGTAAGCAAAACTCTGTAAAAATGGCAATTTTGGTCACTGTGAGGGTTTAAAAAGTGGTTATTCAACATGAGGCCCGATCCAAATGACATTTTGAATCATTTTTGGTAGAGTCCAAAAAATCCATTTTCTGATGAAAAACGATGACCCCGGACCAGTCGAACGTTGAAAAAATGGTCAATATTGATGAAATTTTAACATTTAATCTTTTGACTTTAAATGACGGTTGGATGTGAGTTATTACTTTTTCAACTAAAATAAGTGTGTTTAAAGTCATTTCTGTGCCTGAAATTGGTCAAAATTGAAGATTTTGAGTAAGCAAAACTCAGTAAAAATGGCAATTTTGGTCACTGTGAGGGTTTAAAAAGTGGTTATTCAACATGAGGCCCGATCCAAATGACATTTTGAATCATTTTTGGTAGAGTCCAAAAAATCAATTTTCTGATGAAAAACGATGACCCCGGACCAGTCGACCGTTGAAAAAATGGTCAATATTGATGAAATTTTAATATTTAATCTTTTCACTTTAAATGACGGTTGGATGTGAGTTATTACTTTTTCAACTAAAATAAGTGTATTTAAAGTCATTTCTGTGCCTGAAATTGGTCAAAATTGAAGATTTTGAGTAAGCAAAACTCTGTAAAAATGGCAATTTTGGTCACTGTGAGGGTTTAAAAAGTGGTTATTCAACATGAGGCCCGATCCAAATGACATTTTGAATCATTTTTGGTAGAGTCCAAAAAATCAATTTTCTGATGAAAAACGATGACCCCGGACCAGTCGAACGTTGAAAAAATGGTCAATATTGATGAAATTTTAACATTTAATCTTTTGACTTTAAATGACGGTTGGATGTGAGTTATTACTTTTTCAACTAAAATAAGTGTGTTTAAAGTCATTTCTGTGCCTGAAATTGGTCAAAATTGAAGATTTTGAGTAAGCAAAACTCTGTAAAAATGGCAGTTTTGGTCACTGTGAGGGTTTAAAAAGTGGTTATTCAACATGAGGCCTGATCCAAATGACATTTTGAATCATTTTTGGTAGAGTCCAAAAAATCAATTTTCTGATGAAAAACGATGACCCCGGACCAGTCGAACATTGAAAAAATGGTCAATATTGATGAAATTTTAACATTTAATCTTTTGACTTTAAATGACGGTTGGATGTGAGTTATTACTTTTTCAACTAAAATAAGTGTATTTAAAGTCATTTCTGTGCCTGAAATTGGTCAAAATTGAAGATTTTGAGTAAGCAAAACTCTGTAAAAATGGCAATTTTGGTCACTGTGAGGGTTTAAAAAGTGGTTATTCAACATGAGGCCCGATCCAAATGACATTTTGAATCATTTTTGGTAGAGTCCAAAAAATCAATTTTCTGATGAAAAACGATGACCCCGGACCAGTCGAACGTTGAAAAAATGGTCAATATTGATGAAATTTTAACATTTAATCTTTTGACTTTAAATGACGGTTGGATGTGAGTTATTACTTTTTCAACTAAAATAAGTGTGTTTAAAGTCATTTCTGTGCCTGAAATTGGTCAAAATTGAAGATTTTGAGTAAGCAAAACTCTGTAAAAATGGCAGTTTTGGTCACTGTGAGGGTTTAAAAAGTGGTTATTCAACATGAGGCCTGATCCAAATGACATTTTGAATCATTTTTGGTAGAGTCCAAAAAATCAATTTTCTGATGAAAAACGATGACCCCGGACCAGTCGAACATTGAAAAAATGGTCAATATTGATGAAATTTTAACATTTAATCTTTTGACTTTAAATGACGGTTGGATGTGAGTTATTACTTTTTCAACTAAAATAAGTGTGTTTAAAGTCATTTCTGTGCCTGAAATTGGTCAAAATTGAAGATTTTGAGTAAGCAAAACTCTGTAAAAATGGCAATTTTGGTCACTGTGAGGGTTTAAAAAGTGGTTATTCAACATGAGGCCCGATCCAAATGACATTTTGAATCATTTTTGGTAGAGTCCAAAAAATCAATTTTCTGATGAAAAATGATGACCCCGGACCAGTCGAACGTTGAAAAAATGGTCAATATTGATGAAATTTTAACATTTAATCTTTTGACTTTAAATGACGGTTGGATGTGAGTTATTACTTTTTCAACTAAAATAAGTGTGTTTAAAGTCATTTCTGTGCCTGAAATTGGTCAAAATTGAAGATTTTGAGTAAGCAAAACTCTGTAAAAATGGCAATTTTGGTCACTGTGAGGGTTTAAAAAGTGGTTATTCAACATGAGGCCCGATCCAAATGACATTTTGAATCATTTTTGGTAGAGTCCAAAAAAATCAATTTTCTGATGAAAAACGATGACCCCGGACCAGTCGAACGTTGAAAAAATGGTCAATATTGATGAAATTTTAACATTTAATCTTTTGACTTTAAATGACGGTTGGATGTGAGTTATTAATTTTTCAACTAAAATAAGTGTGCTTAAAGTCATTTCTGTGCCTGAAATTGGTCAAAATTGAAGATTTTGAGTAAGCAAAACTCTGTAAAAATGGCAATTTTGGTCACTGTGAGGGTTTAAAAAGTGGTTATTCAACATGAGGCCCGATCCAAATGACATTTTGAATCATTTTTGGTAGAGTCCAAAAAATCAATTTTCTGATGAAAAACGATGACCCCGGACCAGTCGAACGTTGAAAAAATGGTCAATATTGATGAAATTTTAACATTTAATCTTTTGACTTTAAATGACAGTTGGATGTGAGTTATTACTTTTTCAACTAAAATAAGTGTGTTTAAAGTCATTTCTGTGCCTGAAATTGGTCAAAATTGAAGATTTTGAGTAAGCAAAACTCTGTAAAAATGGCAATTTTGGTCACTGTGAGGGTTTAAAAAGTGGTTATTCAACATGAGGCCCGATCCAAATGACATTTTTAATCATTTTTGGTAGAGTCCAAAAAATCAATTTTCTGATGAAAAACGATGACCCTTGACCAGTCGAACGTTGAAAAAATGGTCAATATTGATGAAATTTTAACATTTAATCTTTTGACTTTAAATGACGGTTGGATGTGAGTTATTACTTTTTCAACTAAAATAAGTGTGTTTAAAGTCATTTCTGTGCCTGAAATTGGTCAAAATTGAAGATTTTGAGTAAGCAAAACTCTGTAAAAATGGCAGTTTTGGTCACTGTGAGGGTTTAAAAAGTGGTTATTCAACATGAGGCCCGATCCAAATGACATTTTTAATCATTTTTGGTAGAGTCCAAAAAATCAATTTTCTGATGAAAAACGATGACCCTTGACCAGTTGAACGTTGAAAAAATGGTTTATATTGATGAAATTTTAACATTTAATCTTTTGACTTTAAATGACGGTTGGATGTGAGTTATTACTTTTTCAACTAAAATAAGTGTGTTTAAAGTCATTTCTGTGCCTGAAATTGGTCAAAATTGAAGATTTTGAGTAAGCAAAACTCTGTAAAAATGGCAGTTTTGGTCACTGTGAGGGTTTAAAAAGTGGTTATTCAACATGAGGCCCGATCCAAATGACATTTTGAATTATTTTTGGTAGAGTCCAAAAAATCAATTTTCTGATGAAAAACGATGACCCCGGACCAGTCGAACTTTGAAAACATGGTCAATATTGATGAAATTTTAACATTTAATCTTTTGACTTTAAATGACGGTTGGATGTGAGTTATTACTTTTTCAACTAAAATAAGTGTGTTTAAAGTCATTTCTGTGCCTGAAATTGGTCAAAATTGAAGATTTTGAGTAAGCAAAACTCTGTAAAAATGGCAATTTTGGTCACTGTGAGGGTTTAAAAAGTGGTTATTCAACATGAGGCCCGATCCAAATGACATTTTGAATCATTTTTGGTAGAGTCCAAAAAATCCATTTTCTGATGAAAAACGATGACCCCGGACCAGTCGAACGTTGAAAAAATGGTCAATATTGATGAAATTTTAACATTTAATCTTTTGACTTTAAATGACGGTTGGATGTGAGTTATTACTTTTTCAACTAAAATAAGTGTGTTTAAAGTCATTTCTGTGCCTGAAATTGGTCAAAATTGAAGATTTTGAGTAAGCAAAACTCAGTAAAAATGGCAATTTTGGTCACTGTGAGGGTTTAAAAAGTGGTTATTCAACATGAGGCCCGATCCAAATGACATTTTGAATCATTTTTGGTAGAGTCCAAAAAATCAATTTTCTGATGAAAAACGATGACCCCGGACCAGTCGACCGTTGAAAAAATGGTCAATATTGATGAAATTTTAATATTTAATCTTTTCACTTTAAATGACGGTTGGATGTGAGTTATTACTTTTTCAACTAAAATAAGTGTATTTAAAGTCATTTCTGTGCCTGAAATTGGTCAAAATTGAAGATTTTGAGTAAGCAAAACTCTGTAAAAATGGCAATTTTGGTCACTGTGAGGGTTTAAAAAGTGGTTATTCAACATGAGGCCCGATCCAAATGACATTTTGAATCATTTTTGGTAGAGTCCAAAAAATCAATTTTCTGATGAAAAACGATGACCCCGGACCAGTCGAACGTTGAAAAAATGGTCAATATTGATGAAATTTTAACATTTAATCTTTTGACTTTAAATGACGGTTGGATGTGAGTTATTACTTTTTCAACTAAAATAAGTGTGTTTAAAGTCATTTCTGTGCCTGAAATTGGTCAAAATTGAAGATTTTGAGTAAGCAAAACTCTGTAAAAATGGCAGTTTTGGTCACTGTGAGGGTTTAAAAAGTGGTTATTCAACATGAGGCCTGATCCAAATGACATTTTGAATCATTTTTGGTAGAGTCCAAAAAATCAATTTTCTGATGAAAAACGATGACCCCGGACCAGTCGAACATTGAAAAAATGGTCAATATTGATGAAATTTTAACATTTAATCTTTTGACTTTAAATGACGGTTGGATGTGAGTTATTACTTTTTCAACTAAAATAAGTGTATTTAAAGTCATTTCTGTGCCTGAAATTGGTCAAAATTGAAGATTTTGAGTAAGCAAAACTCTGTAAAAATGGCAATTTTGGTCACTGTGAGGGTTTAAAAAGTGGTTATTCAACATGAGGCCCGATCCAAATGACATTTTGAATCATTTTTGGTAGAGTCCAAAAAATCAATTTTCTGATGAAAAACGATGACCCCGGACCAGTCGAACGTTGAAAAAATGGTCAATATTGATGAAATTTTAACATTTAATCTTTTGACTTTAAATGACGGTTGGATGTGAGTTATTACTTTTTCAACTAAAATAAGTGTGTTTAAAGTCATTTCTGTGCCTGAAATTGGTCAAAATTGAAGATTTTGAGTAAGCAAAACTCTGTAAAAATGGCAGTTTTGGTCACTGTGAGGGTTTAAAAAGTGGTTATTCAACATGAGGCCTGATCCAAATGACATTTTGAATCATTTTTGGTAGAGTCCAAAAAATCAATTTTCTGATGAAAAACGATGACCCCGGACCAGTCGAACATTGAAAAAATGGTCAATATTGATGAAATTTTAACATTTAATCTTTTGACTTTAAATGACGGTTGGATGTGAGTTATTACTTTTTCAACTAAAATAAGTGTGTTTAAAGTCATTTCTGTGCCTGAAATTGGTCAAAATTGAAGATTTTGAGTAAGCAAAACTCTGTAAAAATGGCAATTTTGGTCACTGTGAGGGTTTAAAAAGTGGTTATTCAACATGAGGCCCGATCCAAATGACATTTTGAATCATTTTTGGTAGAGTCCAAAAAATCAATTTTCTGATGAAAAATGATGACCCCGGACCAGTCGAACGTTGAAAAAATGGTCAATATTGATGAAATTTTAACATTTAATCTTTTGACTTTAAATGACGGTTGGATGTGAGTTATTACTTTTTCAACTAAAATAAGTGTGTTTAAAGTCATTTCTGTGCCTGAAATTGGTCAAAATTGAAGATTTTGAGTAAGCAAAACTCTGTAAAAATGGCAATTTTGGTCACTGTGAGGGTTTAAAAAGTGGTTATTCAACATGAGGCCCGATCCAAATGACATTTTGAATCATTTTTGGTAGAGTCCAAAAAAATCAATTTTCTGATGAAAAACGATGACCCCGGACCAGTCGAACGTTGAAAAAATGGTCAATATTGATGAAATTTTAACATTTAATCTTTTGACTTTAAATGACGGTTGGATGTGAGTTATTAATTTTTCAACTAAAATAAGTGTGCTTAAAGTCATTTCTGTGCCTGAAATTGGTCAAAATTGAAGATTTTGAGTAAGCAAAACTCTGTAAAAATGGCAATTTTGGTCACTGTGAGGGTTTAAAAAGTGGTTATTCAACATGAGGCCCGATCCAAATGACATTTTGAATCATTTTTGGTAGAGTCCAAAAAATCAATTTTCTGATGAAAAACGATGACCCCGGACCAGTCGAACGTTGAAAAAATGGTCAATATTGATGAAATTTTAACATTTAATCTTTTGACTTTAAATGACAGTTGGATGTGAGTTATTACTTTTTCAACTAAAATAAGTGTGTTTAAAGTCATTTCTGTGCCTGAAATTGGTCAAAATTGAAGATTTTGAGTAAGCAAAACTCTGTAAAAATGGCAATTTTGGTCACTGTGAGGGTTTAAAAAGTGGTTATTCAACATGAGGCCCGATCCAAATGACATTTTTAATCATTTTTGGTAGAGTCCAAAAAATCAATTTTCTGATGAAAAACGATGACCCTTGACCAGTCGAACGTTGAAAAAATGGTCAATATTGATGAAATTTTAACATTTAATCTTTTGACTTTAAATGACGGTTGGATGTGAGTTATTACTTTTTCAACTAAAATAAGTGTGTTTAAAGTCATTTCTGTGCCTGAAATTGGTCAAAATTGAAGATTTTGAGTAAGCAAAACTCTGTAAAAATGGCAGTTTTGGTCACTGTGAGGGTTTAAAAAGTGGTTATTCAACATGAGGCCCGATCCAAATGACATTTTTAATCATTTTTGGTAGAGTCCAAAAAATCAATTTTCTGATGAAAAACGATGACCCTTGACCAGTTGAACGTTGAAAAAATGGTTTATATTGATGAAATTTTAACATTTAATCTTTTGACTTTAAATGACGGTTGGATGTGAGTTATTACTTTTTCAACTAAAATAAGTGTGTTTAAAGTCATTTCTGTGCCTGAAATTGGTCAAAATTGAAGATTTTGAGTAAGCAAAACTCTGTAAAAATGGCAGTTTTGGTCACTGTGAGGGTTTAAAAAGTGGTTATTCAACATGAGGCCCGATCCAAATGACATTTTGAATTATTTTTGGTAGAGTCCAAAAAATCAATTTTCTGATGAAAAACGATGACCCCGGACCAGTCGAACTTTGAAAACATGGTCAATATTGATGAAATTTTAACATTTAATCTTTTGACTTTAAATGACGGTTGGATGTGAGTTATTACTTTTTCAACTAAAATAAGTGTGTTTAAAGTCATTTCTGTGCCTGAAATTGGTCAAAATTGAAGATTTTGAGTAAGCAAAACTCTGTAAAAATGGCAATTTTGGTCACTGTGAGGGTTTAAAAAGTGGTTATTCAACATGAGGCCCGATCCAAATGACATTTTGAATCATTTTTGGTAGAGTCCAAAAAATCCATTTTCTGATGAAAAACGATGACCCCGGACCAGTCGAACGTTGAAAAAATGGTCAATATTGATGAAATTTTAACATTTAATCTTTTGACTTTAAATGACGGTTGGATGTGAGTTATTACTTTTTCAACTAAAATAAGTGTGTTTAAAGTCATTTCTGTGCCTGAAATTGGTCAAAATTGAAGATTTTGAGTAAGCAAAACTCAGTAAAAATGGCAATTTTGGTCACTGTGAGGGTTTAAAAAGTGGTTATTCAACATGAGGCCCGATCCAAATGACATTTTGAATCATTTTTGGTAGAGTCCAAAAAATCAATTTTCTGATGAAAAACGATGACCCCGGACCAGTCGACCGTTGAAAAAATGGTCAATATTGATGAAATTTTAATATTTAATCTTTTCACTTTAAATGACGGTTGGATGTGAGTTATTACTTTTTCAACTAAAATAAGTGTATTTAAAGTCATTTCTGTGCCTGAAATTGGTCAAAATTGAAGATTTTGAGTAAGCAAAACTCTGTAAAAATGGCAATTTTGGTCACTGTGAGGGTTTAAAAAGTGGTTATTCAACATGAGGCCCGATCCAAATGACATTTTGAATCATTTTTGGTAGAGTCCAAAAAATCAATTTTCTGATGAAAAACGATGACCCCGGACCAGTCGAACGTTGAAAAAATGGTCAATATTGATGAAATTTTAACATTTAATCTTTTGACTTTAAATGACGGTTGGATGTGAGTTATTACTTTTTCAACTAAAATAAGTGTGTTTAAAGTCATTTCTGTGCCTGAAATTGGTCAAAATTGAAGATTTTGAGTAAGCAAAACTCTGTAAAAATGGCAGTTTTGGTCACTGTGAGGGTTTAAAAAGTGGTTATTCAACATGAGGCCTGATCCAAATGACATTTTGAATCATTTTTGGTAGAGTCCAAAAAATCAATTTTCTGATGAAAAACGATGACCCCGGACCAGTCGAACATTGAAAAAATGGTCAATATTGATGAAATTTTAACATTTAATCTTTTGACTTTAAATGACGGTTGGATGTGAGTTATTACTTTTTCAACTAAAATAAGTGTGTTTAAAGTCATTTCTGTGCCTGAAATTGGTCAAAATTGAAGATTTTGAGTAAGCAAAACTCTGTAAAAATGGCAATTTTGGTCACTGTGAGGGTTTAAAAAGTGGTTATTCAACATGAGGCCCGATCCAAATGACATTTTGAATCATTTTTGGTAGAGTCCAAAAAATCAATTTTCTGATGAAAAACGATGACCCCGGACCAGTCGAACGTTGAAAAAATGGTCAATATTGATGAAATTTTAACATTTAATCTTTTGACTTTAAATGACGGTTGGATGTGAGTTATTACTTTTTCAACTAAAATAAGTGTGTTTAAAGTCATTTCTGTGCCTGAAATTGGTCAAAATTGAAGATTTTGAGTAAGCAAAACTCTGTAAAAATGGCAATTTTGGTCACTGTGAGGGTTTAAAAAGTGGTTATTCAACATGAGGCCCGATCCAAATGACATTTTGAATCATTTTTGGTAGAGTCTAAAAAAATCAATTTTCTGATGAAAAACGATGACCCCGGACCAGTCGAACGTTGAAAAAATGGTCAATATTGATGAAATTTTAACATTTAATCTTTTGACTTTAAATGACGGTTGGATGTGAGTTATTAATTTTTCAACTAAAATAAGTGTGCTTAAAGTCATTTCTGTGCCTGAAATTGGTCAAAATTGAAGATTTTGAGTAAGCAAAACTCTGTAAAAATGGCAATTTTGGTCACTGTGAGGGTTTAAAAAGTGGTTATTCAACATGAGGCCCGATCCAAATGACATTTTGAATCATTTTTGGTAGAGTCCAAAAAATCAATTTTCTGATGAAAAACGATGACCCCGGACCAGTCGAACGTTGAAAAAATGGTCAATATTGATGAAATTTTAACATTTATTCTTTTGACTTTAAATGACAGTTGGATGTGAGTTATTACTTTTTCAACTAAAATAAGTGTGTTTAAAGTCATTTCTGTGCCTGAAATTGGTCAAAATTGAAGATTTTGAGTAAGCAAAACTCTGTAAAAATGGCAATTTTGGTCACTGTGAGGGTTTAAAAAGTGGTTATTCAACATGAGGCCCGATCCAAATGACATTTTTAATCATTTTTGGTAGAGTCCAAAAAATCAATTTTCTGATGAAAAACGATGACCCTTGACCAGTCGAACGTTGAAAAAATGGTCAATATTGATGAAATTTTAACATTTAATCTTTTGACTTTAAATGACGGTTGGATGTGAGTTATTACTTTTTCAACTAAAATAAGTGTGTTTAAAGTCATTTCTGTGCCTGAAATTGGTCAAAATTGAAGATTTTGAGTAAGCAAAACTCTGTAAAAATGGCAGTTTTGGTCACTGTGAGGGTTTAAAAAGTGGTTATTCAACATGAGGCCCGATCCAAATGACATTTTTAATCATTTTTGGTAGAGTCCAAAAAATCAATTTTCTGATGAAAAACGATGACCCTTGACCAGTTGAACGTTGAAAAAATGGTTTATATTGATGAAATTTTAACATTTAATCTTTTGACTTTAAATGACGGTTGGATGTGAGTTATTACTTTTTCAACTAAAATAAGTGTGTTTAAAGTCATTTCTGTGCCTGAAATTGGTCAAAATTGAAGATTTTGAGTAAGCAAAACTCTGTAAAAATGGCAGTTTTGGTCACTGTGAGGTTTTAAAAAGTGGTTATTCAACATGAGGCCCGATCCAAATGACATTTTGAATTATTTTTGGTAGAGTCCAAAAAATCAATTTTCTGATGAAAAACGATGACCCCGGACCAGTCGAACGTTGAAAAAATGGTCAATATTGATGAAATTTTAACATTTAATCTTTTGACTTTAAATGACGGTTGGATGTGAGTTATTACTTTTTCAACTAAAATAAGTGTGTTTAAAGTCATTTCTGTGCCTGAAATTGGTCAAAATTGAAGATTTTGAGTAAGCAAAACTCTGTAAAAATGGCAATTTTGGTCACTGTGAGGGTTTAAAAAGTGGTTATTCAACATGAGGCCCGATCCAAATGACATTTTGAATCATTTTTGGTAGAGTCCAAAAAATCCATTTTCTGATGAAAAACGATGACCCCGGACCAGTCGAACGTTGAAAAAATGGTCAATATTGATGAAATTTTAACATTTAATCTTTTGACTTTAAATGACGGTTGGATGTGAGTTATTACTTTTTCAACTAAAATAAGTGTGTTTAAAGTCATTTCTGTGCCTGAAATTGGTCAAAATTGAAGATTTTGAGTAAGCAAAACTCTGTAAAAATGGCAATTTTGGTCACTGTGAGGGTTTAAAAAGTGGTTATTCAACATGAGGCCCGATCCAAATGACATTTATAATCATTTTTGGTAGAGTCCAAAAAATTCATTTTCTGATGAAAAACGATGACCCCGGACCAGTCGAACGTTGAAAAAATGGTCAATATTGATGAAATTTTAACATTTAATCTTTTGACTTTAAATGACGGTTGGATGTGAGTTATTACTTTTTCAACTAAAATAAGTGTGTTTAAAGTCATTTCTGTGCCTGAAATTGGTCAAAATTGAAGATTTTGAGTAAGCAAAACTCTGTAAAAATGGCAATTTTGGTCACTGTGAGGGTTTAAAAAGTGGTTATTCAACATGAGGCCCGATCCAAATGACATTTTGAATCATTTTTGGTAGAGTCCAAAAAAATCAATTTTCTGATGAAAAACGATGACCCCGGACCAGTCGAACGTTGAAAAAATGGTCAATATTGATGAAATTTTAACATTTAATCTTTTGACTTTAAATGACGGTTGGATGTGAGTTATTAATTTTTCAACTAAAATAAGTGTGCTTAAAGTCATTTCTGTGCCTGAAATTGGTCAAAATTGAAGATTTTGAGTAAGCAAAACTCTGTAAAAATGGCAATTTTGGTCACTGTGAGGGTTTAAAAAGTGGTTATTCAACATGAGGCCCGATCCAAATGACATTTTGAATCATTTTTGGTAGAGTCCAAAAAATCAATTTTCTGATGAAAAACGATGACCCCGGACCAGTCGAACGTTGAAAAAATGGTCAATATTGATGAAATTTTAACATTTAATCTTTTGACTTTAAATGACAGTTGGATGTGAGTTATTACTTTTTCAACTAAAATAAGTGTGTTTAAAGTCATTTCTGTGCCTGAAATTGGTCAAAATTGAAGATTTTGAGTAAGCAAAACTCTGTAAAAATGGCAATTTTGGTCACTGTGAGGGTTTAAAAAGTGGTTATTCAACATGAGGCCCGATCCAAATGACATTTTTAATCATTTTTGGTAGAGTCCAAAAAATCAATTTTCTGATGAAAAACGATGACCCTTGACCAGTCGAACGTTGAAAAAATGGTCAATATTGATGAAATTTTAACATTTAATCTTTTGACTTTAAATGACGGTTGGATGTGAGTTATTACTTTTTCAACTAAAATAAGTGTGTTTAAAGTCATTTCTGTGCCTGAAATTGGTCAAAATTGAAGATTTTGAGTAAGCAAAACTCTGTAAAAATGGCAGTTTTGGTCACTGTGAGGGTTTAAAAAGTGGTTATTCAACATGAGGCCCGATCCAAATGACATTTTGAATCATTTTTGGTAGAGTCCAAAAAATCAATTTTCTGATGAAAAACGATGACCCCGGACCAGTCGAACGTTGAAAAAATGGTCAATATTGATGAAATTTTAACATTTAATCTTTTGACTTTAAATGACAGTTGGATGTGAGTTATTACTTTTTCAACTAAAATAAGTGTGTTTAAAGTCATTTCTGTGCCTGAAATTGGTCAAAATTGAAGATTTTGAGTAAGCAAAACTCTGTAAAAATGGCAGTTTTGGTCACTGTGAGGGTTTAAAAAGTGGTTATTCAACATGAGGCCCGATCCAAATGACATTTTGAATTATTTTTGGTAGAGTCCAAAAAATCAATTTTCTGATGAAAAACGATGACCCCGGACCAGTCGAACGTTGAAAAAATGGTCAATATTGATGAAATTTTAACATTTAATCTTTTGACTTTAAATGACGGTTGGATGTGAGTTATTACTTTTTCAACTAAAATAAGTGTGTTTAAAGTCATTTCTGTGCCTGAAATTGGTCAAAATTGAAGATTTTGAGTAAGCAAAACTCTGTAAAAATGGCAATTTTGGTCACTGTGAGGGTTTAAAAAGTGGTTATTCAACATGAGGCCCGATCCAAATGACATTTTGAATCATTTTTGGTAGAGTCCAAAAAATCCATTTTCTGATGAAAAACGATGACCCCGGACCAGTCGAACGTTGAAAAAATGGTCAATATTGATGAAATTTTAACATTTAATCTTTTGACTTTAAATGACGGTTGGATGTGAGTTATTACTTTTTCAACTAAAATAAGTGTGTTTAAAGTCATTTCTGTGCCTGAAATTGGTCAAAATTGAAGATTTTGAGTAAGCAAAACTCTGTAAAAATGGCAATTTTGGTCACTGTGAGGGTTTAAAAAGTGGTTATTCAACATGAGGCCCGATCCAAATGACATTTTGAATCATTTTTGGTAGAGTCCAAAAAATCAATTTTCTGATGAAAAACGATGACCCCGGACCAGTCGAACGTTGAAAAAATGGTCAATATTGATGAAATTTTAATATTTAATCTTTTCACTTTAAATGATGGTTGGATGTGAGTTATTACTTTTTCAACTAAAATAAGTGTGTTTAAAGTCATTTCTGTGCCTGAAATTGGTCAAATTGAAGATTTTGAGTAAGCAAAACTCTGTAAAAATGGCAATTTTGGTCACTGTGAGGGTTTAAAAAGTGGTTATTCAACATGAGGCCCGATCCAAATGACATTTTGAATCATTTTTGGTAGAGTCCAAAAAATCAATTTTCTGATGAAAAACGATGACCCTGGACCAGTCGAACGTTGAAAAAATGGTCAATATTGATGAAATTTTAACATTTAATCTTTTGACTTTAAATGACGGTTGGATGTGAGTTATTACTTTTTCAACTAAAATAAGTGTATTTAAAGTCATTTCTGTGCCTGAAATTGGTCAAAATTGAAGATTTTGAGTAAGCAAAACTCTGTAAAAATGGCAATTTTGGTCACTGTGAGGGTTTAAAAAGTGGTTATTCAACATGAGGCCCGATCCAAATGACATTTTGAATCATTTTTGGTAGAGTCCAAAAAATCAATTTTCTGATGAAAAACGATGACCCCGGACCAGTCGAACGTTGAAAAAATGGTCAATATTGATGAAATTTTAACATTTAATCTTTTGACTTTAAATGACGGTTGGATGTGAGTTATTACTTTTTCAACTAAAATAAGTGTGTTTAAAGTCATTTCTGTGCCTGAAATTGGTCAAAATTGAAGATTTTGAGTAAGCAAAACTCTGTAAAAATGGCAGTTTTGGTCACTGTGAGGGTTTAAAAAGTGGTTATTCAACATGAGGCCTGATCCAAATGACATTTTGAATCATTTTTGGTAGAGTCCAAAAAATCAATTTTCTGATGAAAAACGATGACCCCGGACCAGTCGAACATTGAAAAAATGGTCAATATTGATGAAATTTTAACATTTAATCTTTTGACTTTAAATGACGGTTGGATGTGAGTTATTACTTTTTCAACTAAAATAAGTGTGTTTAAAGTCATTTCTGTGCCTGAAATTGGTCAAAATTGAAGATTTTGAGTAAGCAAAACTCTGTAAAAATGGCAATTTTGGTCACTGTGAGGGTTTAAAAAGTGGTTATTCAACATGAGGCCCGATCCAAATGACATTTTGAATCATTTTTGGTAGAGTCCAAAAAATCAATTTTCTGATGAAAAACGATGACCCCGGACCAGTCGAACGTTGAAAAAATGGTCAATATTGATGAAATTTTAACATTTAATCTTTTGACTTTAAATGACGGTTGGATGTGAGTTATTACTTTTTCAACTAAAATAAGTGTGTTTAAAGTCATTTCTGTGCCTGAAATTGGTCAAAATTGAAGATTTTGAGTAAGCAAAACTCTGTAAAAATGGCAATTTTGGTCACTGTGAGGGTTTAAAAAGTGGTTATTCAACATGAGGCCCGATCCAAATGACATTTTGAATCATTTTTGGTAGAGTCCAAAAAAATCAATTTTCTGATGAAAAACGATGACCCCGGACCAGTCGAACGTTGAAAAAATGGTCAATATTGATGAAATTTTAACATTTAATCTTTTGACTTTAAATGACGGTTGGATGTGAGTTATTACTTTTTCAACTAAAATAAGTGTGTTTAAAGTCATTTCTGTGCCTGAAATTGGTCAAAATTGAAGATTTTGAGTAAGCAAAACTCTGTAAAAATGGCAGTTTTGGTCACTGTGAGGGTTTAAAAAGTGGTTATTCAACATGAGGCCCGATCCAAATGACATTTTTAATCATTTTTGGTAGAGTCCAAAAAATCAATTTTCTGATGAAAAACGATGACCCTTGACCAGTTGAACGTTGAAAAAATGGTTTATATTGATGAAATTTTAACATTTAATCTTTTGACTTTAAATGACGGTTGGATGTGAGTTATTACTTTTTCAACTAAAATAAGTGTGTTTAAAGTCATTTCTGTGCCTGAAATTGGTCAAAATTGAAGATTTTGAGTAAGCAAAACTCTGTAAAAATGGCAGTTTTGGTCACTGTGAGGGTTTAAAAAGTGGTTATTCAACATGAGGCCCGATCCAAATGACATTTTGAATTATTTTTGGTAGAGTCCAAAAAATCAATTTTCTGATGAAAAACGATGACCCCGGACCAGTCGAACGTTGAAAAAATGGTCAATATTGATGAAATTTTAACATTTAATCTTTTGACTTTAAATGACGGTTGGATGTGAGTTATTACTTTTTCAACTAAAATAAGTGTGTTTAAAGTCATTTCTGTGCCTGAAATTGGTCAAAATTGAAGATTTTGAGTAAGCAAAACTCTGTAAAAATGGCAATTTTGGTCACTGTGAGGGTTTAAAAAGTGGTTATTCAACATGAGGCCCGATCCAAATGACATTTTGAATCATTTTTGGTAGAGTCCAAAAAATCCATTTTCTGATGAAAAACGATGACCCCGGACCAGTCGAACGTTGAAAAAATGGTCAATATTGATGAAATTTTAACATTTAATCTTTTGACTTTAAATGACGGTTGGATGTGAGTTATTACTTTTTCAACTAAAATAAGTGTGTTTAAAGTCATTTCTGTGCCTGAAATTGGTCAAAATTGAAGATTTTGAGTAAGCAAAACTCTGTAAAAATGGCAATTTTGGTCACTGTGAGGGTTTAAAAAGTGGTTATTCAACATGAGGCCCGATCCAAATGACATTTATAATCATTTTTGGTAGAGTCCAAAAAATTCATTTTCTGATGAAAAACGATGACCCCGGACCAGTCGAACGTTGAAAAAATGGTCAATATTGATGAAATTTTAACATTTAATCTTTTGACTTTAAATGACGGTTGGATGTGAGTTATTACTTTTTCAACTAAAATAAGTGTGTTTAAAGTCATTTCTGTGCCTGAAATTGGTCAAAATTGAAGATTTTGAGTAAGCAAAACTCTGTAAAAATGGCAATTTTGGTCACTGTGAGGGTTTAAAAAGTGGTTATTCAACATGAGGCCCGATCCAAATGACATTTTGAATCATTTTTGGTAGAGTCCAAAAAAATCAATTTTCTGATGAAAAACGATGACCCCGGACCAGTCGAACGTTGAAAAAATGGTCAATATTGATGAAATTTTAACATTTAATCTTTTGACTTTAAATGACGGTTGGATGTGAGTTATTAATTTTTCAACTAAAATAAGTGTGCTTAAAGTCATTTCTGTGCCTGAAATTGGTCAAAATTGAAGATTTTGAGTAAGCAAAACTCTGTAAAAATGGCAATTTTGGTCACTGTGAGGGTTTAAAAAGTGGTTATTCAACATGAGGCCCGATCCAAATGACATTTTGAATCATTTTTGGTAGAGTCCAAAAAATCAATTTTCTGATGAAAAACGATGACCCCGGACCAGTCGAACGTTGAAAAAATGGTCAATATTGATGAAATTTTAACATTTAATCTTTTGACTTTAAATGACAGTTGGATGTGAGTTATTACTTTTTCAACTAAAATAAGTGTGTTTAAAGTCATTTCTGTGCCTGAAATTGGTCAAAATTGAAGATTTTGAGTAAGCAAAACTCTGTAAAAATGGCAATTTTGGTCACTGTGAGGGTTTAAAAAGTGGTTATTCAACATGAGGCCCGATCCAAATGACATTTTTAATCATTTTTGGTAGAGTCCAAAAAATCAATTTTCTGATGAAAAACGATGACCCTTGACCAGTCGAACGTTGAAAAAATGGTCAATATTGATGAAATTTTAACATTTAATCTTTTGACTTTAAATGACGGTTGGATGTGAGTTATTACTTTTTCAACTAAAATAAGTGTGTTTAAAGTCATTTCTGTGCCTGAAATTGGTCAAAATTGAAGATTTTGAGTAAGCAAAACTCTGTAAAAATGGCAGTTTTGGTCACTGTGAGGGTTTAAAAAGTGGTTATTCAACATGAGGCCCGATCCAAATGACATTTTGAATCATTTTTGGTAGAGTCCAAAAAATCAATTTTCTGATGAAAAACGATGACCCCGGACCAGTCGAACGTTGAAAAAATGGTCAATATTGATGAAATTTTAACATTTAATCTTTTGACTTTAAATGACAGTTGGATGTGAGTTATTACTTTTTCAACTAAAATAAGTGTGTTTAAAGTCATTTCTGTGCCTGAAATTGGTCAAAATTGAAGATTTTGAGTAAGCAAAACTCTGTAAAAATGGCAGTTTTGGTCACTGTGAGGGTTTAAAAAGTGGTTATTCAACATGAGGCCCGATCCAAATGACATTTTGAATTATTTTTGGTAGAGTCCAAAAAATCAATTTTCTGATGAAAAACGATGACCCCGGACCAGTCGAACGTTGAAAAAATGGTCAATATTGATGAAATTTTAACATTTAATCTTTTGACTTTAAATGACGGTTGGATGTGAGTTATTACTTTTTCAACTAAAATAAGTGTGTTTAAAGTCATTTCTGTGCCTGAAATTGGTCAAAATTGAAGATTTTGAGTAAGCAAAACTCTGTAAAAATGGCAATTTTGGTCACTGTGAGGGTTTAAAAAGTGGTTATTCAACATGAGGCCCGATCCAAATGACATTTTGAATCATTTTTGGTAGAGTCCAAAAAATCCATTTTCTGATGAAAAACGATGACCCCGGACCAGTCGAACGTTGAAAAAATGGTCAATATTGATGAAATTTTAACATTTAATCTTTTGACTTTAAATGACGGTTGGATGTGAGTTATTACTTTTTCAACTAAAATAAGTGTGTTTAAAGTCATTTCTGTGCCTGAAATTGGTCAAAATTGAAGATTTTGAGTAAGCAAAACTCTGTAAAAATGGCAATTTTGGTCACTGTGAGGGTTTAAAAAGTGGTTATTCAACATGAGGCCCGATCCAAATGACATTTTGAATCATTTTTGGTAGAGTCCAAAAAATCAATTTTCTGATGAAAAACGATGACCCCGGACCAGTCGAACGTTGAAAAAATGGTCAATATTGATGAAATTTTAATATTTAATCTTTTCACTTTAAATGATGGTTGGATGTGAGTTATTACTTTTTCAACTAAAATAAGTGTGTTTAAAGTCATTTCTGTGCCTGAAATTGGTCAAATTGAAGATTTTGAGTAAGCAAAACTCTGTAAAAATGGCAATTTTGGTCACTGTGAGGGTTTAAAAAGTGGTTATTCAACATGAGGCCCGATCCAAATGACATTTTGAATCATTTTTGGTAGAGTCCAAAAAATCAATTTTCTGATGAAAAACGATGACCCTGGACCAGTCGAACGTTGAAAAAATGGTCAATATTGATGAAATTTTAACATTTAATCTTTTGACTTTAAATGACGGTTGGATGTGAGTTATTACTTTTTCAACTAAAATAAGTGTATTTAAAGTCATTTCTGTGCCTGAAATTGGTCAAAATTGAAGATTTTGAGTAAGCAAAACTCTGTAAAAATGGCAATTTTGGTCACTGTGAGGGTTTAAAAAGTGGTTATTCAACATGAGGCCCGATCCAAATGACATTTTGAATCATTTTTGGTAGAGTCCAAAAAATCAATTTTCTGATGAAAAACGATGACCCCGGACCAGTCGAACGTTGAAAAAATGGTCAATATTGATGAAATTTTAACATTTAATCTTTTGACTTTAAATGACGGTTGGATGTGAGTTATTACTTTTTCAACTAAAATAAGTGTGTTTAAAGTCATTTCTGTGCCTGAAATTGGTCAAAATTGAAGATTTTGAGTAAGCAAAACTCTGTAAAAATGGCAGTTTTGGTCACTGTGAGGGTTTAAAAAGTGGTTATTCAACATGAGGCCTGATCCAAATGACATTTTGAATCATTTTTGGTAGAGTCCAAAAAATCAATTTTCTGATGAAAAACGATGACCCCGGACCAGTCGAACATTGAAAAAATGGTCAATATTGATGAAATTTTAACATTTAATCTTTTGACTTTAAATGACGGTTGGATGTGAGTTATTACTTTTTCAACTAAAATAAGTGTGTTTAAAGTAATTTCTGTGCCTGAAATTGGTCAAAATTGAAGATTTTGAGTAAGCAAAACTCTGTAAAAATGGCAATTTTGGTCACTGTGAGGGTTTAAAAAGTGGTTATTCAACATGAGGCCCGATCCAAATGACATTTTGAATCATTTTTGGTAGAGTCCAAAAAATCAATTTTCTGATGAAAAACGATGACCCCGGACCAGTCGAACGTTGAAAAAATGGTCAATATTGATGAAATTTTAACATTTAATCTTTTGACTTTAAATGGCGGTTGGATGTGAGTTATTACTTTTTCAACTAAAATAAGTGTGTTTAAAGTCATTTATGTGCCTGAAATTGGTCAAAATTGAAGATTTTGAGTAAGCAAAACTCTGTAAAAATGGCAATTTTGGTCACTGTGAGGGTTTAAAAAGTGGTTATTCAACATGAGGCCCGATCCAAATGACATTTTGAATCATTTTTGGTAGAGTCCAAAAAATCAATTTTCTGATGAAAAACGATGACCCTTGACCAGTTGAACGTTGAAAAAATGGTTTATATTGATGAAATTTTAACATTTAATCTTTTGACTTTAAATGACGGTTGGATGTGAGTTATTACTTTTTCAACTAAAATAAGTGTGTTTAAAGTCATTTCTGTGCCTGAAATTGGTCAAAATTGAAGATTTTGAGTAAGCAAAACTCTGTAAAAATGGCAATTTTGGTCACTGTGAGGGTTTAAAAAGTGGTTATTCAACATGAGGCCCGATCCAAATGACATTTTGAATCATTTTTGGTAGAGTCCAAAAAATCAATTTTCTGATGAAAAACGATGACCCCGGACCAGTCGAACGTTGAAAAAATGGTCAATATTGATGAAATTTTAACATTTGATCTTTTGACTTTAAATGACGGTTGGATGTGAGTTATTAATTTTTCAACTAAAATAAGTGTGTTTAAAGTCATTTCTGTGCCTGAAATTGGTCAAAATTGAAGATTTTGAGTAAGCAAAACTCTGTAAAAATGGCAATTTTGGTCACTGTGAGGGTTTAAAAAGTGGTTATTCAACATGAGGCCCGATCCAAATGACATTTTGAATCATTTATGGTAGAGTCCAAAAAATCAATTTTCTGATGAAAAACGATGACCCCGGACCAGTCGAACGTTGAAAAAATGGTCAATATTGATGAAATTTTAACATTTAATCTTTTGACTTTAAATGACGGTTGGATGTGAGTTATTACTTTTTCAACTAAAATAAGTGTGTTTAAAGTCATTTCTGTGCCTGAAATTGGTCAAAATTGAAGATTTTGAGTAAGCAAAACTCTGTAAAAATTGCAGTTTTGGTCACTGTGAGGGTTTAAAAAGTGGTTATTCAACATGAGGCCCGATCCAAATGACATTTTTAATCATTTTTGGTAGAGTCCAAAAAATCAATTTTCTGATGAAAAACGATGACCCTTGACCAGTTGAACGTTGAAAAAATGGTTTATATTGATGAAATTTTAACATTTAATCTTTTGACTTTAAATGACGGTTGGATGTGAGTTATTACTTTTTCAACTAAAATAAGTGTGTTTAAAGTCATTTCTGTGCCTGAAATTGGTCAAAATTGAAGATTTTGAGTAAGCAAAACTCTGTAAAAATGGCAGTTTTGGTCACTGTGAGGGTTTAAAAAGTGGTTATTCAACATGAGGCCCGATCCAAATGACATTTTGAATTATTTTTGGTAGAGTCCAAAAAATCAATTTTCTGATGAAAAACGATGACCCCGGACCAGTCGAACGTTGAAAAAATGGTCAATATTGATGAAATTTTAACATTTAATCTTTTGACTTTAAATGACGGTTGGATGTGAGTTATTACTTTTTCAACTAAAATAAGTGTGTTTAAAGTCATTTCTGTGCCTGAAATTGGTCAAAATTGAAGATTTTGAGTAAGCAAAACTCTGTAAAAATGGCAATTTTGGTCACTGTGAGGGTTTAAAAAGTGGTTATTCAACATGAGGCCCGATCCAAATGACATTTTGAATCATTTTTGGTAGAGTCCAAAAAATCCATTTTCTGATGAAAAACGATGACCCCGGACCAGTCGAACGTTGAAAAAATGGTCAATATTGATGAAATTTTAACATTTAATCTTTTGACTTTAAATGACGGTTGGATGTGAGTTATTACTTTTTCAACTAAAATAAGTGTGTTTAAAGTCATTTCTGTGCCTGAAATTGGTCAAAATTGAAGATTTTGAGTAAGCAAAACTCTGTAAAAATGGCAATTTTGGTCACTGTGAGGGTTTAAAAAGTAGTTATTCAACATGAGGCCCGATCCAAATGACATTTTGAATCATTTTTGGTAGAGTCCAAAAAATTCATTTTCTGATGAAAAACGATGACCCCGGACCAGTCGAACGTTGAAAAAATGGTCAATATTGATGAAATTTTAACATTTAATCTTTTGACTTTAAATGACGGTTGGATGTGAGTTATTACTTTTTCAACTAAAATAAGTGTGTTTAAAGTCATTTCTGTGCCTGAAATTGGTCAAAATTGAAGATTTTGAGTAAGCAAAACTCTGTAAAAATGGCAATTTTGGTCATGTGAGGGTTTAAAAAGTGGTTATTCAACATGAGGCCCGATCCAAATGACATTTTGAATCATTTTTGGTAGAGTCCAAAAAATTCATTTTCTGATGAAAAACGATGACCCGGGACCAGTCGAACGTTGAAAAAATGGTTAATATTGATGAAATTTTAATATTTAATCTTTTGACTTTAAATGACGGTTGGATGTGAGTTATTACTTTTTCAACTAAAATAAGTGTGTTTAAAGTCATTTCTGTGCCTGAAATTGGTCAAAATTGAAGATTTTGAGTAAGCAAAACTCTGTAAAAATGGCAGTTTTGGTCACTGTGAGGGTTTAAAAAGTGGTTATTCAACATGAGGCCCGATCCAAATGACATTTTGAATCATTTTTGGTAGAGTCCAAAAAATCAATTTTCTGATGAAAAACGATGACCCCGGACCAGTCGAACGTTGAAAAAATGGTCAATATGGATGAAATTTTAACATTTAATCTTTTGACTTTAAATGACGGTTGGATGTGAGTTATTACTTTTTCAACTAAAATAAGTGTGTTTAAAGTCATTTCTGTGCCTGAAATAGGTCAAAATTGAAGATTTTGAGTAAGCAAAACTCTGTAAAAATGGCAGTTTTGGTCACTGTGAGGGTTTAAAAAGTGGTTATTCAACATGAGGCCTGATCCAAATGACATTTTGAATCATTTTTGGTAGAGTCCAAAAAATCAATTTTCTGATGAAAAACGATAACCCCGGACCAGTCGAACGTTGAAAAAATGGTCAATATTGATGAAATTTTAACATTTAATCTTTTGACTTTAAATGACGGTTGGATGTGAGTTATTACTTTTTCAACTAAAATAAGTGTGTTTAAAGTCATTTCTGTGCCTGAAATTGGTCAAATTGAAGATTTTGAGTAAGCAAAACTCTGTAAAAATGGCAATTTTGGTCACTGTGAGGGTTTAAAAAGTGGTTATTCAACATGAGTCCCGATCCAAATGACATTTTGAATCATTTTTGGTAGAGTCCAAAAAATCCATTTTCTGATGAAAAACGATGACCCCGGACCAGTCGAACGTTGAAAAAATTGTCAATATTGATGAAATTTTAACATTTAATCTTTTGACTTTAAATGACGGTTGGATGTGAGTTATTACTTTTTCAACTAAAATAAGTGTATTTAAAGTCATTTCTGTGCCTGAAATTGGTCAAAATTGAAGATTTTGAGTAAGCAAAACTCTGTAAAAATGGCAATTTTGGTCACTGTGAGGGTTTAAAAAGTGGTTATTCAACATGAGGCCCGATCCAAATGACATTTTGAATCATTTTTGGTAGAGTCCAAAAAATCAATTTTCTGATGAAAAACGATGACCCCGGACCAGTCGAACGTTGAAAAAATGGTCAATATTGATGAAATTTTAACATTTAATCTTTTGACTTTAAATGACGGTTAGATGTGAGTTATTACTTTTTCAACTAAAATAAGTGTGTTTAAAGTCATTTCTGTGCCTGAAATTGGTCAAAATTGAAGATTTTGAGTAAGCAAAACTCTGTAAAAATGGCAGTTTTGGTCACTGTGAGGGTTTAAAAAGTGGTTATTCAACATGAGGCCTGATCCAAATGACATTTTGAATCATTTTTGGTAGAGTCCAAAAAATCAATTTTCTGATGAAAAACGATGACCCCGGACCAGTCGAACATTGAAAAAATGGTCAATATTGATGAAATTTTAACATTTAATCTTTTGACTTTAAATGACGGTTGGATGTGAGTTATTACTTTTTCAACTAAAATAAGTGTGTTTAAAGTCATTTCTGTGCCTGAAATTGGTCAAAATTGAAGATTTTGAGTAAGCAAAACTCTGTAAAAATGGCAATTTTGGTCACTGTGAGGGTTTAAAAAGTGGTTATTCAACATGAGGCCCGATCCAAATGACATTTTGAATCATTTTTGGTAGAGTCCAAAAAATCAATTTTCTGATGAAAAACGATGACCCCGGACCAGTCGAACGTTGAAAAAATGGTCAATATTGATGAAATTTTAACATTTAATCTTTTGACTTTAAATGACGGTTGGATGTGAGTTATTACTTTTTCAACTAAAATAAGTGTGTTTAAAGTCATTTCTGTGCCTGAAATTGGTCAAAATTGAAGATTTTGAGTAAGCAAAACTCTGTAAAAATGGCAATTTTGGTCACTGTGACGGTTTAAAAAGTGGTTATTCAACATGAGGCCCGATCCAAATGACATTTTGAATCATTTTTGGTAGAGTCCAAAAAAATCAATTTTCTGATGAAAAACGATGACCCCGGACCAGTCGAACGTTGAAAAAATGGTCAATATTGATGAAATTTTAACATTTAATCTTTTGACTTTAAATGACGGTTGGATGTGAGTTATTAATTTTTCAACTAAAATAAGTGTGCTTAAAGTCATTTCTGTGCCTGAAATTGGTCAAAATTGAAGATTTTGAGTAAGCAAAACTCTGTAAAAATGGCAATTTTGGTCACTGTGAGGGTTTAAAAAGTGGTTATTCAACATGAGGCCCGATCCAAATGACATTTTGAATCATTTTTGGTAGAGTCCAAAAAATCAATTTTCTGATGAAAAACGATGACCCCGGACCAGTCGAACGTTGAAAAAATGGTCAATATTGATGAAATTTTAACATTTAATCTTTTGACTTTAAATGACGGTTGGATGTGAGTTATTACTTTTTCAACTAAAATAAGTGTGTTTAAAGTCATTTCTGTGCCTGAAATTGGTCAAAATTGAAGATTTTGAGTAAGCAAAACTCTGTAAAAATGGCAATTTTGGTCACTGTGAGGGTTTAAAAAGTGGTTATTCAACATGAGGCCCGATCCAAATGACATTTTGAATCATTTTTGGTAGAGTCCAAAAAATCAATTTTCTGATGAAAAACGATGACCCCGGACCAGTCGAACGTTGAAAAAATGGTCAATATTGATGAAATTTTAATATTTAATCTTTTCACTTTAAATGACGGTTGGATGTGAGTTATTACTTTTTCAACTAAAATAAGTGTGTTTAAAGTCATTTCTGTGCCTGAAATTGGTCAAAATTGAAGATTTTGAGTAAGCAAAACTCTGTAAAAATGGCAGTTTTGGTCACTGTGAGGGTTTAAAAAGTGGTTATTCAACATGAGGCCCGATCCAAATGACATTTTGAATCATTTTTGGTAGAGTCCAAAAAATCAATTTTCTGATGAAAAACGATGACCCCGGACCAGTCGAACGTTGAAAAAATGGTCAATATTGATGAAATTTAAACATTTAATCTTTTGACTTTAAATGACAGTTGGATGTGAGTTATTACTTTTTCAACTAAAATAAGTGTGTTTAAAGTCATTTCTGTGCCTGAAATTGGTCAAAATTGAAGATTTTGAGTAAGCAAAACTCTGTAAAAATGGCAGTTTTGGTCACTGTGAGGGTTTAAAAAGTGGTTATTCAACATGAGGCCTGATCCAAATGACATGTTGAATCATTTTTGGTAGAGTCCAAAAAATCCATTTTCTGATGAAAAACGATGACCCCGGACCAGTCGAACGTTGAAAAAATGGTCAATATTGATGACATTTTAACATTTAATCTTTTGACTTTAAATGACGGTTGGATGTGAGTTATTACTTTTTCAACTAAAATAAGTGTGTTTAAAGTCATTTCTGTGCCTGAAATTGGTCAAAATTGAAGATTTTGAGTAAGCAAAACTCTGTAAAAATGGCAGTTTTGGTCACTGTGAGGGTTTAAAAAGTGGTTATTCAACATGAGGCCCGATCCAAATGACATTTTGAATCATTTTTGGTAGAGTCCAAAAAATCAATTTTCTGATGAAAAACGATGACCCCGGACCAGTCGAACGTTGAAAAAATGGTCAATATTGATGACATTTTAACATTTAATCTTTTTACTTTAAATGATGGTTGGATGTGAGTTATTACTTTTTCAACTAAAATAAGTGTGTTTAAAGTCATTTCTGTGCCTGAAATCGGTCAAAATTGAAGATTTTGAGTAAGCAAAACTCTGTAAAAATGGCAATTTTGGTCACTGTGAGGGTTTAAAAAGTGGTTATTCAACATGAGGCCCGATCCAAATGACATTTTGAATCATTTTGGTAGAGTCCAAAAAATCAATTTTCTGATGAAAAACGATGACCCTGGACCAGTCGAACGTTGAAAAAATGGTCAATATTGATGACATTTTAACATTTAATCTTTTGACTTTAAATGACGGTTGGATGTGAGTTATTACTTTTTCAACTAAAATAAGTGTGTTTAAAGTCATTTCTGTGCCTGAAATTGGTCAAAATTGAAGATTTTGAGTAAGCAAAACTCTGTAAAAATGGCAGTTTTGGTCACTGCGAGGGTTTAAAAAGTGGTTATTCAACATGAGGCCCGATCCAAATGACATTTTGAATCATTTTTGGTAGAGTCCAAAAAAATCAATTTTCTGATGAAAAACGATGACCCCGGACCAGTCGAACGTTGAAAAAATGGTCAATATTGATGAAATTAAAACATTTAATCTTTTGACTTTAAATGACGGTTGGATGTGAGTTATTACTTTTTCAACTAAAATAAGTGTGTTTAAAGTCATTTCTGTGCCTGAAATTGGTCAAAATTGAAGATTTTGAGTAAGCAAATCTCTGTAAAAATTGCAGTTTTGGTCACCGTGAGGGTTTAAAAAGTGGTTATTCAACATGAGGCCCGATCCAAATGACATTTTGAATCATTTTTGGTAGAGTCCAAAAAATCTATTTTCTGATGAAAAACGATGACCCCGGACCAGTCAAACGTTGAAAAAATGGTCAATATTGATGAAATTTTAACATTTAATCTTTTGACTTTAAATGACGGTTGGATGTGAGTTATTACTTTTTCAACTGAAATAAGTGTGTTTAAAGTCATTTCTGTGCCTGAAATTGGTCAAAATTGAAGATTTTGAGTAAGCAAAACTCTGTAAAAATGGCAATTTTGGTCACTGTGAGGGTTTAAAAAGTGGTTATTCAACATGAGGCCCGATCCAAATGACATTTTGAATCATTTTTGGTAGAGTCCAAAAAATCAATTTTCTGATGAAAAACGATGACCCCGGACCAGTCGAAGGTTGAAAAAATTGTCAATATTGATGAAATTTTAACATTTAATCTTTTGACTTTAAATGACGGTTGGATGTGAGTTATTACTTTTTCAACTAAAATAAGTGTATTTAAAGTCATTTCTGTGCCTGAAATTGGTCAAAATTGAAGATTTTGAGAAAGCAAAACTCTGTAAAAATGGCAATTTTGGTCACTGTGAGGGTTTAAAAAGTGGTTATTCAACATGAGGCCCGATCCAAATGACATTTTGAATCATTTTTGGTAGAGTCCAAAAAATCAATTTTCTGATGAAAAACGATGACCCCGGACCAGTCGAACGTTGAGAAAATGGTCAATATTGATGAAATTTTAACATTTAATCTTTTGACTTTAAATGACGGTTGGATGTGAGTTATTACTTTTTCAACTAAAATAAGTGTGTTTAAAGTCATTTCTGTGCCTGAAATTGGTCAAAATTGAAGATTTTGAGTAAGCAAAACTCTGTAAAAATGGCAGTTTTGGTCACTGTGAGGGTTTAAAAAGTGGTTATTCAACATGAGGCCCGATCCAAATGACATTTTGAATCATTTTTGGTAGAGTCCAAAAAATCAATTTTCTGATGAAAAACGATGACCCCGGGCCAGTCGAACGTTGAAAAAATGGTCAATATTGATGAAATTTTAACATTTAATCTTTTGACTTTAAATGACAGTTGGATGTGAGTTATTACTTTTTCAACTAAAATAAGTGTGTTTAAAGTCATTTCTGTGCCTGAAATTGGTCAAAATTGAAGATTTTGAGTAAGCAAAACTCTGTAAAAATGGCAATTTTGGTCACTGTGAGGGTTTAAAAAGTGGTTATTCAACATGAGGCCCGATCCAAATGACATTTTTAATCATTTTTGGTAGAGTCCAAAAAATCAATTTTCTGATGAAAAACGATGACCCTTGACCAGTCGAACGTTGAAAAAATGGTCAATATTGATGAAATTTTAACATTTAATCTTTTGACTTTAAATGACGGTTGGATGTGAGTTATTACTTTTTCAACTAAAATAAGTGTGTTTAAAGTCATTTCTGTGCCTGAAATTGGTCAAAATTGAAGATTTTGAGTAAGCAAAACTCTGTAAAAATGGCAGTTTTGGTCACTGTGAGGGTTTAAAAAGTGGTTATTCAACATGAGGCCCGATCCAAATGACATTTTTAATCATTTTTGGTAGAGTCCAAAAAATCAATTTTCTGATGAAAAACGATGACCCTTGACCAGTTGAACGTTGAAAAAATGGTTTATATTGATGAAATTTTAACATTTAATCTTTTGACTTTAAATGACGGTTGGATGTGAGTTATTACTTTTTCAACTAAAATAAGTGTGTTTAAAGTCATTTCTGTGCCTGAAATTGGTCAAAATTGAAGATTTTGAGTAAGCAAAACTCTGTAAAAATGGCAGTTTTGGTCACTGCGAGGGTTTAAAAAGTGGTTATTCAACATGAGGCCCGATCCAAATGACATTTTGAATCATTTTTGGTAGAGTCCAAAAAAATCAATTTTCTGATGAAAAACGATGACCCCGGACCAGTCGAACGTTGAAAAAATGGTCAATATTGATGAAATTAAAACATTTAATCTTTTGACTTTAAATGACGGTTGGATGTGAGTTATTACTTTTTCAACTAAAATAAGTGTGTTTAAAGTCATTTCTGTGCCTGAAATTGGTCAAAATTGAAGATTTTGAGTAAGCAAATCTCTGTAAAAATTGCAGTTTTGGTCACCGTGAGGGTTTAAAAAGTGGTTATTCAACATGAGGCCCGATCCAAATGACATTTTGAATCATTTTTGGTAGAGTCCAAAAAATCTATTTTCTGATGAAAAACGATGACCCCGGACCAGTCAAACGTTGAAAAAATGGTCAATATTGATGAAATTTTAACATTTAATCTTTTGACTTTAAATGACGGTTGGATGTGAGTTATTACTTTTTCAACTGAAATAAGTGTGTTTAAAGTCATTTCTGTGCCTGAAATTGGTCAAAATTGAAGATTTTGAGTAAGCAAAACTCTGTAAAAATGGCAATTTTGGTCACTGTGAGGGTTTAAAAAGTGGTTATTCAACATGAGGCCCGATCCAAATGACATTTTGAATCATTTTTGGTAGAGTCCAAAAAATCAATTTTCTGATGAAAAACGATGACCCCGGACCAGTCGAAGGTTGAAAAAATTGTCAATATTGATGAAATTTTAACATTTAATCTTTTGACTTTAAATGACGGTTGGATGTGAGTTATTACTTTTTCAACTAAAATAAGTGTATTTAAAGTCATTTCTGTGCCTGAAATTGGTCAAAATTGAAGATTTTGAGAAAGCAAAACTCTGTAAAAATGGCAATTTTGGTCACTGTGAGGGTTTAAAAAGTGGTTATTCAACATGAGGCCCGATCCAAATGACATTTTGAATCATTTTTGGTAGAGTCCAAAAAATCAATTTTCTGATGAAAAACGATGACCCCGGACCAGTCGAACGTTGAGAAAATGGTCAATATTGATGAAATTTTAACATTTAATCTTTTGACTTTAAATGACGGTTGGATGTGAGTTATTACTTTTTCAACTAAAATAAGTGTGTTTAAAGTCATTTCTGTGCCTGAAATTGGTCAAAATTGAAGATTTTGAGTAAGCAAAACTCTGTAAAAATGGCAGTTTTGGTCACTGTGAGGGTTTAAAAAGTGGTTATTCAACATGAGGCCCGATCCAAATGACATTTTGAATCATTTTTGGTAGAGTCCAAAAAATCAATTTTCTGATGAAAAACGATGACCCCGGGCCAGTCGAACGTTGAAAAAATGGTCAATATTGATGAAATTTTAACATTTAATCTTTTGACTTTAAATGACAGTTGGATGTGAGTTATTACTTTTTCAACTAAAATAAGTGTGTTTAAAGTCATTTCTGTGCCTGAAATTGGTCAAAATTGAAGATTTTGAGTAAGCAAAACTCTGTAAAAATGGCAATTTTGGTCACTGTGAGGGTTTAAAAAGTGGTTATTCAACATGAGGCCCGATCCAAATGACATTTTTAATCATTTTTGGTAGAGTCCAAAAAATCAATTTTCTGATGAAAAACGATGACCCTTGACCAGTCGAACGTTGAAAAAATGGTCAATATTGATGAAATTTTAACATTTAATCTTTTGACTTTAAATGACGGTTGGATGTGAGTTATTACTTTTTCAACTAAAATAAGTGTGTTTAAAGTCATTTCTGTGCCTGAAATTGGTCAAAATTGAAGATTTTGAGTAAGCAAAACTCTGTAAAAATGGCAGTTTTGGTCACTGTGAGGGTTTAAAAAGTGGTTATTCAACATGAGGCCCGATCCAAATGACATTTTTAATCATTTTTGGTAGAGTCCAAAAAATCAATTTTCTGATGAAAAACGATGACCCTTGACCAGTTGAACGTTGAAAAAATGGTTTATATTGATGAAATTTTAACATTTAATCTTTTGACTTTAAATGACGGTTGGATGTGAGTTATTACTTTTTCAACTAAAATAAGTGTGTTTAAAGTCATTTCTGTGCCTGAAATTGGTCAAAATTGAAGATTTTGAGTAAGCAAAACTCTGTAAAAATGGCAGTTTTGGTCACTGTGAGGGTTTAAAAAGTGGTTATTCAACATGAGGCCCGATCCAAATGACATTTTGAATTATTTTTGGTAGAGTCCAAAAAATCAATTTTCTGATGAAAAACGATGACCCCGGACCAGTCGAACGTTGAAAAAATGGTCAATATTGATGAAATTTTAACATTTAATCTTTTGACTTTAAATGACGGTTGGATGTGAGTTATTACTTTTTCAACTAAAATAAGTGTGTTTAAAGTCATTTCTGTGCCTGAAATTGGTCAAAATTGAAGATTTTGAGTAAGCAAAACTCTGTAAAAATGGCAATTTTGGTCACTGTGAGGGTTTAAAAAGTGGTTATTCAACATGAGGCCCGATCCAAATGACATTTTGAATCATTTTTGGTAGAGTCCAAAAAATCCATTTTCTGATGAAAAACGATGACCCCGGACCAGTCGAACGTTGAAAAAATGGTCAATATTGATGAAATTTTAACATTTAATCTTTTGACTTTAAATGACGGTTGGATGTGAGTTATTACTTTTTCAACTAAAATAAGTGTGTTTAAAGTCATTTCTGTGCCTGAAATTGGTCAAAATTGAAGATTTTGAGTAAGCAAAACTCTGTAAAAATGGCAATTTTGGTCACTGTGAGGGTTTAAAAAGTGGTTATTCAACATGAGGCCCGATCCAAATGACATTTATAATCATTTTTGGTAGAGTCCAAAAAATTCATTTTCTGATGAAAAACGATGACCCCGGACCAGTCGAACGTTGAAAAAATGGTCAATATTGATGAAATTTTAACATTTAATCTTTTGACTTTAAATGACGGTTGGATGTGAGTTATTACTTTTTCAACTAAAATAAGTGTGTTTAAAGTCATTTCTGTGCCTGAAATTGGTCAAAATTGAAGATTTTGAGTAAGCAAAACTCTGTAAAAATGGCAATTTTGGTCACTGTGAGGGTTTAAAAAGTGGTTATTCAACATGAGGCCCGATCCAAATGACATTTTGAATCATTTTTGGTAGAGTCCAAAAAATTCATTTTCTGATGAAAAACGATGACCCCGGACCAGTCGAACGTTGAAAAAATGGTTAATATTGATGAAATTTTAATATTTAATCTTTTGACTTTAAATGACGGTTGGATGTGAGTTATTACTTTTTCAACTAAAATAAGTGTGTTTAAAGTCATTTCTGTGCCTGAAATTGGTCAAAATTGAAGATTTTGAGTAAGCAAAACTCTGTAAAAATGGCAGTTTTGGTCACTGTGAGGGTTTAAAAAGTGGTTATTCAACATGAGGCCCGATCCAAATGACATTTTGAATCATTTTTGGTAGAGTCCAAAAAATCAATTTTCTGATGAAAAACGATGACCCCGGACCAGTCGAACGTTGAAAAAATGGTCAATATGGATGAAATTTTAACATTTAATCTTTTGACTTTAAATGACGGTTGGATGTGAGTTATTACTTTTTCAACTAAAATAAGTGTGTTTAAAGTCATTTCTGTGCCTGAAATAGTTCAAAATTGAAGATTTTGAGTAAGCAAAACTCTGTAAAAATGGCAGTTTTGGTCACTGTGAGGGTTTAAAAAGTGGTTATTCAACATGAGGCCTGATCCAAATGACATTTTGAATCATTTTTGGTAGAGTCCAAAAAATCAATTTTCTGATGAAAAACGATAACCCCGGACCAGTCGAACGTTGAAAAAATGGTCAATATTGATGAAATTTTAACATTTAATCTTTTGACTTTAAATGACGGTTGGATGTCAGTTATTACTTTTTCAACTAAAATAAGTGTGTTTAAAGTCATTTCTGTGCCTGAAATTGGTCAAAATTGAAGATTTTGAGTAAGCAAAACTCTGTAAAAATGGCAATTTTGGTCACTGTGAGGGTTTAAAAAGTGGTTATTCAACATGAGGCCCGATCCAAATGACATTTTGAATCATTTTTGGTAGAGTCCAAAAAATCCATTTTCTGATGAAAAACGATGACCCCGGACCAGTCGAACGTTGAAAAAATGGTCAATATTGATGAAATTTTAACATTTAATCTTTTGACTTTAAATGAAGGTTGGATGTGAGTTATTACTTTTTCAACTAAAATAAGTGTGTTTAAAGTCATTTCTGTGCCTGAAATTGGTCAAAATTGAAGATTTTGAGTAAGCAAAACTCTGTAAAAATGGCAATTTTGGTCACTGTGAGGGTTTAAAAAGTGGTTATTCAACATGAGGCCCGATCCAAATGACATTTTGAATCATTTTTGGTAGAGTCCAAAAAATCAATTTTCTGATGAAAAACGATGACCCCGGACCAGTCGAACGTTGAAAAAATGGTCAATATTGATGAAATTTTAATATTTAATCTTTTCACTTTAAATGATGGTTGGATGTGAGTTATTACTTTTTCAACTAAAATAAGTGTGTTTAAAGTCATTTCTGTGCCTGAAATTGGTCAAATTGAAGATTTTGAGTAAGCAAAACTCTGTAAAAATGGCAATTTTGGTCACTGTGAGGGTTTAAAAAGTGGTTATTCAACATGAGGCCCGATCCAAATGACATTTTGAATCATTTTTGGTAGAGTCCAAAAAATCAATTTTCTGATGAAAAACGATGACCCTGGACCAGTCGAACGTTGAAAAAATGGTCAATATTGATGAAATTTTAACATTTAATCTTTTGACTTTAAATGACGGTTGGATGTGAGTTATTACTTTTTCAACTAAAATAAGTGTATTTAAAGTCATTTCTGTGCCTGAAATTGGTCAAAATTGAAGATTTTGAGTAAGCAAAACTCTGTAAAAATGGCAATTTTGGTCACTGTGAGGGTTTAAAAAGTGGTTATTCAACATGAGGCCCGATCCAAATGACATTTTGAATCATTTTTGGTAGAGTCCAAAAAATCAATTTTCTGATGAAAAACGATGACCCCGGACCAGTCGAACGTTGAAAAATTGGTCAATATTGATGAAATTTTAACATTTAATCTTTTGACTTTAAATGACGGTTGGATGTGAGTTATTACTTTTTCAACTAAAATAAGTGTGTTTAAAGTCATTTCTGTGCCTGAAATTGGTCAAAATTGAAGATTTTGAGTAAGCAAAACTCTGTAAAAATGGCAGTTTTGGTCACTGTGAGGGTTTAAAAAGTGGTTATTCAACATGAGGCCTGATCCAAATGACATTTTGAATCATTTTTGGTAGAGTCCAAAAAATCAATTTTCTGATGAAAAACGATGACCCCGGACCAGTCGAACATTGAAAAAATGGTCAATATTGATGAAATTTTAACATTTAATCTTTTGACTTTAAATGACGGTTGGATGTGAGTTATTACTTTTTCAACTAAAATAAGTGTGTTTAAAGTCATTTCTGTGCCTGAAATTGGTCAAAATTGAAGATTTTGAGTAAGCAAAACTCTGTAAAAATGGCAATTTTGGTCACTGTGAGGGTTTAAAAAGTGGTTATTCAACATGAGGCCCGATCCAAATGACATTTTGAATCATTTTTGGTAGAGTCCAAAAAATCAATTTTCTGATGAAAAATGATGACCCCGGACCAGTCGAACGTTGAAAAAATGGTCAATATTGATGAAATTTTAACATTTAATCTTTTGACTTTAAATGACGGTTGGATGTGAGTTATTACTTTTTCAACTAAAATAAGTGTGTTTAAAGTCATTTCTGTGCCTGAAATTGGTCAAAATTGAAGATTTTGAGTAAGCAAAACTCTGTAAAAATGGCAATTTTGGTCACTGTGAGGGTTTAAAAAGTGGTTATTCAACATGAGGCCCGATCCAAATGACATTTTGAATCATTTTTGGTAGAGTCCAAAAAAATCAATTTTCTGATGAAAAACGATGACCCCGGACCAGTCGAACGTTGAAAAAATGGTCAATATTGATGAAATTTTAACATTTAATCTTTTGACTTTAAATGACGGTTGGATGTGAGTTATTAATTTTTCAACTAAAATAAGTGTGCTTAAAGTCATTTCTGTGCCTGAAATTGGTCAAAATTGAAGATTTTGAGTAAGCAAAACTCTGTAAAAATGGCAATTTTGGTCACTGTGAGGGTTTAAAAAGTGGTTATTCAACATGAGGCCCGATCCAAATGACATTTTGAATCATTTTTGGTAGAGTCCAAAAAATCAATTTTCTGATGAAAAACGATGACCCCGGACCAGTCGAACGTTGAAAAAATGGTCAATATTGATGAAATTTTAACATTTAATCTTTTGACTTTAAATGACAGTTGGATGTGAGTTATTACTTTTTCAACTAAAATAAGTGTGTTTAAAGTCATTTCTGTGCCTGAAATTGGTCAAAATTGAAGATTTTGAGTAAGCAAAACTCTGTAAAAATGGCAATTTTGGTCACTGTGAGGGTTTAAAAAGTGGTTATTCAACATGAGGCCCGATCCAAATGACATTTTTAATCATTTTTGGTAGAGTCCAAAAAATCAATTTTCTGATGAAAAACGATGACCCTTGACCAGTCGAACGTTGAAAAAATGGTCAATATTGATGAAATTTTAACATTTAATCTTTTGACTTTAAATGACGGTTGGATGTGAGTTATTACTTTTTCAACTAAAATAAGTGTGTTTAAAGTCATTTCTGTGCCTGAAATTGGTCAAAATTGAAGATTTTGAGTAAGCAAAACTCTGTAAAAATGGCAGTTTTGGTCACTGTGAGGGTTTAAAAAGTGGTTATTCAACATGAGGCCCGATCCAAATGACATTTTTAATCATTTTTGGTAGAGTCCAAAAAATCAATTTTCTGATGAAAAACGATGACCCTTGACCAGTTGAACGTTGAAAAAATGGTTTATATTGATGAAATTTTAACATTTAATCTTTTGACTTTAAATGACGGTTGGATGTGAGTTATTACTATTTCAACTAAAATAAGTGTGTTTAAAGTCATTTCTGTGCCTGAAATTGGTCAAAATTGAAGATTTTGAGTAAGCAAAACTCTGTAAAAATGGCAGTTTTGGTCACTGTGAGGGTTTAAAAAGTGGTTATTCAACATGAGGCCCGATCCAAATGACATTTTGAATTATTTTTGGTAGAGTCCAAAAAATCAATTTTCTGATGAAAAACGATGACCCCGGACCAGTCGAACGTTGAAAACATGGTCAATATTGATGAAATTTTAACATTTAATCTTTTGACTTTAAATGACGGTTGGATGTGAGTTATTACTTTTTCAACTAAAATAAGTGTGTTTAAAGTCATTTCTGTGCCTGAAATTGGTCAAAATTGAAGATTTTGAGTAAGCAAAACTCTGTAAAAATGGCAATTTTGGTCACTGTGAGGGTTTAAAAAGTGGTTATTCAACATGAGGCCCGATCCAAATGACATTTTGAATCATTTTTGGTAGAGTCCAAAAAATCCATTTTCTGATGAAAAACGATGACCCCGGACCAGTCGAACGTTGAAAAAATGGTCAATATTGATGAAATTTTAACATTTAATCTTTTGACTTTAAATGACGGTTGGATGTGAGTTATTACTTTTTCAACTAAAATAAGTGTGTTTAAAGTCATTTCTGTGCCTGAAATTGGTCAAAATTGAAGATTTTGAGTAAGCAAAACTCTGTAAAAATGGCAATTTTGGTCACTGTGAGGGTTTAAAAAGTGGTTATTCAACATGAGGCCCGATCCAAATGACATTTTGAATCATTTTTGGTAGAGTCCAAAAAATCAATTTTCTGATGAAAAACGATGACCCCGGACCAGTCGACCGTTGAAAAAATGGTCAATATTGATGAAATTTTAATATTTAATCTTTTCACTTTAAATGATGGTTGGATGTGAGTTATTACTTTTTCAACTAAAATAAGTGTGTTTAAAGTCATTTCTGTGCCTGAAATTGGTCAAATTGAAGATTTTGAGTAAGCAAAACTCTGTAAAAATGGCAATTTTGGTCACTGTGAGGGTTTAAAAAGTGGTTATTCAACATGAGGCCCGATCCAAATGACATTTTGAATCATTTTTGGTAGAGTCCAAAAAATCAATTTTCTGATGAAAAACGATGACCCTGGACCAGTCGAACGTTGAAAAAATGGTCAATATTGATGAAATTTTAACATTTAATCTTTTGACTTTAAATGACGGTTGGATGTGAGTTATTACTTTTTCAACTAAAATAAGTGTATTTAAAGTCATTTCTGTGCCTGAAATTGGTCAAAATTGAAGATTTTGAGTAAGCAAAACTCTGTAAAAATGGCAATTTTGGTCACTGTGAGGGTTTAAAAAGTGGTTATTCAACATGAGGCCCGATCCAAATGACATTTTGAATCATTTTTGGTAGAGTCCAAAAAATCAATTTTCTGATGAAAAACGATGACCCCGGACCAGTCGAACGTTGAAAAAATGGTCAATATTGATGAAATTTTAACATTTAATCTTTTGACTTTAAATGACGGTTGGATGTGAGTTATTACTTTTTCAACTAAAATAAGTGTGTTTAAAGTCATTTCTGTGCCTGAAATTGGTCAAAATTGAAGATTTTGAGTAAGCAAAACTCTGTAAAAATGGCAGTTTTGGTCACTGTGAGGGTTTAAAAAGTGGTTATTCAACATGAGGCCTGATCCAAATGACATTTTGAATCATTTTTGGTAGAGTCCAAAAAATCAATTTTCTGATGAAAAACGATGACCCCGGACCAGTCGAACATTGAAAAAATGGTCAATATTGATGAAATTTTAACATTTAATCTTTTGACTTTAAATGACGGTTGGATGTGAGTTATTACTTTTTCAACTAAAATAAGTGTGTTTAAAGTCATTTCTGTGCCTGAAATTGGTCAAAATTGAAGATTTTGAGTAAGCAAAACTCTGTAAAAATGGCAATTTTGGTCACTGTGAGGGTTTAAAAAGTGGTTATTCAACATGAGGCCCGATCCAAATGACATTTTGAATCATTTTTGGTAGAGTCCAAAAAATCAATTTTCTGATGAAAAACGATGACCCCGGACCAGTCGAACGTTGAAAAAATGGTCAATATTGATGAAATTTTAACATTTAATCTTTTGACTTTAAATGACGGTTGGATGTGAGTTATTACTTTTTCAACTAAAATAAGTGTGTTTAAAGTCATTTCTGTGCCTGAAATTGGTCAAAATTGAAGATTTTGAGTAAGCAAAACTCTGTAAAAATGGCAATTTTGGTCACTGTGAGGGTTTAAAAAGTGGTTATTCAACATGAGGCCCGATCCAAATGACATTTTGAATCATTTTTGGTAGAGTCCAAAAAAATCAATTTTCTGATGAAAAACGATGACCCCGGACCAGTCGAACGTTGAAAAAATGGTCAATATTGATGAAATTTTAACATTTAATCTTTTGACTTTAAATGACGGTTGGATGTGAGTTATTAATTTTTCAACTAAAATAAGTGTGCTTAAAGTCATTTCTGTGCCTGAAATTGGTCAAAATTGAAGATTTTGAGTAAGCAAAACTCTGTAAAAATGGCAATTTTGGTCACTGTGAGGGTTTAAAAAGTGGTTATTCAACATGAGGCCCGATCCAAATGACATTTTGAATCATTTTTGGTAGAGTCCAAAAAATCAATTTTCTGATGAAAAACGATGACCCCGGACCAGTCGAACGTTGAAAAAATGGTCAATATTGATGAAATTTTAACATTTATTCTTTTGACTTTAAATGACAGTTGGATGTGAGTTATTACTTTTTCAACTAAAATAAGTGTGTTTAAAGTCATTTCTGTGCCTGAAATTGGTCAAAATTGAAGATTTTGAGTAAGCAAAACTCTGTAAAAATGGCAATTTTGGTCACTGTGAGGGTTTAAAAAGTGGTTATTCAACATGAGGCCCGATCCAAATGACATTTTTAATCATTTTTGGTAGAGTCCAAAAAATCAATTTTCTGATGAAAAACGATGACCCTTGACCAGTCGAACGTTGAAAAAATGGTCAATATTGATGAAATTTTAACATTTAATCTTTTGACTTTAAATGACGGTTGGATGTGAGTTATTACTTTTTCAACTAAAATAAGTGTGTTTAAAGTCATTTCTGTGCCTGAAATTGGTCAAAATTGAAGATTTTGAGTAAGCAAAACTCTGTAAAAATGGCAGTTTTGGTCACTGTGAGGGTTTAAAAAGTGGTTATTCAACATGAGGCCCGATCCAAATGACATTTTTAATCATTTTTGGTAGAGTCCAAAAAATCAATTTTCTGATGAAAAACGATGACCCTTGACCAGTTGAACGTTGAAAAAATGGTTTATATTGATGAAATTTTAACATTTAATCTTTTGACTTTAAATGACGGTTGGATGTGAGTTATTACTTTTTCAACTAAAATAAGTGTGTTTAAAGTCATTTCTGTGTCTGAAATTGGTCAAAATTGAAGATTTTGAGTAAGCAAAACTCTGTAAAAATGGCAGTTTTGGTCACTGTGAGGTTTTAAAAAGTGGTTATTCAACATGAGGCCCGATCCAAATGACATTTTGAATTATTTTTGGTAGAGTCCAAAAAATCAATTTTCTGATGAAAAACGATGACCCCGGACCAGTCGAACGTTGAAAAAATGGTCAATATTGATGAAATTTTAACATTTAATCTTTTGACTTTAAATGACGGTTGGATGTGAGTTATTACTTTTTCAACTAAAATAAGTGTGTTTAAAGTCATTTCTGTGCCTGAAATTGGTCAAAATTGAAGATTTTGAGTAAGCAAAACTCTGTAAAAATGGCAATTTTGGTCACTGTGAGGGTTTAAAAAGTGGTTATTCAACATGAGGCCCGATCCAAATGACATTTTGAATCATTTTTGGTAGAGTCCAAAAAATCCATTTTCTGATGAAAAACGATGACCCCGGACCAGTCGAACGTTGAAAAAATGGTCAATATTGATGAAATTTTAACATTTAATCTTTTGACTTTAAATGACGGTTGGATGTGAGTTATTACTTTTTCAACTAAAATAAGTGTGTTTAAAGTCATTTCTGTGCCTGAAATTGGTCAAAATTGAAGATTTTGAGTAAGCAAAACTCTGTAAAAATGGCAATTTTGGTCACTGTGAGGGTTTAAAAAGTGGTTATTCAACATGAGGCCCGATCCAAATGACATTTATAATCATTTTTGGTAGAGTCCAAAAAATTCATTTTCTGATGAAAAACGATGACCCCGGACCAGTCGAACGTTGAAAAAATGGTCAATATTGATGAAATTTTAACATTTAATCTTTTGACTTTAAATGACGGTTGGATGTGAGTTATTACTTTTTCAACTAAAATAAGTGTGTTTAAAGTCATTTCTGTGCCTGAAATTGGTCAAAATTGAAGATTTTGAGTAAGCAAAACTCTGTAAAAATGGCAATTTTGGTCACTGTGAGGGTTTAAAAAGTGGTTATTCAACATGAGGCCCGATCCAAATGACATTTTGAATCATTTTTGGTAGAGTCCAAAAAAATCAATTTTCTGATGAAAAACGATGACCCCGGACCAGTCGAACGTTGAAAAAATGGTCAATATTGATGAAATTTTAACATTTAATCTTTTGACTTTAAATGACGGTTGGATGTGAGTTATTAATTTTTCAACTAAAATAAGTGTGCTTAAAGTCATTTCTGTGCCTGAAATTGGTCAAAATTGAAGATTTTGAGTAAGCAAAACTCTGTAAAAATGGCAATTTTGGTCACTGTGAGGGTTTAAAAAGTGGTTATTCAACATGAGGCCCGATCCAAATGACATTTTGAATCATTTTTGGTAGAGTCCAAAAAATCAATTTTCTGATGAAAAACGATGACCCCGGACCAGTCGAACGTTGAAAAAATGGTCAATATTGATGAAATTTTAACATTTAATCTTTTGACTTTAAATGACAGTTGGATGTGAGTTATTACTTTTTCAACTAAAATAAGTGTGTTTAAAGTCATTTCTGTGCCTGAAATTGGTCAAAATTGAAGATTTTGAGTAAGCAAAACTCTGTAAAAATGGCAATTTTGGTCACTGTGAGGGTTTAAAAAGTGGTTATTCAACATGAGGCCCGATCCAAATGACATTTTTAATCATTTTTGGTAGAGTCCAAAAAATCAATTTTCTGATGAAAAACGATGACCCTTGACCAGTCGAACGTTGAAAAAATGGTCAATATTGATGAAATTTTAACATTTAATCTTTTGACTTTAAATGACGGTTGGATGTGAGTTATTACTTTTTCAACTAAAATAAGTGTGTTTAAAGTCATTTCTGTGCCTGAAATTGGTCAAAATTGAAGATTTTGAGTAAGCAAAACTCTGTAAAAATGGCAGTTTTGGTCACTGTGAGGGTTTAAAAAGTGGTTATTCAACATGAGGCCCGATCCAAATGACATTTTGAATCATTTTTGGTAGAGTCCAAAAAATCAATTTTCTGATGAAAAACGATGACCCCGGACCAGTCGAACGTTGAAAAAATGGTCAATATTGATGAAATTTTAACATTTAATCTTTTGACTTTAAATGACAGTTGGATGTGAGTTATTACTTTTTCAACTAAAATAAGTGTGTTTAAAGTCATTTCTGTGCCTGAAATTGGTCAAAATTGAAGATTTTGAGTAAGCAAAACTCTGTAAAAATGGCAGTTTTGGTCACTGTGAGGGTTTAAAAAGTGGTTATTCAACATGAGGCCCGATCCAAATGACATTTTGAATTATTTTTGGTAGAGTCCAAAAAATCAATTTTCTGATGAAAAACGATGACCCCGGACCAGTCGAACGTTGAAAAAATGGTCAATATTGATGAAATTTTAACATTTAATCTTTTGACTTTAAATGACGGTTGGATGTGAGTTATTACTTTTTCAACTAAAATAAGTGTGTTTAAAGTCATTTCTGTGCCTGAAATTGGTCAAAATTGAAGATTTTGAGTAAGCAAAACTCTGTAAAAATGGCAATTTTGGTCACTGTGAGGGTTTAAAAAGTGGTTATTCAACATGAGGCCCGATCCAAATGACATTTTGAATCATTTTTGGTAGAGTCCAAAAAATCCATTTTCTGATGAAAAACGATGACCCCGGACCAGTCGAACGTTGAAAAAATGGTCAATATTGATGAAATTTTAACATTTAATCTTTTGACTTTAAATGACGGTTGGATGTGAGTTATTACTTTTTCAACTAAAATAAGTGTGTTTAAAGTCATTTCTGTGCCTGAAATTGGTCAAAATTGAAGATTTTGAGTAAGCAAAACTCTGTAAAAATGGCAATTTTGGTCACTGTGAGGGTTTAAAAAGTGGTTATTCAACATGAGGCCCGATCCAAATGACATTTTGAATCATTTTTGGTAGAGTCCAAAAAATCAATTTTCTGATGAAAAACGATGACCCCGGACCAGTCGAACGTTGAAAAAATGGTCAATATTGATGAAATTTTAATATTTAATCTTTTCACTTTAAATGATGGTTGGATGTGAGTTATTACTTTTTCAACTAAAATAAGTGTGTTTAAAGTCATTTCTGTGCCTGAAATTGGTCAAATTGAAGATTTTGAGTAAGCAAAACTCTGTAAAAATGGCAATTTTGGTCACTGTGAGGGTTTAAAAAGTGGTTATTCAACATGAGGCCCGATCCAAATGACATTTTGAATCATTTTTGGTAGAGTCCAAAAAATCAATTTTCTGATGAAAAACGATGACCCTGGACCAGTCGAACGTTGAAAAAATGGTCAATATTGATGAAATTTTAACATTTAATCTTTTGACTTTAAATGACGGTTGGATGTGAGTTATTACTTTTTCAACTAAAATAAGTGTATTTAAAGTCATTTCTGTGCCTGAAATTGGTCAAAATTGAAGATTTTGAGTAAGCAAAACTCTGTAAAAATGGCAATTTTGGTCACTGTGAGGGTTTAAAAAGTGGTTATTCAACATGAGGCCCGATCCAAATGACATTTTGAATCATTTTTGGTAGAGTCCAAAAAATCAATTTTCTGATGAAAAACGATGACCCCGGACCAGTCGAACGTTGAAAAAATGGTCAATATTGATGAAATTTTAACATTTAATCTTTTGACTTTAAATGACGGTTGGATGTGAGTTATTACTTTTTCAACTAAAATAAGTGTGTTTAAAGTCATTTCTGTGCCTGAAATTGGTCAAAATTGAAGATTTTGAGTAAGCAAAACTCTGTAAAAATGGCAGTTTTGGTCACTGTGAGGGTTTAAAAAGTGGTTATTCAACATGAGGCCCGATCCAAATGACATTTTGAATCATTTTTGGTAGAGTCCAAAAAATCAATTTTCTGATGAAAAACGATGACCCCGGACCAGTCGAACGTTGAAAAAATGGTCAATATTGATGAAATTTTAACATTTAATCTTTTGACTTTAAATGACGGTTGGATGTGAGTTATTACTTTTTCAACTAAAATAAGTGTGTTTAAAGTCATTTCTGTGCCTGAAATTGGTCAAAATTGAAGATTTTGAGTAAGCAAAACTCTGTAAAAATGGCAGTTTTGGTCACTGTGAGGGTTTAAAAAGTGGTTATTCAACATGAGGCCCGATCCAAATGACATTTTTAATCATTTTTGGTAGAGTCCAAAAAATCAATTTTCTGATGAAAAACGATGACCCTTGACCAGTTGAACGTTGAAAAAATGGTTTATATTGATGAAATTTTAACATTTAATCTTTTGACTTTAAATGACGGTTGGATGTGAGTTATTACTTTTTCAACTAAAATAAGTGTGTTTAAAGTCATTTCTGTGCCTGAAATTGGTCAAAATTGAAGATTTTGAGTAAGCAAAACTCTGTAAAAATGGCAGTTTTGGTCACTGTGAGGGTTTAAAAAGTGGTTATTCAACATGAGGCCCGATCCAAATGACATTTTGAATTATTTTTGGTAGAGTCCAAAAAATCAATTTTCTGATGAAAAACGATGACCCCGGACCAGTCGAACGTTGAAAACATGGTCAATATTGATGAAATTTTAACATTTAATCTTTTGACTTTAAATGACGGTTGGATGTGAGTTATTACTTTTTCAACTAAAATAAGTGTGTTTAAAGTCATTTCTGTGCCTGAAATTGGTCAAAATTGAAGATTTTGAGTAAGCAAAACTCTGTAAAAATGGCAATTTTGGTCACTGTGAGGGTTTAAAAAGTGGTTATTCAACATGAGGCCCGATCCAAATGACATTTTGAATCATTTTTGGTAGAGTCCAAAAAATCAATTTTCTGATGAAAAATGATGACCCCGGACCAGTCGAACGTTGAAAAAATGGTCAATATTGATGAAATTTTAACATTTAATCTTTTGACTTTAAATGACGGTTGGATGTGAGTTATTACTTTTTCAACTAAAATAAGTGTGTTTAAAGTCATTTCTGTGCCTGAAATTGGTCAAAATTGAAGATTTTGAGTAAGCAAAACTCTGTAAAAATGGCAATTTTGGTCACTGTGAGGGTTTAAAAAGTGGTTATTCAACATGAGGCCCGATCCAAATGACATTTTGAATCATTTTTGGTAGAGTCCAAAAAAATCAATTTTCTGATGAAAAACGATGACCCCGGACCAGTCGAACGTTGAAAAAATGGTCAATATTGATGAAATTTTAACATTTAATCTTTTGACTTTAAATGACGGTTGGATGTGAGTTATTAATTTTTCAACTAAAATAAGTGTGCTTAAAGTCATTTCTGTGCCTGAAATTGGTCAAAATTGAAGATTTTGAGTAAGCAAAACTCTGTAAAAATGGCAATTTTGGTCACTGTGAGGGTTTAAAAAGTGGTTATTCAACATGAGGCCCGATCCAAATGACATTTTGAATCATTTTTGGTAGAGTCCAAAAAATCAATTTTCTGATGAAAAACGATGACCCCGGACCAGTCGAACGTTGAAAAAATGGTCAATATTGATGAAATTTTAACATTTAATCTTTTGACTTTAAATGACAGTTGGATGTGAGTTATTACTTTTTCAACTAAAATAAGTGTGTTTAAAGTCATTTCTGTGCCTGAAATTGGTCAAAATTGAAGATTTTGAGTAAGCAAAACTCTGTAAAAATGGCAATTTTGGTCACTGTGAGGGTTTAAAAAGTGGTTATTCAACATGAGGCCCGATCCAAATGACATTTTTAATCATTTTTGGTAGAGTCCAAAAAATCAATTTTCTGATGAAAAACGATGACCCTTGACCAGTCGAACGTTGAAAAAATGGTCAATATTGATGAAATTTTAACATTTAATCTTTTGACTTTAAATGACGGTTGGATGTGAGTTATTACTTTTTCAACTAAAATAAGTGTGTTTAAAGTCATTTCTGTGCCTGAAATTGGTCAAAATTGAAGATTTTGAGTAAGCAAAACTCTGTAAAAATGGCAGTTTTGGTCACTGTGAGGGTTTAAAAAGTGGTTATTCAACATGAGGCCCGATCCAAATGACATTTTTAATCATTTTTGGTAGAGTCCAAAAAATCAATTTTCTGATGAAAAACGATGACCCTTGACCAGTTGAACGTTGAAAAAATGGTTTATATTGATGAAATTTTAACATTTAATCTTTTGACTTTAAATGACGGTTGGATGTGAGTTATTACTATTTCAACTAAAATAAGTGTGTTTAAAGTCATTTCTGTGCCTGAAATTGGTCAAAATTGAAGATTTTGAGTAAGCAAAACTCTGTAAAAATGGCAGTTTTGGTCACTGTGAGGGTTTAAAAAGTGGTTATTCAACATGAGGCCCGATCCAAATGACATTTTGAATTATTTTTGGTAGAGTCCAAAAAATCAATTTTCTGATGAAAAACGATGACCCCGGACCAGTCGAACGTTGAAAACATGGTCAATATTGATGAAATTTTAACATTTAATCTTTTGACTTTAAATGACGGTTGGATGTGAGTTATTACTTTTTCAACTAAAATAAGTGTGTTTAAAGTCATTTCTGTGCCTGAAATTGGTCAAAATTGAAGATTTTGAGTAAGCAAAACTCTGTAAAAATGGCAATTTTGGTCACTGTGAGGGTTTAAAAAGTGGTTATTCAACATGAGGCCCGATCCAAATGACATTTTGAATCATTTTTGGTAGAGTCCAAAAAATCCATTTTCTGATGAAAAACGATGACCCCGGACCAGTCGAACGTTGAAAAAATGGTCAATATTGATGAAATTTTAACATTTAATCTTTTGACTTTAAATGACGGTTGGATGTGAGTTATTACTTTTTCAACTAAAATAAGTGTGTTTAAAGTCATTTCTGTGCCTGAAATTGGTCAAAATTGAAGATTTTGAGTAAGCAAAACTCTGTAAAAATGGCAATTTTGGTCACTGTGAGGGTTTAAAAAGTGGTTATTCAACATGAGGCCCGATCCAAATGACATTTTGAATCATTTTTGGTAGAGTCCAAAAAATCAATTTTCTGATGAAAAACGATGACCCCGGACCAGTCGACCGTTGAAAAAATGGTCAATATTGATGAAATTTTAATATTTAATCTTTTCACTTTAAATGATGGTTGGATGTGAGTTATTACTTTTTCAACTAAAATAAGTGTGTTTAAAGTCATTTCTGTGCCTGAAATTGGTCAAATTGAAGATTTTGAGTAAGCAAAACTCTGTAAAAATGGCAATTTTGGTCACTGTGAGGGTTTAAAAAGTGGTTATTCAACATGAGGCCCGATCCAAATGACATTTTGAATCATTTTTGGTAGAGTCCAAAAAATCAATTTTCTGATGAAAAACGATGACCCTGGACCAGTCGAACGTTGAAAAAATGGTCAATATTGATGAAATTTTAACATTTAATCTTTTGACTTTAAATGACGGTTGGATGTGAGTTATTACTTTTTCAACTAAAATAAGTGTATTTAAAGTCATTTCTGTGCCTGAAATTGGTCAAAATTGAAGATTTTGAGTAAGCAAAACTCTGTAAAAATGGCAATTTTGGTCACTGTGAGGGTTTAAAAAGTGGTTATTCAACATGAGGCCCGATCCAAATGACATTTTGAATCATTTTTGGTAGAGTCCAAAAAATCAATTTTCTGATGAAAAACGATGACCCCGGACCAGTCGAACGTTGAAAAAATGGTCAATATTGATGAAATTTTAACATTTAATCTTTTGACTTTAAATGACGGTTGGATGTGAGTTATTACTTTTTCAACTAAAATAAGTGTGTTTAAAGTCATTTCTGTGCCTGAAATTGGTCAAAATTGAAGATTTTGAGTAAGCAAAACTCTGTAAAAATGGCAGTTTTGGTCACTGTGAGGGTTTAAAAAGTGGTTATTCAACATGAGGCCTGATCCAAATGACATTTTGAATCATTTTTGGTAGAGTCCAAAAAATCAATTTTCTGATGAAAAACGATGACCCCGGACCAGTCGAACATTGAAAAAATGGTCAATATTGATGAAATTTTAACATTTAATCTTTTGACTTTAAATGACGGTTGGATGTGAGTTATTACTTTTTCAACTAAAATAAGTGTGTTTAAAGTCATTTCTGTGCCTGAAATTGGTCAAAATTGAAGATTTTGAGTAAGCAAAACTCTGTAAAAATGGCAATTTTGGTCACTGTGAGGGTTTAAAAAGTGGTTATTCAACATGAGGCCCGATCCAAATGACATTTTGAATCATTTTTGGTAGAGTCCAAAAAATCAATTTTCTGATGAAAAACGATGACCCCGGACCAGTCGAACGTTGAAAAAATGGTCAATATTGATGAAATTTTAACATTTAATCTTTTGACTTTAAATGACGGTTGGATGTGAGTTATTACTTTTTCAACTAAAATAAGTGTGTTTAAAGTCATTTCTGTGCCTGAAATTGGTCAAAATTGAAGATTTTGAGTAAGCAAAACTCTGTAAAAATGGCAATTTTGGTCACTGTGAGGGTTTAAAAAGTGGTTATTCAACATGAGGCCCGATCCAAATGACATTTTGAATCATTTTTGGTAGAGTCCAAAAAAATCAATTTTCTGATGAAAAACGATGACCCCGGACCAGTCGAACGTTGAAAAAATGGTCAATATTGATGAAATTTTAACATTTAATCTTTTGACTTTAAATGACGGTTGGATGTGAGTTATTAATTTTTCAACTAAAATAAGTGTGCTTAAAGTCATTTCTGTGCCTGAAATTGGTCAAAATTGAAGATTTTGAGTAAGCAAAACTCTGTAAAAATGGCAATTTTGGTCACTGTGAGGGTTTAAAAAGTGGTTATTCAACATGAGGCCCGATCCAAATGACATTTTGAATCATTTTTGGTAGAGTCCAAAAAATCAATTTTCTGATGAAAAACGATGACCCCGGACCAGTCGAACGTTGAAAAAATGGTCAATATTGATGAAATTTTAACATTTATTCTTTTGACTTTAAATGACAGTTGGATGTGAGTTATTACTTTTTCAACTAAAATAAGTGTGTTTAAAGTCATTTCTGTGCCTGAAATTGGTCAAAATTGAAGATTTTGAGTAAGCAAAACTCTGTAAAAATGGCAATTTTGGTCACTGTGAGGGTTTAAAAAGTGGTTATTCAACATGAGGCCCGATCCAAATGACATTTTTAATCATTTTTGGTAGAGTCCAAAAAATCAATTTTCTGATGAAAAACGATGACCCTTGACCAGTCGAACGTTGAAAAAATGGTCAATATTGATGAAATTTTAACATTTAATCTTTTGACTTTAAATGACGGTTGGATGTGAGTTATTACTTTTTCAACTAAAATAAGTGTGTTTAAAGTCATTTCTGTGCCTGAAATTGGTCAAAATTGAAGATTTTGAGTAAGCAAAACTCTGTAAAAATGGCAGTTTTGGTCACTGTGAGGGTTTAAAAAGTGGTTATTCAACATGAGGCCCGATCCAAATGACATTTTTAATCATTTTTGGTAGAGTCCAAAAAATCAATTTTCTGATGAAAAACGATGACCCTTGACCAGTTGAACGTTGAAAAAATGGTTTATATTGATGAAATTTTAACATTTAATCTTTTGACTTTAAATGACGGTTGGATGTGAGTTATTACTTTTTCAACTAAAATAAGTGTGTTTAAAGTCATTTCTGTGTCTGAAATTGGTCAAAATTGAAGATTTTGAGTAAGCAAAACTCTGTAAAAATGGCAGTTTTGGTCACTGTGAGGTTTTAAAAAGTGGTTATTCAACATGAGGCCCGATCCAAATGACATTTTGAATTATTTTTGGTAGAGTCCAAAAAATCAATTTTCTGATGAAAAACGATGACCCCGGACCAGTCGAACGTTGAAAAAATGGTCAATATTGATGAAATTTTAACATTTAATCTTTTGACTTTAAATGACGGTTGGATGTGAGTTATTACTTTTTCAACTAAAATAAGTGTGTTTAAAGTCATTTCTGTGCCTGAAATTGGTCAAAATTGAAGATTTTGAGTAAGCAAAACTCTGTAAAAATGGCAATTTTGGTCACTGTGAGGGTTTAAAAAGTGGTTATTCAACATGAGGCCCGATCCAAATGACATTTTGAATCATTTTTGGTAGAGTCCAAAAAATCCATTTTCTGATGAAAAACGATGACCCCGGACCAGTCGAACGTTGAAAAAATGGTCAATATTGATGAAATTTTAACATTTAATCTTTTGACTTTAAATGACGGTTGGATGTGAGTTATTACTTTTTCAACTAAAATAAGTGTGTTTAAAGTCATTTCTGTGCCTGAAATTGGTCAAAATTGAAGATTTTGAGTAAGCAAAACTCTGTAAAAATGGCAATTTTGGTCACTGTGAGGGTTTAAAAAGTGGTTATTCAACATGAGGCCCGATCCAAATGACATTTATAATCATTTTTGGTAGAGTCCAAAAAATTCATTTTCTGATGAAAAACGATGACCCCGGACCAGTCGAACGTTGAAAAAATGGTCAATATTGATGAAATTTTAACATTTAATCTTTTGACTTTAAATGACGGTTGGATGTGAGTTATTACTTTTTCAACTAAAATAAGTGTGTTTAAAGTCATTTCTGTGCCTGAAATTGGTCAAAATTGAAGATTTTGAGTAAGCAAAACTCTGTAAAAATGGCAATTTTGGTCACTGTGAGGGTTTAAAAAGTGGTTATTCAACATGAGGCCCGATCCAAATGACATTTTGAATCATTTTTGGTAGAGTCCAAAAAAATCAATTTTCTGATGAAAAACGATGACCCCGGACCAGTCGAACGTTGAAAAAATGGTCAATATTGATGAAATTTTAACATTTAATCTTTTGACTTTAAATGACGGTTGGATGTGAGTTATTAATTTTTCAACTAAAATAAGTGTGCTTAAAGTCATTTCTGTGCCTGAAATTGGTCAAAATTGAAGATTTTGAGTAAGCAAAACTCTGTAAAAATGGCAATTTTGGTCACTGTGAGGGTTTAAAAAGTGGTTATTCAACATGAGGCCCGATCCAAATGACATTTTGAATCATTTTTGGTAGAGTCCAAAAAATCAATTTTCTGATGAAAAACGATGACCCCGGACCAGTCGAACGTTGAAAAAATGGTCAATATTGATGAAATTTTAACATTTAATCTTTTGACTTTAAATGACAGTTGGATGTGAGTTATTACTTTTTCAACTAAAATAAGTGTGTTTAAAGTCATTTCTGTGCCTGAAATTGGTCAAAATTGAAGATTTTGAGTAAGCAAAACTCTGTAAAAATGGCAATTTTGGTCACTGTGAGGGTTTAAAAAGTGGTTATTCAACATGAGGCCCGATCCAAATGACATTTTTAATCATTTTTGGTAGAGTCCAAAAAATCAATTTTCTGATGAAAAACGATGACCCTTGACCAGTCGAACGTTGAAAAAATGGTCAATATTGATGAAATTTTAACATTTAATCTTTTGACTTTAAATGACGGTTGGATGTGAGTTATTACTTTTTCAACTAAAATAAGTGTGTTTAAAGTCATTTCTGTGCCTGAAATTGGTCAAAATTGAAGATTTTGAGTAAGCAAAACTCTGTAAAAATGGCAGTTTTGGTCACTGTGAGGGTTTAAAAAGTGGTTATTCAACATGAGGCCCGATCCAAATGACATTTTGAATCATTTTTGGTAGAGTCCAAAAAATCAATTTTCTGATGAAAAACGATGACCCCGGACCAGTCGAACGTTGAAAAAATGGTCAATATTGATGAAATTTTAACATTTAATCTTTTGACTTTAAATGACAGTTGGATGTGAGTTATTACTTTTTCAACTAAAATAAGTGTGTTTAAAGTCATTTCTGTGCCTGAAATTGGTCAAAATTGAAGATTTTGAGTAAGCAAAACTCTGTAAAAATGGCAGTTTTGGTCACTGTGAGGGTTTAAAAAGTGGTTATTCAACATGAGGCCCGATCCAAATGACATTTTGAATTATTTTTGGTAGAGTCCAAAAAATCAATTTTCTGATGAAAAACGATGACCCCGGACCAGTCGAACGTTGAAAAAATGGTCAATATTGATGAAATTTTAACATTTAATCTTTTGACTTTAAATGACGGTTGGATGTGAGTTATTACTTTTTCAACTAAAATAAGTGTGTTTAAAGTCATTTCTGTGCCTGAAATTGGTCAAAATTGAAGATTTTGAGTAAGCAAAACTCTGTAAAAATGGCAATTTTGGTCACTGTGAGGGTTTAAAAAGTGGTTATTCAACATGAGGCCCGATCCAAATGACATTTTGAATCATTTTTGGTAGAGTCCAAAAAATCCATTTTCTGATGAAAAACGATGACCCCGGACCAGTCGAACGTTGAAAAAATGGTCAATATTGATGAAATTTTAACATTTAATCTTTTGACTTTAAATGACGGTTGGATGTGAGTTATTACTTTTTCAACTAAAATAAGTGTGTTTAAAGTCATTTCTGTGCCTGAAATTGGTCAAAATTGAAGATTTTGAGTAAGCAAAACTCTGTAAAAATGGCAATTTTGGTCACTGTGAGGGTTTAAAAAGTGGTTATTCAACATGAGGCCCGATCCAAATGACATTTTGAATCATTTTTGGTAGAGTCCAAAAAATCAATTTTCTGATGAAAAACGATGACCCCGGACCAGTCGAACGTTGAAAAAATGGTCAATATTGATGAAATTTTAATATTTAATCTTTTCACTTTAAATGATGGTTGGATGTGAGTTATTACTTTTTCAACTAAAATAAGTGTGTTTAAAGTCATTTCTGTGCCTGAAATTGGTCAAATTGAAGATTTTGAGTAAGCAAAACTCTGTAAAAATGGCAATTTTGGTCACTGTGAGGGTTTAAAAAGTGGTTATTCAACATGAGGCCCGATCCAAATGACATTTTGAATCATTTTTGGTAGAGTCCAAAAAATCAATTTTCTGATGAAAAACGATGACCCTGGACCAGTCGAACGTTGAAAAAATGGTCAATATTGATGAAATTTTAACATTTAATCTTTTGACTTTAAATGACGGTTGGATGTGAGTTATTACTTTTTCAACTAAAATAAGTGTATTTAAAGTCATTTCTGTGCCTGAAATTGGTCAAAATTGAAGATTTTGAGTAAGCAAAACTCTGTAAAAATGGCAATTTTGGTCACTGTGAGGGTTTAAAAAGTGGTTATTCAACATGAGGCCCGATCCAAATGACATTTTGAATCATTTTTGGTAGAGTCCAAAAAATCAATTTTCTGATGAAAAACGATGACCCCGGACCAGTCGAACGTTGAAAAAATGGTCAATATTGATGAAATTTTAACATTTAATCTTTTGACTTTAAATGACGGTTGGATGTGAGTTATTACTTTTTCAACTAAAATAAGTGTGTTTAAAGTCATTTCTGTGCCTGAAATTGGTCAAAATTGAAGATTTTGAGTAAGCAAAACTCTGTAAAAATGGCAGTTTTGGTCACTGTGAGGGTTTAAAAAGTGGTTATTCAACATGAGGCCCGATCCAAATGACATTTTGAATCATTTTTGGTAGAGTCCAAAAAATCAATTTTCTGATGAAAAACGATGACCCCGGACCAGTCGAACGTTGAAAAAATGGTCAATATTGATGAAATTTTAACATTTAATCTTTTGACTTTAAATGACGGTTGGATGTGAGTTATTACTTTTTCAACTAAAATAAGTGTGTTTAAAGTCATTTCTGTGCCTGAAATTGGTCAAAATTGAAGATTTTGAGTAAGCAAAACTCTGTAAAAATGGCAGTTTTGGTCACTGTGAGGGTTTAAAAAGTGGTTATTCAACATGAGGCCCGATCCAAATGACATTTTTAATCATTTTTGGTAGAGTCCAAAAAATCAATTTTCTGATGAAAAACGATGACCCTTGACCAGTTGAACGTTGAAAAAATGGTTTATATTGATGAAATTTTAACATTTAATCTTTTGACTTTAAATGACGGTTGGATGTGAGTTATTACTTTTTCAACTAAAATAAGTGTGTTTAAAGTCATTTCTGTGCCTGAAATTGGTCAAAATTGAAGATTTTGAGTAAGCAAAACTCTGTAAAAATGGCAGTTTTGGTCACTGTGAGGGTTTAAAAAGTGGTTATTCAACATGAGGCCCGATCCAAATGACATTTTGAATTATTTTTGGTAGAGTCCAAAAAATCAATTTTCTGATGAAAAACGATGACCCCGGACCAGTCGAACGTTGAAAACATGGTCAATATTGATGAAATTTTAACATTTAATCTTTTGACTTTAAATGACGGTTGGATGTGAGTTATTACTTTTTCAACTAAAATAAGTGTGTTTAAAGTCATTTCTGTGCCTGAAATTGGTCAAAATTGAAGATTTTGAGTAAGCAAAACTCTGTAAAAATGGCAATTTTGGTCACTGTGAGGGTTTAAAAAGTGGTTATTCAACATGAGGCCCGATCCAAATGACATTTTGAATCATTTTTGGTAGAGTCCAAAAAATCAATTTTCTGATGAAAAACGATGACCCCGGACCAGTCGAACGTTGAAAAAATGGTCAATATTGATGAAATTTTAACATTTAATCTTTTGACTTTAAATGACGGTTGGATGTGAGTTATTACTTTTTCAACTAAAATAAGTGTGTTTAAAGTCATTTCTGTGCCTGAAATTGGTCAAAATTGAAGATTTTGAGTAAGCAAAACTCTGTAAAAATGGCAATTTTGGTCACTGTGAGGGTTTAAAAAGTGGTTATTCAACATGAGGCCCGATCCAAATGACATTTTGAATCATTTTTGGTAGAGTCCAAAAAAATCAATTTTCTGATGAAAAACGATGACCCCGGACCAGTCGAACGTTGAAAAAATGGTCAATATTGATGAAATTTTAACATTTAATCTTTTGACTTTAAATGACGGTTGGATGTGAGTTATTAATTTTTCAACTAAAATAAGTGTGCTTAAAGTCATTTCTGTGCCTGAAATTGGTCAAAATTGAAGATTTTGAGTAAGCAAAACTCTGTAAAAATGGCAATTTTGGTCACTGTGAGGGTTTAAAAAGTGGTTATTCAACATGAGGCCCGATCCAAATGACATTTTGAATCATTTTTGGTAGAGTCCAAAAAATCAATTTTCTGATGAAAAACGATGACCCTTGACCAGTCGAACGTTGAAAAAATGGTCAATATTGATGAAATTTTAACATTTAATCTTTTGACTTTAAATGACGGTTGGATGTGAGTTATTACTTTTTCAACTAAAATAAGTGTGTTTAAAGTCATTTCTGTGCCTGAAATTGGTCAAAATTGAAGATTTTGAGTAAGCAAAACTCTGTAAAAATGGCAGTTTTGGTCACTGTGAGGGTTTAAAAAGTGGTTATTCAACATGAGGCCCGATCCAAATGACATTTTTAATCATTTTTGGTAGAGTCCAAAAAATCAATTTTCTGATGAAAAACGATGACCCTTGACCAGTTGAACGTTGAAAAAATGGTTTATATTGATGAAATTTTAACATTTAATCTTTTGACTTTAAATGACGGTTGGATGTGAGTTATTACTTTTTCAACTAAAATAAGTGTGTTTAAAGTCATTTCTGTGCCTGAAATTGGTCAAAATTGAAGATTTTGAGTAAGCAAAACTCTGTAAAAATGGCAGTTTTGGTCACTGTGAGGGTTTAAAAAGTGGTTATTCAACATGAGGCCCGATCCAAATGACATTTTGAATTATTTTTGGTAGAGTCCAAAAAATCAATTTTCTGATGAAAAACGATGACCCCGGACCAGTCGAACGTTGAAAAAATGGTCAATATTGATGAAATTTTAACATTTAATCTTTTGACTTTAAATGACGGTTGGATGTGAGTTATTACTTTTTCAACTAAAATAAGTGTGTTTAAAGTCATTTCTGTGCCTGAAATTGGTCAAAATTGAAGATTTTGAGTAAGCAAAACTCTGTAAAAATGGCAATTTTGGTCACTGTGAGGGTTTAAAAAGTGGTTATTCAACATGAGGCCCGATCCAAATGACATTTTGAATCATTTTTGGTAGAGTCCAAAAAATCCATTTTCTGATGAAAAACGATGACCCCGGACCAGTCGAACGTTGAAAAAATGGTCAATATTGATGAAATTTTAACATTTAATCTTTTGACTTTAAATGACGGTTGGATGTGAGTTATTACTTTTTCAACTAAAATAAGTGTGTTTAAAGTCATTTCTGTGCCTGAAATTGGTCAAAATTGAAGATTTTGAGTAAGCAAAACTCTGTAAAAATGGCAATTTTGGTCACTGTGAGGGTTTAAAAAGTGGTTATTCAACATGAGGCCCGATCCAAATGACATTTATAATCATTTTTGGTAGAGTCCAAAAAATTCATTTTCTGATGAAAAACGATGACCCCGGACCAGTCGAACGTTGAAAAAATGGTCAATATTGATGAAATTTTAACATTTAATCTTTTGACTTTAAATGACGGTTGGATGTGAGTTATTACTTTTTCAACTAAAATAAGTGTGTTTAAAGTCATTTCTGTGCCTGAAATTGGTCAAAATTGAAGATTTTGAGTAAGCAAAACTCTGTAAAAATGGCAATTTTGGTCACTGTGAGGGTTTAAAAAGTGGTTATTCAACATGAGGCCCGATCCAAATGACATTTTGAATCATTTTTGGTAGAGTCCAAAAAAATCAATTTTCTGATGAAAAACGATGACCCCGGACCAGTCGAACGTTGAAAAAATGGTCAATATTGATGAAATTTTAACATTTAATCTTTTGACTTTAAATGACGGTTGGATGTGAGTTATTAATTTTTCAACTAAAATAAGTGTGCTTAAAGTCATTTCTGTGCCTGAAATTGGTCAAAATTGAAGATTTTGAGTAAGCAAAACTCTGTAAAAATGGCAATTTTGGTCACTGTGAGGGTTTAAAAAGTGGTTATTCAACATGAGGCCCGATCCAAATGACATTTTGAATCATTTTTGGTAGAGTCCAAAAAATCAATTTTCTGATGAAAAACGATGACCCCGGACCAGTCGAACGTTGAAAAAATGGTCAATATTGATGAAATTTTAACATTTAATCTTTTGACTTTAAATGACAGTTGGATGTGAGTTATTACTTTTTCAACTAAAATAAGTGTGTTTAAAGTCATTTCTGTGCCTGAAATTGGTCAAAATTGAAGATTTTGAGTAAGCAAAACTCTGTAAAAATGGCAATTTTGGTCACTGTGAGGGTTTAAAAAGTGGTTATTCAACATGAGGCCCGATCCAAATGACATTTTTAATCATTTTTGGTAGAGTCCAAAAAATCAATTTTCTGATGAAAAACGATGACCCTTGACCAGTCGAACGTTGAAAAAATGGTCAATATTGATGAAATTTTAACATTTAATCTTTTGACTTTAAATGACGGTTGGATGTGAGTTATTACTTTTTCAACTAAAATAAGTGTGTTTAAAGTCATTTCTGTGCCTGAAATTGGTCAAAATTGAAGATTTTGAGTAAGCAAAACTCTGTAAAAATGGCAGTTTTGGTCACTGTGAGGGTTTAAAAAGTGGTTATTCAACATGAGGCCCGATCCAAATGACATTTTGAATCATTTTTGGTAGAGTCCAAAAAATCAATTTTCTGATGAAAAACGATGACCCCGGACCAGTCGAACGTTGAAAAAATGGTCAATATTGATGAAATTTTAACATTTAATCTTTTGACTTTAAATGACAGTTGGATGTGAGTTATTACTTTTTCAACTAAAATAAGTGTGTTTAAAGTCATTTCTGTGCCTGAAATTGGTCAAAATTGAAGATTTTGAGTAAGCAAAACTCTGTAAAAATGGCAGTTTTGGTCACTGTGAGGGTTTAAAAAGTGGTTATTCAACATGAGGCCCGATCCAAATGACATTTTGAATTATTTTTGGTAGAGTCCAAAAAATCAATTTTCTGATGAAAAACGATGACCCCGGACCAGTCGAACGTTGAAAAAATGGTCAATATTGATGAAATTTTAACATTTAATCTTTTGACTTTAAATGACGGTTGGATGTGAGTTATTACTTTTTCAACTAAAATAAGTGTGTTTAAAGTCATTTCTGTGCCTGAAATTGGTCAAAATTGAAGATTTTGAGTAAGCAAAACTCTGTAAAAATGGCAATTTTGGTCACTGTGAGGGTTTAAAAAGTGGTTATTCAACATGAGGCCCGATCCAAATGACATTTTGAATCATTTTTGGTAGAGTCCAAAAAATCCATTTTCTGATGAAAAACGATGACCCCGGACCAGTCGAACGTTGAAAAAATGGTCAATATTGATGAAATTTTAACATTTAATCTTTTGACTTTAAATGACGGTTGGATGTGAGTTATTACTTTTTCAACTAAAATAAGTGTGTTTAAAGTCATTTCTGTGCCTGAAATTGGTCAAAATTGAAGATTTTGAGTAAGCAAAACTCTGTAAAAATGGCAATTTTGGTCACTGTGAGGGTTTAAAAAGTGGTTATTCAACATGAGGCCCGATCCAAATGACATTTTGAATCATTTTTGGTAGAGTCCAAAAAAATCAATTTTCTGATGAAAAACGATGACCCCGGACCAGTCGAACGTTGAAAAAATGGTCAATATTGATGAAATTTTAATATTTAATCTTTTCACTTTAAATGATGGTTGGATGTGAGTTATTACTTTTTCAACTAAAATAAGTGTGTTTAAAGTCATTTCTGTGCCTGAAATTGGTCAAATTGAAGATTTTGAGTAAGCAAAACTCTGTAAAAATGGCAATTTTGGTCACTGTGAGGGTTTAAAAAGTGGTTATTCAACATGAGGCCCGATCCAAATGACATTTTGAATCATTTTTGGTAGAGTCCAAAAAATCAATTTTCTGATGAAAAACGATGACCCTGGACCAGTCGAACGTTGAAAAAATGGTCAATATTGATGAAATTTTAACATTTAATCTTTTGACTTTAAATGACGGTTGGATGTGAGTTATTACTTTTTCAACTAAAATAAGTGTATTTAAAGTCATTTCTGTGCCTGAAATTGGTCAAAATTGAAGATTTTGAGTAAGCAAAACTCTGTAAAAATGGCAATTTTGGTCACTGTGAGGGTTTAAAAAGTGGTTATTCAACATGAGGCCCGATCCAAATGACATTTTGAATCATTTTTGGTAGAGTCCAAAAAATCAATTTTCTGATGAAAAACGATGACCCCGGACCAGTCGAACGTTGAAAAAATGGTCAATATTGATGAAATTTTAACATTTAATCTTTTGACTTTAAATGACGGTTGGATGTGAGTTATTACTTTTTCAACTAAAATAAGTGTGTTTAAAGTCATTTCTGTGCCTGAAATTGGTCAAAATTGAAGATTTTGAGTAAGCAAAACTCTGTAAAAATGGCAGTTTTGGTCACTGTGAGGGTTTAAAAAGTGGTTATTCAACATGAGGCCTGATCCAAATGACATTTTGAATCATTTTTGGTAGAGTCCAAAAAATCAATTTTCTGATGAAAAACGATGACCCCGGACCAGTCGAACATTGAAAAAATGGTCAATATTGATGAAATTTTAACATTTAATCTTTTGACTTTAAATGACGGTTGGATGTGAGTTATTACTTTTTCAACTAAAATAAGTGTGTTTAAAGTCATTTCTGTGCCTGAAATTGGTCAAAATTGAAGATTTTGAGTAAGCAAAACTCTGTAAAAATGGCAATTTTGGTCACTGTGAGGGTTTAAAAAGTGGTTATTCAACATGAGGCCCGATCCAAATGACATTTTGAATCATTTTTGGTAGAGTCCAAAAAATCAATTTTCTGATGAAAAACGATGACCCCGGACCAGTCGAACGTTGAAAAAATGGTCAATATTGATGAAATTTTAACATTTAATCTTTTGACTTTAAATGACGGTTGGATGTGAGTTATTACTTTTTCAACTAAAATAAGTGTGTTTAAAGTCATTTCTGTGCCTGAAATTGGTCAAAATTGAAGATTTTGAGTAAGCAAAACTCTGTAAAAATGGCAATTTTGGTCACTGTGAGGGTTTAAAAAGTGGTTATTCAACATGAGGCCCGATCCAAATGACATTTTGAATCATTTTTGGTAGAGTCCAAAAAAATCAATTTTCTGATGAAAAACGATGACCCCGGACCAGTCGAACGTTGAAAAAATGGTCAATATTGATGAAATTTTAACATTTAATCTTTTGACTTTAAATGACGGTTGGATGTGAGTTATTAATTTTTCAACTAAAATAAGTGTGCTTAAAGTCATTTCTGTGCCTGAAATTGGTCAAAATTGAAGATTTTGAGTAAGCAAAACTCTGTAAAAATGGCAATTTTGGTCACTGTGAGGGTTTAAAAAGTGGTTATTCAACATGAGGCCCGATCCAAATGACATTTTTAATCATTTTTGGTAGAGTCCAAAAAATCAATTTTCTGATGAAAAACGATGACCCTTGACCAGTCGAACGTTGAAAAAATGGTCAATATTGATGAAATTTTAACATTTAATCTTTTGACTTTAAATGACGGTTGGATGTGAGTTATTACTTTTTCAACTAAAATAAGTGTGTTTAAAGTCATTTCTGTGCCTGAAATTGGTCAAAATTGAAGATTTTGAGTAAGCAAAACTCTGTAAAAATGGCAGTTTTGGTCACTGTGAGGGTTTAAAAAGTGGTTATTCAACATGAGGCCCGATCCAAATGACATTTTTAATCATTTTTGGTAGAGTCCAAAAAATCAATTTTCTGATGAAAAACGATGACCCTTGACCAGTTGAACGTTGAAAAAATGGTTTATATTGATGAAATTTTAACATTTAATCTTTTGACTTTAAATGACGGTTGGATGTGAGTTATTACTTTTTCAACTAAAATAAGTGTGTTTAAAGTCATTTCTGTGCCTGAAATTGGTCAAAATTGAAGATTTTGAGTAAGCAAAACTCTGTAAAAATGGCAGTTTTGGTCACTGTGAGGGTTTAAAAAGTGGTTATTCAACATGAGGCCCGATCCAAATGACATTTTGAATTATTTTTGGTAGAGTCCAAAAAATCAATTTTCTGATGAAAAACGATGACCCCGGACCAGTCGAACGTTGAAAAAATGGTCAATATTGATGAAATTTTAACATTTAATCTTTTGACTTTAAATGACGGTTGGATGTGAGTTATTACTTTTTCAACTAAAATAAGTGTGTTTAAAGTCATTTCTGTGCCTGAAATTGGTCAAAATTGAAGATTTTGAGTAAGCAAAACTCTGTAAAAATGGCAATTTTGGTCACTGTGAGGGTTTAAAAAGTGGTTATTCAACATGAGGCCCGATCCAAATGACATTTTGAATCATTTTTGGTAGAGTCCAAAAAATCCATTTTCTGATGAAAAACGATGACCCCGGACCAGTCGAACGTTGAAAAAATGGTCAATATTGATGAAATTTTAACATTTAATCTTTTGACTTTAAATGACGGTTGGATGTGAGTTATTACTTTTTCAACTAAAATAAGTGTGTTTAAAGTCATTTCTGTGCCTGAAATTGGTCAAAATTGAAGATTTTGAGTAAGCAAAACTCTGTAAAAATGGCAATTTTGGTCACTGTGAGGGTTTAAAAAGTGGTTATTCAACATGAGGCCCGATCCAAATGACATTTATAATCATTTTTGGTAGAGTCCAAAAAATTCATTTTCTGATGAAAAACGATGACCCCGGACCAGTCGAACGTTGAAAAAATGGTCAATATTGATGAAATTTTAACATTTAATCTTTTGACTTTAAATGACGGTTGGATGTGAGTTATTACTTTTTCAACTAAAATAAGTGTGTTTAAAGTCATTTCTGTGCCTGAAATTGGTCAAAATTGAAGATTTTGAGTAAGCAAAACTCTGTAAAAATGGCAATTTTGGTCACTGTGAGGGTTTAAAAAGTGGTTATTCAACATGAGGCCCGATCCAAATGACATTTTGAATCATTTTTGGTAGAGTCCAAAAAATTCATTTTCTGATGAAAAACGATGACCCCGGACCAGTCGAACGTTGAAAAAATGGTTAATATTGATGAAATTTTAATATTTAATCTTTTGACTTTAAATGACGGTTGGATGTGAGTTATTACTTTTTCAACTAAAATAAGTGTGTTTAAAGTCATTTCTGTGCCTGAAATTGGTCAAAATTGAAGATTTTGAGTAAGCAAAACTCTGTAAAAATGGCAGTTTTGGTCACTGTGAGGGTTTAAAAAGTGGTTATTCAACATGAGGCCCGATCCAAATGACATTTTGAATCATTTTTGGTAGAGTCCAAAAAATCAATTTTCTGATGAAAAACGATGACCCCGGACCAGTCGAACGTTGAAAAAATGGTCAATATGGATGAAATTTTAACATTTAATCTTTTGACTTTAAATGACGGTTGGATGTGAGTTATTACTTTTTCAACTAAAATAAGTGTGTTTAAAGTCATTTCTGTGCCTGAAATAGGTCAAAATTGAAGATTTTGAGTAAGCAAAACTCTGTAAAAATGGCAGTTTTGGTCACTGTGAGGGTTTAAAAAGTGGTTATTCAACATGAGGCCTGATCCAAATGACATTTTGAATCATTTTTGGTAGAGTCCAAAAAATCAATTTTCTGATGAAAAACGATAACCCCGGACCAGTCGAACGTTGAAAAAATGGTCAATATTGATGAAATTTTAACATTTAATCTTTTGACTTTAAATGACGGTTGGATGTCAGTTATTACTTTTTCAACTAAAATAAGTGTGTTTAAAGTCATTTCTGTGCCTGAAATTGGTCAAAATTGAAGATTTTGAGTAAGCAAAACTCTGTAAAAATGGCAATTTTGGTCAATGTGAGGGTTTAAAAAGTGGTTATTCAACATGAGGCCCGATCCAAATGACATTTTGAATCATTTTTGGTAGAGTCCAAAAAATCCATTTTCTGATGAAAAACGATGACCCCGGACCAGTCGAACGTTGAAAAAATGGTCAATATTGATGAAATTTTAACATTTAATCTTTTGACTTTAAATGACGGTTGGATGTGAGTTATTACTTTTTCAACTAAAATAAGTGTGTTTAAAGTCATTTCTGTGCCTGAAATTGGTCAAAATTGAAGATTTTGAGTAAGCAAAACTCTGTAAAAATGGCAATTTTGGTCACTGTGAGGGTTTAAAAAGTGGTTATTCAACATGAGGCCCGATCCAAATGACATTTTGAATCATTTTTGGTAGAGTCCAAAAAATCAATTTTCTGATGAAAAACGATGACCCCGGACCAGTCGAACGTTGAAAAAATGGTCAATATTGATGAAATTTTAATATTTAATCTTTTCACTTTAAATGATGGTTGGATGTGAGTTATTACTTTTTCAACTAAAATAAGTGTGTTTAAAGTCATTTCTGTGCCTGAAATTGGTCAAATTGAAGATTTTGAGTAAGCAAAACTCTGTAAAAATGGCAATTTTGGTCACTGTGAGGGTTTAAAAAGTGGTTATTCAACATGAGGCCCGATCCAAATGACATTTTGAATCATTTTTGGTAGAGTCCAAAAAATCCATTTTCTGATGAAAAACGATGACCCCGGACCAGTCGAACGTTGAAAAAATTGTCAATATTGATGAAATTTTAACATTTAATCTTTTGACTTTAAATGACGGTTGGATGTGAGTTATTACTTTTTCAACTAAAATAAGTGTATTTAAAGTCATTTCTGTGCCTGAAATTGGTCAAAATTGAAGATTTTGAGTAAGCAAAACTCTGTAAAAATGGCAATTTTGGTCACTGTGAGGGTTTAAAAAGTGGTTATTCAACATGAGGCCTGATCCAAATGACATTTTGAATCATTTTTGGTAGAGTCCAAAAAATCAATTTTCTGATGAAAAACGATGACCCCGGACCAGTCGAACGTTGAAAAAATGGTCAATATTGATGAAATTTTAACATTTAATCTTTTGACTTTAAATGACGGTTGGATGTGAGTTATTACTTTTTCAACTAAAATAAGTGTGTTTAAAGTCATTTCTGTGCCTGAAATTGGTCAAAATTGAAGATTTTGAGTAAGCAAAACTCTGTAAAAATGGCAATTTTGGTCACTGTGAGGGTTTAAAAAGTGGTTATTCAACATGAGGCCCGATCCAAATGACATTTTGAATCATTTTTGGTAGAGTCCAAAAAAATCAATTTTCTGATGAAAAACGATGACCCCGGACCAGTCGAACGTTGAAAAAATGGTCAATATTGATGAAATTTTAACATTTAATCTTTTGACTTTAAATGACGGTTGGATGTGAGTTATTAATTTTTCAACTAAAATAAGTGTGCTTAAAGTCATTTCTGTGCCTGAAATTGGTCAAAATTGAAGATTTTGAGTAAGCAAAACTCTGTAAAAATGGCAATTTTGGTCACTGTGAGGGTTTAAAAAGTGGTTATTTAACATGAGGCCCGATCCAAATGACATTTTGAATCATTTTTGGTAGAGTCCAAAAAATCAATTTTCTGATGAAAAACGATGACCCCGGACCAGTCGAACTTTGAAAAAATGGTCAATATTGATGAAATTTTAACATTTAATCTTTTGACTTTAAATGACGGTTGGATGTGAGTTATTACTTTTTCAACTAAAATAAGTGTGTTTAAAGTCATTTCTGTGCCTGAAATTGGTCAAAATTGAAGATTTTGAGTAAGCAAAACTCTGTAAAAATGGCAATTTTGGTCACTGTGAGGGTTTAAAAAGTGGTTATTCAACATGAGGCCCGATCCAAATGACATTTTGAATCATTTTTGGTAGAGTCCAAAAAATCAATTTTCTGATGAAAAACGATGACCCCGGACCAGTCGAACGTTGAAAAAATGGTCAATATTGATGAAATTTTAATATTTAATCTTTTCACTTTAAATGACGGTTGGATGTGAGTTATTACTTTTTCAACTAAAATAAGTGTGTTTAAAGTCATTTCTGTGCCTGAAATTGGTCAAAATTGAAGATTTTGAGTAAGCAAAACTCTGTAAAAATGGCAGTTTTGGTCACTGTGAGGGTTTAAAAAGTGGTTATTCAACATGAGGCCCGATCCAAATGACATTTTGAATCATTTTTGGTAGAGTCCAAAAAATCAATTTTCTGATGAAAAACGATGACCCCGGACCAGTCGAACGTTGAAAAAATGGTCAATATTGATGAAATTTAAACATTTAATCTTTTGACTTTAAATGACAGTTGGATGTGAGTTATTACTTTTTCAACTAAAATAAGTGTGTTTAAAGTCATTTCTGTGCCTGAAATTGGTCAAAATTGAAGATTTTGAGTAAGCAAAACTCTGTAAAAATGGCAGTTTTGGTCACTGTGAGGGTTTAAAAAGTGGTTATTCAACATGAGGCCTGATCCAAATGACATGTTGAATCATTTTTGGTAGAGTCCAAAAAATCCATTTTCTGATGAAAAACGATGACCCCGGACCAGTCGAACGTTGAAAAAATGGTCAATATTGATGACATTTTAACATTTAATCTTTTGACTTTAAATGACGGTTGGATGTGAGTTATTACTTTTTCAACTAAAATAAGTGTGTTTAAAGTCATTTCTGTGCCTGAAATTGGTCAAAATTGAAGATTTTGAGTAAGCAAAACTCTGTAAAAATGGCAGTTTTGGTCACTGTGAGGGTTTAAAAAGTGGTTATTCAACATGAGGCCCGATCCAAATGACATTTTGAATCATTTTTGGTAGAGTCCAAAAAATCAATTTTCTGATGAAAAACGATGACCCCGGACCAGTCGAACGTTGAAAAAATGGTCAATATTGATGACATTTTAACATTTAATCTTTTTACTTTAAATGATGGTTGGATGTGAGTTATTACTTTTTCAACTAAAATAAGTGTGTTTAAAGTCATTTCTGTGCCTGAAATCGGTCAAAATTGAAGATTTTGAGTAAGCAAAACTCTGTAAAAATGGCAATTTTGGTCACTGTGAGGGTTTAAAAAGTGGTTATTCAACATGAGGCCCGATCCAAATGACATTTTGAATCATTTTGGTAGAGTCCAAAAAATCAATTTTCTGATGAAAAACGATGACCCTGGACCAGTCGAACGTTGAAAAAATGGTCAATATTGATGACATTTTAACATTTAATCTTTTGACTTTAAATGACGGTTGGATGTGAGTTATTACTTTTTCAACTAAAATAAGTGTGTTTAAAGTCATTTCTGTGCCTGAAATTGGTCAAAATTGAAGATTTTGAGTAAGCAAAACTCTGTAAAAATGGCAGTTTTGGTCACTGCGAGGGTTTAAAAAGTGGTTATTCAACATGAGGCCCGATCCAAATGACATTTTGAATCATTTTTGGTAGAGTCCAAAAAAATCAATTTTCTGATGAAAAACGATGACCCCGGACCAGTCGAACGTTGAAAAAATGGTCAATATTGATGAAATTAAAACATTTAATCTTTTGACTTTAAATGACGGTTGGATGTGAGTTATTACTTTTTCAACTAAAATAAGTGTGTTTAAAGTCATTTCTGTGCCTGAAATTGGTCAAAATTGAAGATTTTGAGTAAGCAAATCTCTGTAAAAATTGCAGTTTTGGTCACCGTGAGGGTTTAAAAAGTGGTTATTCAACATGAGGCCCGATCCAAATGACATTTTGAATCATTTTTGGTAGAGTCCAAAAAATCTATTTTCTGATGAAAAACGATGACCCCGGACCAGTCAAACGTTGAAAAAATGGTCAATATTGATGAAATTTTAACATTTAATCATTTGACTTTAAATGACGGTTGGATGTGAGTTATTACTTTTTCAACTGAAATAAGTGTGTTTAAAGTCATTTCTGTGCCTGAAATTGGTCAAAATTGAAGATTTTGAGTAAGCAAAACTCTGTAAAAATGGCAATTTTGGTCACTGTGAGGGTTTAAAAAGTGGTTATTCAACATGAGGCCCGATCCAAATGACATTTTGAATCATTTTTGGTAGAGTCCAAAAAATCAATTTTCTGATGAAAAACGATGACCCCGGACCAGTCGAACGTTGAAAAAATTGTCAATATTGATGAAATTTTAACATTTAATCTTTTGACTTTAAATGACGGTTGGATGTGAGTTATTACTTTTTCAACTAAAATAAGTGTATTTAAAGTCATTTCTGTGCCTGAAATTGGTCAAAATTGAAGATTTTGAGAAAGCAAAACTCTGTAAAAATGGCAATTTTGGTCACTGTGAGGGTTTAAAAAGTGGTTATTCAACATGAGGCCCGATCCAAATGACATTTTGAATCATTTTTGGTAGAGTCCAAAAAATCAATTTTCTGATGAAAAACGATGACCCCGGACCAGTCGAACGTTGAGAAAATGGTCAATATTGATGAAATTTTAACATTTAATCTTTTGACTTTAAATGACGGTTGGATGTGAGTTATTACTTTTTCAACTAAAATAAGTGTGTTTAAAGTCATTTCTGTGCCTGAAATTGGTCAAAATTGAAGATTTTGAGTAAGCAAAACTCTGTAAAAATGGCAGTTTTGGTCACTGTGAGGGTTTAAAAAGTGGTTATTCAACATGAGGCCCGATCCAAATGACATTTTGAATCATTTTTGGTAGAGTCCAAAAAATCAATTTTCTGATGAAAAACGGTGACCCCGGGCCAGTCGAACGTTGAAAAAATGGTCAATATTGATGAAATTTTAACATTTAATCTTTTGACTTTAAATGACAGTTGGATGTGAGTTATTACTTTTTCAACTAAAATAAGTGTGTTTAAAGTCATTTCTGTGCCTGAAATTGGTCAAAATTGAAGATTTTGAGTAAGCAAAACTCTGTAAAAATGGCAATTTTGGTCACTGTGAGGGTTTAAAAAGTGGTTATTCAACATGAGGCCCGATCCAAATGACATTTTTAATCATTTTTGGTAGAGTCCAAAAAATCAACTTTCTGATGAAAAACGATGACCCTTGACCAGTCGAACGTTGAAAAAATGGTTTATATTGATGAAATTTTAACATTTAATCTTTTGACTTTAAATGACGGTTGGATGTGAGTTATTACTTTTTCAACTAAAATAAGTGTGTTTAAAGTCATTTCTGTGCCTGAAATTGGTCAAAATTGAAGATTTTGAGTAAGCAAAACTCTGTAAAAATGGCAATTTTGGTCACTGTGAGGGTTTAAAAAGTGGTTATTCAACATGAGGCCCGATCCAAATGACATTTTGAATCATTTTTGGTAGAGTCCAAAAAATCAATTTTCTGATGAAAAACGATGACCCTGGACCAGTCGAACGTTGAAAAAATGGTCAATATTGATGAAATTTTAACATATAATCTTTTGACTTTACATGATGGTTGGATGTGAGTTATTACTTTTTCAACTAAAATAAGTGTGTTTAAAGTCATTTCTGTGCCTGAAATTGGTCAAAATTGAAGATTTTGAGTAAGCAAAACTCTGTAAAAATGGCAATTTTGGTCACTGTGAGGGTTTAAAAAGTGGTTATTCAACATGAGGCCCGATCCAAATGACATTTTGAATCATTTTTGGTAGAGTCCAAAAAATCAATTTTCTGATGAAAAACGATGACCCCGGACCAGTCGAACGTTGAAAAAATGGTCAATATTGATGAAATTTTAACATTTAATCTTTTGACTTTAAATGACGGTTGGATGTGAGTTATTACTTTTTCAACTAAAATAAGTGTGTTTAAAGTCATTTCTGTGCCTGAAATTGGTCAAAATTGAAGATTTTGAGTAAGCAAAACTCTGTAAAAATGGCAATTTTGGTCACTGTGAGGGTTTAAAAAGTGGTTATTCAACATGAGGCCCGATCCAAATGACATTTTGAATCATTTTTGGTAGAGTCCAAAAAAATCAATTTTCTGATGAAAAACGATGACCCCGGACCAGTCGAACGTTGAAAAAATGGTCAATATTGATGAAATTTTAACATTTAATCTTTTGACTTTAAATGACGGTTGGATGTGAGTTATTAATTTTTCAACTAAAATAAGTGTGCTTAAAGTCATTTCTGTGCCTGAAATTGGTCAAAATTGAAGATTTTGAGTAAGCAAAACTCTGTAAAAATGGCAATTTTGGTCACTGTGAGGGTTTAAAAAGTGGTTATTCAACATGAGGCCCGATCCAAATGACATTTTGAATCATTTTTGGTAGAGTCCAAAAAATCAATTTTCTGATGAAAAACGATGACCCCGGACCAGTCGAACGTTGAAAAAATGGTCAATATTGATGAAATTTTAACATTTAATCTTTTGACTTTAAATGACGGTTGGATGTGAGTTATTACTTTTTCAACTAAAATAAGTGTGTTTAAAGTCATTTCTGTGCCTGAAATTGGTCAAAATTGAAGATTTTGAGTAAGCAAAACTCTGTAAAAATGGCAATTTTGGTCACTGTGAGGGTTTAAAAAGTGGTTATTCAACATGAGGCCCGATCCAAATGACATTTTGAATCATTTTTGGTAGAGTCCAAAAAATCAATTTTCTGATGAAAAACGATGACCCCGGACCAGTCGAACGTTGAAAAAATGGTCAATATTGATGAAATTTTAATATTTAATCTTTTCACTTTAAATGACGGTTGGATGTGAGTTATTACTTTTTCAACTAAAATAAGTGTGTTTAAAGTCATTTCTGTGCCTGAAATTGGTCAAAATTGAAGATTTTGAGTAAGCAAAACTCTGTAAAAATGGCAGTTTTGGTCACTGTGAGGGTTTAAAAAGTGGTTATTCAACATGAGGCCCGATCCAAATGACATTTTGAATCATTTTTGGTAGAGTCCAAAAAATCAATTTTCTGATGAAAAACGATGACCCCGGACCAGTCGAACGTTGAAAAAATGGTCAATATTGATGAAATTTAAACATTTAATCTTTTGACTTTAAATGACAGTTGGATGTGAGTTATTACTTTTTCAACTAAAATAAGTGTGTTTAAAGTCATTTCTGTGCCTGAAATTGGTCAAAATTGAAGATTTTGAGTAAGCAAAACTCTGTAAAAATGGCAGTTTTGGTCACTGTGAGGGTTTAAAAAGTGGTTATTCAACATGAGGCCTGATCCAAATGACATGTTGAATCATTTTTGGTAGAGTCCAAAAAATCCATTTTCTGATGAAAAACGATGACCCCGGACCAGTCGAACGTTGAAAAAATGGTCAATATTGATGACATTTTAACATTTAATCTTTTGACTTTAAATGACGGTTGGATGTGAGTTATTACTTTTTCAACTAAAATAAGTGTGTTTAAAGTCATTTCTGTGCCTGAAATTGGTCAAAATTGAAGATTTTGAGTAAGCAAAACTCTGTAAAAATGGCAGTTTTGGTCACTGTGAGGGTTTAAAAAGTGGTTATTCAACATGAGGCCCGATCCAAATGACATTTTGAATCATTTTTGGTAGAGTCCAAAAAATCAATTTTCTGATGAAAAACGATGACCCCGGACCAGTCGAACGTTGAAAAAATGGTCAATATTGATGACATTTTAACATTTAATCTTTTTACTTTAAATGATGGTTGGATGTGAGTTATTACTTTTTCAACTAAAATAAGTGTGTTTAAAGTCATTTCTGTGCCTGAAATCGGTCAAAATTGAAGATTTTGAGTAAGCAAAACTCTGTAAAAATGGCAATTTTGGTCACTGTGAGGGTTTAAAAAGTGGTTATTCAACATGAGGCCCGATCCAAATGACATTTTGAATCATTTTGGTAGAGTCCAAAAAATCAATTTTCTGATGAAAAACGATGACCCCGGACCAGTCGAACGTTGAAAAAATGGTCAATATTGATGAAATTAAAACATTTAATCTTTTGACTTTAAATGACGGTTGGATGTGAGTTATTACTTTTTCAACTAAAATAAGTGTGTTTAAAGTCATTTCTGTGCCTGAAATTGGTCAAAATTGAAGATTTTGAGTAAGCAAATCTCTGTAAAAATTGCAGTTTTGGTCACCGTGAGGGTTTAAAAAGTGGTTATTCAACATGAGGCCCGATCCAAATGACATTTTGAATCATTTTTGGTAGAGTCCAAAAAATCTATTTTCTGATGAAAAACGATGACCCCGGACCAGTCAAACGTTGAAAAAATGGTCAATATTGATGAAATTTTAACATTTAATCTTTTGACTTTAAATGACGGTTGGATGTGAGTTATTACTTTTTCAACTGAAATAAGTGTGTTTAAAGTCATTTCTGTGCCTGAAATTGGTCAAAATTGAAGATTTTGAGTAAGCAAAACTCTGTAAAAATGGCAATTTTGGTCACTGTGAGGGTTTAAAAAGTGGTTATTCAACATGAGGCCCGATCCAAATGACATTTTGAATCATTTTTGGTAGAGTCCAAAAAATCAATTTTCTGATGAAAAACGATGACCCCGGACCAGTCGAACGTTGAAAAAATTGTCAATATTGATGAAATTTTAACATTTAATCTTTTGACTTTAAATGACGGTTGGATGTGAGTTATTACTTTTTCAACTAAAATAAGTGTATTTAAAGTCATTTCTGTGCCTGAAATTGGTCAAAATTGAAGATTTTGAGAAAGCAAAACTCTGTAAAAATGGCAATTTTGGTCACTGTGAGGGTTTAAAAAGTGGTTATTCAACATGAGGCCCGATCCAAATGACATTTTGAATCATTTTTGGTAGAGTCCAAAAAATCAATTTTCTGATGAAAAACGATGACCCCGGACCAGTCGAACGTTGAGAAAATGGTCAATATTGATGAAATTTTAACATTTAATCTTTTGACTTTAAATGACGGTTGGATGTGAGTTATTACTTTTTCAACTAAAATAAGTGTGTTTAAAGTCATTTCTGTGCCTGAAATTGGTCAAAATTGAAGATTTTGAGTAAGCAAAACTCTGTAAAAATGGCAGTTTTGGTCACTGTGAGGGTTTAAAAAGTGGTTATTCAACATGAGGCCCGATCCAAATGACATTTTGAATCATTTTTGGTAGAGTCCAAAAAATCAATTTTCTGATGAAAAACGGTGACCCCGGGCCAGTCGAACGTTGAAAAAATGGTCAATATTGATGAAATTTTAACATTTAATCTTTTGACTTTAAATGACAGTTGGATGTGAGTTATTACTTTTTCAACTAAAATAAGTGTGTTTAAAGTCATTTCTGTGCCTGAAATTGGTCAAAATTGAAGATTTTGAGTAAGCAAAACTCTGTAAAAATGGCAATTTTGGTCACTGTGAGGGTTTAAAAAGTGGTTATTCAACATGAGGCCCGATCCAAATGACATTTTTAATCATTTTTGGTAGAGTCCAAAAAATCAACTTTCTGATGAAAAACGATGACCCTTGACCAGTCGAACGTTGAAAAAATGGTTTATATTGATGAAATTTTAACATTTAATCTTTTGACTTTAAATGACGGTTGGATGTGAGTTATTACTTTTTCAACTAAAATAAGTGTGTTTAAAGTCATTTCTGTGCCTGAAATTGGTCAAAATTGAAGATTTTGAGTAAGCAAAACTCTGTAAAAATGGCAATTTTGGTCACTGTGAGGGTTTAAAAAGTGGTTATTCAACATGAGGCCCGATCCAAATGACATTTTGAATCATTTTTGGTAGAGTCCAAAAAATCAATTTTCTGATGAAAAACGATGACCCTGGACCAGTCGAACGTTGAAAAAATGGTCAATATTGATGAAATTTTAACATATAATCTTTTGACTTTACATGATGGTTGGATGTGAGTTATTACTTTTTCAACTAAAATAAGTGTGTTTAAAGTCATTTCTGTGCCTGAAATTGGTCAAAATTGAAGATTTTGAGTAAGCAAAACTCTGTAAAAATGGCAATTTTGGTCACTGTGAGGGTTTAAAAAGTGGTTATTCAACATGAGGCCCGATCCAAATGACATTTTGAATCATTTTTGGTAGAGTCCAAAAAATCCATTTTCTGATGAAAAACGATGACCCCGGACCAGTCGAACATTGAAAAAATGGTCAATATTGATGAAATTTTAACATTTAATCTTTTGACTTTAAATGACGGTTGGATGTGAGTTATTACTTTTTCAACTAAAATAAGTGTGTTTAAAGTCATTTCTGTCCCTGAAATTGGTCAAAATTGAAGATTTTGAGTAAGGAAAACTCTGTAAAAATGGCAATTTTGGTCACTGTGAGGGTTTAAAAAGTGGTTATTCAACATGAGGCCCGATCCAAATGACATTTTGAATCATTTTTGGTAGAGTCCAAAAAATCAATTTTCTGATGAAAAACGATGACCCCGGACCAGTCGAACGTTGAAAAAATGGTTAATATTGATGAAATTTTAATATTTAATCTTTTGACTTTAAATGACGTTTGGATGTGAGTTATTACTTTTTCAACTAAAATAAGTGTGTTTAAAGTCATTTCTGTGCCTGAAATTGGTCAAAATTGAAGATTTTGAGTAAGCAAAACTCTGTAAAAATGGCAGTTTTGGTCACTGTGAGGGTTTAAAAAGTGGTTATTCAACATGAGGCCCGATCCAAATGACATTTTGAATTATTTTTGGTAGAGTCCAAAAAATCAATTTTCTGATGAAAAACGATGACCCCGGACCAGTCGAACGTTGAAAAAATGGTCAATATTGATGAAATTTTAACATTTAATCTTTTGACTTTAAATGACGGTTGGATGTGAGTTATTACTTTTTCAACTAAAATAAGTGTGTTTAAAGTCATTTCTGTGCCTGAAATTGGTCAAAATTGAAGATTTTGAGTAAGCAAAACTCTGTAAAAATGGCAATTTTGGTCACTGTGAGGGTTTAAAAAGTGGTTATTCAACATGAGGCCCGATCCAAATGACATTTTGAATCATTTTTGGTAGAGTCCAAAAAATCAATTTTCTGATGAAAAACGATGACCCTGGACCAGTCGAACGTTGAAAAAATGGTCAATATTGATGAAATTTTAACATATAATCTTTTGACTTTACATGATGGTTGGATGTGAGTTATTACTTTTTCAACTAAAATAAGTGTGTTTAAAGTCATTTCTGTGCCTGAAATTGGTCAAAATTGAAGATTTTGAGTAAGCAAAACTCTGTAAAAATGGCAGTTTTGGTCACTGTGAGGGTTTAAAAAGTGGTTATTCAACATGAGGCCTGATCCAAATGACATTTTGAATCATTTTTGGTAGAGTCCAAAAAATCCATTTTCTGATGAAAAACGATGACCCCGGACCAGTCGAACATTGAAAAAATGGTCAATATTGATGAAATTTTAACATTTAATCTTTTGACTTTAAATGACGGTTGGATGTGAGTTATTACTTTTTCAACTAAAATAAGTGTGTTTAAAGTCATTTCTGTGCCTGAAATTGGTCAAAATTGAAGAGTTTGAGTAAGCAAAACTCTGTAAAAATGGCAATTTTGGTCACTGTGAGGGTTTAAAAAGTGGTTATTCAACATGAGGCCCGATCCAAATGACATTTTGAATCATTTTTGGTAGAGTCCAAAAAATCCATTTTCTGATGAAAAACGATGACCCCGGACCAGTCGAACTTTGAAAAAATGGTCAATATTGATGAAATTTTAACATTTAATCTTTTGACTTTAAATGACGGTTGGATGTCAGTTATTACTTTTTCAACTAAAATAAGTGTGTTTAAAGTCATTTCTGTGCCTGAAATTGGTCAAAATTGAAGATTTTGAGTAAGCAAAACTCTGTAAAAATGGCAGTTTTGGTCACTGTGAGGGTTTAAAAAGTGGTTATTCAACATGAGGCCCGATCCAAATGACATTTTGAATCATTTTTGGTAGAGTCCAAAAAATCAATTTTCTGATGAAAAACGATGACCCCGGACCAGTCGAACGTTGAAAAAATGGTCAATATTGATGAAATTTTAACATTCAATCTTTTGACTTTAAATGGCGGTTGGATGTGAGTTATTACTTTTTCAACTAAAATAAGTGTGTTTAAAGTCATTTCTGTGCCTGAAATTGGTCAAAATTGAAGATTTTGAGTAAGCAAAACTCTGTAAAAATGGCAATTTTGGTCACTGTGAGGGTTTAAAAAGTGGTTATTCAACATGAGGCCCGATCCAAATGACATTTTGAATCATTTTTGGTAGAGTCCAAAAAATCAATTTTCTGATGAAAAACGATGACCCTTGACCAGTCGAACGTTGAAAAAATGGTTTATATTGATGAAATTTTAACATTTAATCTTTTGACTTTAAATGACGGTTGGATGTGAGTTATTACTTTTTCAACTAAAATAAGTGTGTTTAAAGTCATTTCTGTGCCTGAAATTGGTCAAAATTGAAGATTTTGAGTAAGCAAAACTCTGTAAAAATGGCAATTTTGGTCACTGTGAGGGTTTAAAAAGTGGTTATTCAACATGAGGCCCGATCCAAATGACATTTTGAATCATTTTTGGTAGAGTCCAAAAAATCAATTTTCTGATGAAAAACGATGACCCCGGACCAGTCGAACGTTGAAAAAGTGGTCAATATTGATGAAATTTTAACATTTAATCTTTTGACTTTAAATGACAGTTGGATGTGAGTTATTACTTTTTCAACTAAAATAAGTGTGTTTAAAGTCATTTCTGTGCCTGAAATTGGTCAAAATTGAAGATTTTGAGTAAGCAAAACTCTGTAAAAATGGCAATTTTGGTCACTGTGAGGGTTTAAAAAGTGGTTATTCAACATGAGGCCCGATCCAAATGACATTTTTAATCATTTTTGGTAGAGTCCAAAAAATCAATTTTCTGATGAAAAACGATGACCCCGGACCAGTCGAACGTTGAAAAAATGGTCAATATTGATGAAATTTTAACATTTAATCTTTTGACTTTAAATGACGGTGGATGTGAGTAATTACTTTTTCAACTAAAATAAGTGTGTTTAAAGTCATTTCTGTGCCTGAAATTGGTCAAAATTGAAGATTTTGAGTAAGCAAAACTCTGTAAAAATGGCAATTTTGGTCACTGTGAGGGTTTAAAAAGTGGTTATTCAACATGAGGCCCGATCCAAATGACATTTTGAATCATTTTTGGTAGAGTCCAAAAAATCAATTTTCTGATGAAAAACGATGACCCCGGACCAGTCGAACGTTGAAAAAATGGTCAATATTGATGAAATTTTAACATTTAATCTTTTGACTTTAAATGACGGTTGGATGTGAGTTATTACTTTTTCAACTAAAATAAGTGTGTTTAAAGTCATTTCTGTGCCTGAAATTGGTCAAAATTGAAGATTTTGAGTAAGCAAAACTCTGTAAAAATGGCAATTTTGGTCACTGTGAGGGTTTAAAAAGTGGTTATTCAACATGAGGCCCGATCCAAATGACATTTTGAATCATTTTTGGTAGAGTCCAAAAAATCCATTTTCTGATGAAAAACGATGACCCCGGACCAGTCGAACATTGAAAAAATGGTCAATATTGATGAAATTTTAACATTTAATCTTTTGACTTTAAATGACGGTTGGATGTGAGTTATTACTTTTTCAACTAAAATAAGTGTGTTTAAAGTCATTTCTGTGCCTGAAATTGGTCAAAATTGAAGATTTTGAGTAAGCAAAACTCTGTAAAAATGGCAGTTTTGGTCACTGTGAGGGTTTAAAAAGTGGTTATTCAACATGAGGCCCGATCCAAATGACATTTTGAATCATTTTTGGTAGAGTCCAAAAAATCAATTTTCTGATGAAAAACGATGACCCCGGACCAGTCGAACGTTGAAAAAATGGTCAATATTGATGAAATTTTAACATTCAATCTTTTGACTTTAAATGGCGGTTGGATGTGAGTTATTACTTTTTCAACTAAAATAAGTGTGTTTAAAGTCATTTCTGTGCCTGAAATTGGTCAAAATTGAAGATTTTGAGTAAGCAAAACTCTGTAAAAATGGCAATTTTGGTCACTGTGAGGGTTTAAAAAGTGGTTATTCAACATGAGGCCCGATCCAAATGACATTTTGAATCATTTTTGGTAGAGTCCAAAAAATCAATTTTCTGATGAAAAACGATGACCCTGGACCAGTCGAACGTTGAAAAAATGGTCAATATTGATGAAATTTTAACATATAATCTTTTGACTTTACATGATGGTTGGATGTGAGTTATTACTTTTTCAACTAAAATAAGTGTGTTTAAAGTCATTTCTGTGCCTGAAATTGGTCAAAATTGAAGATTTTGAGTAAGCAAAACTCTGTAAAAATGGCAGTTTTGGTCACTGTGAGGGTTTAAAAAGTGGTTATTCAACATGAGGCCTGATCCAAATGACATTTTGAATCATTTTTGGTAGAGTCCAAAAAATCAATTTTCTGATGAAAAACGATGACCCCGGACCAGTCGAACATTGAAAAAATGGTCAATATTGATGAAATTTTAACATTTAATCTTTTGACTTTAAATGACGGTTGGATGTGAGTTATTACTTTTTCAACTAAAATAAGTGTGTTTAAAGTCATTTCTGTGCCTGAAATTGGTCAAAATTGAAGAGTTTGAGTAAGCAAAACTGTAAAAATGGCAATTTTGGTCACTGTGAGGGTTTAAAAAGTGGTTATTCAACATGAGGCCCGATCCAAATGACATTTTGAATCATTTTTGGTAGAGTCCAAAAAATCCATTTTCTGATGAAAAACGATGACCCCGGACCAGTCGAACTTTGAAAAAATGGTCAATATTGATGAAATTTTAACATTTAATCTTTTGACTTTAAATGACGGTTGGATGTCAGTTATTACTTTTTCAACTAAAATAAGTGTGTTTAAAGTCATTTCTGTGCCTGAAATTGGTCAAAATTGAAGATTTTGAGTAAGCAAAACTCTGTAAAAATGGCAGTTTTGGTCACTGTGAGGGTTTAAAAAGTGGTTATTCAACATGAGGCCCGATCCAAATGACATTTTGAATCATTTTTGGTAGAGTCCAAAAAATCAATTTTCTGATGAAAAACGATGACCCCGGACCAGTCGAACGTTGAAAAAATGGTCAATATTGATGAAATTTTAACATTTAATCTTTTGACTTTAAATGGCGGTTGGATGTGAGTTATTACTTTTTCAACTAAAATAAGTGTGTTTAAAGTCATTTCTGTGCCTGAAATTGGTCAAAATTGAAGATTTTGAGTAAGCAAAACTCTGTAAAAATGGCAATTTTGGTCACTGTGAGGGTTTAAAAAGTGGTTATTCAACATGAGGCCCGATCCAAATGACATTTTGAATCATTTTTGGTAGAGTCCAAAAAATCAATTTTCTGATGAAAAACGATGACCCTTGACCAGTCGAACGTTGAAAAAATGGTTTATATTGATGAAATTTTAACATTTAATCTTTTGACTTTAAATGACGGTTGGATGTGAGTTATTACTTTTTCAACTAAAATAAGTGTGTTTAAAGTCATTTCTGTGCCTGAAATTGGTCAAAATTGAAGATTTTGAGTAAGCAAAACTCTGTAAAAATGGCAATTTTGGTCACTGTGAGGGTTTAAAAAGTGGTTATTCAACATGAGGCCCGATCCAAATGACATTTTGAATCATTTTTGGTAGAGTCCAAAAAATCAATTTTCTGATGAAAAACGATGACCCCGGACCAGTCGAACGTTGAAAAAATGGTCAATATTGATGAAATTTTAACATTTAATCTTTTGACTTTAAATGACGGTGGATGTGAGTAATTACTTTTTCAACTAAAATAAGTGTGTTTAAAGTCATTTCTGTGCCTGAAATTGGTCAAAATTGAAGATTTTGAGTAAGCAAAACTCTGTAAAAATGGCAATTTTGGTCACTGTGAGGGTTTAAAAAGTGGTTTTTCAACATGAGGCCCGATCCAAATGACATTTTGAATCATTTTTGGTAGAGTCCAAAAAATCAATTTTCTGATGAAAAACGATGACCCCGGACCAGTCGAACGTTGAAAAAATGGTCAATATTGATGACATTTTAACATTTAATCTTTTGACTTTAAATGACGGTTGGATGTGAGTTATTACTTTTTCAACTAAAATAAGTGTGTTTAAAGTCATTTCTGTGCCTGAAATTGGTCAAAATTGAAGATTTTGAGTAAGCAAAACTCTGTAAAAATGGCAATTTTGGTCACTGTGAGGGTTTAAAAAGTGGTTATTCAACATGAGGCCCGATCCAAATGACATTTTGAATCATTTTTGGTAGAGTCCAAAAAATCAATTTTCTGATGAAAAACGATGACCCCGGACCAGTCGAACGTTGAAAAAATGGTCAATATTGATGAAATTTTAACATTTAATCTTTTGACTTTAAATGACGGTTGGATGTGAGTTATTACTTTTTCAACTAAAATAAGTGTGTTTAAAGTCATTTCTGTGCCTGAAATTGGTCAAAATTGAAGATTTTGAGTAAGCAAAACTCTGTAAAAATGGCAATTTTGGTCACTGTGAGGGTTTAAAAAGTGGTTATTCAACATGAGGCCCGATCCAAATGACATTTCGAATCATTTTTGGTAGAGTCCAAAAAATCAATTTTCTGATGAAAAACGATGACCCCGGACCAGTCGAACGTTGAAAAAATGGTCAATATTGATGAAATTTTAATATTTAATCTTTTGACTTTAAATGACGGTTGGATGTGAGTTATTACTTTTTCAACTAAAATAAGTGTGTTTAAAGTCATTTCTGTGCCTGAAATTGGTCAAAATTGAAGATTTTGAGTAAGCAAAACTCTGTAAAAATTGCAGTTTTGGTCACTGTGAGGGTTTAAAAAGTGGTTATCAACATGAGGCCCGATCCAAATGACATTTTGAATCATTTTTCGTAGAGTCCAAAAAATCAATTTTCTGATGAAAAACGATGACCCCGGACCAGTCGAACGTTGAAAAAATGGTCAATATTGATGAAATTTTAACATTTAATCTTTTGACTTTAAATGACGGTTGGATGTGAGTTATTACTTTTTCAACTAAAATAAGTGTGTTTAAAGTCATTTCTGTGCCTGAAATTGGTCAAAATTGAAGATTTTGAGTAAGCAAAACTCTGTAAAAATGGCAGTTTTGGTCACTGTGAGGGTTTAAAAAGTGGTTATTCAACATGAGGCCTGATCCAAATGACATTTTGAATCATTTTTGGTAGAGTCCAAAAAATCAATTTTCTGATGAAAAACGATGACCCCGGACCAGTCGAACGTTGAAAAAATGGTCAATATTGATGAAATTTTAACATTTAATCTTTTGACTTTAAATGACGGTTGGATGTGAGTTATTACTTTTTCAACTAAAATAAGTGTGTTTAAAGTCATTTCTGTGCCTGAAATTGGTCAAAATTGAAGATTTTGAGTAAGCAAAACTCTGTAAAAATGGCAATTTTGGTCACTGTGAGGGTTTAAAAAGTGGTTATTCAACATGAGGCCCGATCCAAATGACATTTTGAATCATTTTTGGTAGAGTCCAAAAAATTCATTTTCTGATGAAAAACGATGACCCCGGACCAGTCGAACGTTGAAAAAATGGTCAATATTGATGAAATTTTAACATTTAATCTTTTGACTTTAAATGACGGTTGGATGTGAGTTATTACTTTTTCAACTAAAATAAGTGTGTTTAAAGTCATTTCTGTGCCTGAAATTGGTCAAAATTGAAGATTTTGAGTAAGCAAAACTCTGTAAAAATGGCAATTTTGGTCACTGTGAGGGTTTAAAAAGTGGTTATTCAACATGAGGCCCGATCCAAATGACATTTTGAATCATTTTTGGTAGAGTCCAAAAAATCAATTTTCTGATGAAAAACGATGACCCCGGACCAGTCGAACGTTGAAAAAATGGTCAATATTGATGAAATTTTAATATTTAATCTTTTCACTTTAAATGACGGTTGGATGTGAGTTATTACTTTTTCAACTAAAATAAGTGTGTTTAAAGTCATTTCTGTGCCTGAAATTGGTCAAAATTGAAGATTTTGAGTAAGCAAAACTCTGTAAAAATGGCAATTTTGGTCACTGTGAGGGTTTAAAAAGTGGTTATTCAACATGAGGCCCGATCCAAATGACATTTTGAATCATTTTTGGTAGAGTCCAAAAAATCAATTTTCTGATGAAAAACGATGACCCCGGACCAGTCGAACGTTGAAAAAATGGTCAATATTGATGAAATTTTAATATTTAATCTTTTGACTTTAAATGACGGTTGGATGTGAGTTATTACTTTTTCAACTAAAATAAGTGTGTTTAAAGTCATTTCTGTGCCTGAAATTGGTCAAAATTGAAGATTTTGAGTAAGCAAAACTCTGTAAAAATTGCAGTTTTGGTCACTGTGAGGGTTTAAAAAGTGGTTATCAACATGAGGCCCGATCCAAATGACATTTTGAATCATTTTTGGTAGAGTCCAAAAAATCAATTTTCTGATGAAAAACGATGACCCCGGACCAGTCGAACGTTGAAAAAATGGTCAATATTGATGAAATTTTAACATTTAATCTTTTGACTTTAAATGACGGTTGGATGTGAGTTATTACTTTTTCAACTAAAATAAGTGTGTTTAAAGTCATTTCTGTGCCTGAAATTGGTCAAAATTGAAGATTTTGAGTAAGCAAAACTCTGTAAAAATGGCAGTTTTGGTCACTGTGAGGGTTTAAAAAGTGGTTATTCAACATGAGGCCTGATCCAAATGACATTTTGAATCATTTTTGGTAGAGTCCAAAAAATCAATTTTCTGATGAAAAACGATGACCCCGGACCAGTCGAACGTTGAAAAAATGGTCAATATTGATGAAATTTTAACATTTAATCTTTTGACTTTAAATGACGGTTGGATGTGAGTTATTACTTTTTCAACTAAAATAAGTGTGTTTAAAGTCATTTCTGTGCCTGAAATTGGTCAAAATTGAAGATTTTGAGTAAGCAAAACTCTGTAAAAATGGCAATTTTGGTCACTGTGAGGGTTTAAAAAGTGGTTATTCAACATGAGGCCCGATCCAAATGACATTTTGAATCATTTTTGGTAGAGTCCAAAAAATTCATTTTCTGATGAAAAACGATGACCCCGGACCAGTCGAACGTTGAAAAAATGGTCAATATTGATGAAATTTTAATATTTAATCTTTTGACTTTAAATGACGGTTGGATGTGAGTTATTACTTTTTCAACTAAAATAAGTGTGTTTAAAGTCATTTCTGTGCCTGAAATTGGTCAAAATTGAAGATTTTGAGTAAGCAAAACTCTGTAAAAATGGCAGTTTTGGTCACTGTGAGGGTTTAAAAAGTGGTTATTCAACATGAGGCCCGATCCAAATGACATTTTGAATTATTTTTGGTAGAGTCCAAAAAATCAATTTTCTGATGAAAAACGATGACCCCGGACCAGTCGAACGTTGAAAAAATGGTCAATATTGATGAAATTTTAACATTTAATCTTTTGACTTTAAATGACGGTTGGATGTGAGTTATTACTTTTTCAACTAAAATAAGTGTGTTTAAAGTCATTTCTGTGCCTGAAATTGGTCAAAATTGAAGATTTTGAGTAAGCAAAACTCTGTAAAAATGGCAATTTTGGTCACTGTGAGGGTTTAAAAAGTGGTTATTCAACATGAGGCCCGATCCAAATGACATTTTGAATCATTTTTGGTAGAGTCCAAAAAATCCATTTTCTGATGAAAAACGATGACCCCGGACCAGTCGAACGTTGAAAAAATGGTCAATATTGATGAAATTTTAACATTTAATCTTTTGACTTTAAATGACGGTTGGATGTGAGTTATTACTTTTTCAACTAAAATAAGTGTGTTTAAAGTCATTTCTGTGCCTGAAATTGGTCAAAATTGAAGATTTTGAGTAAGCAAAACTCTGTAAAAATGGCAATTTTGGTCACTGTGAGGGTTTAAAAAGTGGTTATTCAACATGAGGCCCGATCCAAATGACATTTTGAATCATTTTTGGTAGAGTCCAAAAAATTCATTTTCTGATGAAAAACGATGACCCCGGACCAGTCGAACGTTGAAAAAATGGTTAATATTGATGAAATTTTAATATTTAATCTTTTGACTTTAAATGACGGTTGGATGTGAGTTATTACTTTTTCAACTAAAATAAGTGTGTTTAAAGTCATTTCTGTGCCTGAAATTGGTCAAAATTGAAGATTTTGAGTAAGCAAAACTCTGTAAAAATGGCAGTTTTGGTCACTGTGAGGGTTTAAAAAGTGGTTATTCAACATGAGGCCTGATCCAAATGACATTTTGAATCATTTTTGGTAGAGTCCAAAAAATCAATTTTCTGATGAAAAACGATGACCCCGGACCAGTCGAACGTTGAAAAAATGGTCAATATTGATGAAATTTTAACATTTAATCTTTTGACTTTAAATGACGGTTGGATGTGAGTTATTACTTTTTCAACTAAAATAAGTGTGTTTAAAGTCATTTCTGTGCCTGAAATTGGTCAAAATTGAAGATTTTGAGTAAGCAAAACTCTGTAAAAATGGCAATTTTGGTCACTGTGAGGGTTTAAAAAGTGGTTATTCAACATGAGGCCCGATCCAAATGACATTTTGAATCATTTTTGGTAGAGTCCAAAAAATTCATTTTCTGATGAAAAACGATGACCCCGGACCAGTCGAACGTTGAAAAAATGGTCAATATTGATGAAATGTTAACATTTAATCTTTTGACTTTAAATGACGGTTGGATGTGAGTTATTACTTTTTCAACTAAAATAAGTGTGTTTAAAGTCATTTCTGTGCCTGAAATTGGTCAAAATTGAAGATTTTGAGTAAGCAAAACTCTGTAAAAATGGCAATTTTGGTCACTGTGAGGGTTTAAAAAGTGGTTATTCAACATGAGGCCCGATCCAAATGACATTTTGAATCATTTTTGGTAGAGTCCAAAAAATCAATTTTCTGATGAAAAACGATGACCCCGGACCAGTCGAACGTTGAAAAAATGGTCAATATTGATGAAATTTTAATATTTAATCTTTTCACTTTAAATGACGGTTGGATGTGAGTTATTACTTTTTCAACTAAAATAAGTGTGTTTAAAGTCATTTCTGTGCCTGAAATTGGTCAAAATTGAAGATTTTGAGTAAGCAAAACTCTGTAAAAATGGCAATTTTGGTCACTGTGAGGGTTTAAAAAGTGGTTATTCAACATGAGGCCCGATCCAAATGACATTTTGAATCATTTTTGGTAGAGTCCAAAAAATCAATTTTCTGATGAAAAACGATGACCCCGGACCAGTCGAACGTTGAAAAAATGGTCAATATTGATGAAATTTTAATATTTAATCTTTTGACTTTAAATGACGGTTGGATGTGAGTTATTACTTTTTCAACTAAAATAAGTGTGTTTAAAGTCATTTCTGTGCCTGAAATTGGTCAAAATTGAAGATTTTGAGTAAGCAAAACTCTGTAAAAATTGCAGTTTTGGTCACTGTGAGGGTTTAAAAAGTGGTTATCAACATGAGGCCCGATCCAAATGACATTTTGAATCATTTTTGGTAGAGTCCAAAAAATCAATTTTCTGATGAAAAACGATGACCCCGGACCAGTCGAACGTTGAAAAAATGGTCAATATTGATGAAATTTTAACATTTAATCTTTTGACTTTAAATGACGGTTGGATGTGAGTTATTACTTTTTCAACTAAAATAAGTGTGTTTAAAGTCATTTCTGTGCCTGAAATTGGTCAAAATTGAAGATTTTGAGTAAGCAAAACTCTGTAAAAATGGCAGTTTTGGTCACTGTGAGGGTTTAAAAAGTGGTTATTCAACATGAGGCCTGATCCAAATGACATTTTGAATCATTTTTGGTAGAGTCCAAAAAATCAATTTTCTGATGAAAAACGATGACCCCGGACCAGTCGAACGTTGAAAAAATGGTCAATATTGATGAAATTTTAACATTTAATCTTTTGACTTTAAATGACGGTTGGATGTGAGTTATTACTTTTTCAACTAAAATAAGTGTGTTTAAAGTCATTTCTGTGCCTGAAATTGGTCAAAATTGAAGATTTTGAGTAAGCAAAACTCTGTAAAAATGGCAATTTTGGTCACTGTGAGGGTTTAAAAAGTGGTTATTCAACATGAGGCCCGATCCAAATGACATTTTGAATCATTTTTGGTAGAGTCCAAAAAATTCATTTTCTGATGAAAAACGATGACCCCGGACCAGTCGAACGTTGAAAAAATGGTCAATATTGATGAAATTTTAATATTTAATCTTTTGACTTTAAATGACGGTTGGATGTGAGTTATTACTTTTTCAACTAAAATAAGTGTGTTTAAAGTCATTTCTGTGCCTGAAATTGGTCAAAATTGAAGATTTTGAGTAAGCAAAACTCTGTAAAAATGGCAGTTTTGGTCACTGTGAGGGTTTAAAAAGTGGTTATTCAACATGAGGCCCGATCCAAATGACATTTTGAATTATTTTTGGTAGAGTCCAAAAAATCAATTTTCTGATGAAAAACGATGACCCCGGACCAGTCGAACGTTGAAAAAATGGTCAATATTGATGAAATTTTAACATTTAATCTTTTGACTTTAAATGACGGTTGGATGTGAGTTATTACTTTTTCAACTAAAATAAGTGTGTTTAAAGTCATTTCTGTGCCTGAAATTGGTCAAAATTGAAGATTTTGAGTAAGCAAAACTCTGTAAAAATGGCAATTTTGGTCACTGTGAGGGTTTAAAAAGTGGTTATTCAACATGAGGCCCGATCCAAATGACATTTTGAATCATTTTTGGTAGAGTCCAAAAAATCCATTTTCTGATGAAAAACGATGACCCCGGACCAGTCGAACGTTGAAAAAATGGTCAATATTGATGAAATTTTAACATTTAATCTTTTGACTTTAAATGACGGTTGGATGTGAGTTATTACTTTTTCAACTAAAATAAGTGTGTTTAAAGTCATTTCTGTGCCTGAAATTGGTCAAAATTGAAGATTTTGAGTAAGCAAAACTCTGTAAAAATGGCAATTTTGGTCACTGTGAGGGTTTAAAAAGTGGTTATTCAACATGAGGCCCGATCCAAATGACATTTTGAATCATTTTTGGTAGAGTCCAAAAAATTCATTTTCTGATGAAAAACGATGACCCCGGACCAGTCGAACGTTGAAAAAATGGTTAATATTGATGAAATTTTAATATTTAATCTTTTGACTTTAAATGACGGTTGGATGTGAGTTATTACTTTTTCAACTAAAATAAGTGTGTTTAAAGTCATTTCTGTGCCTGAAATTGGTCAAAATTGAAGATTTTGAGTAAGCAAAACTCTGTAAAAATGGCAGTTTTGGTCACTGTGAGGGTTTAAAAAGTGGTTATTCAACATGAGGCCCGATCCAAATGACATTTTGAATTATTTTTGGTAGAGTCCAAAAAATCAATTTTCTGATGAAAAACGATGACCCCGGACCAGTCGAACGTTGAAAAAATGGTCAATATTGATGAAATTTTAACATTTAATCTTTTGACTTTAAATGACGGTTGGATGTGAGTTATTACTTTTTCAACTAAAATAAGTGTGTTTAAAGTCATTTCTGTGCCTGAAATTGGTCAAAATTGAAGATTTTGAGTAAGCAAAACTCTGTAAAAATGGTAATTTTGGTCACTGTGAGGGTTTAAAAAGTGGTTATTCAACATGAGGCCCGATCCAAATGACATTTTGAATCATTTTTGGTAGAGTCCAAAAAATCAATTTTCTGATGAAAAACGATGACCCTGGACCAGTCGAACGTTGAAAAAATGGTCAATATTGATGAAATTTTAACATATAATCTTTTGACTTTACATGATGGTTGGATGTGAGTTATTACTTTTTCAACTAAAATAAGTGTGTTTAAAGTCATTTCTGTGCCTGAAATTGGTCAAAATTGAAGATTTTGAGTAAGCAAAACTCTGTAAAAATGGCAGTTTTGGTCACTGTGAGGGTTTAAAAAGTGGTTATTCAACATGAGGCCTGATCCAAATGACATTTTGAATCATTTTTGGTAGAGTCCAAAAAATTCATTTTCTGATGAAAAACGATGACCCCGGACCAGTCGAACATTGAAAAAATGGTCAATATTGATGAAATTTTAACATTTAATCTTTTGACTTTAAATGACGGTTGGATGTGAGTTATTACTTTTTCAACTAAAATAAGTGTGTTTAAAGTCATTTCTGTGCCTGAAATTGGTCAAAATTGAAGAGTTTGAGTAAGCAAAACTCTGTAAAAATGGCAATTTTGGTCACTGTGAGGGTTTAAAAAGTGGTTATTCAACATGAGGCCCGATCCAAATGACATTTTGAATCATTTTTGGTAGAGTCCAAAAAATCCATTTTCTGATGAAAAACGATGACCCCGGACCAGTCGAACGTTGAAAAAATGGTCAATATTGATGAAATTTTAACATTTAATCTTTTGACTTTAAATGACGGTTGGATGTCAGTTATTACTTTTTCAACTAAAATAAGTGTGTTTAAAGTCATTTCTGTGCCTGAAATTGGTCAAAATTGAAGATTTTGAGTAAGCAAAACTCTGTAAAAATGGCAGTTTTGGTCACTGTGAGGGTTTAAAAAGTGGTTATTCAACATGAGGCCCGATCCAAATGACATTTTGAATCATTTTTGGTAGAGTCCAAAAAATCAATTTTCTGATGAAAAACGATGACCCCGGACCAGTCGAACGTTGAAAAAATGGTCAATATTGATGAAATTTTAACATTTAATCTTTTGACTTTAAATGACGGTTGGATGTGAGTTATTAATTTTTCAACTAAAATAAGTGTGTTTAAAGTCATTTCTGTGCCTGAAATTGGTCAAAATTGAAGATTTTGAGTAAGCAAAACTCTGTAAAAATGGCAATTTTGGTCACTGTGAGGGTTTAAAAAGTGGTTATTCAACATGAGGCCCGATCCAAATGACATTTTGAATCATTTTTGGTAGAGTCCAAAAAATCAATTTTCTGATGAAAAACGATGACCCCGGACCAGTCGAACGTTGAAAAAATGGTCAATATTGATGAAATTTTAACATTTAATCTTTTGACTTTAAATGACGGTTGGATGTGAGTTATTACTTTTTCAACTAAAATAAGTGTGTTTAAAGTCATTTCTGTGCCTGAAATTGGTCAAAATTGAAGATTTTGAGTAAGCAAAACTCTGTAAAAATGGCAGTTTTGGTCACTGTGAGGGTTTAAAAAGTGGTTATTCAACATGAGGCCTGATCCAAATGACATTTTGAATCATTTTTGGTAGAGTCCAAAAAATCAATTTTCTGATGAAAAACGATGACCCCGGACCAGTCGAACATTGAAAAAATGGTCAATATTGATGAAATTTTAACATTTAATCTTTTGACTTTAAATGACGGTTGGATGTGAGTTATTACTTTTTCAACTAAAATAAGTGTGTTTAAAGTCATTTCTGTGCCTGAAATTGGTCAAAATTGAAGATTTTGAGTAAGCAAAACTCTGTAAAAATGGCAATTTTGGTCACTGTGAGGGTTTAAAAAGTGGTTATTCAACATGAGGCCCGATCCAAATGACATTTTGAATCATTTTTGGTAGAGTCCAAAAAATCAATTTTCTGATGAAAAACGATGACCCCGGACCAGTCGAACGTTGAAAAAATGGTCAATATTGATGAAATTTTAACATTTAATCTTTTGACTTTAAATGACGGTTGGATGTGAGTTATTAATTTTTCAACTAAAATAAGTGTGTTTAAAGTCATTTCTGTGCCTGAAATTGGTCAAAATTGAAGATTTTGAGTAAGCAAAACTCTGTAAAAATGGCAATTTTGGTCACTGTGAGGGTTTAAAAAGTGGTTATTCAACATGAGGCCCGATCCAAATGACATTTTGAATCATTTTTGGTAGAGTCCAAAAAATCCATTTTCTGATGAAAAACGATGACCCCGGACCAGTCGAACGTTGAAAAAATGGTCAATATTGATGAAATTTTAACATTTAATCTTTTGACTTTAAATGACGGTTGGATGTGAGTTATTACTTTTTCAACTAAAATAAGTGTGTTTAAAGTCATTTCTGTGCCTGAAATTGGTCAAAATTGAAGATTTTGAGTAAGCAAAACTCTGTAAAAATGGCAGTTTTGGTCACTGTGAGGGTTTAAAAAGTGGTTATTCAACATGAGGCCTGGACCAAATGACATTTTGAATCATTTTTGGTAGAGTCCAAAAAATCAATTTTCTGATGAAAAACGATGACCCCGGACCAGTCGAACATTGAAAAAATGGTCAATATTGATGAAATTTTAACATTTAATCTTTTGACTTTAAATGACGGTTGGATGTGAGTTATTACTTTTTCAACTAAAATAAGTGTGTTTAAAGTCATTTCTGTGCCTGAAATTGGTCAAAATTGAAGATTTTGAGTAAGCAAAACTCTGTAAAAATGGCAATTTTGGTCACTGTGAGGGTTTAAAAAGTGGTTATTCAACATGAGGCCCGATCCAAATGACATTTTGAATCATTTTTGGTAGAGTCCAAAAAATCAATTTTCTGATGAAAAACGATGACCCCGGACCAGTCGAACGTTGAAAAAATGGTCAATATTGATGAAATTTTAACATTTAATCTTTTGACTTTAAATGACGGTTGGATGTGAGTTATTACTTTTTCAACTAAAATAAGTGTGTTTAAAGTCATTTCTGTGCCTGAAATTGGTCAAAATTGAAGATTTTGAGTAAGCAAAACTCTGTAAAAATGGCAATTTTGGTCACTGTGAGGGTTTAAAAAGTGGTTATTCAACATGAGGCCCGATCCAAATGACATTTTGAATCATTTTTGGTAGAGTCCAAAAAATCAATTTTCTGATGAAAAACGATGACCCCGGACCAGTCGAACGTTGAAAAAATGGTCAATATTGATGAAATTTTAATATTTAATCTTTTCACTTTAAATGACGGTTGGATGTGAGTTATTACTTTTTCAACTAAAATAAGTGTGTTTAAAGTCATTTCTGTGCCTGAAATTGGTCAAAATTGAAGATTTTGAGTAAGCAAAACTCTGTAAAAATGGCAATTTTGGTCACTGTGAGGGTTTAAAAAGTGGTTATTCAACATGAGGCCCGATCCAAATGACATTTTGAATCATTTTTGGTAGAGTCCAAAAAATCAATTTTCTGATGAAAAACGATGACCCCGGACCAGTCGAACGTTGAAAAAATGGTCAATATTGATGAAATTTTAATATTTAATCTTTTGACTTTAAATGACGGTTGGATGTGAGTTATTACTTTTTCAACTAAAATAAGTGTGTTTAAAGTCATTTCTGTGCCTGAAATTGGTCAAAATTGAAGATTTTGAGTAAGCAAAACTCTGTAAAAATTGCAGTTTTGGTCACTGTGAGGGTTTAAAAAGTGGTTATCAACATGAGGCCCGATCCAAATGACATTTTGAATCATTTTTGGTAGAGTCCAAAAAATCAATTTTCTGATGAAAAACGATGACCCCGGACCAGTCGAACGTTGAAAAAATGGTCAATATTGATGAAATTTTAACATTTAATCTTTTGACTTTAAATGACGGTTGGATGTGAGTTATTACTTTTTCAACTAAAATAAGTGTGTTTAAAGTCATTTCTGTGCCTGAAATTGGTCAAAATTGAAGATTTTGAGTAAGCAAAACTCTGTAAAAATGGCAGTTTTGGTCACTGTGAGGGTTTAAAAAGTGGTTATTCAACATGAGGCCTGATCCAAATGACATTTTGAATCATTTTTGGTAGAGTCCAAAAAATCAATTTTCTGATGAAAAACGATGACCCCGGACCAGTCGAACGTTGAAAAAATGGTCAATATTGATGAAATTTTAACATTTAATCTTTTGACTTTAAATGACGGTTGGATGTGAGTTATTACTTTTTCAACTAAAATAAGTGTGTTTAAAGTCATTTCTGTGCCTGAAATTGGTCAAAATTGAAGATTTTGAGTAAGCAAAACTCTGTAAAAATGGCAATTTTGGTCACTGTGAGGGTTTAAAAAGTGGTTATTCAACATGAGGCCCGATCCAAATGACATTTTGAATCATTTTTGGTAGAGTCCAAAAAATTCATTTTCTGATGAAAAACGATGACCCCGGACCAGTCGAACGTTGAAAAAATGGTCAATATTGATGAAATTTTAATATTTAATCTTTTGACTTTAAATGACGGTTGGATGTGAGTTATTACTTTTTCAACTAAAATAAGTGTGTTTAAAGTCATTTCTGTGCCTGAAATTGGTCAAAATTGAAGATTTTGAGTAAGCAAAACTCTGTAAAAATGGCAGTTTTGGTCACTGTGAGGGTTTAAAAAGTGGTTATTCAACATGAGGCCCGATCCAAATGACATTTTGAATTATTTTTGGTAGAGTCCAAAAAATCAATTTTCTGATGAAAAACGATGACCCCGGACCAGTCGAACGTTGAAAAAATGGTCAATATTGATGAAATTTTAACATTTAATCTTTTGACTTTAAATGACGGTTGGATGTGAGTTATTACTTTTTCAACTAAAATAAGTGTGTTTAAAGTCATTTCTGTGCCTGAAATTGGTCAAAATTGAAGATTTTGAGTAAGCAAAACTCTGTAAAAATGGCAATTTTGGTCACTGTGAGGGTTTAAAAAGTGGTTATTCAACATGAGGCCCGATCCAAATGACATTTTGAATCATTTTTGGTAGAGTCCAAAAAATCCATTTTCTGATGAAAAACGATGACCCCGGACCAGTCGAACGTTGAAAAAATGGTCAATATTGATGAAATTTTAACATTTAATCTTTTGACTTTAAATGACGGTTGGATGTGAGTTATTACTTTTTCAACTAAAATAAGTGTGTTTAAAGTCATTTCTGTGCCTGAAATTGGTCAAAATTGAAGATTTTGAGTAAGCAAAACTCTGTAAAAATGGCAATTTTGGTCACTGTGAGGGTTTAAAAAGTGGTTATTCAACATGAGGCCCGATCCAAATGACATTTTGAATCATTTTTGGTAGAGTCCAAAAAATTCATTTTCTGATGAAAAACGATGACCCCGGACCAGTCGAACGTTGAAAAAATGGTTAATATTGATGAAATTTTAATATTTAATCTTTTGACTTTAAATGACGGTTGGATGTGAGTTATTACTTTTTCAACTAAAATAAGTGTGTTTAAAGTCATTTCTGTGCCTGAAATTGGTCAAAATTGAAGATTTTGAGTAAGCAAAACTCTGTAAAAATGGCAGTTTTGGTCACTGTGAGGGTTTAAAAAGTGGTTATTCAACATGAGGCCCGATCCAAATGACATTTTGAATTATTTTTGGTAGAGTCCAAAAAATCAATTTTCTGATGAAAAACGATGACCCCGGACCAGTCGAACGTTGAAAAAATGGTCAATATTGATGAAATTTTAACATTTAATCTTTTGACTTTAAATGACGGTTGGATGTGAGTTATTACTTTTTCAACTAAAATAAGTGTGTTTAAAGTCATTTCTGTGCCTGAAATTGGTCAAAATTGAAGATTTTGAGTAAGCAAAACTCTGTAAAAATGGTAATTTTGGTCACTGTGAGGGTTTAAAAAGTGGTTATTCAACATGAGGCCCGATCCAAATGACATTTTGAATCATTTTTGGTAGAGTCCAAAAAATCAATTTTCTGATGAAAAACGATGACCCTGGACCAGTCGAACGTTGAAAAAATGGTCAATATTGATGAAATTTTAACATATAATCTTTTGACTTTACATGATGGTTGGATGTGAGTTATTACTTTTTCAACTAAAATAAGTGTGTTTAAAGTCATTTCTGTGCCTGAAATTGGTCAAAATTGAAGATTTTGAGTAAGCAAAACTCTGTAAAAATGGCAGTTTTGGTCACTGTGAGGGTTTAAAAAGTGGTTATTCAACATGAGGCCTGATCCAAATGACATTTTGAATCATTTTTGGTAGAGTCCAAAAAATCAATTTTCTGATGAAAAACGATGACCCCGGACCAGTCGAACGTTGAAAAAATGGTCAATATTGATGAAATTTTAACATTTAATCTTTTGACTTTAAATGACGGTTGGATGTGAGTTATTACTTTTTCAACTAAAATAAGTGTGTTTAAAGTCATTTCTGTGCCTGAAATTGGTCAAAATTGAAGATTTTGAGTAAGCAAAACTCTGTAAAAATGGTAATTTTGGTCACTGTGAGGGTTTAAAAAGTGGTTATTCAACATGAGGCCCGATCCAAATGACATTTTGAATCATTTTTGGTAGAGTCCAAAAAATCAATTTTCTGATGAAAAACGATGACCCTGGACCAGTCGAACGTTGAAAAAATGGTCAATATTGATGAAATTTTAACATATAATCTTTTGACTTTACATGATGGTTGGATGTGAGTTATTACTTTTTCAACTAAAATAAGTGTGTTTAAAGTCATTTCTGTGCCTGAAATTGGTCAAAATTGAAGATTTTGAGTAAGCAAAACTCTGTAAAAATGGCAGTTTTGGTCACTGTGAGGGTTTAAAAAGTGGTTATTCAACATGAGGCCTGATCCAAATGACATTTTGAATCATTTTTGGTAGAGTCCAAAAAATTCATTTTCTGATGAAAAACGATGACCCCGGACCAGTCGAACATTGAAAAAATGGTCAATATTGATGAAATTTTAACATTTAATCTTTTGACTTTAAATGACGGTTGGATGTGAGTTATTACTTTTTCAACTAAAATAAGTGTGTTTAAAGTCATTTCTGTGCCTGAAATTGGTCAAAATTGAAGAGTTTGAGTAAGCAAAACTCTGTAAAAATGGCAATTTTGGTCACTGTGAGGGTTTAAAAAGTGGTTATTCAACATGAGGCCCGATCCAAATGACATTTTGAATCATTTTTGGTAGAGTCCAAAAAATCCATTTTCTGATGAAAAACGATGACCCCGGACCAGTCGAACGTTGAAAAAATGGTCAATATTGATGAAATTTTAACATTTAATCTTTTGACTTTAAATGACGGTTGGATGTCAGTTATTACTTTTTCAACTAAAATAAGTGTGTTTAAAGTCATTTCTGTGCCTGAAATTGGTCAAAATTGAAGATTTTGAGTAAGCAAAACTCTGTAAAAATGGCAGTTTTGGTCACTGTGAGGGTTTAAAAAGTGGTTATTCAACATGAGGCCCGATCCAAATGACATTTTGAATCATTTTTGGTAGAGTCCAAAAAATCAATTTTCTGATGAAAAACGATGACCCCGGACCAGTCGAACGTTGAAAAAATGGTCAATATTGATGAAATTTTAACATTTAATCTTTTGACTTTAAATGACGGTTGGATGTGAGTTATTAATTTTTCAACTAAAATAAGTGTGTTTAAAGTCATTTCTGTGCCTGAAATTGGTCAAAATTGAAGATTTTGAGTAAGCAAAACTCTGTAAAAATGGCAATTTTGGTCACTGTGAGGGTTTAAAAAGTGGTTATTCAACATGAGGCCCGATCCAAATGACATTTTGAATCATTTTTGGTAGAGTCCAAAAAATCAATTTTCTGATGAAAAACGATGACCCCGGACCAGTCGAACGTTGAAAAAATGGTCAATATTGATGAAATTTTAACATTTAATCTTTTGACTTTAAATGACGGTTGGATGTGAGTTATTACTTTTTCAACTAAAATAAGTGTGTTTAAAGTCATTTCTGTGCCTGAAATTGGTCAAAATTGAAGATTTTGAGTAAGCAAAACTCTGTAAAAATGGCAGTTTTGGTCACTGTGAGGGTTTAAAAAGTGGTTATTCAACATGAGGCCTGATCCAAATGACATTTTGAATCATTTTTGGTAGAGTCCAAAAAATCAATTTTCTGATGAAAAACGATGACCCCGGACCAGTCGAACATTGAAAAAATGGTCAATATTGATGAAATTTTAACATTTAATCTTTTGACTTTAAATGACGGTTGGATGTGAGTTATTACTTTTTCAACTAAAATAAGTGTGTTTAAAGTCATTTCTGTGCCTGAAATTGGTCAAAATTGAAGATTTTGAGTAAGCAAAACTCTGTAAAAATGGCAATTTTGGTCACTGTGAGGGTTTAAAAAGTGGTTATTCAACATGAGGCCCGATCCAAATGACATTTTGAATCATTTTTGGTAGAGTCCAAAAAATCAATTTTCTGATGAAAAACGATGACCCCGGACCAGTCGAACGTTGAAAAAATGGTCAATATTGATGAAATTTTAACATTTAATCTTTTGACTTTAAATGACGGTTGGATGTGAGTTATTAATTTTTCAACTAAAATAAGTGTGTTTAAAGTCATTTCTGTGCCTGAAATTGGTCAAAATTGAAGATTTTGAGTAAGCAAAACTCTGTAAAAATGGCAATTTTGGTCACTGTGAGGGTTTAAAAAGTGGTTATTCAACATGAGGCCCGATCCAAATGACATTTTGAATCATTTTTGGTAGAGTCCAAAAAATCCATTTTCTGATGAAAAACGATGACCCCGGACCAGTCGAACGTTGAAAAAATGGTCAATATTGATGAAATTTTAACATTTAATCTTTTGACTTTAAATGACGGTTGGATGTGAGTTATTACTTTTTCAACTAAAATAAGTGTGTTTAAAGTCATTTCTGTGCCTGAAATTGGTCAAAATTGAAGATTTTGAGTAAGCAAAACTCTGTAAAAATGGCAGTTTTGGTCACTGTGAGGGTTTAAAAAGTGGTTATTCAACATGAGGCCTGGACCAAATGACATTTTGAATCATTTTTGGTAGAGTCCAAAAAATCAATTTTCTGATGAAAAACGATGACCCCGGACCAGTCGAACATTGAAAAAATGGTCAATATTGATGAAATTTTAACATTTAATCTTTTGACTTTAAATGACGGTTGGATGTGAGTTATTACTTTTTCAACTAAAATAAGTGTGTTTAAAGTCATTTCTGTGCCTGAAATTGGTCAAAATTGAAGATTTTGAGTAAGCAAAACTCTGTAAAAATGGCAATTTTGGTCACTGTGAGGGTTTAAAAAGTGGTTATTCAACATGAGGCCCGATCCAAATGACATTTTGAATCATTTTTGGTAGAGTCCAAAAAATCAATTTTCTGATGAAAAACGATGACCCCGGACCAGTCGAACGTTGAAAAAATGGTCAATATTGATGAAATTTTAACATTTAATCTTTTGACTTTAAATGACAGTTGGATGTGAGTTATTACTTTTTCAACTAAAATAAGTGTGTTTAAAGTCATTTCTGTGCCTGAAATTGGTCAAAATTGAAGATTTTGAGTAAGCAAAACTCTGTAAAAATGGCAATTTTGGTCACTGTGAGGGTTTAAAAAGTGGTTATTCAACATGAGGCCCGATCCAAATGACATTTTGAATCATTTTTGGTAGAGTCCAAAAAATCAATTTTCTGATGAAAAACGATGACCCCGGACCAGTCGAACGTTGAAAAAATGGTCAATATTGATGAAATTTTAACATTTAATCTTTTGACTTTAAATGACGGTTGGATGTGAGTTATTAATTTTTCAACTAAAATAAGTGTGTTTAAAGTCATTTCTGTGCCTGAAATTGGTCAAAATTGAAGATTTTGAGTAAGCAAAACTCTGTAAAAATGGCAATTTTGGTCACTGTGAGGGTTTAAAAAGTGGTTATTCAACATGAGGCCCGATCCAAATGACATTTTGAATCATTTTTGGTAGAGTCCAAAAAATCAATTTTCTGATGAAAAACGATGACCCCGGACCAGTCGAACGTTGAAAAAATGGTCAATATTGATGAAATTTTAACATTTAATCTTTTGACTTTAAATGACGGTTGGATGTGAGTTATTACTTTTTCAACTAAAATAAGTGTGTTTAAAGTCATTTCTGTGCCTGAAATTGGTCAAAATTGAAGATTTTGAGTAAGCAAAACTCTGTAAAAATGGCAATTTTGGTCACTGTGAGGGTTTAAAAAGTGGTTATTCAACATGAGGCCCGATCCAAATGACATTTTGAATCATTTTTGGTAGAGTCCAAAAAATCAATTTTCTGATGAAAAACGATGACCCCGGACCAGTCGAACGTTGAAAAAATGGTCAATATTGATGAAATTTTAATATTTAATCTTTTCACTTTAAATGACGGTTGGATGTGAGTTATTACTTTTTCAACTAAAATAAGTGTGTTTAAAGTCATTTCTGTGCCTGAAATTGGTCAAAATTGAAGATTTTGAGTAAGCAAAACTCTGTAAAAATGGCAATTTTGGTCACTGTGAGGGTTTAAAAAGTGGTTATTCAACATGAGGCCCGATCCAAATGACATTTTGAATCATTTTTGGTAGAGTCCAAAAAATCAATTTTCTGATGAAAAACGATGACCCCGGACCAGTCGAACGTTGAAAAAATGGTCAATATTGATGAAATTTTAATATTTAATCTTTTGACTTTAAATGACGGTTGGATGTGAGTTATTACTTTTTCAACTAAAATAAGTGTGTTTAAAGTCATTTCTGTGCCTGAAATTGGTCAAAATTGAAGATTTTGAGTAAGCAAAACTCTGTAAAAATTGCAGTTTTGGTCACTGTGAGGGTTTAAAAAGTGGTTATCAACATGAGGCCCGATCCAAATGACATTTTGAATCATTTTTGGTAGAGTCCAAAAAATCAATTTTCTGATGAAAAACGATGACCCCGGACCAGTCGAACGTTGAAAAAATGGTCAATATTGATGAAATTTTAACATTTAATCTTTTGACTTTAAATGACGGTTGGATGTGAGTTATTACTTTTTCAACTAAAATAAGTGTGTTTAAAGTCATTTCTGTGCCTGAAATTGGTCAAAATTGAAGATTTTGAGTAAGCAAAACTCTGTAAAAATGGCAGTTTTGGTCACTGTGAGGGTTTAAAAAGTGGTTATTCAACATGAGGCCTGATCCAAATGACATTTTGAATCATTTTTGGTAGAGTCCAAAAAATCAATTTTCTGATGAAAAACGATGACCCCGGACCAGTCGAACGTTGAAAAAATGGTCAATATTGATGAAATTTTAACATTTAATCTTTTGACTTTAAATGACGGTTGGATGTGAGTTATTACTTTTTCAACTAAAATAAGTGTGTTTAAAGTCATTTCTGTGCCTGAAATTGGTCAAAATTGAAGATTTTGAGTAAGCAAAACTCTGTAAAAATGGCAATTTTGGTCACTGTGAGGGTTTAAAAAGTGGTTATTCAACATGAGGCCCGATCCAAATGACATTTTGAATCATTTTTGGTAGAGTCCAAAAAATTCATTTTCTGATGAAAAACGATGACCCCGGACCAGTCGAACGTTGAAAAAATGGTCAATATTGATGAAATTTTAATATTTAATCTTTTGACTTTAAATGACGGTTGGATGTGAGTTATTACTTTTTCAACTAAAATAAGTGTGTTTAAAGTCATTTCTGTGCCTGAAATTGGTCAAAATTGAAGATTTTGAGTAAGCAAAACTCTGTAAAAATGGCAGTTTTGGTCACTGTGAGGGTTTAAAAAGTGGTTATTCAACATGAGGCCCGATCCAAATGACATTTTGAATTATTTTTGGTAGAGTCCAAAAAATCAATTTTCTGATGAAAAACGATGACCCCGGACCAGTCGAACGTTGAAAAAATGGTCAATATTGATGAAATTTTAACATTTAATCTTTTGACTTTAAATGACGGTTGGATGTGAGTTATTACTTTTTCAACTAAAATAAGTGTGTTTAAAGTCATTTCTGTGCCTGAAATTGGTCAAAATTGAAGATTTTGAGTAAGCAAAACTCTGTAAAAATGGCAATTTTGGTCACTGTGAGGGTTTAAAAAGTGGTTATTCAACATGAGGCCCGATCCAAATGACATTTTGAATCATTTTTGGTAGAGTCCAAAAAATCCATTTTCTGATGAAAAACGATGACCCCGGACCAGTCGAACGTTGAAAAAATGGTCAATATTGATGAAATTTTAACATTTAATCTTTTGACTTTAAATGACGGTTGGATGTGAGTTATTACTTTTTCAACTAAAATAAGTGTGTTTAAAGTCATTTCTGTGCCTGAAATTGGTCAAAATTGAAGATTTTGAGTAAGCAAAACTCTGTAAAAATGGCAATTTTGGTCACTGTGAGGGTTTAAAAAGTCGTTATTCAACATGAGGCCCGATCCAAATGACATTTTGAATCATTTTTGGTAGAGTCCAAAAAATTCATTTTCTGATGAAAAACGATGACCCCGGACCAGTCGAACGTTGAAAAAATGGTTAATATTGATGAAATTTTAATATTTAATCTTTTGACTTTAAATGACGGTTGGATGTGAGTTATTACTTTTTCAACTAAAATAAGTGTGTTTAAAGTCATTTCTGTGCCTGAAATTTGTCAAAATTGAAGATTTTGAGTAAGCAAAACTCTGTAAAAATGGCAGTTTTGGTCACTGTGAGGGTTTAAAAAGTGGTTATTCAACATGAGGCCCGATCCAAATGACATTTTGAATCATTTTTGGTAGAGTCCAAAAAATCAATTTTCTGATGAAAAACGATGACCCTGGACCAGTCGAACGTTGAAAAAATGGTCAATATTGATGAAATTTTAACATATAATCTTTTGACTTTACATGATGGTTGGATGTGAGTTATTACTTTTTCAACTAAAATAAGTGTGTTTAAAGTCATTTCTGTGCCTGAAATTGGTCAAAATTGAAGATTTTGAGTAAGCAAAACTCTGTAAAAATGGCAGTTTTGGTCACTGTGAGGGTTTAAAAAGTGGTTATTCAACATGAGGCCTGATCCAAATGACATTTTGAATCATTTTTGGTAGAGTCCAAAAAATTCATTTTCTGATGAAAAACGATGACCCCGGACCAGTCGAACATTGAAAAAATGGTCAATATTGATGAAATTTTAACATTTAATCTTTTGACTTTAAATGACGGTTGGATGTGAGTTATTACTTTTTCAACTAAAATAAGTGTGTTTAAAGTCATTTCTGTGCCTGAAATTGGTCAAAATTGAAGATTTTGAGTAAGCAAAACTCTGTAAAAATGGCAGTTTTGGTCACTGTGAGGGTTTAAAAAGGGGTTATTCAACATGAGGCCCGATCCAAATGACATTTTGAATCATTTTTGGTAGAGTCCAAAAAATCAATTTTCTGATGAAAAACGATGACCCCGGACCAGTCGAACGTTGAAAAAATGGTCAATATTGATGAAATTTTAACATTCAATCTTTTGACTTTAAATGGCGGTTGGATGTGAGTTATTACTTTTTCAACTAAAATAAGTGTGTTTAAAGTCATTTCTGTGCCTGAAATTGGTCAAAATTGAAGATTTTGAGTAAGCAAAACTCTGTAAAAATGGCAGTTTTGGTCACTGTGAGGGTTTAAAAAGTGGTTATTCAACATGAGGCCTGATCCAAATGACATTTTGAATCATTTTTGGTAGAGTCCAAAAAACTCAATTTTCTGATGAAAAACGATGACCCCGGACCAGTCGAACGTTGAAAAAATGGTCAATATTGATGAAATTTTAACATTTAATCTTTTGACTTTAAATGACGGTTGGATGTCAGTTATTACTTTTTCAACTAAAATAAGTGTGTTTAAAGTAATTTCTGTGCCTGAAATTGGTCAAAATTGAAGATTTTGAGTAAGCAAAACTCTGTAAAAATGGCAGTTTTGGTCACTGTGAGGGTTTAAAAAGTGGTTATTCAACATGAGGCCCGATCCAAATGACATTTTGAATCATTTTTGGTAGAGTCCAAAAAATCAATTTTCTGATGAAAAACGATGACCCCGGACCAGTCGAACGTTGAAAAAATGGTCAATATTGATGAAATTTTAACATTTAATCTTTTGACTTTAAATGGCGGTTGGATGTGAGTTATTACTTTTTCAACTAAAATAAGTGTGTTTAAAGTCATTTATGTGCCTGAAATTGGTCAAAATTGAAGATTTTGAGTAAGCAAAACTCTGTAAAAATGGCAATTTTGGTCACTGTGAGGGTTTAAAAAGTGGTTATTCAACATGAGGCCCGATCCAAATGACATTTTGAATCATTTTTGGTAGAGTCCAAAAAATCAATTTTCTGATGAAAAACGATGACCCTTGACCAGTTGAACGTTGAAAAAATGGTTTATATTGATGAAATTTTAACATTTAATCTTTTGACTTTAAATGACGGTTGGATGTGAGTTATTACTTTTTCAACTAAAATAAGTGTGTTTAAAGTCATTTCTGTGCCTGAAATTGGTCAAAATTGAAGATTTTGAGTAAGCAAAACTCTGTAAAAATGGCAATTTTGGTCACTGTGAGGGTTTAAAAAGTGGTTATTCAACATGAGGCCCGATCCAAATGACATTTTGAATCATTTTTGGTAGAGTCCAAAAAATCAATTTTCTGATGAAAAACGATGACCCCGGACCAGTCGAACGTTGAAAAAATGGTCAATATTGATGAAATTTTAACATTTGATCTTTTGACTTTAAATGACGGTTGGATGTGAGTTATTAATTTTTCAACTAAAATAAGTGTGTTTAAAGTCATTTCTGTGCCTGAAATTGGTCAAAATTGAAGATTTTGAGTAAGCAAAACTCTGTAAAAATGGCAATTTTGGTCACTGTGAGGGTTTAAAAAGTGGTTATTCAACATGAGGCCCGATCCAAATGACATTTTGAATCATTTATGGTAGAGTCCAAAAAATCAATTTTCTGATGAAAAACGATGACCCCGGACCAGTCGAACGTTGAAAAAATGGTCAATATTGATGAAATTTTAACATTTAATCTTTTGACTTTAAATGACGGTTGGATGTGAGTTATTACTTTTTCAACTAAAATAAGTGTGTTTAAAGTCATTTCTGTGCCTGAAATTGGTCAAAATTGAAGATTTTGAGTAAGCAAAACTCTGTAAAAATGGCAGTTTTGGTCACTGTGAGGGTTTAAAAAGTGGTTATTCAACATGAGGCCCGATCCAAATGACATTTTTAATCATTTTTGGTAGAGTCCAAAAAATCAATTTTCTGATGAAAAACGATGACCCTTGACCAGTTGAACGTTGAAAAAATGGTTTATATTGATGAAATTTTAACATTTAATCTTTTGACTTTAAATGACGGTTGGATGTGAGTTATTACTTTTTCAACTAAAATAAGTGTGTTTAAAGTCATTTCTGTGCCTGAAATTGGTCAAAATTGAAGATTTTGAGTAAGCAAAACTCTGTAAAAATGGCAATTTTGGTCACTGTGAGGGTTTAAAAAGTGGTTATTCAACATGAGGCCCGATCCAAATGACATTTTGAATCATTTTTGGTAGAGTCCAAAAAATCAATTTTCTGATGAAAAACGATGACCCCGGACCAGTCGAACGTTGAAAAAATGGTCAATATTGATGAAATTTTAATATTTAATGTTTTCACTTTAAATGATGGTTGGATGTGAGTTATTACTTTTTCAACTAAAATAAGTGTGTTTAAAGTCATTTCTGTGCCTGAAATTGGTCAAATTGAAGATTTTGAGTAAGCAAAACTCTGTAAAAATGGCAATTTTGGTCACTGTGAGGGTTTAAAAAGTGGTTATTCAACATGAGGCCCGATCCAAATGACATTTTGAATCATTTTTGGTAGAGTCCAAAAAATCAATTTTCTGATGAAAAACGATGACCCCGGACCAGTCGAACGTTGAAAAAATGGTCAATATTGATGAAATTTTAACATTTAATCTTTTGACTTTAAATGACGGTTGGATGTGAGTTATTACTTTTTCAACTAAAATAAGTGTGTTTAAAGTCATTTCTGTGCCTGAAATTGGTCAAAATTGAAGATTTTGAGTAAGCAAAACTCTGTAAAAATGGCAATTTTGGTCACTGTGAGGGTTTAAAAAGTGGTTATTCAACATGAGGCCCGATCCAAATGACATTTTGAATCATTTTTGGTAGAGTCCAAAAAAATCAATTTTCTGATGAAAAACGATGACCCCGGACCAGTCGAACGTTGAAAAAATGGTCAATATTGATGAAATTTTAACATTTAATCTTTTGACTTTAAATGACGGTTGGATGTGAGTTATTAATTTTTCAACTAAAATAAGTGTGCTTAAAGTCATTTCTGTGCCTGAAATTGGTCAAAATTGAAGATTTTGAGTAAGCAAAACTCTGTAAAAATGGCAATTTTGGTCACTGTGAGGGTTTAAAAAGTGGTTATTCAACATGAGGCCCGATCCAAATGACATTTTGAATCATTTTTGGTAGAGTCCAAAAAATCAATTTTCTGATGAAAAACGATGACCCCGGACCAGTCGAACGTTGAAAAAATGGTCAATATTGATGAAATTTAAACATTTAATCTTTTGACTTTAAATGACAGTTGGATGTGAGTTATTACTTTTTCAACTAAAATAAGTGTGTTTAAAGTCATTTCTGTGCCTGAAATTGGTCAAAATTGAAGATTTTGAGTAAGCAAAACTCTGTAAAAATGGCAGTTTTGGTCACTGTGAGGGTTTAAAAAGTGGTTATTCAACATGAGGCCTGATCCAAATGACATGTTGAATCATTTTTGGTAGAGTCCAAAAAATCCATTTTCTGATGAAAAACGATGACCCCGGACCAGTCGAACGTTGAAAAAATGGTCAATATTGATGACATTTTAACATTTAATCTTTTGACTTTAAATGACGGTTGGATGTGAGTTATTACTTTTTCAACTAAAATAAGTGTGTTTAAAGTCATTTCTGTGCCTGAAATTGGTCAAAATTGAAGATTTTGAGTAAGCAAAACTCTGTAAAAATGGCAGTTTTGGTCACTGTGAGGGTTTAAAAAGTGGTTATTCAACATGAGGCCCGATCCAAATGACATTTTGAATCATTTTTGGTAGAGTCCAAAAAATCAATTTTCTGATGAAAAACGATGACCCCGGACCAGTCGAACGTTGAAAAAATGGTCAATATTGATGACATTTTAACATTTAATCTTTTTACTTTAAATGATGGTTGGATGTGAGTTATTACTTTTTCAACTAAAATAAGTGTGTTTAAAGTCATTTCTGTGCCTGAAATCGGTCAAAATTGAAGATTTTGAGTAAGCAAAACTCTGTAAAAATGGCAATTTTGGTCACTGTGAGGGTTTAAAAAGTGGTTATTCAACATGAGGCCCGATCCAAATGACATTTTGAATCATTTTGGTAGAGTCCAAAAAATCAATTTTCTGATGAAAAACGATGACCCTGGACCAGTCGAACGTTGAAAAAATGGTCAATATTGATGACATTTTAACATTTAATCTTTTGACTTTAAATGACGGTTGGATGTGAGTTATTACTTTTTCAACTAAAATAAGTGTGTTTAAAGTCATTTCTGTGCCTGAAATTGGTCAAAATTGAAGATTTTGAGTAAGCAAAACTCTGTAAAAATGGCAGTTTTGGTCACTGCGAGGGTTTAAAAAGTGGTTATTCAACATGAGGCCCGATCCAAATGACATTTTGAATCATTTTTGGTAGAGTCCAAAAAAATCAATTTTCTGATGAAAAACGATGACCCCGGACCAGTCGAACGTTGAAAAAATGGTCAATATTGATGAAATTAAAACATTTAATCTTTTGACTTTAAATGACGGTTGGATGTGAGTTATTACTTTTTCAACTAAAATAAGTGTGTTTAAAGTCATTTCTGTGCCTGAAATTGGTCAAAATTGAAGATTTTGAGTAAGCAAATCTCTGTAAAAATTGCAGTTTTGGTCACCGTGAGGGTTTAAAAAGTGGTTATTCAACATGAGGCCCGATCCAAATGACATTTTGAATCATTTTTGGTAGAGTCCAAAAAATCTATTTTCTGATGAAAAACGATGACCCCGGACCAGTCAAACGTTGAAAAAATGGTCAATATTGATGAAATTTTAACATTTAATCTTTTGACTTTAAATGACGGTTGGATGTGAGCTATTACTTTTTCAACTGAAATAAGTGTGTTTAAAGTCATTTCTGTGCCTGAAATTGGTCAAAATTGAAGATTTTGAGTAAGCAAAACTCTGTAAAAATGGCAATTTTGGTCACTGTGAGGGTTTAAAAAGTGGTTATTCAACATGAGGCCCGATCCAAATGACATTTTGAATCATTTTTGGTAGAGTCCAAAAAATCAATTTTCTGATGAAAAACGATGACCCCGGACCAGTCGAACGTTGAAAAAATTGTCAATATTGATGAAATTTTAACATTTAATCTTTTGACTTTAAATGACGGTTGGATGTGAGTTATTACTTTTTCAACTAAAATAAGTGTATTTAAAGTCATTTCTGTGCCTGAAATTGGTCAAAATTGAAGATTTTGAGAAAGCAAAACTCTGTAAAAATGGCAATTTTGGTCACTGTGAGGGTTTAAAAAGTGGTTATTCAACATGAGGCCCGATCCAAATGACATTTTGAATCATTTTTGGTAGAGTCCAAAAAATCAATTTTCTGATGAAAAACGATGACCCCGGACCAGTCGAACGTTGAGAAAATGGTCAATATTGATGAAATTTTAACATTTAATCTTTTGACTTTAAATGACGGTTGGATGTGAGTTATTACTTTTTCAACTAAAATAAGTGTGTTTAAAGTCATTTCTGTGCCTGAAATTGGTCAAAATTGAAGATTTTGAGTAAGCAAAACTCTGTAAAAATGGCAGTTTTGGTCACTGTGAGGGTTTAAAAAGTGGTTATTCAACATGAGGCCCGATCCAAATGACATTTTGAATCATTTTTGGTAGAGTCCAAAAAATCAATTTTCTGATGAAAAACGATGACCCCGGACCAGTCGAACGTTGAAAAAATGGTCAATATTGATGAAATTTTAACATTTAATCTTTTGACTTTAAATGACAGTTGGATGTGAGTTATTACTTTTTCAACTAAAATAAGTGTGTTTAAAGTCATTTCTGTGCCTGAAATTGGTCAAAATTGAAGATTTTGAGTAAGCAAAACTCTGTAAAAATGGCAATTTTGGTCACTGTGAGGGTTTAAAAAGTGGTTATTCAACATGAGGCCCGATCCAAATGACATTTTTAATCATTTTTGGTAGAGTCCAAAAAATCAATTTTCTGATGAAAAACGATGACCCTTGACCAGTCGAACGTTGAAAAAATGGTTTATATTGATGAAATTTTAACATTTAATCTTTTGACTTTAAATGACGGTTGGATGTGAGTTATTACTTTTTCAACTAAAATAAGTGTGTTTAAAGTCATTTCTGTGCCTGAAATTGGTCAAAATTGAAGATTTTGAGTAAGCAAAACTCTGTAAAAATGGCAATTTTGGTCACTGTGAGGGTTTAAAAAGTGGTTATTCAACATGAGGCCCGATCCAAATGACATTTTGAATCATTTTTGGTAGAGTCCAAAAAATCAATTTTCTGATGAAAAACGATGACCCCGGACCAGTCGAACGTTGAAAAAATGGTCAATATTGATGAAATTTTAACATTTAATCTTTTGACTTTAAATGACAGTTGGATGTGAGTTATTACTTTTTCAACTAAAATAAGTGTGTTTAAAGTCATTTCTGTGCCTGAAATTGGTCAAAATTGAAGATTTTGAGTAAGCAAAACTCTGTAAAAATGGCAATTTTGGTCACTGTGAGGGTTTAAAAAGTGGTTATTCAACATGAGGCCCGATCCAAATGACATTTTTAATCATTTTTGGTAGAGTCCAAAAAATCAATTTTCTGATGAAAAACGATGACCCCGGACCAGTCGAACGTTGAAAAAATGGTCAATATTGATGAAATTTTAACATTTAATCTTTTGACTTTAAATGACGGTTGGATGTGAGTTATTAATTTTTCAACTAAAATAAGTGTGTTTAAAGTCATTTCTGTGCCTGAAATTGGTCAAAATTGAAGATTTTGAGTAAGCAAAACTCTGTAAAAATGGCAATTTTGGTCACTGTGAGGGTTTAAAAAGTGGTTATTCAACATGAGGCCCGATCCAAATGACATTTTGAATCATTTTTGGTAGAGTCCAAAAAATCAATTTTCTGATGAAAAACGATGACCCCGGACCAGTCGAACGTTGAAAAAATGGTCAATATTGATGAAATTTTAACATTTAATCTTTTGACTTTAAATGACGGTTGGATGTGAGTTATTACTTTTTCAACTAAAATAAGTGTGTTTAAAGTCATTTCTGTGCCTGAAATTGGTCAAAATTGAAGATTTTGAGTAAGCAAAACTCTGTAAAAATGGCAGTTTTGGTCACTGTGAGGGTTTAAAAAGTGGTTATTCAACATGAGGCCTGATCCAAATGACATTTTGAATCATTTTTGGTAGAGTCCAAAAAATCAATTTTCTGATGAAAAACGATGACCCCGGACCAGTCGAACATTGAAAAAATGGTCAATATTGATGAAATTTTAACATTTAATCTTTTGACTTTAAATGACGGTTGGATGTGAGTTATTACTTTTTCAACTAAAATAAGTGTGTTTAAAGTCATTTCTGTGCCTGAAATTGGTCAAAATTGAAGATTTTGAGTAAGCAAAACTCTGTAAAAATGGCAATTTTGGTCCCTGTGAGGGTTTAAAAAGTGGTTATTCAACATGAGGCCCGATCCAAATGACATTTTGAATCATTTTTGGTAGAGTCCAAAAAATCAATTTTCTGATGAAAAACGATGACCCCGGACCAGTCGAACGTTGAAAAAATGGTCAATATTGATGAAATTTTAACATTTAATCTTTTGACTTTAAATGACGGTTGGATGTGAGTTATTACTTTTTCAACTAAAATAAGTGTGTTTAAAGTCATTTCTGTGCCTGAAATTGGTCAAAATTGAAGATTTTGAGTAAGCAAAACTCTGTAAAAATGGCAATTTTGGTCACTGTGAGGGTTTAAAAAGTGGTTATTCAACATGAGGCCCGATCCAAATGACATTTTGAATCATTTTTGGTAGAGTCCAAAAAATCAATTTTCTGATGAAAAACGATGACCCCGGACCAGTCGAACGTTGAAAAAATGGTCAATATTGATGAAATTTTAACATTTAATCTTTTGACTTTAAATGACGGTTGGATGTGAGTTATTAAGTATTTCAACTAAAATAAGTGTGTTTAAAGTCATTTCTGTGCCTGAAATTGGTCAAAATTGAAGATTTTGAGTAAGCAAAACTCTGTAAAAATGGCAATTTTGGTCACTGTGAGGGTTTAAAAAGTGGTTATTCAACATGAGGCCCGATCCAAATGACATTTTGAATCATTTTTGGTAGAGTCCAAAAAATCAATTTTCTGATGAAAAACGATGACCCCGGACCAGTCGAACGTTGAAAAAATGGTCAATATTGATGAAATTTTAACATTTAATCTTTTGACTTTAAATGACGGTTGGATGTGAGTTATTACTTTTTCAACTAAAATAAGTGTGTTTAAAGTCATTTCTGTGCCTGAAATTGGTCAAAATTGAAGATTTTGAGTAAGCAAAACTCTGTAAAAATGGCAATTTTGGTCACTGTGAGGGTTTAAAAAGTGGTTATTCAACATGAGGCCCGATCCAAATGACATTTTGAATCATTTTTGGTAGAGTCCAAAAAATCAATTTTCTGATGAAAAACGATGACCCCGGACCAGTCGAACGTTGAAAAAATGGTCAATATTGATGAAATTTTAATATTTAATCTTTTCACTTTAAATGACGGTTGGATGTGAGTTATTACTTTTTCAACTAAAATAAGTGTGTTTAAAGTCATTTCTGTGCCGGAAATTGGTCAAAATTGAAGATTTTGAGTAAGCAAAACTCTGTAAAAATGGCAATTTTGGTCACTGTGAGGGTTTAAAAAGTGGTTATTCAACATGAGGCCCGATCCAAATGACATTTTGAATCATTTTTGGTAGAGTCCAAAAAATCAATTTTCTGATGAAAAACGATGACCCCGGACCAGTCGAACGTTGAAAAAATGGTCAATATTGATGAAATTTTAATATTTAATCTTTTGACTTTAAATGACGGTTGGATGTGAGTTATTACTTTTTCAACTAAAATAAGTGTGTTTAAAGTCATTTCTGTGCCTGAAATTGGTCAAAATTGAAGATTTTGAGTAAGCAAAACTCTGTAAAAATTGCAGTTTTGGTCACTGTGAGGGTTTAAAAAGTGGTTATTCAACATGAGGCCCGATCCAAATGACATTTTGAATCATTTTTGGTAGAGTCCAAAAAATCAATTTTCTGATGAAAAACGATGACCCCGGACCAGTCGAACGTTGAAAAAATGGTCAATATTGATGAAATTTTAACATTTAATCTTTTGACTTTAAATGACGGTTGGATGTGAGTTATTACTTTTTCAACTAAAATAAGTGTGTTTAAAGTCATTTCTGTGCCTGAAATTGGTCAAAATTGAAGATTTTGAGTAAGCAAAACTCTGTAAAAATGGCAGTTTTGGTCACTGTGAGGGTTTAAAAAGTGGTTATTCAACATGAGGCCTGATCCAAATGACATTTTGAATCATTTTTGGTAGAGTCCAAAAAATCAATTTTCTGATGAAAAACGATGACCCCGGACCAGTCGAACATTGAAAAAATGGTCAATATTGATGAAATTTTAACATTTAATCTTTTGACTTTAAATGACGGTTGGATGTGAGTTATTACTTTTTCAACTAAAATAAGTGTGTTTAAAGTCATTTCTGTGCCTGAAATTGGTCAAAATTGAAGATTTTGAGTAAGCAAAACTCTGTAAAAATGGCAATTTTGGTCACTGTGAGGGTTTAAAAAGTGGTTATTCAACATGAGGCCCGATCCAAATGACATTTTGAATCATTTTTGGTAGAGTCCAAAAAATCAATTTTCTGATGAAAAACGATGACCCCGGACCAGTCGAACGTTGAAAAAATGGTCAATATTGATGAAATTTTAACATTTAATCTTTTGACTTTAAATGACGGTTGGATGTGAGTTATTAAGTTTTTCAACTAAAATAAGTGTGTTTAAAGTCATTTCTGTGCCTGAAATTGGTCAAAATTGAAGATTTTGAGTAAGCAAAACTCTGTAAAAATGGCAATTTTGGTCACTGTGAGGGTTTAAAAAGTGGTTATTCAACATGAGGCCCGATCCAAATGACATTTTGAATCATTTTTGGTAGAGTCCAAAAAATCAATTTTCTGATGAAAAACGATGACCCCGGACCAGTCGAACGTTGAAATAATGGTCAATATTGATGAAATTTTAACATTTAATCTTTTGACTTTAAATGACGGTTGGATGTGAGTTATTACTTTTTCAACTAAAATAAGTGTGTTTAAAGTCATTTCTGTGCCTGAAATTGGTCAAAATTGAAGATTTTGAGTAAGCAAAACTCTGTAAAAATGGCAATTTTGGTCACTGTGAGGGTTTAAAAAGTGGTTATTCAACATGAGGCCCGATCCAAATGACATTTTGAATCATTTTTGGTAGAGTCCAAAAAATCAATTTTCTGATGAAAAACGATGACCCCGGACCAGTCGAACGTTGAAAAAATGGTCAATATTGATGAAATTTTAATATTTAATCTTTTCACTTTAAATGACGGTTGGATGTGAGTTATTACTTTTTCAACTAAAATAAGTGTGTTTAAAGTCATTTCTGTGCCTGAAATTGGTCAAAATTGAAGATTTTGAGTAAGCAAAACTCTGTAAAAATGGCAATTTTGGTCACTGTGAGGGTTTAAAAAGTGGTTATTCAACATGAGGCCCGATCCAAATGACATTTTGAATCATTTTTGGTAGAGTCCAAAAAATCAATTTTCTGATGAAAAACGATGACCCCGGACCAGTCGAACGTTGAAAAAATGGTCAATATTGATGAAATTTTAACATTTAATCTTTTGACTTTAAATGACGGTTGGATGTGAGTTATTACTTTTTCAACTAAAATAAGTGTGTTTAAAGTCATTTCTGTGCCTGAAATTGGTCAAAATTGAAGATTTTGAGTAAGCAAAACTCTGTAAAAATGGCAGTTTTGGTCACTGTGAGGGTTTAAAAAGTGGTTATTCAACATGAGGCCTGATCCAAATGACATTTTGAATCATTTTTGGTAGAGTCCAAAAAATCAATTTTCTGATGAAAAACGATGACCCCGGACCAGTCGAACATTGAAAAAATGGTCAATATTGATGAAATTTTAACATTTAATCTTTTGACTTTAAATGACGGTTGGATGTGAGTTATTACTTTTTCAACTAAAATAAGTGTGTTTAAAGTCATTTCTGTGCCTGAAATTGGTCAAAATTGAAGATTTTGAGTAAGCAAAACTCTGTAAAAATGGCAATTTTGGTCACTGTGAGGGTTTAAAAAGTGGTTATTCAACATGAGGCCCGATCCAAATGACATTTTGAATCATTTTTGGTAGAGTCCAAAAAATCAATTTTCTGATGAAAAACGATGACCCCGGACCAGTCGAACGTTGAAAAAATGGTCAATATTGATGAAATTTTAACATTTAATCTTTTGACTTTAAATGACGGTTGGATGTGAGTTATTACTTTTTCAACTACAATAAGTGTGTTTAAAGTCATTTCTGTGCCTGAAATTGGTCAAAATTGAAGATTTTGAGTAAGCAAAACTCTGTAAAAATGGCAATTTTGGTCACTGTGAGGGTTTAAAAAGTGGTTATTCAACATGAGGCCCGATCCAAATGACATTTTGAATCATTTTTGGTAGAGTCCAAAAAATCAATTTTCTGATGAAAAACGATGACCCCGGACCAGTCGAACGTTGAAAAAATGGTCAATATTGATGAAATTTTAATATTTAATCTTTTCACTTTAAATGACGGTTGGATGTGAGTTATTACTTTTTCAACTAAAATAAGTGTGTTTAAAGTCATTTCTGTGCCTGAAATTGGTCAAAATTGAAGATTTTGAGTAAGCAAAACTCTGTAAAAATGGCAGTTTTGGTCACTGTGAGGGTTTAAAAAGTGGTTATTCAACATGAGGCCCGATCCAAATGACATTTTGAATCATTTTTGGTAGAGTCCAAAAAATCAATTTTCTGATGAAAAACGATGACCCCGGACCAGTCGAACGTTGAAAAAATGGTCAATATTGATGAAATTTTAACATTTAATCTTTTGACTTTAAATGACGGTTGGATGTGAGTTATTAAGTTTTTCAACTAAAATAAGTGTGTTTAAAGTCATTTCTGTGCCTGAAATTGGTCAAAATTGAAGATTTTGAGTAAGCAAAACTCTGTAAAAATGGCAATTTTGGTCACTGTGAGGGTTTAAAAAGTGGTTATTCAACATGAGGCCCGATCCAAATGACATTTTGAATCATTTTTGGTAGAGTCCAAAAAATCAATTTTCTGATGAAAAACGATGACCCCGGACCAGTCGAACGTTGAAATAATGGTCAATATTGATGAATTTTTAACATTTAATCTTTTGACTTTAAATGACGGTTGGATGTGAGTTATTACTTTTTCAACTAAAATAAGTGTGTTTAAAGTCATTTCTGTGCCTGAAATTGGTCAAAATTGAAGATTTTGAGTAAGCAAAACTCTGTAAAAATGGCAATTTTGGTCACTGTGAGGGTTTAAAAAGTGGTTATTCAACATGAGGCCCGATCCAAATGACATTTTGAATCATTTTTGGTAGAGTCCAAAAAATCAATTTTCTGATGAAAAACGATGACCCCGGACCAGTCGAACGTTGAAAAAATGGTCAATATTGATGAAATTTTAATATTTAATCTTTTCACTTTAAATGACGGTTGGATGTGAGTTATTACTTTTTCAACTAAAATAAGTGTGTTTAAAGTCATTTCTGTGCCTGAAATTGGTCAAAATTGAAGATTTTGAGTAAGCAAAAACTCTGTAAAAATGGCAATTTTGGTCACTGTGAGGGTTTAAAAAGTGGTTATTCAACATGAGGCCCGATCCAAATGACATTTTGAATCATTTTTGGTAGAGTCCAAAAAATCAATTTTCTGATGAAAAACGATGACCCCGGACCAGTCGAACGTTGAAAAAATGGTCAATATTGATGACATTTTAACATTTAATCTTTTGACTTTAAATGACGGTTGGATGTGAGTTATTACTTTTTCAACTAAAATAAGTGTGTTTAAAGTCATTTCTGTGCCTGAAATTGGTCAAAATTGAAGATTTTGAGTAAGCAAAACTCTGTAAAAATTGCAGTTTTGGTCACTGTGAGGGTTTAAAAAGTGGTTATTCAACATGAGGCCCGATCCAAATGACATTTTGAATCATTTTTGGTAGAGTCCAAAAAATCAATTTTCTGATGAAAAACGATGACCCCGGACCAGTCGAACGTTGAAAAAATGGTCAATATTGATGACATTTTAACATTTAATCTTTTGACTTTAAATGACGGTTTGGATGTGAGTTATTACTTTTTCAACTAAAATAAGTGTGTTTAAAGTCATTTCTGTGCCTGAAATTGGTCAAAATTGAAGATTTTGAGTAAGCAAAACTCTGTAAAAATGGCAGTTTTGGTCACTGTGAGGGTTTAAAAAAGTGGTTATTCAACATGAGGCCTGATCCAAATGACATTTTGAATCATTTTTGGTTAGAGTCCAAAAAATCAATTTTCTGATGAAAAACGATGACCCCGGACCAGTCGAACATTGAAAAAATGGTCAATATTGATGAAATTTTAACATTTAATCTTTTGACTTTAAATGACGGTTGGATGTGAGTTATTACTTTTTCAACTAAAATAAGTGTGTTTAAAGTCATTTCTGTGCCTGAAATTGGTCAAAATTGAAGATTTTGAGTAAGCAAAACTCTGTAAAAATGGCAATTTTGGTCACTGTGAGGGTTTAAAAAGTGGTTATTCAACATGAGGCCCGATCCAAATGACATTTTGAATCATTTTTGGTAGAGTCCAAAAAATCAATTTTCTGATGAAAAACGATGACCCCGGACCAGTCGAACGTTGAAAAAATGGTCAATATTGATGAAATTTTAACATTTAATCTTTTGACTTTAAATGACGGTTGGATGTGAGTTATTACTTTTTCAACTAAAATAAGTGTGTTTAAAGTCATTTCTGTGCCTGAAATTGGTCAAAATTGAAGATTTTGAGTAAGCAAAACTCTGTAAAAATGGCAATTTTGGTCACTGTGAGGGTTTAAAAAGTGGTTATTCAACATGAGGCCCGATCCAAATGACATTTTGAATCATTTTTGGTAGAGTCCAAAAAATCAATTTTCTGATGAAAAACGATGACCCCGGACCAGTCGAACGTTGAAAAAATGGTCAATATTGATGAAATTTTAACATTTAATCTTTTGACTTTAAATGACGGTTGGATGTGAGTTATTAATTTTTCAACTAAAATAAGTGTGTTTAAAGTCATTTCTGTGCCTGAAATTGGTCAAAATTGAAGATTTTGAGTAAGCAAAACTCTGTAAAAATGGCAATTTTGGTCACTGTGAGGGTTTAAAAAGTGGTTATTCAACATGAGGCCCGATCCAAATGACATTTTGAATCATTTTTGGTAGAGTCCAAAAAATCAATTTTCTGATGAAAAACGATGACCCCGGACCAGTCGAACGTTGAAAAAATGGTCAATATTGATGAAATTTTAACATTTAATCTTTTGACTTTAAATGACGGTTGGATGTGAGTTATTACTTTTTCAACTAAAATAAGTGTGTTTAAAGTCATTTCTGTGCCTGAAATTGGTCAAAATTGAAGATTTTGAGTAAGCAAAACTCTGTAAAAATGGCAATTTTGGTCACTGTGAGGGTTTAAAAAGTGGTTATTCAACATGAGGCCCGATCCAAATGACATTTTGAATCATTTTTGGTAGAGTCCAAAAAATCAATTTTCTGATGAAAAACGATGACCCCGGACCAGTCGAACGTTGAAAAAATGGTCAATATTGATGAAATTTTAATATTTAATCTTTTCACTTTAAATGACGGTTGGATGTGAGTTATTACTTTTTCAACTAAAATAAGTGTGTTTAAAGTCATTTCTGTGCCTGAAATTGGTCAAAATTGAAGATTTTGAGTAAGCAAAACTCTGTAAAAATGGCAATTTTGGTCACTGTGAGGGTTTAAAAAGTGGTTATTCAACATGAGGCCCGATCCAAATGACATTTTGAATCATTTTTGGTAGAGTCCAAAAAATCAATTTTCTGATGAAAAACGATGACCCCGGACCAGTCGAACGTTGAAAAAATGGTCAATATTGATGAAATTTTAATATTTAATCTTTTGACTTTAAATGACGGTTGGATGTGAGTTATTACTTTTTCAACTAAAATAAGTGTGTTTAAAGTCATTTCTGTGCCTGAAATTGGTCAAAATTGAAGATTTTGAGTAAGCAAAACTCTGTAAAAATTGCAGTTTTGGTCACTGTGAGGGTTTAAAAAGTGGTTATCAACATGAGGCCCGATCCAAATGACATTTTGAATCATTTTTGGTAGAGTCCAAAAAATCAATTTTCTGATGAAAAACGATGACCCCGGACCAGTCGAACGTTGAAAAAATGGTCAATATTGATGAAATTTTAACATTTAATCTTTTGACTTTAAATGACGGTTGGATGTGAGTTATTACTTTTTCAACTAAAATAAGTGTGTTTAAAGTCATTTCTGTGCCTGAAATTGGTCAAAATTGAAGATTTTGAGTAAGCAAAACTCTGTAAAAATGGCAGTTTTGGTCACTGTGAGGGTTTAAAAAGTGGTTATTCAACATGAGGCCTGATCCAAATGACATTTTGAATCATTTTTGGTAGAGTCCAAAAAATCAATTTTCTGATGAAAAACGATGACCCCGGACCAGTCGAACATTGAAAAAATGGTCAATATTGATGAAATTTTAACATTTAATCTTTTGACTTTAAATGACGGTTGGATGTGAGTTATTACTTTTTCAACTAAAATAAGTGTGTTTAAAGTCATTTCTGTGCCTGAAATTGGTCAAAATTGAAGATTTTGAGTAAGCAAAACTCTGTAAAAATGGCAATTTTGGTCACTGTGAGGGTTTAAAAAGTGGTTATTCAACATGAGGCCCGATCCAAATGACATTTTGAATCATTTTTGGTAGAGTCCAAAAAATCAATTTTCTGATGAAAAACGATGACCCCGGACCAGTCGAACGTTGAAAAAATGGTCAATATTGATGAAATTTTAACATTTAATCTTTTGACTTTAAATGACGGTTGGATGTGAGTTATTAATTTTTCAACTAAAATAAGTGTGTTTAAAGTCATTTCTGTGCCTGAAATTGGTCAAAATTGAAGATTTTGAGTAAGCAAAACTCTGTAAAAATGGCAATTTTGGTCACTGTGAGGGTTTAAAAAGTGGTTATTCAACATGAGGCCCGATCCAAATGACATTTTGAATCATTTTTGGTAGAGTCCAAAAAATCAATTTTCTGATGAAAAACGATGACCCCGGACCAGTCGAACGTTGAAAAAATGGTCAATATTGATGAAATTTTAACATTTAATCTTTTGACTTTAAATGACGGTTGGATGTGAGTTATTACTTTTTCAACTAAAATAAGTGTATTTAAAGTCATTTCTGTGCCTGAAATTGGTCAAAATTGAAGATTTTGAGAAAGCAAAACTCTGTAAAAATGGCAATTTTGGTCACTGTGAGGGTTTAAAAAGTGGTTATTCAACATGAGGCCCGATCCAAATGACATTTTGAATCATTTTTGGTAGAGTCCAAAAAATCAATTTTCTGATGAAAAACGATGACCCCGGACCAGTCGAACGTTGAGAAAATGGTCAATATTGATGAAATTTTAACATTTAATCTTTTGACTTTAAATGACGGTTGGATGTGAGTTATTACTTTTTCAACTAAAATAAGTGTGTTTAAAGTCATTTCTGTGCCTGAAATTGGTCAAAATTGAAGATTTTGAGTAAGCAAAACTCTGTAAAAATGGCAGTTTTGGTCACTGTGAGGGTTTAAAAAGTGGTTATTCAACATGAGGCCCGATCCAAATGACATTTTGAATCATTTTTGGTAGAGTCCAAAAAATCAATTTTCTGATGAAAAACGATGACCCCGGACCAGTCGAACGTTGAAAAAATGGTCAATATTGATGAAATTTTAACATTTAATCTTTTGACTTTAAATGACAGTTGGATGTGAGTTATTACTTTTTCAACTAAAATAAGTGTGTTTAAAGTCATTTCTGTGCCTGAAATTGGTCAAAATTGAAGATTTTGAGTAAGCAAAACTCTGTAAAAATGGCAATTTTGGTCACTGTGAGGGTTTAAAAAGTGGTTATTCAACATGAGGCCCGATCCAAATGACATTTTTAATCATTTTTGGTAGAGTCCAAAAAATCAATTTTCTGATGAAAAACGATGACCCTTGACCAGTCGAACGTTGAAAAAATGGTTTATATTGATGAAATTTTAACATTTAATCTTTTGACTTTAAATGACGGTTGGATGTGAGTTATTACTTTTTCAACTAAAATAAGTGTGTTTAAAGTCATTTCTGTGCCTGAAATTGGTCAAAATTGAAGATTTTGAGTAAGCAAAACTCTGTAAAAATGGCAATTTTGGTCACTGTGACGGTTTAAAAAGTGGTTATTCAACATGAGGCCCGATCCAAATGACATTTTGAATCATTTTTGGTAGAGTCCAAAAAATCAATTTTCTGATGAAAAACGATGACCCCGGACCAGTCGAACGTTGAAAAAATGGTCAATATTGATGAAATTTTAACATTTAATCTTTTGACTTTAAATGACAGTTGGATGTGAGTTATTACTTTTTCAACTAAAATAAGTGTGTTTAAAGTCATTTCTGTGCCTGAAATTGGTCAAAATTGAAGATTTTGAGTAAGCAAAACTCTGTAAAAATGGCAATTTTGGTCACTGTGAGGGTTTAAAAAGTGGTTATTCAACATGAGGCCCGATCCAAATGACATTTTTAATCATTTTTGGTAGAGTCCAAAAAATCAATTTTCTGATGAAAAACGATGACCCCGGACCAGTCGAACGTTGAAAAAATGGTCAATATTGATGAAATTTTAACATTTAATCTTTTGACTTTAAATGACGGTTGGATGTGAGTTATTAATTTTTCAACTAAAATAAGTGTGTTTAAAGTCATTTCTGTGCCTGAAATTGGTCAAAATTGAAGATTTTGAGTAAGCAAAACTCTGTAAAAATGGCAATTTTGGTCACTGTGAGGGTTTAAAAAGTGGTTATTCAACATGAGGCCCGATCCAAATGACATTTTGAATCATTTTTGGTAGAGTCCAAAAAATCAATTTTCTGATGAAAAACGATGACCCCGGACCAGTCGAACGTTGAAAAAATGGTCAATATTGATGAAATTTTAACATTTAATCTTTTGACTTTAAATGACGGTTGGATGTGAGTTATTACTTTTTCAACTAAAATAAGTGTGTTTAAAGTCATTTCTGTGCCTGAAATTGGTCAAAATTGAAGATTTTGAGTAAGCAAAACTCTGTAAAAATGGCAGTTTTGGTCACTGTGAGGGTTTAAAAAGTGGTTATTCAACATGAGGCCTGATCCAAATGACATTTTGAATCATTTTTGGTAGAGTCCAAAAAATCAATTTTCTGATGAAAAACGATGACCCCGGACCAGTCGAACATTGAAAAAATGGTCAATATTGATGAAATTTTAACATTTAATCTTTTGACTTTAAATGACGGTTGGATGTGAGTTATTACTTTTTCAACTAAAATAAGTGTGTTTAAAGTCATTTCTGTGCCTGAAATTGGTCAAAATTGAAGATTTTGAGTAAGCAAAACTCTGTAAAAATGGCAGTTTTGGTCACTGTGAGGGTTTAAAAAGTGGTTATTCAACATGAGGCCCGATCCAAATGACATTTTGAATCATTTTTGGTAGAGTCCAAAAAATCCATTTTCTGATGAAAAACGATGACCCCGGACCAGTCGAACGTTGAAAAAATTGTCAATATTGATGAAATTTTAATATTTAATCTTTTGACTTTAAATGACGGTTGGATGTGAGTTATTACTTTTTCAACTAAAATAAGTGTATTTAAAGTCATTTCTGTGCCTGAAATTGGTTAAATTGAAGATTTTGAGTAAGCAAAACTCTGTAAAAATTGCAGTTTTGGTCACTGTGAGGGTTTAAAAAGTGGTTATTCAACATGAGGCCCGATCCAAATGACATTTTGAATCATTTTTGGTAGAGTCCAAAAAATCAATTTTCTGATGAAAAACGATGACCCCGGACCAGTCGAACGTTGAAAAAATGGTCAATATTGATGAAATTTTAACATTTAATCTTTTGACTTTAAATGACGGTTGGATGTGAGTTATTACTTTTTCAACTAAAATAAGTGTGTTTAAAGTCATTTCTGTGCCTGAAATTGGTCAAAATTGAAGATTTTGAGTAAGCAAAACTCTGTAAAAATGGCAATTTTGGTCACTGTGAGGGTTTAAAAAGTGGTTATTCAACATGAGGCCCGATCCAAATGACATTTTGAATCATTTTTGGTAGAGTCCAAAAAATCAATTTTCTGATGAAAAACGATGACCCCGGACCAGTCGAACGTTGAAAAAATGGTCAATATTGATGAAATTTTAACATTTAATCTTTTGACTTTAAATGACGGTTGGATGTGAGTTATTAAGTTTTTCAACTAAAATAAGTGTGTTTAAAGTCATTTCTGTGCCTGAAATTGGTCAAAATTGAAGATTTTGAGTAAGCAAAACTCTGTAAAAATGGCAATTTTGGTCACTGTGAGGGTTTAAAAAGTGGTTATTCAACATGAGGCCCGATCCAAATGACATTTTGAATCATTTTTGGTAGAGTCCAAAAAATCAATTTTCTGATGAAAAACGATGACCCCGGACCAGTCGAACGTTGAAATAATGGTCAATATTGATGAAATTTTAACATTTAATCTTTTGACTTTAAATGACGGTTGGATGTGAGTTATTACTTTTTCAACTAAAATAAGTGTGTTTAAAGTCATTTCTGTGCCTGAAATTGGTCAAAATTGAAGATTTTGAGTAAGCAAAACTCTGTAAAAATGGCAATTTTGGTCACTGTGAGGGTTTAAAAAGTGGTTATTCAACATGAGGCCCGATCCAAATGACATTTTGAATCATTTTTGGTAGAGTCCAAAAAATCAATTTTCTGATGAAAAACGATGACCCCGGACCAGTCGAACGTTGAAAAAATGGTCAATATTGATGAAATTTTAATATTTAATCTTTTCACTTTAAATGACGGTTGGATGTGAGTTATTACTTTTTCAACTAAAATAAGTGTGTTTAAAGTCATTTCTGTGCCTGAAATTGGTCAAAATTGAAGATTTTGAGTAAGCAAAACTCTGTAAAAATGGCAATTTTGGTCACTGTGAGGGTTTAAAAAGTGGTTATTCAACATGAGGCCCGATCCAAATGACATTTTGAATCATTTTTGGTAGAGTCCAAAAAATCAATTTTCTGATGAAAAACGATGACCCCGGACCAGTCGAACGTTGAAAAAATGGTCAATATTGATGAAATTTTAACATTTAATCTTTTGACTTTAAATGACGGTTGGATGTGAGTTATTACTTTTTCAACTAAAATAAGTGTGTTTAAAGTCATTTCTGTGCCTGAAATTGGTCAAAATTGAAGATTTTGAGTAAGCAAAACTCTGTAAAAATTGCAGTTTTGGTCACTGTGAGGGTTTAAAAAGTGGTTATTCAACATGAGGCCCGATCCAAATGACATTTTGAATCATTTTTGGTAGAGTCCAAAAAATCAATTTTCTGATGAAAAACGATGACCCCGGACCAGTCGAACGTTGAAAAAATGGTCAATATTGATGAAATTTTAACATTTAATCTTTTGACTTTAAATGACGGTTGGATGTGAGTTATTACTTTTTCAACTAAAATAAGTGTGTTTAAAGTCATTTCTGTGCCTGAAATTGGTCAAAATTGAAGATTTTGAGTAAGCAAAACTCTGTAAAAATGGCAGTTTTGGTCACTGTGAGGGTTTAAAAAGTGGTTATTCAACATGAGGCCTGATCCAAATGACATTTTGAATCATTTTTGGTAGAGTCCAAAAAATCAATTTTCTGATGAAAAACGATGACCCCGGACCAGTCGAACATTGAAAAAATGGTCAATATTGATGAAATTTTAACATTTAATCTTTTGACTTTAAATGACGGTTGGATGTGAGTTATTACTTTTTCAACTAAAATAAGTGTGTTTAAAGTCATTTCTGTGCCTGAAATTGGTCAAAATTGAAGATTTTGAGTAAGCAAAACTCTGTAAAAATGGCAATTTTGGTCACTGTGAGGGTTTAAAAAGTGGTTATTCAACATGAGGCCCGATCCAAATGACATTTTGAATCATTTTTGGTAGAGTCCAAAAAATCAATTTTCTGATGAAAAACGATGACCCCGGACCAGTCGAACGTTGAAAAAATGGTCAATATTGATGAAATTTTAACATTTAATCTTTTGACTTTAAATGACGGTTGGATGTGAGTTATTACTTTTTCAACTAAAATAAGTGTGTTTAAAGTCATTTCTGTGCCTGAAATTGGTCAAAATTGAAGATTTTGAGTAAGCAAAACTCTGTAAAAATGGCAATTTTGGTCACTGTGAGGGTTTAAAAAGTGGTTATTCAACATGAGGCCCGATCCAAATGACATTTTGAATCATTTTTGGTAGAGTCCAAAAAATCAATTTTCTGATGAAAAACGATGACCCCGGACCAGTCGAACGTTGAAAAAATGGTCAATATTGATGAAATTTTAACATTTAATCTTTTGACTTTAAATGACGGTTGGATGTGAGTTATTAATTTTTCAACTAAAATAAGTGTGTTTAAAGTCATTTCTGTGCCTGAAATTGGTCAAAATTGAAGATTTTGAGTAAGCAAAACTCTGTAAAAATGGCAATTTTGGTCACTGTGAGGGTTTAAAAAGTGGTTATTCAACATGAGGCCCGATCCAAATGACATTTTGAATCATTTTTGGTAGAGTCCAAAAAATCAATTTTCTGATGAAAAACGATGACCCCGGACCAGTCGAACGTTGAAAAAATGGTCAATATTGATGAAATTTTAACATTTAATCTTTTGACTTTAAATGACGGTTGGATGTGAGTTATTACTTTTTCAACTAAAATAAGTGTGTTTAAAGTCATTTCTGTGCCTGAAATTGGTCAAAATTGAAGATTTTGAGTAAGCAAAACTCTGTAAAAATGGCAATTTTGGTCACTGTGAGGGTTTAAAAAGTGGTTATTCAACATGAGGCCCGATCCAAATGACATTTTGAATCATTTTTGGTAGAGTCCAAAAAATCAATTTTCTGATGAAAAACGATGACCCCGGACCAGTCGAACGTTGAAAAAATGGTCAATATTGATGAAATTTGAATATTTAATCTTTTCACTTTAAATGACGGTTGGATGTGAGTTATTACTTTTTCAACTAAAATAAGTGTGTTTAAAGTCATTTCTGTGCCTGAAATTGGTCAAAATTGAAGATTTTGAGTAAGCAAAACTCTGTAAAAATGGCAATTTTGGTCACTGTGAGGGTTTAAAAAGTGGTTATTCAACATGAGGCCCGATCCAAATGACATTTTGAATCATTTTTGGTAGAGTCCAAAAAATCAATTTTCTGATGAAAAACGATGACCCCGGACCAGTCGAACGTTGAAAAAATGGTCAATATTGATGAAATTTTAATATTTAATCTTTTGACTTTAAATGACGGTTGGATGTGAGTTATTACTTTTTCAACTAAAATAAGTGTGTTTAAAGTCATTTCTGTGCCTGAAATTGGTCAAAATTGAAGATTTTGAGTAAGCAAAACTCTGTAAAAATTGCAGTTTTGGTCACTGTGAGGGTTTAAAAAGTGGTTATCAACATGAGGCCCGATCCAAATGACATTTTGAATCATTTTTGGTAGAGTCCAAAAAATCAATTTTCTGATGAAAAACGATGACCCCGGACCAGTCGAACGTTGAAAAAATGGTCAATATTGATGAAATTTTAACATTTAATCTTTTGACTTTAAATGACGGTTGGATGTGAGTTATTACTTTTTCAACTAAAATAAGTGTGTTTAAAGTCATTTCTGTGCCTGAAATTGGTCAAAATTGAAGATTTTGAGTAAGCAAAACTCTGTAAAAATGGCAGTTTTGGTCACTGTGAGGGTTTAAAAAGTGGTTATTCAACATGAGGCCTGATCCAAATGACATTTTGAATCATTTTTGGTAGAGTCCAAAAAATCAATTTTCTGATGAAAAACGATGACCCCGGACCAGTCGAACATTGAAAAAATGGTCAATATTGATGAAATTTTAACATTTAATCTTTTGACTTTAAATGACGGTTGGATGTGAGTTATTACTTTTTCAACTAAAATAAGTGTGTTTAAAGTCATTTCTGTGCCTGAAATTGGTCAAAATTGAAGATTTTGAGTAAGCAAAACTCTGTAAAAATGGCAATTTTGGTCACTGTGAGGGTTTAAAAAGTGGTTATTCAACATGAGGCCCGATCCAAATGACATTTTGAATCATTTTTGGTAGAGTCCAAAAAATCAATTTTCTGATGAAAAACGATGACCCCGGACCAGTCGAACGTTGAGAAAATGGTCAATATTGATGACATTTTAACATTTAATCTTTTGACTTTAAATGACGGTTGGATGTGAGTTATTACTTTTTCAACTAAAATAAGTGTGTTTAAAGTCATTTCTGTGCCTGAAATTGGTCAAAATTGAAGATTTTGAGTAAGCAAAACTCTGTAAAAATGGCAGTTTTGGTCACTGTGAGGGTTTAAAAAGTGGTTATTCAACATGAGGCCCGATCCAAATGACATTTTGAATCATTTTTGGTAGAGTCCAAAAAATCAATTTTCTGATGAAAAACGATGACCCCGGACCAGTCGAACGTTGAAAAAATGGTCAATATTGATGAAATTTTAACATTTAATCTTTTGACTTTAAATGACAGTTGGATGTGAGTTATTACTTTTTCAACTAAAATAAGTGTGTTTAAAGTCATTTCTGTGCCTGAAATTGGTCAAAATTGAAGATTTTGAGTAAGCAAAACTCTGTAAAAATGGCAATTTTGGTCACTGTGAGGGTTTAAAAAGTGGTTATTCAACATGAGGCCCGATCCAAATGACATTTTTAATCATTTTTGGTAGAGTCCAAAAAATCAATTTTCTGATGAAAAACGATGACCCTTGACCAGTCGAACGTTGAAAAAATGGTTTATATTGATGAAATTTTAACATTTAATCTTTTGACTTTAAATGACGGTTGGATGTGAGTTATTACTTTTTCAACTAAAATAAGTGTGTTTAAAGTCATTTCTGTGCCTGAAATTGGTCAAAATTGAAGATTTTGAGTAAGCAAAACTCTGTAAAAATGGCAATTTTGGTCACTGTGACGGTTTAAAAAGTGGTTATTCAACATGAGGCCCGATCCAAATGACATTTTGAATCATTTTTGGTAGAGTCCAAAAAATCAATTTTCTGATGAAAAACGATGACCCCGGACCAGTCGAACGTTGAAAAAATGGTCAATATTGATGAAATTTTAACATTTAATCTTTTGACTTTAAATGACAGTTGGATGTGAGTTATTACTTTTTCAACTAAAATAAGTGTGTTTAAAGTCATTTCTGTGCCTGAAATTGGTCAAAATTGAAGATTTTGAGTAAGCAAAACTCTGTAAAAATGGCAATTTTGGTCACTGTGAGGGTTTAAAAAGTGGTTATTCAACATGAGGCCCGATCCAAATGACATTTTTAATCATTTTTGGTAGAGTCCAAAAAATCAATTTTCTGATGAAAAACGATGACCCCGGACCAGTCGAACGTTGAAAAAATGGTCAATATTGATGAAATTTTAACATTTAATCTTTTGACTTTAAATGACGGTTGGATGTGAGTTATTAATTTTTCAACTAAAATAAGTGTGTTTAAAGTCATTTCTGTGCCTGAAATTGGTCAAAATTGAAGATTTTGAGTAAGCAAAACTCTGTAAAAATGGCAATTTTGGTCACTGTGAGGGTTTAAAAAGTGGTTATTCAACATGAGGCCCGATCCAAATGACATTTTGAATCATTTTTGGTAGAGTCCAAAAAATCAATTTTCTGATGAAAAACGATGACCCCGGACCAGTCGAACATTGAAAAAATGGTCAATATTGATGAAATTTTAACATTTAATCTTTTGACTTTAAATGACGGTTGGATGTGAGTTATTACTTTTTCAACTAAAATAAGTGTGTTTAAAGTCATTTCTGTGCCTGAAATTGGTCAAAATTGAAGATTTTGAGTAAGCAAAACTCTGTAAAAATGGCAATTTTGGTCACTGTGAGGGTTTAAAAAGTGGTTATTCAACATGAGGCCCGATCCAAATGACATTTTGAATCATTTTTGGTAGAGTCCAAAAAATCAATTTTCTGATGAAAAACGATGACCCCGGACCAGTCGAACGTTGAAAAAATGGTCAATATTGATGAAATTTTAACATTTAATCTTTTGACTTTAAATGACGGTTGGATGTGAGTTATTACTTTTTCAACTAAAATAAGTGTGTTTAAAGTCATTTCTGTGCCTGAAATTGGTCAAAATTGAAGATTTTGAGTAAGCAAAACTCTGTAAAAATGGCAATTTTGGTCACTGTGAGGGTTTAAAAAGTGGTTATTCAACATGAGGCCCGATCCAAATGACATTTTGAATCATTTTTGGTAGAGTCCAAAAAATCAATTTTCTGATGAAAAACGATGACCCCGGACCAGTCGAACGTTGAAAAAATGGTCAATATTGATGAAATTTTAACATTTAATCTTTTGACTTTAAATGACGGTTGGATGTGAGTTATTAATTTTTCAACTAAAATAAGTGTGTTTAAAGTCATTTCTGTGCCTGAAATTGGTCAAAATTGAAGATTTTGAGTAAGCAAAACTCTGTAAAAATGGCAATTTTGGTCACTGTGAGGGTTTAAAAAGTGGTTATTCAACATGAGGCCCGATCCAAATGACATTTTGAATCATTTTTGGTAGAGTCCAAAAAATCAATTTTCTGATGAAAAACGATGACCCCGGACCAGTCGAACGTTGAAAAAATGGTCAATATTGATGAAATTTTAACATTTAATCTTTTGACTTTAAATGACGGTTGGATGTGAGTTATTACTTTTTCAACTAAAATAAGTGTGTTTAAAGTCATTTCTGTGCCTGAAATTGGTCAAAATTGAAGATTTTGAGTAAGCAAAACTCTGTAAAAATGGCAATTTTGGTCACTGTGAGGGTTTAAAAAGTGGTTATTCAACATGAGGCCCGATCCAAATGACATTTTGAATCATTTTTGGTAGAGTCCAAAAAATCAATTTTCTGATGAAAAACGATGACCCCGGACCAGTCGAACGTTGAAAAAATGGTCAATATTGATGAAATTTGAATATTTAATCTTTTCACTTTAAATGACGGTTGGATGTGAGTTATTACTTTTTCAACTAAAATAAGTGTGTTTAAAGTCATTTCTGTGCCTGAAATTGGTCAAAATTGAAGATTTTGAGTAAGCAAAACTCTGTAAAAATGGCAATTTTGGTCACTGTGAGGGTTTAAAAAGTGGTTATTCAACATGAGGCCCGATCCAAATGACATTTTGAATCATTTTTGGTAGAGTCCAAAAAATCAATTTTCTGATGAAAAACGATGACCCCGGACCAGTCGAACGTTGAAAAAATGGTCAATATTGATGAAATTTTAATATTTAATCTTTTGACTTTAAATGACGGTTGGATGTGAGTTATTACTTTTTCAACTAAAATAAGTGTGTTTAAAGTCATTTCTGTGCCTGAAATTGGTCAAAATTGAAGATTTTGAGTAAGCAAAACTCTGTAAAAATTGCAGTTTTGGTCACTGTGAGGGTTTAAAAAGTGGTTATCAACATGAGGCCCGATCCAAATGACATTTTGAATCATTTTTGGTAGAGTCCAAAAAATCAATTTTCTGATGAAAAACGATGACCCCGGACCAGTCGAACGTTGAAAAAATGGTCAATATTGATGAAATTTTAACATTTAATCTTTTGACTTTAAATGACGGTTGGATGTGAGTTATTACTTTTTCAACTAAAATAAGTGTGTTTAAAGTCATTTCTGTGCCTGAAATTGGTCAAAATTGAAGATTTTGAGTAAGCAAAACTCTGTAAAAATGGCAGTTTTGGTCACTGTGAGGGTTTAAAAAGTGGTTATTCAACATGAGGCCTGATCCAAATGACATTTTGAATCATTTTTGGTAGAGTCCAAAAAATCAATTTTCTGATGAAAAACGATGACCCCGGACCAGTCGAACATTGAAAAAATGGTCAATATTGATGAAATTTTAACATTTAATCTTTTGACTTTAAATGACGGTTGGATGTGAGTTATTACTTTTTCAACTAAAATAAGTGTGTTTAAAGTCATTTCTGTGCCTGAAATTGGTCAAAATTGAAGATTTTGAGTAAGCAAAACTCTGTAAAAATGGCAATTTTGGTCACTGTGAGGGTTTAAAAAGTGGTTATTCAACATGAGGCCCGATCCAAATGACATTTTGAATCATTTTTGGTAGAGTCCAAAAAATCAATTTTCTGATGAAAAACGATGACCCCGGACCAGTCGAACGTTGAAAAAATGGTCAATATTGATGAAATTTTAACATTTAATCTTTTGACTTTAAATGACGGTTGGATGTGAGTTATTAATTTTTCAACTAAAATAAGTGTGTTTAAAGTCATTTCTGTGCCTGAAATTGGTCAAAATTGAAGATTTTGAGTAAGCAAAACTCTGTAAAAATGGCAATTTTGGTCACTGTGAGGGTTTAAAAAGTGGTTATTCAACATGAGGCCCGATCCAAATGACATTTTGAATCATTTTTTGTAGAGTCCAAAAAATCAATTTTCTGATGAAAAACGATGACCCCGGACCAGTCGAACGTTGAAAAAATGGTCAATATTGATGAAATTTTAACATTTAATCTTTTGACTTTAAATGACGGTTGGATGTGAGTTATTACTTTTTCAACTAAAATAAGTGTATTTAAAGTCATTTCTGTGCCTGAAATTGGTCAAAATTGAAGATTTTGAGTAAGCAAAACTCTGTAAAAATTGCAGTTTTGGTCACTGTGAGGGTTTAAAAAGTGGTTATCAACATGAGGCCCGATCCAAATGACATTTTGAATCATTTTTGGTAGAGTCCAAAAAATCAATTTTCTGATGAAAAACGATGACCCCGGACCAGTCGAACGTTGAAAAAATGGTCAATATTGATGAAATTTTAACATTTAATCTTTTGACTTTAAATGACGGTTGGATGTGAGTTATTACTTTTTCAACTAAAATAAGTGTGTTTAAAGTCATTTCTGTGCCTGAAATTGGTCAAAATTGAAGATTTTGAGTAAGCAAAACTCTGTAAAAATGGCAGTTTTGGTCACTGTGAGGGTTTAAAAAGTGGTTATTCAACATGAGGCCTGATCCAAATGACATTTTGAATCATTTTTGGTAGAGTCCAAAAAATCAATTTTCTGATGAAAAACGATGACCCCGGACCAGTCGAACATTGAAAAAATGGTCAATATTGATGAAATTTTAACATTTAATCTTTTGACTTTAAATGACGGTTGGATGTGAGTTATTACTTTTTCAACTAAAATAAGTGTGTTTAAAGTCATTTCTGTGCCTGAAATTGGTCAAAATTGAAGATTTTGAGTAAGCAAAACTCTGTAAAAATGGCAATTTTGGTCACTGTGAGGGTTTAAAAAGTGGTTATTCAACATGAGGCCCGATCCAAATGACATTTTGAATCATTTTTGGTAGAGTCCAAAAAATCAATTTTCTGATGAAAAACGATGACCCCGGACCAGTCGAACGTTGAGAAAATGGTCAATATTGATGACATTTTAACATTTAATCTTTTGACTTTAAATGACGGTTGGATGTGAGTTATTACTTTTTCAACTAAAATAAGTGTGTTTAAAGTCATTTCTGTGCCTGAAATTGGTCAAAATTGAAGATTTTGAGTAAGCAAAACTCTGTAAAAATGGCAGTTTTGGTCACTGTGAGGGTTTAAAAAGTGGTTATTCAACATGAGGCCCGATCCAAATGACATTTTGAATCATTTTTGGTAGAGTCCAAAAAATCAATTTTCTGATGAAAAACGATGACCCCGGACCAGTCGAACGTTGAAAAAATGGTCAATATTGATGAAATTTTAACATTTAATCTTTTGACTTTAAATGACAGTTGGATGTGAGTTATTACTTTTTCAACTAAAATAAGTGTGTTTAAAGTCATTTCTGTGCCTGAAATTGGTCAAAATTGAAGATTTTGAGTAAGCAAAACTCTGTAAAAATGGCAATTTTGGTCACTGTGAGGGTTTAAAAAGTGGTTATTCAACATGAGGCCCGATCCAAATGACATTTTTAATCATTTTTGGTAGAGTCCAAAAAATCAATTTTCTGATGAAAAACGATGACCCTTGACCAGTCGAACGTTGAAAAAATGGTTTATATTGATGAAATTTTAACATTTAATCTTTTGACTTTAAATGACGGTTGGATGTGAGTTATTACTTTTTCAACTAAAATAAGTGTGTTTAAAGTCATTTCTGTGCCTGAAATTGGTCAAAATTGAAGATTTTGAGTAAGCAAAACTCTGTAAAAATGGCAATTTTGGTCACTGTGACGGTTTAAAAAGTGGTTATTCAACATGAGGCCCGATCCAAATGACATTTTGAATCATTTTTGGTAGAGTCCAAAAAATCAATTTTCTGATGAAAAACGATGACCCCGGACCAGTCGAACGTTGAAAAAATGGTCAATATTGATGAAATTTTAACATTTAATCTTTTGACTTTAAATGACAGTTGGATGTGAGTTATTACTTTTTCAACTAAAATAAGTGTGTTTAAAGTCATTTCTGTGCCTGAAATTGGTCAAAATTGAAGATTTTGAGTAAGCAAAACTCTGTAAAAATGGCAATTTTGGTCACTGTGAGGGTTTAAAAAGTGGTTTCAACATGAGGCCCGATCCAAATGACATTTTTAATCATTTTTGGTAGAGTCCAAAAAATCAATTTTCTGATGAAAAACGATGACCCCGGACCAGTCGAACGTTGAAAAAATGGTCAATATTGATGAAATTTTAACATTTAATCTTTTGACTTTAAATGACGGTTGGATGTGAGTTATTAATTTTTCAACTAAAATAAGTGTGTTTAAAGTCATTTCTGTGCCTGAAATTGGTCAAAATTGAAGATTTTGAGTAAGCAAAACTCTGTAAAAATGGCAATTTTGGTCACTGTGAGGGTTTAAAAAGTGGTTATTCAACATGAGGCCCGATCCAAATGACATTTTGAATCATTTTTGGTAGAGTCCAAAAAATCAATTTTCTGATGAAAAACGATGACCCCGGACCAGTCGAACATTGAAAAAATGGTCAATATTGATGAAATTTTAACATTTAATCTTTTGACTTTAAATGACGGTTGGATGTGAGTTATTACTTTTTCAACTAAAATAAGTGTGTTTAAAGTCATTTCTGTGCCTGAAATTGGTCAAAATTGAAGATTTTGAGTAAGCAAAACTCTGTAAAAATGGCAATTTTGGTCACTGTGAGGGTTTAAAAAGTGGTTATTCAACATGAGGCCCGATCCAAATGACATTTTGAATCATTTTTGGTAGAGTCCAAAAATCAATTTTCTGATGAAAAACGATGACCCCGGACCAGTCGAACGTTGAAAAAATGGTCAATATTGATGAAATTTTAACATTTAATCTTTTGACTTTAAATGACGGTTGGATGTGAGTTATTACTTTTTCAACTAAAATAAGTGTGTTTAAAGTCATTTCTGTGCCTGAAATTGGTCAAAATTGAAGATTTTGAGTAAGCAAAACTCTGTAAAAATGGCAATTTTGGTCACTGTGAGGGTTTAAAAAGTGGTTATTCAACATGAGGCCCGATCCAAATGACATTTTGAATCATTTTTGGTAGAGTCCAAAAAATCAATTTTCTGATGAAAAACGATGACCCCGGACCAGTCGAACGTTGAAAAAATGGTCAATATTGATGAAATTTTAACATTTAATCTTTTGACTTTAAATGACGGTTGGATGTGAGTTATTAATTTTTCAACTAAAATAAGTGTGTTTAAAGTCATTTCTGTGCCTGAAATTGGTCAAAATTGAAGATTTTGAGTAAGCAAAACTCTGTAAAAATGGCAATTTTGGTCACTGTGAGGGTTTAAAAAGTGGTTATTCAACATGAGGCCCGATCCAAATGACATTTTGAATCATTTTTGGTAGAGTCCAAAAAATCAATTTTCTGATGAAAAACGATGACCCCGGACCAGTCGAACGTTGAAAAAATGGTCAATATTGATGAAATTTTAACATTTAATCTTTTGACTTTAAATGACGGTTGGATGTGAGTTATTACTTTTTCAACTAAAATAAGTGTGTTTAAAGTCATTTCTGTGCCTGAAATTGGTCAAGATTTAAGATTTTGAGTAAGCAAAACTCTGTAAAAATGGCAATTTTGGTCACTGTGAGGGTTTAAAAAGTGGTTATTCAACATGAGGCCCGATCCAAATGACATTTTGAATCATTTTTGGTAGAGTCCAAAAAATCAATTTTCTGATGAAAAACGATGACCCCGGACCAGTCGAACGTTGAAAAAATGGTCAATATTGATGAAATTTTAACATTTAATCTTTTGACTTTAAATGACAGTTGGATGTGAGTTATTACTTTTTCAACTAAAATAAGTGTGTTTAAAGTCATTTCTGTGCCTGAAATTGGTCAAAATTGAAGATTTTGAGTAAGCAAAACTCTGTAAAAATGGCAATTTTGGTCACTGTGAGGGTTTAAAAAGTGGTTATTCAACATGAGGCCCGATCCAAATGACATTTTTAATCATTTTTGGTAGAGTCCAAAAAATCAATTTTCTGATGAAAAACGATGACCCTTGACCAGTCGAACGTTGAAAAAATGGTTTATATTGATGAAATTTTAACATTTAATCTTTTGACTTTAAATGACGGTTGGATGTGAGTTATTACTTTTTCAACTAAAATAAGTGTGTTTAAAGTCATTTCTGTGCCTGAAATTGGTCAAAATTGAAGATTTTGAGTAAGCAAAACTCTGTAAAAATGGCAATTTTGGTCACTGTGACGGTTTAAAAAGTGGTTATTCAACATGAGGCCCGATCCAAATGACATTTTGAATCATTTTTGGTAGAGTCCAAAAAATCAATTTTCTGATGAAAAACGATGACCCCGGACCAGTCGAACGTTGAAAAAATGGTCAATATTGATGAAATTTTAACATTTAATCTTTTGACTTTAAATGACAGTTGGATGTGAGTTATTACTTTTTCAACTAAAATAAGTGTGTTTAAAGTCATTTCTGTGCCTGAAATTGGTCAAAATTGAAGATTTTGAGTAAGCAAAACTCTGTAAAAATGGCAATTTTGGTCACTGTGAGGGTTTAAAAAGTGGTTATTCAACATGAGGCCCGATCCAAATGACATTTTTAATCATTTTTGGTAGAGTCCAAAAAATCAATTTTCTGATGAAAAACGATGACCCCGGACCAGTCGAACGTTGAAAAAATGGTCAATATTGATGAAATTTTAACATTTAATCTTTTGACTTTAAATGACGGTTGGATGTGAGTTATTAATTTTTCAACTAAAATAAGTGTGTTTAAAGTCATTTCTGTGCCTGAAATTGGTCAAAATTGAAGATTTTGAGTAAGCAAAACTCTGTAAAAATGGCAATTTTGGTCACTGTGAGGGTTTAAAAAGTGGTTATTCAACATGAGGCCCGATCCAAATGACATTTTGAATCATTTTTGGTAGAGTCCAAAAAATCAATTTTCTGATGAAAAACGATGACCCCGGACCAGTCGAACATTGAAAAAATGGTCAATATTGATGAAATTTTAACATTTAATCTTTTGACTTTAAATGACGGTTGGATGTGAGTTATTACTTTTTCAACTAAAATAAGTGTGTTTAAAGTCATTTCTGTGCCTGAAATTGGTCAAAATTGAAGATTTTGAGTAAGCAAAACTCTGTAAAAATGGCAATTTTGGTCACTGTGAGGGTTTAAAAAGTGGTTATTCAACATGAGGCCCGATCCAAATGACATTTTGAATCATTTTTGGTAGAGTCCAAAAAATCAATTTTCTGATGAAAAACGATGACCCCGGACCAGTCGAACGTTGAAAAAATGGTCAATATTGATGAAATTTTAACATTTAATCTTTTGACTTTAAATGACGGTTGGATGTGAGTTATTACTTTTTCAACTAAAATAAGTGTGTTTAAAGTCATTTCTGTGCCTGAAATTGGTCAAAATTGAAGATTTTGAGTAAGCAAAACTCTGTAAAAATGGCAATTTTGGTCACTGTGAGGGTTTAAAAAGTGGTTATTCAACATGAGGCCCGATCCAAATGACATTTTGAATCATTTTTGGTAGAGTCCAAAAAATCAATTTTCTGATGAAAAACGATGACCCCGGACCAGTCGAACGTTGAAAAAATGGTCAATATTGATGAAATTTTAACATTTAATCTTTTGACTTTAAATGACGGTTGGATGTGAGTTATTAATTTTTCAACTAAAATAAGTGTGTTTAAAGTCATTTCTGTGCCTGAAATTGGTCAAAATTGAAGATTTTGAGTAAGCAAAACTCTGTAAAAATGGCAATTTTGGTCACTGTGAGGGTTTAAAAAGTGGTTATTCAACATGAGGCCCGATCCAAATGACATTTTGAATCATTTTTGGTAGAGTCCAAAAAATCAATTTTCTGATGAAAAACGATGACCCCGGACCAGTCGAACGTTGAAAAAATGGTCAATATTGATGAAATTTTAACATTTAATCTTTTGACTTTAAATGACGGTTGGATGTGAGTTATTACTTTTTCAACTAAAATAAGTGTGTTTAAAGTCATTTCTGTGCCTGAAATTGGTCAAAATTGAAGATTTTGAGTAAGCAAAACTCTGTAAAAATGGCAATTTTGGTCACTGTGAGGGTTTAAAAAGTGGTTATTCAACATGAGGCCCGATCCAAATGACATTTTGAATCATTTTTGGTAGAGTCCAAAAAATCAATTTTCTGATGAAAAACGATGACCCCGGACCAGTCGAACGTTGAAAAAATGGTCAATATTGATGAAATTTGAATATTTAATCTTTTCACTTTAAATGACGGTTGGATGTGAGTTATTACTTTTTCAACTAAAATAAGTGTGTTTAAAGTCATTTCTGTGCCTGAAATTGGTCAAAATTGAAGATTTTGAGTAAGCAAAACTCTGTAAAAATGGCAATTTTGGTCACTGTGAGGGTTTAAAAAGTGGTTATTCAACATGAGGCCCGATCCAAATGACATTTTGAATCATTTTTGGTAGAGTCCAAAAAATCAATTTTCTGATGAAAAACGATGACCCCGGACCAGTCGAACGTTGAAAAAATGGTCAATATTGATGAAATTTTAATATTTAATCTTTTGACTTTAAATGACGGTTGGATGTGAGTTATTACTTTTTCAACTAAAATAAGTGTGTTTAAAGTCATTTCTGTGCCTGAAATTGGTCAAAATTGAAGATTTTGAGTAAGCAAAACTCTGTAAAAATTGCAGTTTTGGTCACTGTGAGGGTTTAAAAAGTGGTTATCAACATGAGGCCCGATCCAAATGACATTTTGAATCATTTTTGGTAGAGTCCAAAAAATCAATTTTCTGATGAAAAACGATGACCCCGGACCAGTCGAACGTTGAAAAAATGGTCAATATTGATGAAATTTTAACATTTAATCTTTTGACTTTAAATGACGGTTGGATGTGAGTTATTACTTTTTCAACTAAAATAAGTGTGTTTAAAGTCATTTCTGTGCCTGAAATTGGTCAAAATTGAAGATTTTGAGTAAGCAAAACTCTGTAAAAATGGCAGTTTTGGTCACTGTGAGGGTTTAAAAAGTGGTTATTCAACATGAGGCCTGATCCAAATGACATTTTGAATCATTTTTGGTAGAGTCCAAAAAATCAATTTTCTGATGAAAAACGATGACCCCGGACCAGTCGAACATTGAAAAAATGGTCAATATTGATGAAATTTTAACATTTAATCTTTTGACTTTAAATGACGGTTGGATGTGAGTTATTACTTTTTCAACTAAAATAAGTGTGTTTAAAGTCATTTCTGTGCCTGAAATTGGTCAAAATTGAAGATTTTGAGTAAGCAAAACTCTGTAAAAATGGCAATTTTGGTCACTGTGAGGGTTTAAAAAGTGGTTATTCAACATGAGGCCCGATCCAAATGACATTTTGAATCATTTTTGGTAGAGTCCAAAAAATCAATTTTCTGATGAAAAACGATGACCCCGGACCAGTCGAACGTTGAAAAAATGGTCAATATTGATGAAATTTTAACATTTAATCTTTTGACTTTAAATGACGGTTGGATGTGAGTTATTAATTTTTCAACTAAAATAAGTGTGTTTAAAGTCATTTCTGTGCCTGAAATTGGTCAAAATTGAAGATTTTGAGTAAGCAAAACTCTGTAAAAATGGCAATTTTGGTCACTGTGAGGGTTTAAAAAGTGGTTATTCAACATGAGGCCCGATCCAAATGACATTTTGAATCATTTTTTGTAGAGTCCAAAAAATCAATTTTCTGATGAAAAACGATGACCCCGGACCAGTCGAACGTTGAAAAAATGGTCAATATTGATGAAATTTTAACATTTAATCTTTTGACTTTAAATGACGGTTGGATGTGAGTTATTACTTTTTCAACTAAAATAAGTGTATTTAAAGTCATTTCTGTGCCTGAAATTGGTCAAAATTGAAGATTTTGAGAAAGCAAAACTCTGTAAAAATGGCAATTTTGGTCACTGTGAGGGTTTAAAAAGTGGTTATTCAACATGAGGCCCGATCCAAATGACATTTTGAATCATTTTTGGTAGAGTCCAAAAAATCAATTTTCTGATGAAAAACGATGACCCCGGACCAGTCGAACGTTGAGAAAATGGTCAATATTGATGAAATTTTAACATTTAATCTTTTGACTTTAAATGACGGTTGGATGTGAGTTATTACTTTTTCAACTAAAATAAGTGTGTTTAAAGTCATTTCTGTGCCTGAAATTGGTCAAAATTGAAGATTTTGAGTAAGCAAAACTCTGTAAAAATGGCAGTTTTGGTCACTGTGAGGGTTTAAAAAGTGGTTATTCAACATGAGGCCCGATCCAAATGACATTTTGAATCATTTTTGGTAGAGTCCAAAAAATCAATTTTCTGATGAAAAACGATGACCCCGGACCAGTCGAACGTTGAAAAAATGGTCAATATTGATGAAATTTTAACATTTAATCTTTTGACTTTAAATGACAGTTGGATGTGAGTTATTACTTTTTCAACTAAAATAAGTGTGTTTAAAGTCATTTCTGTGCCTGAAATTGGTCAAAATTGAAGATTTTGAGTAAGCAAAACTCTGTAAAAATGGCAATTTTGGTCACTGTGAGGGTTTAAAAAGTGGTTATTCAACATGAGGCCCGATCCAAATGACATTTTTAATCATTTTTGGTAGAGTCCAAAAAATCAATTTTCTGATGAAAAACGATGACCCTTGACCAGTCGAACGTTGAAAAAATGGTTTATATTGATGAAATTTTAACATTTAATCTTTTGACTTTAAATGACGGTTGGATGTGAGTTATTACTTTTTCAACTAAAATAAGTGTGTTTAAAGTCATTTCTGTGCCTGAAATTGGTCAAAATTGAAGATTTTGAGTAAGCAAAACTCTGTAAAAATGGCAATTTTGGTCACTGTGACGGTTTAAAAAGTGGTTATTCAACATGAGGCCCGATCCAAATGACATTTTGAATCATTTTTGGTAGAGTCCAAAAAATCAATTTTCTGATGAAAAACGATGACCCCGGACCAGTCGAACGTTGAAAAAATGGTCAATATTGATGAAATTTTAACATTTAATCTTTTGACTTTAAATGACAGTTGGATGTGAGTTATTACTTTTTCAACTAAAATAAGTGTGTTTAAAGTCATTTCTGTGCCTGAAATTGGTCAAAATTGAAGATTTTGAGTAAGCAAAACTCTGTAAAAATGGCAATTTTGGTCACTGTGAGGGTTTAAAAAGTGGTTATTCAACATGAGGCCCGATCCAAATGACATTTTTAATCATTTTTGGTAGAGTCCAAAAAATCAATTTTCTGATGAAAAACGATGACCCCGGACCAGTCGAACGTTGAAAAAATGGTCAATATTGATGAAATTTTAACATTTAATCTTTTGACTTTAAATGACGGTTGGATGTGAGTTATTAATTTTTCAACTAAAATAAGTGTGTTTAAAGTCATTTCTGTGCCTGAAATTGGTCAAAATTGAAGATTTTGAGTAAGCAAAACTCTGTAAAAATGGCAATTTTGGTCACTGTGAGGGTTTAAAAAGTGGTTATTCAACATGAGGCCCGATCCAAATGACATTTTGAATCATTTTTGGTAGAGTCCAAAAAATCAATTTTCTGATGAAAAACGATGACCCCGGACCAGTCGAACGTTGAAAAAATGGTCAATATTGATGAAATTTTAACATTTAATCTTTTGACTTTAAATGACGGTTGGATGTGAGTTATTACTTTTTCAACTAAAATAAGTGTGTTTAAAGTCATTTCTGTGCCTGAAATTGGTCAAAATTGAAGATTTTGAGTAAGCAAAACTCTGTAAAAATGGCAGTTTTGGTCACTGTGAGGGTTTAAAAAGTGGTTATTCAACATGAGGCCTGATCCAAATGACATTTTGAATCATTTTTGGTAGAGTCCAAAAAATCAATTTTCTGATGAAAAACGATGACCCCGGACCAGTCGAACATTGAAAAAATGGTCAATATTGATGAAATTTTAACATTTAATCTTTTGACTTTAAATGACGGTTGGATGTGAGTTATTACTTTTTCAACTAAAATAAGTGTGTTTAAAGTCATTTCTGTGCCTGAAATTGGTCAAAATTGAAGATTTTGAGTAAGCAAAACTCTGTAAAAATGGCAATTTTGGTCACTGTGAGTGTTTAAAAAGTGGTTATTCAACATGAGGCCTGATCCAAATGACATTTTGAATCATTTTTGGTAGAGTCCAAAAAATCAATTTTCTGATGAAAAACGATGACCCCGGACCAGTCGAACGTTGAAAAAATGGTCAATATTGATGAAATTTTAACATTTAATCTTTTGACTTTAAATGACGGTTGGATGTGAGTTATTACTTTTTCAACTAAAATAAGTGTGTTTAAAGTCATTTCTGTGCCTGAAATTGGTCAAAATTGAAGATTTTGAGTAAGCAAAACTCTGTAAAAATGGCAATTTTGGTCACTGTGAGGGTTTAAAAAGTGGTTATTCAACATGAGGCCCGATCCAAATGACATTTTGAATCATTTTTGGTAGAGTCCAAAAAATCAATTTTCTGATGAAAAACGATGACCCCGGACCAGTCGAACGTTGAAAAAATGGTCAATATTGATGAAATTTTAATATTTAATCTTTTCACTTTAAATGACGGTTGGATGTGAGTTATTACTTTTTCAACTAAAATAAGTGTGTTTAAAGTCATTTCTGTGCCGGAAATTGGTCAAAATTGAAGATTTTGAGTAAGCAAAACTCTGTAAAAATGGCAATTTTGGTCACTGTGAGGGTTTAAAAAGTGGTTATTCAACATGAGGCCCGATCCAAATGACATTTTGAATCATTTTTGGTAGAGTCCAAAAAATCAATTTTCTGATGAAAAACGATGACCCCGGACCAGTCGAACGTTGAAAAAATGGTCAATATTGATGAAATTTTAATATTTAATCTTTTGACTTTAAATGACGGTTGGATGTGAGTTATTACTTTTTCAACTAAAATAAGTGTGTTTAAAGTCATTTCTGTGCCTGAAATTGGTCAAAATTGAAGATTTTGAGTAAGCAAAACTCTGTAAAAATTGCAGTTTTGGTCACTGTGAGGGTTTAAAAAGTGGTTATTCAACATGAGGCCCGATCCAAATGACATTTTGAATCATTTTTGGTAGAGTCCAAAAAATCAATTTTCTGATGAAAAACGATGACCCCGGACCAGTCGAACGTTGAAAAAATGGTCAATATTGATGAAATTTTAACATTTAATCTTTTGACTTTAAATGACGGTTGGATGTGAGTTATTACTTTTTCAACTAAAATAAGTGTGTTTAAAGTCATTTCTGTGCCTGAAATTGGTCAAAATTGAAGATTTTGAGTAAGCAAAACTCTGTAAAAATGGCAGTTTTGGTCACTGTGAGGGTTTAAAAAGTGGTTATTCAACATGAGGCCTGATCCAAATGACATTTTGAATCATTTTTGGTAGAGTCCAAAAAATCAATTTTCTGATGAAAAACGATGACCCCGGACCAGTCGAACATTGAAAAAATGGTCAATATTGATGAAATTTTAACATTTAATCTTTTGACTTTAAATGACGGTTGGATGTGAGTTATTACTTTTTCAACTAAAATAAGTGTGTTTAAAGTCATTTCTGTGCCTGAAATTGGTCAAAATTGAAGATTTTGAGTAAGCAAAACTCTGTAAAAATGGCAGTTTTGGTCACTGTGAGGGTTTAAAAAGTGGTTATTCAACATGAGGCCCGATCCAAATGACATTTTGAATCATTTTTGGTAGAGTCCAAAAAATCCATTTTCTGATGAAAAACGATGACCCCGGACCAGTCGAACGTTGAAAAAATTGTCAATATTGATGAAATTTTAATATTTAATCTTTTGACTTTAAATGACGGTTGGATGTGAGTTATTACTTTTTCAACTAAAATAAGTGTATTTAAAGTCATTTCTGTGCCTGAAATTGGTTAAATTGAAGATTTTGAGTAAGCAAAACTCTGTAAAAATTGCAGTTTTGGTCACTGTGAGGGTTTAAAAAGTGGTTATTCAACATGAGGCCCGATCCAAATGACATTTTGAATCATTTTTGGTAGAGTCCAAAAAATCAATTTTCTGATGAAAAACGATGACCCCGGACCAGTCGAACGTTGAAAAAATGGTCAATATTGATGAAATTTTAACATTTAATCTTTTGACTTTAAATGACGGTTGGATGTGAGTTATTACTTTTTCAACTAAAATAAGTGTGTTTAAAGTCATTTCTGTGCCTGAAATTGGTCAAAATTGAAGATTTTGAGTAAGCAAAACTCTGTAAAAATGGCAATTTTGGTCACTGTGAGGGTTTAAAAAGTGGTTATTCAACATGAGGCCCGATCCAAATGACATTTTGAATCATTTTTGGTAGAGTCCAAAAAATCAATTTTCTGATGAAAAACGATGACCCCGGACCAGTCGAACGTTGAAAAAATGGTCAATATTGATGAAATTTTAATATTTAATCTTTTCACTTTAAATGACGGTTGGATGTGAGTTATTACTTTTTCAACTAAAATAAGTGTGTTTAAAGTCATTTCTGTGCCGGAAATTGGTCAAAATTGAAGATTTTGAGTAAGCAAAACTCTGTAAAAATGGCAATTTTGGTCACTGTGAGGGTTTAAAAAGTGGTTATTCAACATGAGGCCCGATCCAAATGACATTTTGAATCATTTTTGGTAGAGTCCAAAAAATCAATTTTCTGATGAAAAACGATGACCCCGGACCAGTCGAACGTTGAAAAAATGGTCAATATTGATGAAATTTTAATATTTAATCTTTTGACTTTAAATGACGGTTGGATGTGAGTTATTACTTTTTCAACTAAAATAAGTGTGTTTAAAGTCATTTCTGTGCCTGAAATTGGTCAAAATTGAAGATTTTGAGTAAGCAAAACTCTGTAAAAATTGCAGTTTTGGTCACTGTGAGGGTTTAAAAAGTGGTTATTCAACATGAGGCCCGATCCAAATGACATTTTGAATCATTTTTGGTAGAGTCCAAAAAATCAATTTTCTGATGAAAAACGATGACCCCGGACCAGTCGAACGTTGAAAAAATGGTCAATATTGATGAAATTTTAACATTTAATCTTTTGACTTTAAATGACGGTTGGATGTGAGTTATTACTTTTTCAACTAAAATAAGTGTGTTTAAAGTCATTTCTGTGCCTGAAATTGGTCAAAATTGAAGATTTTGAGTAAGCAAAACTCTGTAAAAATGGCAGTTTTGGTCACTGTGAGGGTTTAAAAAGTGGTTATTCAACATGAGGCCTGATCCAAATGACATTTTGAATCATTTTTGGTAGAGTCCAAAAAATCAATTTTCTGATGAAAAACGATGACCCCGGACCAGTCGAACATTGAAAAAATGGTCAATATTGATGAAATTTTAACATTTAATCTTTTGACTTTAAATGACGGTTGGATGTGAGTTATTACTTTTTCAACTAAAATAAGTGTGTTTAAAGTCATTTCTGTGCCTGAAATTGGTCAAAATTGAAGATTTTGAGTAAGCAAAACTCTGTAAAAATGGCAGTTTTGGTCACTGTGAGGGTTTAAAAAGTGGTTATTCAACATGAGGCCCGATCCAAATGACATTTTGAATCATTTTTGGTAGAGTCCAAAAAATCCATTTTCTGATGAAAAACGATGACCCCGGACCAGTCGAACGTTGAAAAAATTGTCAATATTGATGAAATTTTAATATTTAATCTTTTGACTTTAAATGACGGTTGGATGTGAGTTATTACTTTTTCAACTAAAATAAGTGTATTTAAAGTCATTTCTGTGCCTGAAATTGGTTAAATTGAAGATTTTGAGTAAGCAAAACTCTGTAAAAATTGCAGTTTTGGTCACTGTGAGGGTTTAAAAAGTGGTTATTCAACATGAGGCCCGATCCAAATGACATTTTGAATCATTTTTGGTAGAGTCCAAAAAATCAATTTTCTGATGAAAAACGATGACCCCGGACCAGTCGAACGTTGAAAAAATGGTCAATATTGATGAAATTTTAACATTTAATCTTTTGACTTTAAATGACGGTTGGATGTGAGTTATTACTTTTTCAACTAAAATAAGTGTGTTTAAAGTCATTTCTGTGCCTGAAATTGGTCAAAATTGAAGATTTTGAGTAAGCAAAACTCTGTAAAAATGGCAATTTTGGTCACTGTGAGGGTTTAAAAAGTGGTTATTCAACATGAGGCCCGATCCAAATGACATTTTGAATCATTTTTGGTAGAGTCCAAAAAATCAATTTTCTGATGAAAAACGATGACCCCGGACCAGTCGAACGTTGAAAAAATGGTCAATATTGATGAAATTTTAACATTTAATCTTTTGACTTTAAATGACGGTTGGATGTGAGTTATTAAGTTTTTCAACTAAAATAAGTGTGTTTAAAGTCATTTCTGTGCCTGAAATTGGTCAAAATTGAAGATTTTGAGTAAGCAAAACTCTGTAAAAATGGCAATTTTGGTCACTGTGAGGGTTTAAAAAGTGGTTATTCAACATGAGGCCCGATCCAAATGACATTTTGAATCATTTTTGGTAGAGTCCAAAAAATCAATTTTCTGATGAAAAACGATGACCCCGGACCAGTCGAACGTTGAAATAATGGTCAATATTGATGAAATTTTAACATTTAATCTTTTGACTTTAAATGACGGTTGGATGTGAGTTATTACTTTTTCAACTAAAATAAGTGTGTTTAAAGTCATTTCTGTGCCTGAAATTGGTCAAAATTGAAGATTTTGAGTAAGCAAAACTCTGTAAAAATGGCAATTTTGGTCACTGTGAGGGTTTAAAAAGTGGTTATTCAACATGAGGCCCGATCCAAATGACATTTTGAATCATTTTTGGTAGAGTCCAAAAAATCAATTTTCTGATGAAAAACGATGACCCCGGACCAGTCGAACGTTGAAAAAATGGTCAATATTGATGAAATTTTAATATTTAATCTTTTCACTTTAAATGACGGTTGGATGTGAGTTATTACTTTTTCAACTAAAATAAGTGTGTTTAAAGTCATTTCTGTGCCTGAAATTGGTCAAAATTGAAGATTTTGAGTAAGCAAAACTCTGTAAAAATGGCAATTTTGGTCACTGTGAGGGTTTAAAAAGTGGTTATTCAACATGAGGCCCGATCCAAATGACATTTTGAATCATTTTTGGTAGAGTCCAAAAAATCAATTTTCTGATGAAAAACGATGACCCCGGACCAGTCGAACGTTGAAAAAATGGTCAATATTGATGAAATTTTAACATTTAATCTTTTGACTTTAAATGACGGTTGGATGTGAGTTATTACTTTTTCAACTAAAATAAGTGTGTTTAAAGTCATTTCTGTGCCTGAAATTGGTCAAAATTGAAGATTTTGAGTAAGCAAAACTCTGTAAAAATTGCAGTTTTGGTCACTGTGAGGGTTTAAAAAGTGGTTATTCAACATGAGGCCCGATCCAAATGACATTTTGAATCATTTTTGGTAGAGTCCAAAAAATCAATTTTCTGATGAAAAACGATGACCCCGGACCAGTCGAACGTTGAAATAATGGTCAATATTGATGAAATTTTAACATTTAATCTTTTGACTTTAAATGACGGTTGGATGTGAGTTATTACTTTTTCAACTAAAATAAGTGTGTTTAAAGTCATTTCTGTGCCTGAAATTGGTCAAAATTGAAGATTTTGAGTAAGCAAAACTCTGTAAAAATGGCAATTTTGGTCACTGTGAGGGTTTAAAAAGTGGTTATTCAACATGAGGCCCGATCCAAATGACATTTTGAATCATTTTTGGTAGAGTCCAAAAAATCAATTTTCTGATGAAAAACGATGACCCCGGACCAGTCGAACGTTGAAAAAATGGTCAATATTGATGAAATTTTAATATTTAATCTTTTCACTTTAAATGACGGTTGGATGTGAGTTATTACTTTTTCAACTAAAATAAGTGTGTTTAAAGTCATTTCTGTGCCTGAAATTGGTCAAAATTGAAGATTTTGAGTAAGCAAAACTCTGTAAAAATGGCAATTTTGGTCACTGTGAGGGTTTAAAAAGTGGTTATTCAACATGAGGCCCGATCCAAATGACATTTTGAATCATTTTTGGTAGAGTCCAAAAAATCAATTTTCTGATGAAAAACGATGACCCCGGACCAGTCGAACGTTGAAAAAATGGTCAATATTGATGAAATTTTAACATTTAATCTTTTGACTTTAAATGACGGTTGGATGTGAGTTATTACTTTTTCAACTAAAATAAGTGTGTTTAAAGTCATTTCTGTGCCTGAAATTGGTCAAAATTGAAGATTTTGAGTAAGCAAAACTCTGTAAAAATGGCAATTTTGGTCACTGTGAGGGTTTAAAAAGTGGTTATTCAACATGAGGCCCGATCCAAATGACATTTTGAATCATTTTTGGTAGAGTCCAAAAAATCAATTTTCTGATGAAAAACGATGACCCCGGACCAGTCGAACGTTGAAAAAATGGTCAATATTGATGAAATTTTAATATTTAATCTTTTCACTTTAAATGACGGTTGGATGTGAGTTATTACTTTTTCAACTAAAATAAGTGTGTTTAAAGTCATTTCTGTGCCGGAAATTGGTCAAAATTGAAGATTTTGAGTAAGCAAAACTCTGTAAAAATGGCAATTTTGGTCACTGTGAGGGTTTAAAAAGTGGTTATTCAACATGAGGCCCGATCCAAATGACATTTTGAATCATTTTTGGTAGAGTCCAAAAAATCAATTTTCTGATGAAAAACGATGACCCCGGACCAGTCGAACGTTGAAAAAATGGTCAATATTGATGAAATTTTAATATTTAATCTTTTGACTTTAAATGACGGTTGGATGTGAGTTATTACTTTTTCAACTAAAATAAGTGTGTTTAAAGTCATTTCTGTGCCTGAAATTGGTCAAAATTGAAGATTTTGAGTAAGCAAAACTCTGTAAAAATGGCAATTTTGGTCACTGTGAGGGTTTAAAAAGTGGTTATTCAACATGAGGCCCGATCCAAATGACATTTTGAATCATTTTTGGTAGAGTCCAAAAAATCAATTTTCTGATGAAAAACGATGACCCCGGACCAGTCGAACGTTGAAAAAATGGTCAATATTGATGAAATTTTAATATTTAATCTTTTCACTTTAAATGACGGTTGGATGTGAGTTATTACTTTTTCAACTAAAATAAGTGTGTTTAAAGTCATTTCTGTGCCTGAAATTGGTCAAAATTGAAGATTTTGAGTAAGCAAAACTCTGTAAAAATGGCAGTTTTGGTCACTGTGAGGGTTTAAAAAGTGGTTATTCAACATGAGGCCCGATCCAAATGACATTTTGAATCATTTTTGGTAGAGTCCAAAAAATCAATTTTCTGATGAAAAACGATGACCCCGGACCAGTCGAACGTTGAAAAAATGGTCAATATTGATGAAATTTTAACATTTAATCTTTTGACTTTAAATGACGGTTGGATGTGAGTTATTAAGTTTTTCAACTAAAATAAGTGTGTTTAAAGTCATTTCTGTGCCTGAAATTGGTCAAAATTGAAGATTTTGAGTAAGCAAAACTCTGTAAAAATGGCAATTTTGGTCACTGTGAGGGTTTAAAAAGTGGTTATTCAACATGAGGCCCGATCCAAATGACATTTTGAATCATTTTTGGTAGAGTCCAAAAAATCAATTTTCTGATGAAAAACGATGACCCCGGACCAGTCGAACGTTGAAATAATGGTCAATATTGATGAAATTTTAACATTTAATCTTTTGACTTTAAATGACGGTTGGATGTGAGTTATTACTTTTTCAACTAAAATAAGTGTGTTTAAAGTCATTTCTGTGCCTGAAATTGGTCAAAATTGAAGATTTTGAGTAAGCAAAACTCTGTAAAAATGGCAATTTTGGTCACTGTGAGGGTTTAAAAAGTGGTTATTCAACATGAGGCCCGATCCAAATGACATTTTGAATCATTTTTGGTAGAGTCCAAAAAATCAATTTTCTGATGAAAAACGATGACCCCGGACCAGTCGAACGTTGAAAAAATGGTCAATATTGATGAAATTTTAATATTTAATCTTTTCACTTTAAATGACGGTTGGATGTGAGTTATTACTTTTTCAACTAAAATAAGTGTGTTTAAAGTCATTTCTGTGCCTGAAATTGGTCAAAATTGAAGATTTTGAGTAAGCAAAACTCTGTAAAAATGGCAATTTTGGTCACTGTGAGGGTTTAAAAAGTGGTTATTCAACATGAGGCCCGATCCAAATGACATTTTGAATCATTTTTGGTAGAGTCCAAAAAATCAATTTTCTGATGAAAAACGATGACCCCGGACCAGTCGAACGTTGAAAAAATGGTCAATATTGATGAAATTTTAACATTTAATCTTTTGACTTTAAATGACGGTTGGATGTGAGTTATTACTTTTTCAACTAAAATAAGTGTGTTTAAAGTCATTTCTGTGCCTGAAATTGGTCAAAATTGAAGATTTTGAGTAAGCAAAACTCTGTAAAAATGGCAATTTTGGTCACTGTGAGGGTTTAAAAAGTGGTTATTCAACATGAGGCCCGATCCAAATGACATTTTGAATCATTTTTGGTAGAGTCCAAAAAATCAATTTTCTGATGAAAAACGATGACCCCGGACCAGTCGAACGTTGAAAAAATGGTCAATATTGATGAAATTTTAACATTTAATCTTTTGACTTTAAATGACGGTTGGATGTGAGTTATTAAGTTTTTCAACTAAAATAAGTGTGTTTAAAGTCATTTCTGTGCCTGAAATTGGTCAAAATTGAAGATTTTGAGTAAGCAAAACTCTGTAAAAATGGCAATTTTGGTCACTGTGAGGGTTTAAAAAGTGGTTATTCAACATGAGGCCCGATCCAAATGACATTTTGAATCATTTTTGGTAGAGTCCAAAAAATCAATTTTCTGATGAAAAACGATGACCCCGGACCAGTCGAACGTTGAAATAATGGTCAATATTGATGAAATTTTAACATTTAATCTTTTGACTTTAAATGACGGTTGGATGTGAGTTATTACTTTTTCAACTAAAATAAGTGTGTTTAAAGTCATTTCTGTGCCTGAAATTGGTCAAAATTGAAGATTTTGAGTAAGCAAAACTCTGTAAAAATGGCAATTTTGGTCACTGTGAGGGTTTAAAAAGTGGTTATTCAACATGAGGCCCGATCCAAATGACATTTTGAATCATTTTTGGTAGAGTCCAAAAAATCAATTTTCTGATGAAAAACGATGACCCCGGACCAGTCGAACGTTGAAAAAATGGTCAATATTGATGAAATTTTAATATTTAATCTTTTCACTTTAAATGACGGTTGGATGTGAGTTATTACTTTTTCAACTAAAATAAGTGTGTTTAAAGTCATTTCTGTGCCTGAAATTGGTCAAAATTGAAGATTTTGAGTAAGCAAAACTCTGTAAAAATGGCAATTTTGGTCACTGTGAGGGTTTAAAAAGTGGTTATTCAACATGAGGCCCGATCCAAATGACATTTTGAATCATTTTTGGTAGAGTCCAAAAAATCAATTTTCTGATGAAAAACGATGACCCCGGACCAGTCGAACGTTGAAAAAATGGTCAATATTGATGAAATTTTAACATTTAATCTTTTGACTTTAAATGACGGTTGGATGTGAGTTATTACTTTTTCAACTAAAATAAGTGTGTTTAAAGTCATTTCTGTGCCTGAAATTGGTCAAAATTGAAGATTTTGAGTAAGCAAAACTCTGTAAAAATTGCAGTTTTGGTCACTGTGAGGGTTTAAAAAGTGGTTATTCAACATGAGGCCCGATCCAAATGACATTTTGAATCATTTTTGGTAGAGTCCAAAAAATCAATTTTCTGATGAAAAACGATGACCCCGGACCAGTCGAACGTTGAAATAATGGTCAATATTGATGAAATTTTAACATTTAATCTTTTGACTTTAAATGACGGTTGGATGTGAGTTATTACTTTTTCAACTAAAATAAGTGTGTTTAAAGTCATTTCTGTGCCTGAAATTGGTCAAAATTGAAGATTTTGAGTAAGCAAAACTCTGTAAAAATGGCAATTTTGGTCACTGTGAGGGTTTAAAAAGTGGTTATTCAACATGAGGCCCGATCCAAATGACATTTTGAATCATTTTTGGTAGAGTCCAAAAAATCAATTTTCTGATGAAAAACGATGACCCCGGACCAGTCGAACGTTGAAAAAATGGTCAATATTGATGAAATTTTAATATTTAATCTTTTCACTTTAAATGACGGTTGGATGTGAGTTATTACTTTTTCAACTAAAATAAGTGTGTTTAAAGTCATTTCTGTGCCTGAAATTGGTCAAAATTGAAGATTTTGAGTAAGCAAAACTCTGTAAAAATGGCAATTTTGGTCACTGTGAGGGTTTAAAAAGTGGTTATTCAACATGAGGCCCGATCCAAATGACATTTTGAATCATTTTTGGTAGAGTCCAAAAAATCAATTTTCTGATGAAAAACGATGACCCCGGACCAGTCGAACGTTGAAAAAATGGTCAATATTGATGAAATTTTAACATTTAATCTTTTGACTTTAAATGACGGTTGGATGTGAGTTATTACTTTTTCAACTAAAATAAGTGTGTTTAAAGTCATTTCTGTGCCTGAAATTGGTCAAAATTGAAGATTTTGAGTAAGCAAAACTCTGTAAAAATGGCAATTTTGGTCACTGTGAGGGTTTAAAAAGTGGTTATTCAACATGAGGCCCGATCCAAATGACATTTTGAATCATTTTTGGTAGAGTCCAAAAAATCAATTTTCTGATGAAAAACGATGACCCCGGACCAGTCGAACGTTGAAAAAATGGTCAATATTGATGAAATTTTAATATTTAATCTTTTCACTTTAAATGACGGTTGGATGTGAGTTATTACTTTTTCAACTAAAATAAGTGTGTTTAAAGTCATTTCTGTGCCGGAAATTGGTCAAAATTGAAGATTTTGAGTAAGCAAAACTCTGTAAAAATGGCAATTTTGGTCACTGTGAGGGTTTAAAAAGTGGTTATTCAACATGAGGCCCGATCCAAATGACATTTTGAATCATTTTTGGTAGAGTCCAAAAAATCAATTTTCTGATGAAAAACGATGACCCCGGACCAGTCGAACGTTGAAAAAATGGTCAATATTGATGAAATTTTAATATTTAATCTTTTGACTTTAAATGACGGTTGGATGTGAGTTATTACTTTTTCAACTAAAATAAGTGTGTTTAAAGTCATTTCTGTGCCTGAAATTGGTCAAAATTGAAGATTTTGAGTAAGCAAAACTCTGTAAAAATGGCAATTTTGGTCACTGTGAGGGTTTAAAAAGTGGTTATTCAACATGAGGCCCGATCCAAATGACATTTTGAATCATTTTTGGTAGAGTCCAAAAAATCAATTTTCTGATGAAAAACGATGACCCCGGACCAGTCGAACGTTGAAAAAATGGTCAATATTGATGAAATTTTAATATTTAATCTTTTCACTTTAAATGACGGTTGGATGTGAGTTATTACTTTTTCAACTAAAATAAGTGTGTTTAAAGTCATTTCTGTGCCTGAAATTGGTCAAAATTGAAGATTTTGAGTAAGCAAAACTCTGTAAAAATGGCAGTTTTGGTCACTGTGAGGGTTTAAAAAGTGGTTATTCAACATGAGGCCCGATCCAAATGACATTTTGAATCATTTTTGGTAGAGTCCAAAAAATCAATTTTCTGATGAAAAACGATGACCCCGGACCAGTCGAACGTTGAAAAAATGGTCAATATTGATGAAATTTTAACATTTAATCTTTTGACTTTAAATGACGGTTGGATGTGAGTTATTAAGTTTTTCAACTAAAATAAGTGTGTTTAAAGTCATTTCTGTGCCTGAAATTGGTCAAAATTGAAGATTTTGAGTAAGCAAAACTCTGTAAAAATGGCAATTTTGGTCACTGTGAGGGTTTAAAAAGTGGTTATTCAACATGAGGCCCGATCCAAATGACATTTTGAATCATTTTTGGTAGAGTCCAAAAAATCAATTTTCTGATGAAAAACGATGACCCCGGACCAGTCGAACGTTGAAATAATGGTCAATATTGATGAAATTTTAACATTTAATCTTTTGACTTTAAATGACGGTTGGATGTGAGTTATTACTTTTTCAACTAAAATAAGTGTGTTTAAAGTCATTTCTGTGCCTGAAATTGGTCAAAATTGAAGATTTTGAGTAAGCAAAACTCTGTAAAAATGGCAATTTTGGTCACTGTGAGGGTTTAAAAAGTGGTTATTCAACATGAGGCCCGATCCAAATGACATTTTGAATCATTTTTGGTAGAGTCCAAAAAATCAATTTTCTGATGAAAAACGATGACCCCGGACCAGTCGAACGTTGAAAAAATGGTCAATATTGATGAAATTTTAATATTTAATCTTTTCACTTTAAATGACGGTTGGATGTGAGTTATTACTTTTTCAACTAAAATAAGTGTGTTTAAAGTCATTTCTGTGCCTGAAATTGGTCAAAATTGAAGATTTTGAGTAAGCAAAACTCTGTAAAAATGGCAATTTTGGTCACTGTGAGGGTTTAAAAAGTGGTTATTCAACATGAGGCCCGATCCAAATGACATTTTGAATCATTTTTGGTAGAGTCCAAAAAATCAATTTTCTGATGAAAAACGATGACCCCGGACCAGTCGAACGTTGAAAAAATGGTCAATATTGATGAAATTTTAACATTTAATCTTTTGACTTTAAATGACGGTTGGATGTGAGTTATTACTTTTTCAACTAAAATAAGTGTGTTTAAAGTCATTTCTGTGCCTGAAATTGGTCAAAATTGAAGATTTTGAGTAAGCAAAACTCTGTAAAAATTGCAGTTTTGGTCACTGTGAGGGTTTAAAAAGTGGTTATTCAACATGAGGCCCGATCCAAATGACATTTTGAATCATTTTTGGTAGAGTCCAAAAAATCAATTTTCTGATGAAAAACGATGACCCCGGACCAGTCGAACGTTGAAAAAATGGTCAATATTGATGACATTTTAACATTTAATCTTTTGACTTTAAATGACGGTTGGATGTGAGTTATTACTTTTTCAACTAAAATAAGTGTGTTTAAAGTCATTTCTGTGCCTGAAATTGGTCAAAATTGAAGATTTTGAGTAAGCAAAACTCTGTAAAAATGGCAGTTTTGGTCACTGTGAGGGTTTAAAAAGTGGTTATTCAACATGAGGCCTGATCCAAATGACATTTTGAATCATTTTTGGTAGAGTCCAAAAAATCAATTTTCTGATGAAAAACGATGACCCCGGACCAGTCGAACATTGAAAAAATGGTCAATATTGATGAAATTTTAACATTTAATCTTTTGACTTTAAATGACGGTTGGATGTGAGTTATTACTTTTTCAACTAAAATAAGTGTGTTTAAAGTCATTTCTGTGCCTGAAATTGGTCAAAATTGAAGATTTTGAGTAAGCAAAACTCTGTAAAAATGGCAATTTTGGTCACTGTGAGGGTTTAAAAAGTGGTTATTCAACATGAGGCCCGATCCAAATGACATTTTGAATCATTTTTGGTAGAGTCCAAAAAATCAATTTTCTGATGAAAAACGATGACCCCGGACCAGTCGAACGTTGAAAAAATGGTCAATATTGATGAAATTTTAACATTTAATCTTTTGACTTTAAATGACGGTTGGATGTGAGTTATTACTTTTTCAACTAAAATAAGTGTGTTTAAAGTCATTTCTGTGCCTGAAATTGGTCAAAATTGAAGATTTTGAGTAAGCAAAACTCTGTAAAAATGGCAATTTTGGTCACTGTGAGGGTTTAAAAAGTGGTTATTCAACATGAGGCCCGATCCAAATGACATTTTGAATCATTTTTGGTAGAGTCCAAAAAATCAATTTTCTGATGAAAAACGATGACCCCGGACCAGTCGAACGTTGAAAAAATGGTCAATATTGATGAAATTTTAACATTTAATCTTTTGACTTTAAATGACGGTTGGATGTGAGTTATTAATTTTTCAACTAAAATAAGTGTGTTTAAAGTCATTTCTGTGCCTGAAATTGGTCAAAATTGAAGATTTTGAGTAAGCAAAACTCTGTAAAAATGGCAATTTTGGTCACTGTGAGGGTTTAAAAAGTGGTTATTCAACATGAGGCCCGATCCAAATGACATTTTGAATCATTTTTGGTAGAGTCCAAAAAATCAATTTTCTGATGAAAAACGATGACCCCGGACCAGTCGAACGTTGAAAAAATGGTCAATATTGATGAAATTTTAACATTTAATCTTTTGACTTTAAATGACGGTTGGATGTGAGTTATTACTTTTTCAACTAAAATAAGTGTGTTTAAAGTCATTTCTGTGCCTGAAATTGGTCAAAATTGAAGATTTTGAGTAAGCAAAACTCTGTAAAAATGGCAATTTTGGTCACTGTGAGGGTTTAAAAAGTGGTTATTCAACATGAGGCCCGATCCAAATGACATTTTGAATCATTTTTGGTAGAGTCCAAAAAATCAATTTTCTGATGAAAAACGATGACCCCGGACCAGTCGAACGTTGAAAAAATGGTCAATATTGATGAAATTTTAATATTTAATCTTTTCACTTTAAATGACGGTTGGATGTGAGTTATTACTTTTTCAACTAAAATAAGTGTGTTTAAAGTCATTTCTGTGCCTGAAATTGGTCAAAATTGAAGATTTTGAGTAAGCAAAACTCTGTAAAAATGGCAATTTTGGTCACTGTGAGGGTTTAAAAAGTGGTTATTCAACATGAGGCCCGATCCAAATGACATTTTGAATCATTTTTGGTAGAGTCCAAAAAATCAATTTTCTGATGAAAAACGATGACCCCGGACCAGTCGAACGTTGAAAAAATGGTCAATATTGATGAAATTTTAATATTTAATCTTTTGACTTTAAATGACGGTTGGATGTGAGTTATTACTTTTTCAACTAAAATAAGTGTGTTTAAAGTCATTTCTGTGCCTGAAATTGGTCAAAATTGAAGATTTTGAGTAAGCAAAACTCTGTAAAAATTGCAGTTTTGGTCACTGTGAGGGTTTAAAAAGTGGTTATCAACATGAGGCCCGATCCAAATGACATTTTGAATCATTTTTGGTAGAGTCCAAAAAATCAATTTTCTGATGAAAAACGATGACCCCGGACCAGTCGAACGTTGAAAAAATGGTCAATATTGATGAAATTTTAACATTTAATCTTTTGACTTTAAATGACGGTTGGATGTGAGTTATTACTTTTTCAACTAAAATAAGTGTGTTTAAAGTCATTTCTGTGCCTGAAATTGGTCAAAATTGAAGATTTTGAGTAAGCAAAACTCTGTAAAAATGGCAGTTTTGGTCACTGTGAGGGTTTAAAAAGTGGTTATTCAACATGAGGCCTGATCCAAATGACATTTTGAATCATTTTTGGTAGAGTCCAAAAAATCAATTTTCTGATGAAAAACGATGACCCCGGACCAGTCGAACATTGAAAAAATGGTCAATATTGATGAAATTTTAACATTTAATCTTTTGACTTTAAATGACGGTTGGATGTGAGTTATTACTTTTTCAACTAAAATAAGTGTGTTTAAAGTCATTTCTGTGCCTGAAATTGGTCAAAATTGAAGATTTTGAGTAAGCAAAACTCTGTAAAAATGGCAATTTTGGTCACTGTGAGGGTTTAAAAAGTGGTTATTCAACATGAGGCCCGATCCAAATGACATTTTGAATCATTTTTGGTAGAGTCCAAAAAATCAATTTTCTGATGAAAAACGATGACCCCGGACCAGTCGAACGTTGAAAAAATGGTCAATATTGATGAAATTTTAACATTTAATCTTTTGACTTTAAATGACGGTTGGATGTGAGTTATTAATTTTTCAACTAAAATAAGTGTGTTTAAAGTCATTTCTGTGCCTGAAATTGGTCAAAATTGAAGATTTTGAGTAAGCAAAACTCTGTAAAAATGGCAATTTTGGTCACTGTGAGGGTTTAAAAAGTGGTTATTCAACATGAGGCCCGATCCAAATGACATTTTGAATCATTTTTGGTAGAGTCCAAAAAATCAATTTTCTGATGAAAAACGATGACCCCGGACCAGTCGAACGTTGAAAAAATGGTCAATATTGATGAAATTTTAACATTTAATCTTTTGACTTTAAATGACGGTTGGATGTGAGTTATTACTTTTTCAACTAAAATAAGTGTATTTAAAGTCATTTCTGTGCCTGAAATTGGTCAAAATTGAAGATTTTGAGAAAGCAAAACTCTGTAAAAATGGCAATTTTGGTCACTGTGAGGGTTTAAAAAGTGGTTATTCAACATGAGGCCCGATCCAAATGACATTTTGAATCATTTTTGGTAGAGTCCAAAAAATCAATTTTCTGATGAAAAACGATGACCCCGGACCAGTCGAACGTTGAGAAAATGGTCAATATTGATGAAATTTTAACATTTAATCTTTTGACTTTAAATGACGGTTGGATGTGAGTTATTACTTTTTCAACTAAAATAAGTGTGTTTAAAGTCATTTCTGTGCCTGAAATTGGTCAAAATTGAAGATTTTGAGTAAGCAAAACTCTGTAAAAATGGCAGTTTTGGTCACTGTGAGGGTTTAAAAAGTGGTTATTCAACATGAGGCCCGATCCAAATGACATTTTGAATCATTTTTGGTAGAGTCCAAAAAATCAATTTTCTGATGAAAAACGATGACCCCGGACCAGTCGAACGTTGAAAAAATGGTCAATATTGATGAAATTTTAACATTTAATCTTTTGACTTTAAATGACAGTTGGATGTGAGTTATTACTTTTTCAACTAAAATAAGTGTGTTTAAAGTCATTTCTGTGCCTGAAATTGGTCAAAATTGAAGATTTTGAGTAAGCAAAACTCTGTAAAAATGGCAATTTTGGTCACTGTGAGGGTTTAAAAAGTGGTTATTCAACATGAGGCCCGATCCAAATGACATTTTTAATCATTTTTGGTAGAGTCCAAAAAATCAATTTTCTGATGAAAAACGATGACCCTTGACCAGTCGAACGTTGAAAAAATGGTTTATATTGATGAAATTTTAACATTTAATCTTTTGACTTTAAATGACGGTTGGATGTGAGTTATTACTTTTTCAACTAAAATAAGTGTGTTTAAAGTCATTTCTGTGCCTGAAATTGGTCAAAATTGAAGATTTTGAGTAAGCAAAACTCTGTAAAAATGGCAATTTTGGTCACTGTGAGGGTTTAAAAAGTGGTTATTCAACATGAGGCCCGATCCAAATGACATTTTGAATCATTTTTGGTAGAGTCCAAAAAATCAATTTTCTGATGAAAAACGATGACCCCGGACCAGTCGAACGTTGAAAAAATGGTCAATATTGATGAAATTTTAACATTTAATCTTTTGACTTTAAATGACAGTTGGATGTGAGTTATTACTTTTTCAACTAAAATAAGTGTGTTTAAAGTCATTTCTGTGCCTGAAATTGGTCAAAATTGAAGATTTTGAGTAAGCAAAACTCTGTAAAAATGGCAATTTTGGTCACTGTGAGGGTTTAAAAAGTGGTTATTCAACATGAGGCCCGATCCAAATGACATTTTTAATCATTTTTGGTAGAGTCCAAAAAATCAATTTTCTGATGAAAAACGATGACCCCGGACCAGTCGAACGTTGAAAAAATGGTCAATATTGATGAAATTTTAACATTTAATCTTTTGACTTTAAATGACGGTTGGATGTGAGTTATTAATTTTTCAACTAAAATAAGTGTGTTTAAAGTCATTTCTGTGCCTGAAATTGGTCAAAATTGAAGATTTTGAGTAAGCAAAACTCTGTAAAAATGGCAATTTTGGTCACTGTGAGGGTTTAAAAAGTGGTTATTCAACATGAGGCCCGATCCAAATGACATTTTGAATCATTTTTGGTAGAGTCCAAAAAATCAATTTTCTGATGAAAAACGATGACCCCGGACCAGTCGAACGTTGAAAAAATGGTCAATATTGATGAAATTTTAACATTTAATCTTTTGACTTTAAATGACGGTTGGATGTGAGTTATTACTTTTTCAACTAAAATAAGTGTGTTTAAAGTCATTTCTGTGCCTGAAATTGGTCAAAATTGAAGATTTTGAGTAAGCAAAACTCTGTAAAAATGGCAGTTTTGGTCACTGTGAGGGTTTAAAAAGTGGTTATTCAACATGAGGCCTGATCCAAATGACATTTTGAATCATTTTTGGTAGAGTCCAAAAAATCAATTTTCTGATGAAAAACGATGACCCCGGACCAGTCGAACATTGAAAAAATGGTCAATATTGATGAAATTTTAACATTTAATCTTTTGACTTTAAATGACGGTTGGATGTGAGTTATTACTTTTTCAACTAAAATAAGTGTGTTTAAAGTCATTTCTGTGCCTGAAATTGGTCAAAATTGAAGATTTTGAGTAAGCAAAACTCTGTAAAAATGGCAATTTTGGTCACTGTGAGGGTTTAAAAAGTGGTTATTCAACATGAGGCCCGATCCAAATGACATTTTGAATCATTTTTGGTAGAGTCCAAAAAATCAATTTTCTGATGAAAAACGATGACCCCGGACCAGTCGAACGTTGAAAAAATGGTCAATATTGATGAAATTTTAACATTTAATCTTTTGACTTTAAATGACGGTTGGATGTGAGTTATTACTTTTTCAACTAAAATAAGTGTGTTTAAAGTCATTTCTGTGCCTGAAATTGGTCAAAATTGAAGATTTTGAGTAAGCAAAACTCTGTAAAAATGGCAATTTTGGTCACTGTGAGGGTTTAAAAAGTGGTTATTCAACATGAGGCCCGATCCAAATGACATTTTGAATCATTTTTGGTAGAGTCCAAAAAATCAATTTTCTGATGAAAAACGATGACCCCGGACCAGTCGAACGTTGAAAAAATGGTCAATATTGATGAAATTTTAATATTTAATCTTTTCACTTTAAATGACGGTTGGATGTGAGTTATTACTTTTTCAACTAAAATAAGTGTGTTTAAAGTCATTTCTGTGCCGGAAATTGGTCAAAATTGAAGATTTTGAGTAAGCAAAACTCTGTAAAAATGGCAATTTTGGTCACTGTGAGGGTTTAAAAAGTGGTTATTCAACATGAGGCCCGATCCAAATGACATTTTGAATCATTTTTGGTAGAGTCCAAAAAATCAATTTTCTGATGAAAAACGATGACCCCGGACCAGTCGAACGTTGAAAAAATGGTCAATATTGATGAAATTTTAATATTTAATCTTTTGACTTTAAATGACGGTTGGATGTGAGTTATTACTTTTTCAACTAAAATAAGTGTGTTTAAAGTCATTTCTGTGCCTGAAATTGGTCAAAATTGAAGATTTTGAGTAAGCAAAACTCTGTAAAAATTGCAGTTTTGGTCACTGTGAGGGTTTAAAAAGTGGTTATTCAACATGAGGCCCGATCCAAATGACATTTTGAATCATTTTTGGTAGAGTCCAAAAAATCAATTTTCTGATGAAAAACGATGACCCCGGACCAGTCGAACGTTGAAAAAATGGTCAATATTGATGAAATTTTAACATTTAATCTTTTGACTTTAAATGACGGTTGGATGTGAGTTATTACTTTTTCAACTAAAATAAGTGTGTTTAAAGTCATTTCTGTGCCTGAAATTGGTCAAAATTGAAGATTTTGAGTAAGCAAAACTCTGTAAAAATGGCAGTTTTGGTCACTGTGAGGGTTTAAAAAGTGGTTATTCAACATGAGGCCTGATCCAAATGACATTTTGAATCATTTTTGGTAGAGTCCAAAAAATCAATTTTCTGATGAAAAACGATGACCCCGGACCAGTCGAACATTGAAAAAATGGTCAATATTGATGAAATTTTAACATTTAATCTTTTGACTTTAAATGACGGTTGGATGTGAGTTATTACTTTTTCAACTAAAATAAGTGTGTTTAAAGTCATTTCTGTGCCTGAAATTGGTCAAAATTGAAGATTTTGAGTAAGCAAAACTCTGTAAAAATGGCAATTTTGGTCACTGTGAGGGTTTAAAAAGTGGTTATTCAACATGAGGCCCGATCCAAATGACATTTTGAATCATTTTTGGTAGAGTCCAAAAAATCAATTTTCTGATGAAAAACGATGACCCCGGACCAGTCGAACGTTGAAAAAATGGTCAATATTGATGAAATTTTAACATTTAATCTTTTGACTTTAAATGACGGTTGGATGTGAGTTATTACTTTTTCAACTAAAATAAGTGTGTTTAAAGTCATTTCTGTGCCTGAAATTGGTCAAAATTGAAGATTTTGAGTAAGCAAAACTCTGTAAAAATGGCAATTTTGGTCACTGTGAGGGTTTAAAAAGTGGTTATTCAACATGAGGCCCGATCCAAATGACATTTTGAATCATTTTTGGTAGAGTCCAAAAAATCAATTTTCTGATGAAAAACGATGACCCCGGACCAGTCGAACGTTGAAAAAATGGTCAATATTGATGAAATTTTAATATTTAATCTTTTCACTTTAAATGACGGTTGGATGTGAGTTATTACTTTTTCAACTAAAATAAGTGTGTTTAAAGTCATTTCTGTGCCTGAAATTGGTCAAAATTGAAGATTTTGAGTAAGCAAAACTCTGTAAAAATGGCAATTTTGGTCACTGTGAGGGTTTAAAAAGTGGTTATTCAACATGAGGCCCGATCCAAATGACATTTTGAATCATTTTTGGTAGAGTCCAAAAAATCAATTTTCTGATGAAAAACGATGACCCCGGACCAGTCGAACGTTGAAAAAATGGTCAATATTGATGAAATTTTAATATTTAATCTTTTGACTTTAAATGACGGTTGGATGTGAGTTATTACTTTTTCAACTAAAATAAGTGTGTTTAAAGTCATTTCTGTGCCTGAAATTGGTCAAAATTGAAGATTTTGAGTAAGCAAAACTCTGTAAAAATTGCAGTTTTGGTCACTGTGAGGGTTTAAAAAGTGGTTATTCAACATGAGGCCCGATCCAAATGACATTTTGAATCATTTTTGGTAGAGTCCAAAAAATCAATTTTCTGATGAAAAACGATGACCCCGGACCAGTCGAACGTTGAAAAAATGGTCAATATTGATGAAATTTTAACATTTAATCTTTTGACTTTAAATGACGGTTGGATGTGAGTTATTACTTTTTCAACTAAAATAAGTGTGTTTAAAGTCATTTCTGTGCCTGAAATTGGTCAAAATTGAAGATTTTGAGTAAGCAAAACTCTGTAAAAATGGCAGTTTGGGTCACTGTGAGGGTTTAAAAAGTGGTTATTCAACATGAGGCCTGATCCAAATGACATTTTGAATCATTTTTGGTAGAGTCCAAAAAATCAATTTTCTGATGAAAAACGATGACCCCGGACCAGTCGAACATTGAAAAAATGGTCAATATTGATGAAATTTTAACATTTAATCTTTTGACTTTAAATGACGGTTGGATGTGAGTTATTACTTTTTCAACTAAAATAAGTGTGTTTAAAGTCATTTCTGTGCCTGAAATTGGTCAAAATTGAAGATTTTGAGTAAGCAAAACTCTGTAAAAATGGCAATTTTGGTCACTGTGAGGGTTTAAAAAGTGGTTATTCAACATGAGGCCCGATCCAAATGACATTTTGAATCATTTTTGGTAGAGTCCAAAAAATCAATTTTCTGATGAAAAACGATGACCCCGGACCAGTCGAACGTTGAAAAAATGGTCAATATTGATGAAATTTTAATATTTAATCTTTTCACTTTAAATGACGGTTGGATGTGAGTTATTACTTTTTCAACTAAAATAAGTGTGTTTAAAGTCATTTCTGTGCCTGAAATTGGTCAAAATTGAAGATTTTGAGTAAGCAAAACTCTGTAAAAATGGCAATTTTGGTCACTGTGAGGGTTTAAAAAGTGGTTATTCAACATGAGGCCCGATCCAAATGACATTTTGAATCATTTTTGGTAGAGTCCAAAAAATCAATTTTCTGATGAAAAACGATGACCCCGGACCAGTCGAACGTTGAAAAAATGGTCAATATTGATGAAATTTTAATATTTAATCTTTTGACTTTAAATGACGGTTGGATGTGAGTTATTACTTTTTCAACTAAAATAAGTGTGTTTAAAGTCATTTCTGTGCCTGAAATTGGTCAAAATTGAAGATTTTGAGTAAGCAAAACTCTGTAAAAATTGCAGTTTTGGTCACTGTGAGGGTTTAAAAAGTGGTTATCAACATGAGGCCCGATCCAAATGACATTTTGAATCATTTTTGGTAGAGTCCAAAAAATCAATTTTCTGATGAAAAACGATGACCCCGGACCAGTCGAACGTTGAAAAAATGGTCAATATTGATGAAATTTTAACATTTAATCTTTTGACTTTAAATGACGGTTGGATGTGAGTTATTACTTTTTCAACTAAAATAAGTGTGTTTAAAGTCATTTCTGTGCCTGAAATTGGTCAAAATTGAAGATTTTGAGTAAGCAAAACTCTGTAAAAATGGCAATTTTGGTCACTGTGAGGGTTTAAAAAGTGGTTATTCAACATGAGGCCCGATCCAAATGACATTTTGAATCATTTTAGGTAGAGTCCAAAAAATCAATTTTCTGATGAAAAACGATGACCCCGGACCAGTCGAACGTTGAAAAAATGGTCAATATTGATGAAATTTTAACATTTAATCTTTTGACTTTAAATGACGGTTGGATGTGAGTTATTACTTTTTCAACTAAAATAAGTGTGTTTAAAGTCATTTCTGTGCCTGAAATTGGTCAAAATTGAAGATTTTGAGTAAGCAAAACTCTGTAAAAATGGCAATTTTGGTCACTGTGAGGGTTTAAAAAGTGGTTATTCAACATGAGGCCCGATCCAAATGACATTTTGAATCATTTTTGGTAGAGTCCAAAAAATCAATTTTCTGATGAAAAACGATGACCCCAGACCAGTCGAACGTTGAAAAAATGGTCAATATTGATGAAATTTTAACATTTAATCTTTTGACTTTAAATGACGGTTGGATGTGAGTTATTAATTTTTCAACTAAAATAAGTGTGTTTAAAGTCATTTCTGTGCCTGAAATTGGTCAAAATTGAAGATTTTGAGTAAGCAAAACTCTGTAAAAATGGCAATTTTGGTCACTGTGAGGGTTTAAAAAGTGGTTATTCAACATGAGGCCCGATCCAAATGACATTTTGAATCATTTTTGGTAGAGTCCAAAAAATCAATTTTCTGATGAAAAACGATGACCCCGGACCAGTCGAACGTTGAAAAAATGGTCAATATTGATGAAATTTTAACATTTAATCTTTTGACTTTAAATGACGGTTGGATGTGAGTTATTACTTTTTCAACTAAAATAAGTGTGTTTAAAGTCATTTCTGTGCCTGAAATTGGTCAAAATTGAAGATTTTGAGTAAGCAAAACTCTGTAAAAATGGCAGTTTTGGTCACTGTGAGGGTTTAAAAAGTGGTTATTCAACATGAGGCCTGATCCAAATGACATTTTGAATCATTTTTGGTAGAGTCCAAAAAATCAATTTTCTGATGAAAAACGATGACCCCGGACCAGTCGAACATTGAAAAAATGGTCAATATTGATGAAATTTTAACATTTAATCTTTTGACTTTAAATGACGGTTGGATGTGAGTTATTACTTTTTCAACTAAAATAAGTGTGTTTAAAGTCATTTCTGTGCCTGAAATTGGTCAAAATTGAAGATTTTGAGTAAGCAAAACTCTGTAAAAATGGCAATTTTGGTCACTGTGAGGGTTTAAAAAGTGGTTATTCAACATGAGGCCCGATCCAAATGACATTTTGAATCATTTTTGGTAGAGTCCAAAAAATCAATTTTCTGATGAAAAACGATGACCCCGGACCAGTCGAACGTTGAAAAAATGGTCAATATTGATGAAATTTTAACATTTAATCTTTTGACTTTAAATGACGGTTGGATGTGAGTTATTACTTTTTCAACTAAAATAAGTGTGTTTAAAGTCATTTCTGTGCCTGAAATTGGTCAAAATTGAAGATTTTGAGTAAGCAAAACTCTGTAAAAATGGCAATTTTGGTCACTGTGAGGGTTTAAAAAGTGGTTATTCAACATGAGGCCCGATCCAAATGACATTTTGAATCATTTTTGGTAGAGTCCAAAAAATCAATTTTCTGATGAAAAACGATGACCCCGGACCAGTCGAACGTTGAAAAAATGGTCAATATTGATGAAATTTTAATATTTAATCTTTTCACTTTAAATGACGGTTGGATGTGAGTTATTACTTTTTCAACTAAAATAAGTGTGTTTAAAGTCATTTCTGTGCCTGAAATTGGTCAAAATTGAAGATTTTGAGTAAGCAAAACTCTGTAAAAATGGCAATTTTGGTCACTGTGAGGGTTTAAAAAGTGGTTATTCAACATGAGGCCCGATCCAAATGACATTTTGAATCATTTTTGGTAGAGTCCAAAAAATCAATTTTCTGATGAAAAACGATGACCCCGGACCAGTCGAACGTTGAAAAAATGGTCAATATTGATGAAATTTTAATATTTAATCTTTTGACTTTAAATGACGGTTGGATGTGAGTTATTACTTTTTCAACTAAAATAAGTGTGTTTAAAGTCATTTCTGTGCCTGAAATTGGTCAAAATTGAAGATTTTGAGTAAGCAAAACTCTGTAAAAATTGCAGTTTTGGTCACTGTGAGGGTTTAAAAAGTGGTTATTCAACATGAGGCCCGATCCAAATGACATTTTGAATCATTTTTGGTAGAGTCCAAAAAATCAATTTTCTGATGAAAAACGATGACCCCGGACCAGTCGAACGTTGAAAAAATGGTCAATATTGATGAAATTTTAACATTTAATCTTTTGACTTTAAATGACGGTTGGATGTGAGTTATTACTTTTTCAACTAAAATAAGTGTGTTTAAAGTCATTTCTGTGCCTGAAATTGGTCAAAATTGAAGATTTTGAGTAAGCAAAACTCTGTAAAAATGGCAGTTTGGGTCACTGTGAGGGTTTAAAATGTGGTTATTCAACATGAGGCCTGATCCAAATGACATTTTGAATCATTTTTGGTAGAGTCCAAAAAATCAATTTTCTGATGAAAAACGATGACCCCGGACAAGTCGAACATTGAAAAAATGGTCAATATTGATGAAATTTTAACATTTAATCTTTTGACTTTAAATGACGGTTGGATGTGAGTTATTACTTTTTCAACTAAAATAAGTGTGTTTAAAGTCATTTCTGTGCCTGAAATTGGTCAAAATTGAAGATTTTGAGTAAGCAAAACTCTGTAAAAATGGCAATTTTGGTCACTGTGAGGGTTTAAAAAGTGGTTATTCAACATGAGGCCCGATCCAAATGACATTTTGAATCATTTTTGGTAGAGTCCAAAAAATCAATTTTCTGATGAAAAACGATGACCCCGGACCAGTCGAACGTTGAAAAAATGGTCAATATTGATGAAATTTTAACATTTAATCTTTTGACTTTAAATGACGGTTGGATGTGAGTTATTACTTTTTCAACTAAAATAAGTGTGTTTAAAGTCATTTCTGTGCCTGAAATTGGTCAAAATTGAAGATTTTGAGTAAGCAAAACTCTGTAAAAATGGCAATTTTGGTCACTGTGAGGGTTTAAAAAGTGGTTATTTAACATGAGGCCCGATCCAAATGACATTTTGAATCATTTTTGGTAGAGTCCAAAAAATCAATTTTCTGATGAAAAACGATGACCCCGGATCAGTCGAACGTTGAAAAAATGGTCAATATTGATGAAATTTTAACATTTAATCTTTTGACTTTAAATGACGGTTGGATGTGAGTTATTAATTTTTCAACTAAAATAAGTGTGTTTAAAGTCATTTCTGTGCCTGAAATTGGTCAAAATTGAAGATTTTGAGTAAGCAAAACTCTGTAAAAATGGCAATTTTGGTCACTGTGAGGGTTTAAAAAGTGGTTATTCAACATGAGGCCCGATCCAAATGACATTTTGAATCATTTTTGGTAGAGTCCAAAAAATCAATTTTCTGATGAAAAACGATGACCCCGGACCAGTCGAACGTTGAAAAAATGGTCAATATTGATGAAATTTTAACATTTAATCTTTTGACTTTAAATGACGGTTGGATGTGAGTTATTACTTTTTCAACTAAAATAAGTGTGTTTAAAGTCATTTCTGTGCCTGAAATTGGTCAAAATTGAAGATTTTGAGTAAGCAAAACTCTGTAAAAATGGCAATTTTGGTCACTGTGAGGGTTTAAAAAGTGGTTATTCAACATGAGGCCCGATCCAAATGACATTTTGAATCATTTTTGGTAGAGTCCAAAAAATCAATTTTCTGATGAAAAACGATGACCCCGGACCAGTCGAACGTTGAAAAAATGGTCAATATTGATGAAATTTTAATATTTAATCTTTTCACTTTAAATGACGGTTGGATGTGAGTTATTACTTTTTCAACTAAAATAAGTGTGTTTAAAGTCATTTCTGTGCCTGAAATTGGTCAAAATTGAAGATTTTGAGTAAGCAAAACTCTGTAAAAATGGCAATTTTGGTCACTGTGAGGGTTTAAAAAGTGGTTATTCAACATGAGGCCCGATCCAAATGACATTTTGAATCATTTTTGGTAGAGTCCAAAAAATCAATTTTCTGATGAAAAACGATGACCCCGGACCAGTCGAACGTTGAAAAAATGGTCAATATTGATGAAATTTTAATATTTAATCTTTTGACTTTAAATGACGGTTGGATGTGAGTTATTACTTTTTCAACTAAAATAAGTGTGTTTAAAGTCATTTCTGTGCCTGAAATTGGTCAAAATTGAAGATTTTGAGTAAGCAAAACTCTGTAAAAATTGCAGTTTTGGTCACTGTGAGGGTTTAAAAAGTGGTTATCAACATGAGGCCCGATCCAAATGACATTTTGAATCATTTTTGGTAGAGTCCAAAAAATCAATTTTCTGATGAAAAACGATGACCCCGGACCAGTCGAACGTTGAAAAAATGGTCAATATTGATGAAATTTTAACATTTAATCTTTTGACTTTAAATGACGGTTGGATGTGAGTTATTACTTTTTCAACTAAAATAAGTGTGTTTAAAGTCATTTCTGTGCCTGAAATTGGTCAAAATTGAAGATTTTGAGTAAGCAAAACTCTGTAAAAATGGCAATTTTGGTCACTGTGAGGGTTTAAAAAGTGGTTATTCAACATGAGGCCCGATCCAAATGACATTTTGAATCATTTTTGGTAGAGTCCAAAAAATCAATTTTCTGATGAAAAACGATGACCCCGGACCAGTCGAACGTTGAAAAAAATGGTCAATATTGATGAAATTTTAACATTTAATCTTTTGACTTTAAATGACGGTTGGATGTGAGTTATTACTTTTTCAACTAAAATAAGTGTGTTTAAAGTCATTTCTGTGCCTGAAATTGGTCAAAATTGAAGATTTTGAGTAAGCAAAACTCTGTAAAAATGGCAATTTTGGTCACTGTGAGGGTTTAAAAAGTGGTTATTCAACATGAGGCCCGATCCAAATGACATTTTGAATCATTTTTGGTAGAGTCCAAAAAATCAATTTTCTGATGAAAAACGATGACCCCAGACCAGTCGAACGTTGAAAAAATGGTCAATATTGATGAAATTTTAACATTTAATCTTTTGACTTTAAATGACGGTTGGATGTGAGTTATTAATTTTTCAACTAAAATAAGTGTGTTTAAAGTCATTTCTGTGCCTGAAATTGGTCAAAATTGAAGATTTTGAGTAAGCAAAACTCTGTAAAAATGGCAATTTTGGTCACTGTGAGGGTTTAAAAAGTGGTTATTCAACATGAGGCCCGATCCAAATGACATTTTGAATCATTTTTGGTAGAGTCCAAAAAATCAATTTTCTGATGAAAAACGATGACCCCGGACCAGTCGAACGTTGAAAAAATGGTCAATATTGATGAAATTTTAACATTTAATCTTTTGACTTTAAATGACGGTTGGATGTGAGTTATTACTTTTTCAACTAAAATAAGTGTGTTTAAAGTCATTTCTGTGCCTGAAATTGGTCAAAATTGAAGATTTTGAGTAAGCAAAACTCTGTAAAAATGGCAATTTTGGTCACTGTGAGGGTTTAAAAAGTGGTTATTCAACATGAGGCCCGATCCAAATGACATTTTGAATCATTTTTGGTAGAGTCCAAAAAATCAATTTTCTGATGAAAAACGATGACCCCGGACCAGTCGAACGTTGAAAAAATGGTCAATATTGATGAAATTTTAATATTTAATCTTTTCACTTTAAATGGCGGTTGGATGTGAGTTATTACTTTTTCAACTAAAATAAGTGTGTTTAAAGTCATTTCTGTGCCTGAAATTGGTCAAAATTGAAGATTTTGAGTAAGCAAAACTCTGTAAAAATGGCAATTTTGGTCACTGTGAGGGTTTAAAAAGTGGTTATTCAACATGAGGCCCGATCCAAATGACATTTTGAATCATTTTTGGTAGAGTCCAAAAAATCAATTTTCTGATGAAAAACGATGACCCCGGACCAGTCGAACGTTGAAAAAATGGTCAATATTGATGAAATTTTAATATTTAATCTTTTGACTTTAAATGACGGTTGGATGTGAGTTATTACTTTTTCAACTAAAATAAGTGTGTTTAAAGTCATTTCTGTGCCTGAAATTGGTCAAAATTGAAGATTTTGAGTAAGCAAAACTCTGTAAAAATGGCAGTTTTGGTCACTGTGAGGGTTTAAAAAGTGGTTATTCAACATGAGGCCCGATCCAAATGACATTTTGAATTATTTTTGGTAGAGTCCAAAAAATCAATTTTCTGATGAAAAACGATGACCCCGGACCAGTCGAACGTTGAAAAAATGGTCAATATTGATGAAATTTTAACATTTAATCTTTTGACTTTAAATGACGGTTGGATGTGAGTTATTACTTTTTCAACTAAAATAAGTGTGTTTAAAGTCATTTCTGTGCCTGAAATTGGTCAAAATTGAAGATTTTGAGTAAGCAAAACTCTGTAAAAATGGCAATTTTGGTCACTGTGAGGGTTTAAAAAGTGGTTATTCAACATGAGGCCCGATCCAAATGACATTTTGAATCATTTTTGGTAGAGTCCAAAAAATTCATTTTCTGATGAAAAACGATGACCCCGGACCAGTCGAACGTTGAAAAAATGGTCAATATTGATGAAATTTTAATATTTAATCTTTTGACTTTAAATGACGGTTGGATGTGAGTTATTACTTTTTCAACTAAAATAAGTGTGTTTAAAGTCATTTCTGTGCCTGAAATTGGTCAAAATTGAAGATTTTGAGTAAGCAAAACTCTGTAAAAATGGCAGTTTTGGTCACTGTGAGGGTTTAAAAAGTGGTTATTCAACATGAGGCCCGATCCAAATGACATTTTGAATTATTTTTGGTAGAGTCCAAAAAATCAATTTTCTGATGAAAAACGATGACCCCGGACCAGTCGAACGTTGAAAAAATGGTCAATATTGATGAAATTTTAACATTTAATCTTTTGACTTTAAATGACGGTTGGATGTGAGTTATTACTTTTTCAACTAAAATAAGTGTGTTTAAAGTCATTTCTGTGCCTGAAATTGGTCAAAATTGAAGATTTTGAGTAAGCAAAACTCTGTAAAAATGGCAATTTTGGTCACTGTGAGGGTTTAAAAAGTGGTTATTCAACATGAGGCCCGATCCAAATGACATTTTGAATCATTTTTGGTAGAGTCCAAAAAATTCATTTTCTGATGAAAAACGATGACCCCGGACCAGTCGAACGTTGAAAAAATGGTTAATATTGATGAAATTTTAATTTTTAATCTTTTGACTTTAAATGACGGTTGGATGTGAGTTATTACTTTTTCAACTAAAATAAGTGTGTTTAAAGTCATTTCTGTGCCTGAAATTGGTCAAAATTGAAGATTTTGAGTAAGCAAAACTCTGTAAAAATGGCAGTTTTGGTCACTGTGAGGGTTTAAAAAGTGGTTATTCAACATGAGGCCCGATCCAAATGACATTTTGAATTATTTTTGGTAGAGTCCAAAAAATCAATTTTCTGATGAAAAACGATGACCCCGGACCAGTCGAACGTTGAAAAAATGGTCAATATTGATGAAATTTTAACATTTAATCTTTTGACTTTAAATGACGGTTGGATGTGAGTTATTTCTTTTTCAACTAAAATAAGTGTGTTTAAAGTCATTTCTGTGCCTGAAATTGGTCAAAATTGAAGATTTTGAGTAAGCAAAACTCTGTAAAAATGGCAATTTTGGTCACTGTGAGGGTTTAAAAAGTGGTTATTCAACATGAGGCCCGATCCAAATGACATTTTGAATCATTTTTGGTAGAGTCCAAAAAATCAATTTTCTGATGAAAAACGATGACCCTGGACCAGTCGAACGTTGAAAAAATGGTCAATATTGATGAAATTTTAACATATAATCTTTTGACTTTACATGATGGTTGGATGTGAGTTATTACTTTTTCAACTAAAATAAGTGTGTTTAAAGTCATTTCTGTGCCTGAAATTGGTCAAAATTGAAGATTTTGAGTAAGCAAAACTCTGTAAAAATGGCAGTTTTGGTCACTGTGAGGGTTTAAAAAGTGGTTATTCAACATGAGGCCTGATCCAAATGACATTTTGAATCATTTTTGGTAGAGTCCAAAAAATCCATTTTCTGATGAAAAACGATGACCCCGGACCAGTCGAACATTGAAAAAATGGTCAATATTGATGAAATTTTAACATTTAATCTTTTGACTTTAAATGACGGTTGGATGTGAGTTATTACTTTTTCAACTAAAATAAGTGTGTTTAAAGTCATTTCTGTGCCTGAAATTGGTCAAAATTGAAGAGTTTGAGTAAGCAAAACTCTGTAAAAATGGCAATTTTGGTCACTGTGAGGGTTTAAAAAGTGGTTATTCAACATGAGGCCCGATCCAAATGACATTTTGAATCATTTTTGGTAGAGTCCAAAAAATCCATTTTCTGATGAAAAACGATGACCCCGGACCAGTCGAACGTTGAAAAAATGGTCAATATTGATGAAATTTTAACATTTAATCTTTTGACTTTAAATGACGGTTGGATGTCAGTTATTACTTTTTCAACTAAAATAAGTGTGTTTAAAGTCATTTCTGTGCCTGAAATTGGTCAAAATTGAAGATTTTGAGTAAGCAAAACTCTGTAAAAATGGCAGTTTTGGTCACTGTGAGGGTTTAAAAAGTGGTTATTCAACATGAGGCCCGATCCAAATGACATTTTGAATCATTTTTGGTAGAGTCCAAAAAATCAATTTTCTGATGAAAAACGATGACCCCGGACCAGTCGAACGTTGAAAAAATGGTCAATATTGATGAAATTTTAACATTCAATCTTTTGACTTTAAATGGCGGTTGGATGTGAGTTATTACTTTTTCAACTAAAATAAGTGTGTTTAAAGTCATTTCTGTGCCTGAAATTGGTCAAAATTGAAGATTTTGAGTAAGCAAAACTCTGTAAAAATGGCAGTTTTGGTCACTGTGAGGGTTTAAAAAGTGGTTATTCAACATGAGGCCTGATCCAAATGACATTTTGAATCATTTTTGGTAGAGTCCAAAAAACTCCATTTTCTGATGAAAAACGATGACCCCGGACCAGTCGAACGTTGAAAAAATGGTCAATATTGATGAAATTTTAACATTTAATCTTTTGACTTTAAATGACGGTTGGATGTCAGTTATTACTTTTTCAACTAAAATAAGTGTGTTTAAAGTAATTTCTGTGCCTGAAATTGGTCAAAATTGAAGATTTTGAGTAAGCAAAACTCTGTAAAAATGGCAGTTTTGGTCACTGTGAGGGTTTAAAAAGTGGTTATTCAACATGAGGCCCGATCCAAATGACATTTTGAATCATTTTTGGTAGAGTCCAAAAAATCAATTTTCTGATGAAAAACGATGACCCCGGACCAGTCGAACGTTGAAAAAATGGTCAATATTGATGAAATTTTAACATTTAATCTTTTGACTTTAAATGGCGGTTGGATGTGAGTTATTACTTTTTCAACTAAAATAAGTGTGTTTAAAGTCATTTCTGTGCCTGAAATTGGTCAAAATTGAAGATTTTGAGTAAGCAAAACTCTGTAAAAATGGCAATTTTGGTCACTGTGAGGGTTTAAAAAGTGGTTATTCAACATGAGGCCCGATCCAAATGACATTTTGAATCATTTTTGGTAGAGTCCAAAAAATCAATTTTCTGATGAAAAACGATGACCCCGGACCAGTCGAACGTTGAAAAAATGGTCAATATTGATGAAATTTTAACATTTAATCTTTTGACTTTAAATGACGGTTGGATGTGAGTTATTAATTTTTCAACTAAAATAAGTGTGTTTAAAGTCATTTCTGTGCCTGAAATTGGTCAAAATTGAAGATTTTGAGTAAGCAAAACTCTGTAAAAATGGCAATTTTGGTCACTGTGAGGGTTTAAAAAGTGGTTATTCAACATGAGGCCCGATCCAAATGACATTTTGAATCATTTTTGGTAGAGTCCAAAAAATCAATTTTCTGATGAAAAACGATGACCCCGGACCAGTCGAACGTTGAAAAAATGGTCAATATTGATAAAATTTTAACATTTAATCTTTTGACTTTAAATGACGGTTGGATGTGAGTTATTACTTTTTCAACTAAAATAAGTGTGTTTAAAGTCATTTCTGTGCCTGAAATTGGTCAAAATTGAAGATTTTGAGTAAGCAAAACTCTGTAAAAATGGCAATTTTGGTCACTGTGAGGGTTTAAAAAGTGGTTATTCAACATGAGGCCCGATCCAAATGACATTTTGAATCATTTTTGGTAGAGTCCAAAAAATCAATTTTCTGATGAAAAACGATGACCCCGGACCAGTCGAACGTTGAAAAAATGGTCAATATTGATGAAATTTTAATATTTAATCTTTTCACTTTAAATGGCGGTTGGATGTGAGTTATTACTTTTTCAACTAAAATAAGTGTGTTTAAAGTCATTTCTGTGCCTGAAATTGGTCAAAATTGAAGATTTTGAGTAAGCAAAACTCTGTAAAAATGGCAATTTTGGTCACTGTGAGGGTTTAAAAGTGGTTATTCAACATGAGGCCCGATCCAAATGACATTTTGAATCATTTTTGGTAGAGTCCAAAAAATCAATTTTCTGATGAAAAACGATGACCCCGGACCAGTCGAACGTTGAAAAAATGGTCAATATTGATGAAATTTTAATATTTAATCTTTTGACTTTAAATGACGGTTGGATGTGAGTTATTACTTTTTCAACTAAAATAAGTGTGTTTAAAGTCATTTCTGTGCCTGAAATTGGTCAAAATTGAAGATTTTGAGTAAGCAAAACTCTGTAAAAATGGCAGTTTTGGTCACTGTGAGGGTTTAAAAAGTGGTTATTCAACATGAGGCCCGATCCAAATGACATTTTGAATTATTTTTGGTAGAGTCCAAAAAATCAATTTTCTGATGAAAAACGATGACCCCGGACCAGTCGAACGTTGAAAAAATGGTCAATATTGATGAAATTTTAACATTTAATCTTTTGACTTTAAATGACGGTTGGATGTGAGTTATTACTTTTTCAACTAAAATAAGTGTGTTTAAAGTCATTTCTGTGCCTGAAATTGGTCAAAATTGAAGATTTTGAGTAAGCAAAACTCTGTAAAAATGGCAATTTTGGTCACTGTGAGGGTTTAAAAAGTGGTTATTCAACATGAGGCCCGATCCAAATGACATTTTGAATCATTTTTGGTAGAGTCCAAAAAATTCATTTTCTGATGAAAAACGATGACCCCGGACCAGTCGAACGTTGAAAAAATGGTCAATATTGATGAAATTTTAATATTTAATCTTTTGACTTTAAATGACGGTTGGATGTGAGTTATTACTTTTTCCAACTAAAATAAGTGTGTTTAAAGTCATTTCTGTGCCTGAAATTGGTCAAAATTGAAGATTTTGAGTAAGCAAAACTCTGTAAAAATGGCAGTTTTGGTCACTGTGAGGGTTTAAAAAGTGGTTATTCAACATGAGGCCCGATCCAAATGACATTTTGAATTATTTTTGGTAGAGTCCAAAAAATCAATTTTCTGATGAAAAACGATGACCCCGGACCAGTCGAACGTTGAAAAAATGGTCAATATTGATGAAATTTTAACATTTAATCTTTTGACTTTAAATGACGGTTGGATGTGAGTTATTACTTTTTCAACTAAAATAAGTGTGTTTAAAGTCATTTCTGTGCCTGAAATTGGTCAAAATTGAAGATTTTGAGTAAGCAAAACTCTGTAAAAATGGCAATTTTGGTCACTGTGAGGGTTTAAAAAGTGGTTATTCAACATGAGGCCCGATCCAAATGACATTTTGAATCATTTTTGGTAGAGTCCAAAAAATTCATTTTCTGATGAAAAACGATGACCCCGGACCAGTCGAACGTTGAAAAAATGGTTAATATTGATGAAATTTTAATTTTTAATCTTTTGACTTTAAATGACGGTTGGATGTGAGTTATTACTTTTTCAACTAAAATAAGTGTGTTTAAAGTCATTTCTGTGCCTGAAATTGGTCAAAATTGAAGATTTTGAGTAAGCAAAACTCTGTAAAAATGGCAGTTTTGGTCACTGTGAGGGTTTAAAAAGTGGTTATTCAACATGAGGCCCGATCCAAATGACATTTTGAATTATTTTTGGTAGAGTCCAAAAAATCAATTTTCTGATGAAAAACGATGACCCCGGACCAGTCGAACGTTGAAAAAATGGTCAATATTGATGAAATTTTAACATTTAATCTTTTGACTTTAAATGACGGTTGGATGTGAGTTATTACTTTTTCAACTAAAATAAGTGTGTTTAAAGTCATTTCTGTGCCTGAAATTGGTCAAAATTGAAGATTTTGAGTAAGCAAAACTCTGTAAAAATGGCAATTTTGGTCACTGTGAGGGTTTAAAAAGTGGTTATTCAACATGAGGCCCGATCCAAATGACATTTTGAATCATTTTTGGTAGAGTCCAAAAAATCAATTTTCTGATGAAAAACGATGACCCTGGACCAGTCGAACGTTGAAAAAATGGTCAATATTGATGAAATTTTAACATATAATCTTTTGACTTTACATGATGGTTGGATGTGAGTTATTACTTTTTCAACTAAAATAAGTGTGTTTAAAGTCATTTCTGTGCCTGAAATTGGTCAAAATTGAAGATTTTGAGTAAGCAAAACTCTGTAAAAATGGCAGTTTTGGTCACTGTGAGGGTTTAAAAAGTGGTTATTCAACATGAGGCCTGATCCAAATGACATTTTGAATCATTTTTGGTAGAGTCCAAAAAATCCATTTTCTGATGAAAAACGATGACCCCGGACCAGTCGAACATTGATAAAATGGTCAATATTGATGAAATTTTAACATTTAATCTTTTGACTTTAAATGACGGTTGGATGTGAGTTATTACTTTTTCAACTAAAATAAGTGTGTTTAAAGTCATTTCTGTGCCTGAAATTGGTCAAAATTGAAGAGTTTGAGTAAGCAAAACTCTGTAAAAATGGCAATTTTGGTCACTGTGAGGGTTTAAAAAGTGGTTATTCAACATGAGGCCCGATCCAAATGACATTTTGAATCATTTTTGGTAGAGTCCAAAAAATCCATTTTCTGATGAAAAACGATGACCCCGGACCAGTCGAACGTTGAAAAAATGGTCAATATTGATGAAATTTTAACATTTAATCTTTTGACTTTAAATGACGGTTGGATGTCAGTTATTACTTTTTCAACTAAAATAAGTGTGTTTAAAGTCATTTCTGTGCCTGAAATTGGTCAAAATTGAAGATTTTGAGTAAGCAAAACTCTGTAAAAATGGCAGTTTTGGTCACTGTGAGGGTTTAAAAAGTGGTTATTCAACATGAGGCCCGATCCAAATGACATTTTGAATCATTTTTGGTAGAGTCCAAAAAATCAATTTTCTGATGAAAAACGATGACCCCGGACCAGTCGAACGTTGAAAAAATGGTCAATATTGATGAAATTTTAACATTCAATCTTTTGACTTTAAATGGCGGTTGGATGTGAGTTATTACTTTTTCAACTAAAATAAGTGTGTTTAAAGTCATTTCTGTGCCTGAAATTGGTCAAAATTGAAGATTTTGAGTAAGCAAAACTCTGTAAAAATGGCAGTTTTGGTCACTGTGAGGGTTTAAAAAGTGGTTATTCAACATGAGGCCTGATCCAAATGACATTTTGAATCATTTTTGGTAGAGTCCAAAAAATCAATTTTCTGATGAAAAACGATGACCCCGGACCAGTCGAACGTTGAAAAAATGGTCAATATTGATGAAATTTTAACATTTAATCTTTTGACTTTAAATGGCGGTTGGATGTGAGTTATTACTTTTTCAACTAAAATAAGTGTGTTTAAAGTCATTTCTGTGCCTGAAATTGGTCAAAATTGAAGATTTTGAGTAAGCAAAACTCTGTAAAAATGGCAATTTTGGTCACTGTGAGGGTTTAAAAAGTGGTTATTCAACATGAGGCCCGATCCAAATGACATTTTGAATCATTTTTGGTAGAGTCCAAAAAATCAATTTTCTGATGAAAAACGATGACCCTTGACCAGTCGAACGTTGAAAAAATGGTTTATATTGATGAAATTTTAACATTTAATCTTTTGACTTTAAATGACGGTTGGATGTGAGTTATTACTTTTTCAACTAAAATAAGTGTGTTTAAAGTCATTTCTGTGCCTGAAATTGGTCAAAATTGAATATTTTGAGTAAGCAAAACTCTGTAAAAATGGCAATTTTGGTCACTGTGAGGGTTTAAAAAGTGGTTATTCAACATGAGGCCCGATCCAAATGACATTTTGAATCATTTTTGGTAGAGTCCAAAAAATCAATTTTCTGATGAAAAACGATGACCCCGGACCAGTCGAACGTTGAAAAAATGGTCAATATTGATGAAATTTTAACATTTAATCTTTTGACTTTAAATGACAGTTGGATGTGAGTTATTACTTTTTCAACTAAAATAAGTGTGTTTAAAGTCATTTCTGTGCCTGAAATTGGTCAAAATTGAAGATTTTGAGTAAGCAAAACTCTGTAAAAATGGCAATTTTGGTCACTGTGAGGGTTTAAAAAGGGGTTATTCAACATGAGGCCCGATCCAAATGACATTTTGAATCATTTTTGGTAGAGTCCAAAAAATCAATTTTCTGATGAAAAACGATGACCCCGGACCAGTCGAACGTTGAAAAAATGGTCAATATTGATGAAATTTTAACATTTAATCTTTTGACTTTAAATGACGGTTGGATGTGAGTTATTACTTTTTCAACTAAAATAAGTGTGTTTAAAGTCATTTTTGTGCCTGAAATTGGTCAAAATTGAAGATTTTGAGTAAGCAAAACTCTGTAAAAATGGCAGTTTTGGTCACTGTGAGGGTTTAAAAAGTGGTAATTCAACATGAGGCCTGATCCAAATGACATTTTGAATCATTTTTGGTAGAGTCCAAAAAATCAATTTTCTGATGAAAAACGATGACCCCGGACCAGTCGAACATTGAAAAAATGGTCAATATTGATGAAATTTTAACATTTAATCTTTTGACTTTAAATGACGGTTGGATGTGAGTTATTACTTTTTCAACTAAAATAAGTGTGTTTAAAGTCATTTCTGTGCCTGAAATTGGTCAAAATTGAAGATTTTGAGTAAGCAAAACTCTGTAAAAATGGCAATTTTGGTCACTGTGAGGGTTTAAAAAGTGGTTATTCAACATGAGGCCCGATCCAAATGACATTTTGAATCATTTTTGGTAGAGTCCAAAAAATCAATTTTCTGATGAAAAACGATGACCCCGGACCAGTCGAACGTTGAAAAAATGGTCAATATTGATGAAATTTTAACATTTAATCTTTTGACTTTAAATGACGGTTGGATGTGAGTTATTACTTTTTCAACTAAAATAAGTGTGTTTAAAGTCATTTCTGTGCCTGAAATTGGTCAAAATTGAAGATTTTGAGTAAGCAAAACTCTGTAAAAATGGCAATTTTGGTCACTGTGAGGGTTTAAAAAGTGGTTATTCAACATGAGGCCCGATCCAAATGACATTTTGAATCATTTTTGGTAGAGTCCAAAAAATCAATTTTCTGATGAAAAACGATGACCCCGGACCAGTCGAACGTTGAAAAAATGGTCAATATTGATGAAATTTTAACATTTAATCTTTTGACTTTAAATGACGGTTGGATGTGAGTTATTAATTTTTCAACTAAAATAAGTGTGTTTAAAGTCATTTCTGTGCCTGAAATTGGTCAAAATTGAAGATTTTGAGTAAGCAAAACTCTGTAAAAATGGCAATTTTGGTCACTGTGAGGGTTTAAAAAGTGGTTATTCAACATGAGGCCCGATCCAAATGACATTTTGAATCATTTTTGGTAGAGTCCAAAAAATCAATTTTCTGATGAAAAACGATGACCCCGGACCAGTCGAACGTTGAAAAAATGGTCAATATTGATGAAATTTTAACATTTAATCTTTTGACTTTAAATGACGGTTGGATGTGAGTTATTACTTTTTCAACTAAAATAAGTGTGTTTAAAGTCATTTCTGTGCCTGAAATTGGTCAAAATTGAAGATTTTGAGTAAGCAAAACTCTGTAAAAATGGCAATTTTGGTCACTGTGAGGGTTTAAAAAGTGGTTATTCAACATGAGGCCCGATCCAAATGACATTTTGAATCATTTTTGGTAGAGTCCAAAAAATCAATTTTCTGATGAAAAACGATGACCCCGGACCAGTCGAACGTTGAAAAAATGGTCAATATTGATGAAATTTTAACATTCAATCTTTTGACTTTAAATGGCGGTTGGATGTGAGTTATTACTTTTTCAACTAAAATAAGTGTGTTTAAAGTCATTTCTGTGCCTGAAATTGGTCAAAATTGAAGATTTTGAGTAAGCAAAACTCTGTAAAAATGGCAGTTTTGGTCACTGTGAGGGTTTAAAAAGTGGTTATTCAACATGAGGCCTGATCCAAATGACATTTTGAATCATTTTTGGTAGAGTCCAAAAAACTCCATTTTCTGATGAAAAACGATGACCCCGGACCAGTCGAACGTTGAAAAAATGGTCAATATTGATGAAATTTTAACATTTAATCTTTTGACTTTAAATGACGGTTGGATGTCAGTTATTACTTTTTCAACTAAAATAAGTGTGTTTAAAGTAATTTCTGTGCCTGAAATTGGTCAAAATTGAAGATTTTGAGTAAGCAAAACTCTGTAAAAATGGCAGTTTTGGTCACTGTGAGGGTTTAAAAAGTGGTTATTCAACATGAGGCCCGATCCAAATGACATTTTGAATCATTTTTGGTAGAGTCCAAAAAATCAATTTTCTGATGAAAAACGATGACCCTTGACCAGTCGAACGTTGAAAAAATGGTTTATATTGATGAAATTTTAACATTTAATCTTTTGACTTTAAATGACGGTTGGATGTGAGTTATTACTTTTTCAACTAAAATAAGTGTGTTTAAAGTCATTTCTGTGCCTGAAATTGGTCAAAATTGAAGATTTTGAGTAAGCAAAACTCTGTAAAAATGGCAATTTTGGTCACTGTGAGGGTTTAAAAAGTGGTTATTCAACATGAGGCCCGATCCAAATGACATTTTGAATCATTTTTGGTAGAGTCCAAAAAATCAATTTTCTGATGAAAAACGATGACCCCGGACCAGTCGAACGTTGAAAAAATGGTCAATATTGATGAAATTTTAACATTTAATCTTTTGACTTTAAATGACAGTTGGATGTGAGTTATTACTTTTTCAACTAAAATAAGTGTGTTTAAAGTCATTTCTGTGCCTGAAATTGGTCAAAATTGAAGATTTTGAGTAAGCAAAACTCTATAAAAATGGCAATTTTGGTCACTGTGAGGGTTTAAAAAGTGGTTATTCAACATGAGGCCCGATCCAAATGACATTTTGAATCATTTTTGGTAGAGTCCAAAAAATCAATTTTTTTGATGAAAAACGATGACCCCGGACCAGTCGAACGTTGAAAAAATGGTCAATATTGATGAAATTTTAACATTTAATCTTTTGACTTTAAATGACGGTTGGATGTGAGTTATTAATTTTTCAACTAAAATAAGTGTGTTTAAAGTCATTTCTGTGCCTGAAATTGGTCAAAATTGAAGATTTTGAGTAAGCAAAACTCTGTAAAAATGGCAGTTTTGGTCACTGTGAGGGTTTAAAAAGTGGTTATTCAACATGAGGCCTGATCCAAATGACATTTTGAATCATTTTTGGTAGAGTCCAAAAAATCCATTTTCTGATGAAAAACGATGACCCCGGACCAGTCGAACATTGATAAAATGGTCAATATTGATGAAATTTTAACATTTAATCTTTTGACTTTAAATGACGGTTGGATGTGAGTTATTACTTTTTCAACTAAAATAAGTGTGTTTAAAGTCATTTCTGTGCCTGAAATTGGTCAAAATTGAAGAGTTTGAGTAAGCAAAACTCTGTAAAAATGGCAATTTTGGTCACTGTGAGGGTTTAAAAAGTGGTTATTCAACATGAGGCCCGATCCAAATGACATTTTGAATCATTTTTGGTAGAGTCCAAAAAATCCATTTTCTGATGAAAAACGATGACCCCGGACCAGTCGAACGTTGAAAAAATGGTCAATATTGATGAAATTTTAACATTTAATCTTTTGACTTTAAATGACGGTTGGATGTCAGTTATTACTTTTTCAACTAAAATAAGTGTGTTTAAAGTCATTTCTGTGCCTGAAATTGGTCAAAATTGAAGATTTTGAGTAAGCAAAACTCTGTAAAAATGGCAGTTTTGGTCACTGTGAGGGTTTAAAAAGTGGTTATTCAACATGAGGCCCGATCCAAATGACATTTTGAATCATTTTTGGTAGAGTCCAAAAAATCAATTTTCTGATGAAAAACGATGACCCCGGACCAGTCGAACGTTGAAAAAATGGTCAATATTGATGAAATTTTAACATTCAATCTTTTGACTTTAAATGGCGGTTGGATGTGAGTTATTACTTTTTCAACTAAAATAAGTGTGTTTAAAGTCATTTCTGTGCCTGAAATTGGTCAAAATTGAAGATTTTGAGTAAGCAAAACTCTGTAAAAATGGCAGTTTTGGTCACTGTGAGGGTTTAAAAAGTGGTTATTCAACATGAGGCCTGATCCAAATGACATTTTGAATCATTTTTGGTAGAGTCCAAAAAATCAATTTTCTGATGAAAAACGATGACCCCGGACCAGTCGAACGTTGAAAAAATGGTCAATATTGATGAAATTTTAACATTTAATCTTTTGACTTTAAATGGCGGTTGGATGTGAGTTATTACTTTTTCAACTAAAATAAGTGTGTTTAAAGTCATTTCTGTGCCTGAAATTGGTCAAAATTGAAGATTTTGAGTAAGCAAAACTCTGTAAAAATGGCAATTTTGGTCACTGTGAGGGTTTAAAAAGTGGTTATTCAACATGAGGCCCGATCCAAATGACATTTTGAATCATTTTTGGTAGAGTCCAAAAAATCAATTTTCTGATGAAAAACGATGACCCTTGACCAGTCGAACGTTGAAAAAATGGTTTATATTGATGAAATTTTAACATTTAATCTTTTGACTTTAAATGACGGTTGGATGTGAGTTATTACTTTTTCAACTAAAATAAGTGTGTTTAAAGTCATTTCTGTGCCTGAAATTGGTCAAAATTGAATATTTTGAGTAAGCAAAACTCTGTAAAAATGGCAATTTTGGTCACTGTGAGGGTTTAAAAAGTGGTTATTCAACATGAGGCCCGATCCAAATGACATTTTGAATCATTTTTGGTAGAGTCCAAAAAATCAATTTTCTGATGAAAAACGATGACCCCGGACCAGTCGAACGTTGAAAAAATGGTCAATATTGATGAAATTTTAACATTTAATCTTTTGACTTTAAATGACAGTTGGATGTGAGTTATTACTTTTTCAACTAAAATAAGTGTGTTTAAAGTCATTTCTGTGCCTGAAATTGGTCAAAATTGAAGATTTTGAGTAAGCAAAACTCTGTAAAAATGGCAATTTTGGTCACTGTGAGGGTTTAAAAAGGGGTTATTCAACATGAGGCCCGATCCAAATGACATTTTGAATCATTTTTGGTAGAGTCCAAAAAATCAATTTTCTGATGAAAAACGATGACCCCGGACCAGTCGAACGTTGAAAAAATGGTCAATATTGATGAAATTTTAACATTTAATCTTTTGACTTTAAATGACGGTTGGATGTGAGTTATTACTTTTTCAACTAAAATAAGTGTGTTTAAAGTCATTTTTGTGCCTGAAATTGGTCAAAATTGAAGATTTTGAGTAAGCAAAACTCTGTAAAAATGGCAGTTTTGGTCACTGTGAGGGTTTAAAAAGTGGTAATTCAACATGAGGCCTGATCCAAATGACATTTTGAATCATTTTTGGTAGAGTCCAAAAAATCAATTTTCTGATGAAAAACGATGACCCCGGACCAGTCGAACATTGAAAAAATGGTCAATATTGATGAAATTTTAACATTTAATCTTTTGACTTTAAATGACGGTTGGATGTGAGTTATTACTTTTTCAACTAAAATAAGTGTGTTTAAAGTCATTTCTGTGCCTGAAATTGGTCAAAATTGAAGATTTTGAGTAAGCAAAACTCTGTAAAAATGGCAATTTTGGTCACTGTGAGGGTTTAAAAAGTGGTTATTCAACATGAGGCCCGATCCAAATGACATTTTGAATCATTTTTGGTAGAGTCCAAAAAATCAATTTTCTGATGAAAAACGATGACCCCGGACCAGTCGAACGTTGAAAAAATGGTCAATATTGATGAAATTTTAACATTTAATCTTTTGACTTTAAATGACGGTTGGATGTGAGTTATTACTTTTTCAACTAAAATAAGTGTGTTTAAAGTCATTTCTGTGCCTGAAATTGGTCAAAATTGAAGATTTTGAGTAAGCAAAACTCTGTAAAAATGGCAATTTTGGTCACTGTGAGGGTTTAAAAAGTGGTTATTCAACATGAGGCCCGATCCAAATGACATTTTGAATCATTTTTGGTAGAGTCCAAAAAATCAATTTTCTGATGAAAAACGATGACCCCGGACCAGTCGAACGTTGAAAAAATGGTCAATATTGATGAAATTTTAACATTTAATCTTTTGACTTTAAATGACGGTTGGATGTGAGTTATTAATTTTTCAACTAAAATAAGTGTGTTTAAAGTCATTTCTGTGCCTGAAATTGGTCAAAATTGAAGATTTTGAGTAAGCAAAACTCTGTAAAAATGGCAATTTTGGTCACTGTGAGGGTTTAAAAAGTGGTTATTCAACATGAGGCCCGATCCAAATGACATTTTGAATCATTTTTGGTAGAGTCCAAAAAATCAATTTTCTGATGAAAAACGATGACCCCGGACCAGTCGAACGTTGAAAAAATGGTCAATATTGATGAAATTTTAACATTTAATCTTTTGACTTTAAATGACGGTTGGATGTGAGTTATTACTTTTTCAACTAAAATAAGTGTGTTTAAAGTCATTTCTGTGCCTGAAATTGGTCAAAATTGAAGATTTTGAGTAAGCAAAACTCTGTAAAAATGGCAATTTTGGTCACTGTGAGGGTTTAAAAAGTGGTTATTCAACATGAGGCCCGATCCAAATGACATTTTGAATCATTTTTGGTAGAGTCCAAAAAATCAATTTTCTGATGAAAAACGATGACCCCGGACCAGTCGAACGTTGAAAAAATGGTCAATATTGATGAAATTTTAACATTCAATCTTTTGACTTTAAATGGCGGTTGGATGTGAGTTATTACTTTTTCAACTAAAATAAGTGTGTTTAAAGTCATTTCTGTGCCTGAAATTGGTCAAAATTGAAGATTTTGAGTAAGCAAAACTCTGTAAAAATGGCAGTTTTGGTCACTGTGAGGGTTTAAAAAGTGGTTATTCAACATGAGGCCTGATCCAAATGACATTTTGAATCATTTTTGGTAGAGTCCAAAAAACTCCATTTTCTGATGAAAAACGATGACCCCGGACCAGTCGAACGTTGAAAAAATGGTCAATATTGATGAAATTTTAACATTTAATCTTTTGACTTTAAATGACGGTTGGATGTCAGTTATTACTTTTTCAACTAAAATAAGTGTGTTTAAAGTAATTTCTGTGCCTGAAATTGGTCAAAATTGAAGATTTTGAGTAAGCAAAACTCTGTAAAAATGGCAGTTTTGGTCACTGTGAGGGTTTAAAAAGTGGTTATTCAACATGAGGCCCGATCCAAATGACATTTTGAATCATTTTTGGTAGAGTCCAAAAAATCAATTTTCTGATGAAAAACGATGACCCTTGACCAGTCGAACGTTGAAAAAATGGTTTATATTGATGAAATTTTAACATTTAATCTTTTGACTTTAAATGACGGTTGGATGTGAGTTATTACTTTTTCAACTAAAATAAGTGTGTTTAAAGTCATTTCTGTGCCTGAAATTGGTCAAAATTGAAGATTTTGAGTAAGCAAAACTCTGTAAAAATGGCAATTTTGGTCACTGTGAGGGTTTAAAAAGTGGTTATTCAACATGAGGCCCGATCCAAATGACATTTTGAATCATTTTTGGTAGAGTCCAAAAAATCAATTTTCTGATGAAAAACGATGACCCCGGACCAGTCGAACGTTGAAAAAATGGTCAATATTGATGAAATTTTAACATTTAATCTTTTGACTTTAAATGACAGTTGGATGTGAGTTATTACTTTTTCAACTAAAATAAGTGTGTTTAAAGTCATTTCTGTGCCTGAAATTGGTCAAAATTGAAGATTTTGAGTAAGCAAAACTCTATAAAAATGGCAATTTTGGTCACTGTGAGGGTTTAAAAAGTGGTTATTCAACATGAGGCCCGATCCAAATGACATTTTGAATCATTTTTGGTAGAGTCCAAAAAATCAATTTTTTTGATGAAAAACGATGACCCCGGACCAGTCGAACGTTGAAAAAATGGTCAATATTGATGAAATTTTAACATTTAATCTTTTGACTTTAAATGACGGTTGGATGTGAGTTATTAATTTTTCAACTAAAATAAGTGTGTTTAAAGTCATTTCTGTGCCTGAAATTGGTCAAAATTGAAGATTTTGAGTAAGCAAAACTCTGTAAAAATGGCAATTTTGGTCACTGTGAGGGTTTAAAAAGTGGTTATTCAACATGAGGCCCGATCCAAATGACATTTTGAATCATTTTTGGTAGAGTCCAAAAAATCCATTTTCTGATGAAAAACGATGACCCCGGACCAGTCGAACGTTGAAAAAATGGTCAATATTGATGAAATTTTAACATTTAATCTTTTGACTTTAAATGACGGTTGGATGTGAGTTATTACTTTTTCAACTAAAATAAGTGTGTTTAAAGTCATTTCTGTGCCTGAAATTGGTCAAAATTGAAGATTTTGAGTAAGCAAAACTCTGTAAAAATGGCAATTTTGGTCACTGTGAGGGTTTAAAAAGTGGTTATTCAACATGAGGCCCGATCCAAATGACATTTTGAATCATTTTTGGTAGAGTCCAAAAAATCCATTTTCTGATGAAAAACGATGACCCCGGACCAGTCGAACGTTGAAAAAATGGTCAATATTGATGAAATTTTAATATTTAATCTTTTCACTTTAAATGACGGTTGGATGTGAGTTATTACTTTTTCAACTAAAATAAGTGTGTTTAAAGTCATTTCTGGGCCTGAAATTGGTCAAAATTGAAGATTTTGAGTAAGCAAAACTCTGTAAAAATGGCAATTTTGGTCACTGTGAGGGTTTAAAAAGTGGTTATTCAACATGAGGCCCGATCCAAATGACATTTTGAATCATTTTTGGTAGAGTCCAAAAAATCAATTTTCTGATGAAAAACGATGACCCCGGACCAGTCGAACGTTCAAAAAATGGTCAATATTGATGAAATTTTAACATTTAATCTTTTGACTTTAAATGACGGTTGGATGTGAGTTATTACTTTTTCAACTAAAATAAGTGTGTTTAAAGTCATTTCTGTGCCTGAAATTGGTTAAAATTGAAGATTTCGAGTAAGCAAAACTCTGTAAAAATGGCAATTTTGGTCACTGTGAGGGTTTAAAAAGTGGTTATTCAACATGAGGCCCGATCCAAATGACATTTTGAATCATTTTTGGTAGAGTCCAAAAAATCCATTTTCTGATGAAAAACGATGACCCCGGACCAGTCGAACGTTGAAAAAATTGTCAATATTGATGAAATTTTAACATTTAATCTTTTGACTTTAAATGACGGTTGGATGTGAGTTATTACTTTTTCAACTAAAATAAGTGTATTTAAAGTCATTTCTGTGCCTGAAATTGGTCAAAATTGAAGATTTTGAGTAAGCAAAACTCTGTAAAAATGGCAATTTTGGTCACTGTGAGGGTTTAAAAAGTGGTTATTCAACATGAGGCCCGATCCAAATGACATTTTGAATCATTTTTGGTAGAGTCCAATAAATTCATTTTCTGATGAAAAACGATGACCCCGGACCAGTCGAACGTTGAAAAAATGGTCAATATTGATGAAATTTTAATATTTAATCTTTTGACTTTAAATGACGGTTGGATGTGAGTTATTACTTTTTCAACTAAAATAAGTGTGTTTAAAGTCATTTCTGTGCCTGAAATTGGTCAAAATTGAAGATTTTGAGTAAGCAAAACTCTGTAAAAATGGCAGTTTTGGTCACTGTGAGGGTTTAAAAAGTGGTTATTCAACATGAGGCCCGATCCAAATGACATTTTGAATTATTTTTGGTAGAGTCCAAAAAATCAATTTTCTGATGAAAAACGATGACCCCGGACCAGTCGAACGTTGAAAAAATGGTCAATATTGATGAAATTTTAACATTTAATCTTTTGACTTTAAATGACGGTTGGATGTGAGTTATTACTTTTTCAACTAAAATAAGTGTGTTTAAAGTCATTTCTGTGCCTGAAATTGGTCAAAATTGAAGATTTTGAGTAAGCAAAACTCTGTAAAAATGGCAATTTTGGTCACTGTGAGGGTTTAAAAAGTGGTTATTCAACATGAGGCCCGATCCAAATGACATTTTGAATCATTTTTGGTAGAGTCCAAAAAATCAATTTTCTGATGAAAAACGATGACCCCGGACCAGTCGAACGTTGAAAAAATGGTCAATATTGATGAAATTTTAACATTTAATCTTTTGACTTTAAATGACGGTTGGATGTGAGTTATTACTTTTTCAACTAAAATAAGTGTGTTTAAAGTCATTTCTGTGCCTGAAATTGGTCAAAATTGAAGATTTTGAGTAAGCAAAACTCTGTAAAAATGGCAGCTTTGGTCACTGTGAGGGTTTAAAAAGTGGTTATTCAACATGAGGCCTGATCCAAATGACATTTTGAATCATTTTTGGTAGAGTCCAAAAAATCAATTTTCTGATGAAAAACGATGACCCCGGACCAGTCGAACGTTGAAAAAATGGTCAATATTGATGAAATTTTACCATTTAATCTTTTGACTTTAAATGACGGTTGGATGTGAGTTATTACTTTTTCAACTAAAATAAGTGTGTTTAAAGTCATTTCTGTGCCTGAAATTGGTCAAAATTGAAGATTTTGAGTAAGCAAAACTCTGTAAAAATGGCAGTTTTGGTCACTGTGAGGGTTTAAAACGTGGTTATTCAACATGAGGCCCGATCCAAATGACATTTTGAATCATTTTTGGTAGAGTCCAAAAAATCAATTTTCTGATGAAAAACAATGACCCCGGACCAGTCGAACGTTGAAAAAATGGTCAATATGGATGAAATTTTAACATTTAATCTTTTGACTTTAAATGACGGTTGGATGTGAGTTATTACTTTTTCAACTAAAATAAGTGTGTTTAAAGTCATTTCTGTGCCTGAAATAGGTCAAAATTGAAGATTTTGAGTAAGCAAAACTCTGTAAAAATGGCAGTTTTGGTCACTGTGAGGGTTTAAAAAGTGGTTATTCAACATGAGGCCTGATCCAAATGACATTTTGAATCATTTTTGGTAGAGTCCAAAAAATCAATTTTCTGATGAAAAACGATAACCCCGGACCAGTCGAACGTTGAAAAAATGGTCAATATTGATGAAATTTTAACATTTAATCTTTTGACTTTAAATGACGGTTGGATGTCAGTTATTACTTTTTCAACTAAAATAAGTGTGTTTAAAGTCATTTCTGTGCCTGAAATTGGTCAAAATTGAAGATTTTGAGTAAGCAAAACTCTGTAAAAATGGCAATTTTGGTCACTGTGAGGGTTTAAAAAGTGGTTATTCAACATGAGGCCCGATCCAAATGACATTTTGAATCATTTTTGGTAGAGTCCAAAAAATCAATTTTCTGATGAAAAACGATGACCCCGGACCAGTCGAACGTTGAAAAAATGGTCAATATTGATGAAATTTTAATATTTAATCTTTTCACTTTAAATGATGGTTGGATGTGAGTTATTACTTTTTCAACTAAAATAAGTGTGTTTAAAGTCATTTCTGTGCCTGAAATTGGTCAAATTGAAGATTTTGAGTAAGCAAAACTCTGTAAAAATGGCAATTTTGGTCACTGTGAGGGTTTAAAAAGTGGTTATTCAACATGAGGCCCGATCCAAATGACATTTTGAATCATTTTTGGTAGAGTCCAAAAAATCCATTTTCTGATGAAAAACGATGACCCCGGACCAGTCGAACGTTGAAAAAATTGTCAATATTGATGAAATTTTAACATTTAATCTTTTGACTTTAAATGACGGTTGGATGTGAGGTATTACTTTTTCAACTAAAATAAGTGTATTTAAAGTCATTTCTGTGCCTGAAATTGGTCAAAATTGAAGATTTTGAGTAAGCAAAACTCTGTAAAAATGGCAATTTTGGTCACTGTGAGGGTTTAAAAAGTGGTTATTCAACATGAGGCCCGATCCAAATGACATTTTGAATCATTTTTGGTAGAGTCCAATAAATTCATTTTCTGATGAAAAACGATGACCCCGGACCAGTCGAACGTTGAAAAAATGGTCAATATTGATGAAATTTTAATATTTAATCTTTTGACTTTAAATGACGGTTGGATGTGAGTTATTACTTTTTCAACTAAAATAAGTGTGTTTAAAGTCATTTCTGTGCCTGAAATTGGTCAAAATTGAAGATTTTGAGTAAGCAAAACTCTGTAAAAATGGCAGTTTTGGTCACTGTGAGGGTTTAAAAAGTGGTTATTCAACATGAGGCCCGATCCAAATGACATTTTGAATTATTTTTGGTAGAGTCCAAAAAATCAATTTTCTGATGAAAAACGATGACCCCGGACCAGTCGAACGTTGAAAAAATGGTCAATATTGATGAAATTTTAACATTTAATCTTTTGACTTTAAATGACGGTTGGATGTGAGTTATTACTTTTTCAACTAAAATAAGTGTGTTTAAAGTCATTTCTGTGCCTGAAATTGGTCAAAATTGAAGATTTTGAGTAAGCAAAACTCTGTAAAAATGGCAATTTTGGTCACTGTGAGGGTTTAAAAAGTGGTTATTCAACATGAGGCCCGATCCAAATGACATTTTGAATCATTTTTGGTAGAGTCCAAAAAATCAATTTTCTGATGAAAAACGATGACCCCGGACCAGTCGAACGTTGAAAAAATGGTCAATATTGATGAAATTTTAACATTTAATCTTTTGACTTTAAATGACGGTTGGATGTGAGTTATTACTTTTTCAACTAAAATAAGTGTGTTTAAAGTCATTTCTGTGCCTGAAATTGGTCAAAATTGAAGATTTTGAGTAAGCAAAACTCTGTAAAAATGGCAGCTTTGGTCACTGTGAGGGTTTAAAAAGTGGTTATTCAACATGAGGCCTGATCCAAATGACATTTTGAATCATTTTTGGTAGAGTCCAAAAAATCAATTTTCTGATGAAAAACGATGACCCCGGACCAGTCGAACGTTGAAAAAATGGTCAATATTGATGAAATTTTACCATTTAATCTTTTGACTTTAAATGACGGTTGGATGTGAGTTATTACTTTTTCAACTAAAATAAGTGTGTTTAAAGTCATTTCTGTGCCTGAAATTGGTCAAAATTGAAGATTTTGAGTAAGCAAAACTCTGTAAAAATGGCAGTTTTGGTCACTGTGAGGGTTTAAAACGTGGTTATTCAACATGAGGCCCGATCCAAATGACATTTTGAATCATTTTTGGTAGAGTCCAAAAAATCAATTTTCTGATGAAAAACAATGACCCCGGACCAGTCGAACGTTGAAAAAATGGTCAATATGGATGAAATTTTAACATTTAATCTTTTGACTTTAAATGACGGTTGGATGTGAGTTATTACTTTTTCAACTAAAATAAGTGTGTTTAAAGTCATTTCTGTGCCTGAAATAGGTCAAAATTGAAGATTTTGAGTAAGCAAAACTCTGTAAAAATGGCAGTTTTGGTCACTGTGAGGGTTTAAAAAGTGGTTATTCAACATGAGGCCTGATCCAAATGACATTTTGAATCATTTTTGGTAGAGTCCAAAAAATCAATTTTCTGATGAAAAACGATAACCCCGGACCAGTCGAACGTTGAAAAAATGGTCAATATTGATGAAATTTTAACATTTAATCTTTTGACTTTAAATGACGGTTGGATGTCAGTTATTACTTTTTCAACTAAAATAAGTGTGTTTAAAGTCATTTCTGTGCCTGAAATTGGTCAAAATTGAAGATTTTGAGTAAGCAAAACTCTGTAAAAATGGCAATTTTGGTCACTGTGAGGGTTTAAAAAGTGGTTATTCAACATGAGGCCCGATCCAAATGACATTTTGAATCATTTTTGGTAGAGTCCAAAAAATCAATTTTCTGATGAAAAACGATGACCCCGGACCAGTCGAACGTTGAAAAAATGGTCAATATTGATGAAATTTTAATATTTAATCTTTTCACTTTAAATGATGGTTGGATGTGAGTTATTACTTTTTCAACTAAAATAAGTGTGTTTAAAGTCATTTCTGTGCCTGAAATTGGTCAAATTGAAGATTTTGAGTAAGCAAAACTCTGTAAAAATGGCAATTTTGGTCACTGTGAGGGTTTAAAAAGTGGTTATTCAACATGAGGCCCGATCCAAATGACATTTTGAATCATTTTTGGTAGAGTCCAAAAAATCCATTTTCTGATGAAAAACGATGACCCCGGACCAGTCGAACGTTGAAAAAATTGTCAATATTGATGAAATTTTAACATTTAATCTTTTGACTTTAAATGACGGTTGGATGTGAGTTATTACTTTTTCAACTAAAATAAGTGTATTTAAAGTCATTTCTGTGCCTGAAATTGGTCAAAATTGAAGATTTTGAGTAAGCAAAACTCTGTAAAAATGGCAATTTTGGTCACTGTGAGGGTTTAAAAAGTGGTTATTCAACATGAGGCCCGATCCAAATGACATTTTGAATCATTTTTGGTAGAGTCCAAAAAATCAATTTTCTGATGAAAAACGATGACCCCGGACCAGTCGAACGTTGAAAAAATGGTCAATATTGATGAAATTTTAACATTTAATCTTTTGACTTTAAATGACGGTTGGATGTGAGTTATTACTTTTTCAACTAAAATAAGTGTGTTTAAAGTCATTTCTGTGCCTGAAATTGGTCAAAATTGAAGATTTTGAGTAAGCAAAACTCTGTAAAAATGGCAGTTTTGGTCACTGTGAGGGTTTAAAAAGTGGTTATTCAACATGAGGCCTGATCCAAATGACATTTTGAATCATTTTTGGTAGAGTCCAAAAAATCAATTTTCTGATGAAAAACGATGACCCCGGACCAGTCGAACATTGAAAAAATGGTCAATATTGATGAAATTTTAACATTTAATCTTTTGACTTTAAATGACGGTTGGATGTAAGTTATTACTTTTTCAACTAAAATAAGTGTGTTTAAAGTCATTTCTGTGCCTGAAATTGGTCAAAATTGAAGATTTTGAGTAAGCAAAACTCTGTAAAAATGGCAATTTTGGTCACTGTGAGGGTTTAAAAAGTGGTTATTCAACATGAGGCCCGATCCAAATGACATTTTGAATCATTTTTGGTAGAGTCCAAAAAATCAATTTTCTGATGAAAAACGATGACCCCGGACCAGTCGAACGTTGAAAAAATGGTCAATATTGGTGAAATTTTAATATTTAATCTTTTCACTTTAAATGATGGTTGGATGTGAGTTATTACTTTTTCAACTAAAATATGTGTGTTTAAAGTCATTTCTGTGCCTGAAATTGGTCAAATTGAAGATTTTGAGTAAGCAAAACTCTGTAAAAATGGCAATTTTGGTCACTGTGAGGGTTTAAAAAGTGGTTATTCAACATGAGGCCCGATCCAAATGACATTTTGAATCATTTTTGGTAGAGTCCAAAAAATCCATTTTCTGATGAAAAACGATGACCCCGGACCAGTCGAACGTTGAAAAAATTGTCAATATTGATGAAATTTTAACATTTAATCTTTTGACTTTAAATGACGGTTGGATGTGAGTTATTACTTTTTCAACTAAAATAAGTGTATTTAAAGTCATTTCTGTGCCTGAAATTGGTCAAAATTGAAGATTTTGAGTAAGCAAAACTCTGTAAAAATGGCAATTTTGGTCACTGTGAGGGTTTAAAAAGTGGTTATTCAACATGAGGCCCGATCCAAATGACATTTTGAATCATTTTTGGTAGAGTCCAAAAAATCAATTTTCTGATGAAAAACGATGACCCCGGACCAGTCGAACGTTGAAAAAATGGTCAATATTGATGAAATTTTAACATTTAATCTTTTGACTTTAAATGACGGTTGGATGTGAGTTATTACTTTTTCAACTAAAATAAGTGTGTTTAAAGTCATTTCTGTGCCTGAAATTGGTCAAAATTGAAGATTTTGAGTAAGCAAAACTCTGTAAAAATGGCAGTTTTGGTCACTGTGAGGGTTTAAAAAGTGGTTATTCAACATGAGGCCTGATCCAAATGACATTTTGAATCATTTTTGGTAGAGTCCAAAAAATCAATTTTCTGATGAAAAACGATGACCCCGGACCAGTCGAACATTGAAAAAATGGTCAATATTGATGAAATTTTAACATTTAATCTTTTGACTTTAAATGACGGTTGGATGTAAGTTATTACTTTTTCAACTAAAATAAGTGTGTTTAAAGTCATTTCTGTGCCTGAAATTGGTCAAAATTGAAGATTTTGAGTAAGCAAAACTCTGTAAAAATGGCAATTTTGGTCACTGTGAGGGTTTAAAAAGTGGTTATTCAACATGAGGCCCGATCCAAATGACATTTTGAATCATTTTTGGTAGAGTCCAAAAAATCAATTTTCTGATGAAAAACGATGACCCCGGACCAGTCGAACGTTGAAAAAATGGTCAATATTGATGAAATTTTAACATTTAATCTTTTGACTTTAAATGACGGTTGGATGTGAGTTATTACTTTTTCAACTAAAATAAGTGTGTTTAAAGTCATTTCTGTGCCTGAAATTGGTCAAAATTGAAGATTTTGAGTAAGCAAAACTCTGTAAAAATGGCAATTTTGGTCACTGTGAGGGTTTAAAAAGTGGTTATTCAACATGAGGCCCGATCCAAATGACATTTTGAATCATTTTTGGTAGAGTCCAAAAAATCAATTTTCTGATGAAAAACGATGACCCCGGACCAGTCGAACGTTGAAAAAATGGTCAATATTGATGAAATTTTAACATTTAATCTTTTGACTTTAAATGACGGTTGGATGTGAGTTATTAATTTTTCAACTAAAATAAGTGTGCTTAAAGTCATTTCTGTGCCTGAAATTGGTCAAAATTGAAGATTTTGAGTAAGCAAAACTCTGTAAAAATGGCAATTTTGGTCACTGTGAGGGTTTAAAAAGTGGTTATTCAACATGAGGCCCGATCCAAATGACATTTTGAATCATTTTTGGTAGAGTCCAAAAAATCAATTTTCTGATGAAAAACGATGACCCCGGACCAGTCGAACGTTGAAAAAATGGTCAATATTGATGACATTTTAACATTTAATCTTTTGACTTTAAATGACGGTTGGATGTGAGTTATTACTTTTTCAACTAAAATAAGTGTGTTTAAAGTCATTTCTGTGCCTGAAATTGGTCAAAATTGAAGATTTTGAGTAAGCAAAACTCTGTAAAAATGGCAATTTTGGTCACTGTGAGGGTTTAAAAAGTGGTTATTCAACATGAGGCCCGATCCAAATGACATTTTGAATCATTTTTGGTAGAGTCCAAAAAATGTATTTTCTGATGAAAAACGATGACCCCGGACCAGTCGAACGTTGAAAAAATGGTCAATATTGATGAAATTTTAATATTTAATCTTTTCACTTTAAATGACGGTTGGATGTGAGTTATTACTTTTTCAACTAAAATAAGTGTGTTTAAAGTCATTTCTGTGCCTGAAATTGGTCAAAATTGAAGATTTTGAGTAAGCAAAACTCTGTAAAAATGGCAGTTTTGGTCACTGTGAGGGTTTAAAAAGTGGTTATTCAACATGAGGCCCGATCCAAATGACATTTTGAATCATTTTTGGTAGAGTCCAAAAAATCGATTTTCTGATGAAAAACGATGACCCCGGACCAGTCGAACGTTGAAAAAATGGTCAATATTGATGAAATTTAAACATTTAATCTTTTGACTTTAAATGACAGTTGGATGTGAGTTATTACTTTTTCAACTGAAATAAGTGTGTTTAAAGTCATTTCTGTGCCTGAAATTGGTCAAAATTGAAGATTTTGAGTAAGCAAAACTCTGTAAAAATGGCAGTTTTGGTCACTGTGAGGGTTTAAAAAGTGGTTATTCAACATGAGGCCTGATCCAAATGACATGTTGAATCATTTTTGGTAGAGTCCAAAAAATCCATTTTCTGATGAAAAACGATGACCCCGGACCAGTCGAACGTTGAAAAAATGGTCAATATTGATGACATTTTAACATTTAATCTTTTGACTTTAAATGACGGTTGGATGTGAGTTATTACTTTTTCAACTAAAATAAGTGTGTTTAAAGTCATTTCTGTGCCTGAAATTGGTCAAAATTGAAGATTTTGAGTAAGCAAAACTCTGTAAAAATGGCAGTTTTGGTCACTGTGAGGGTTTAAAAAGTGGTTATTCAACATGAGGCCCGATCCAAATGACATTTTGAATCATTTTTGGTAGAGTCCAAAAAATCAATTTTCTGATGAAAAACGATGACCCCGGACCAGTCGAACGTTGAAAAAATGGTCAATATTGATGACATTTTAACATTTAATCTTTTTACTTTAAATGATGGTTGGATGTGAGTTATTACTTTTTCAACTAAAATAAGTGTGTTTAAAGTCATTTCTGTGCCTGAAATCGGTCAAAATTGAAGATTTTGAGTAAGCAAAACTCTGTAAAAATGGCAATTTTGGTCACTGTGAGGGTTTAAAAAGTGGTTATTCAACATGAGGCCCGATCCAAATGACATTTTGAATCATTTTGGTAGAGTCCAAAAAATCAATTTTCTGATGAAAAACGATGACCCTGGACCAGTCGAACGTTGAAAAAATGGTCAATATTGATGACATTTTAACATTTAATCTTTTGACTTTAAATGACGGTTGGATGTGAGTTATTACTTTTTCAACTAAAATAAGTGTGTTTAAAGTCATTTCTGTGCCTGAAATTGGTCAAAATTGAAGATTTTGAGTAAGCAAAACTCTGTAAAAATGGCAGTTTTGGTCACTGCGAGGGTTTAAAAAGTGGTTATTCAACATGAGGCCCGATCCAAATGACATTTTGAATCATTTTTGGTAGAGTCCAAAAAAATCAATTTTCTGATGAAAAACGATGACCCCGGACCAGTCGAACGTTGAAAAAATGGTCAATATTGATGAAATTAAAACATTTAATCTTTTGACTTTAAATGACGGTTGGATGTGAGTTATTACTTTTTCAACTAAAATAAGTGTGTTTAAAGTCATTTCTGTGCCTGAAATTGGTCAAAATTGAAGATTTTGAGTAAGCAAAACTCTGTAAAAATGGCAGTTTTGGTCACTGTGAGGGTTTAAAAAGTGGTTATTCAACATGAGGCCCGATCCAAATGACATTTTGAATCATTTTTGGTAGAGTCCAAAAAATCAATTTTCTGATGAAAAACGATGACCAGTCGAACGTTGAAAAAATGGTCAATATTGATGAAATTTTAATATTTAATCTTTTCACTTTAAATGACGGTTGGATGTGAGTTATTACTTTTTCAACTAAAATAAGTGTGTTTAAAGTCATTTCTGTGCCTGAAATTGGTCAAAATTGAAGATTTTGAGTAAGCAAAACTCTGTAAAAATGGCAGTTTTGGTCACTGTGAGGGTTTAAAAAGTGGTTATTCAACATGAGGCCCGATCCAAATGACATTTTGAATCATTTTTGGTAGAGTCCAAAAAATCAATTTTCTGATGAAAAACGATGACCCCGGACCAGTCGAACGTTGAAAAAATGGTCAATATTGATGAAATTTAAACATTTAATCTTTTGACTTTAAATGACAGTTGGATGTGAGTTATTACTTTTTCAACTGAAATAAGTGTGTTTAAAGTCATTTCTGTGCCTGAAATTGGTCAAAATTGAAGATTTTGAGTAAGCAAAACTCTGTAAAAATGGCAGTTTTGGTCACTGTGAGGGTTTAAAAAGTGGTTATTAAACATGAGGCCTGATCCAAATGACATGTTGAATCATTTTTGGTAGAGTCCAAAAAATCCATTTTCTGATGAAAAACGATGACCCCGGACCAGTCGAACGTTGAAAAAATGGTCAATATTGATGACATTTTAACATTTAATCTTTTGACTTTAAATGACGGTTGGATGTGAGTTATTACTTTTTCAACTAAAATAAGTGTGTTTAAAGTCATTTCTGTGCCTGAAATTGGTCAAAATTGAAGATTTTGAGTAAGCAAAACTCTGTAAAAATGGCAGTTTTGGTCACTGTGAGGGTTTAAAAAGTGGTTATTCAACATGAGGCCCGATCCAAATGACATTTTGAATCATTTTTGGTAGAGTCCAAAAAATCAATTTTCTGATGAAAAACGATGACCCCGGACCAGTCGAACGTTGAAAAAATGGTCAATATTGATGACATTTTAACATTTAATCTTTTTACTTTAAATGATGGTTGGATGTGAGTTATTACTTTTTCAACTAAAATAAGTGTGTTTAAAGTCATTTCTGTGCCTGAAATCGGTCAAAATTGAAGATTTTGAGTAAGCAAAACTCTGTAAAAATGGCAATTTTGGTCACTGTGAGGGTTTAAAAAGTGGTTATTCAACATGAGGCCCGATCCAAATGACATTTTGAATCATTTTGGTAGAGTCCAAAAAATCAATTTTCTGATGAAAAACGATGACCCTGGACCAGTCGAACGTTGAAAAAATGGTCAATATTGATGACATTTTAACATTTAATCTTTTGACTTTAAATGACGGTTGGATGTGAGTTATTACTTTTTCAACTAAAATAAGTGTGTTTAAAGTCATTTCTGTGCCTGAAATTGGTCAAAATTGAACATTTTGAGTAAGCAAAACTCTGTAAAAATGGCAGTTTTGGTCACTGCGAGGGTTTAAAAAGTGGTTATTCAACATGAGGCCCGATCCAAATGACATTTTGAATCATTTTTGGTAGAGTCCAAAAAAATCAATTTTCTGATGAAAAACGATGACCCCGGACCAGTCGAACGTTGAAAAAATGGTCAATATTGATGAAATTAAAACATTTAATCTTTTGACTTTAAATGACGGTTGGATGTGAGTTATTACTTTTTCAACTAAAATAAGTGTGTTTAAAGTCATTTCTGTGCCTGAAATTGGTCAAAATTGAAGATTTTGAGTAAGCAAATCTCTGTAAAAATTGCAGTTTTGGTCACCGTGAGGGTTTAAAAAGTGGTTATTCAACATGAGGCCCGATCCAAATGACATTTTGAATCATTTTTGGTAGAGTCCAAAAAATCTATTTTCTGATGAAAAACGATGACCCCGGACCAGTCAAACGTTGAAAAAATGGTCAATATTGATGAAATTTTAACATTTAATCTTTTGACTTTAAATGACGGTTGGATGTGAGTTATTACTTTTTCAACTGAAATAAGTGTGTTTAAAGTCATTTCTGTGCCTGAAATTGGTCAAAATTGAAGATTTTGAGTAAGCAAAACTCTGTAAAAATGGCAATTTTGGTCACTGTGAGGGTTTAAAAAGTGGTTATTCAACATGAGGCCCGATCCAAATGACATTTTGAATCATTTTTGGTAGAGTCCAAAAAATCAATTTTCTGATGAAAAACGATGACCCCGGACCAGTCGAACGTTGAAAAAATTGTCAATATTGATGAAATTTTAACATTTAATCTTTTGACTTTAAATGACGGTTGTATGTGAGTTATTACTTTTTCAACTAAAATAAGTGTATTTAAAGTCATTTCTGTGCCTGAAATTGGTCAAAATTGAAGATTTTGAGAAAGCAAAACTCTGTAAAAATGGCAATTTTGGTCACTGTGAGGGTTTAAAAAGTGGTTATTCAACATGAGGCCCGATCCAAATGACATTTTGAATCATTTTTGGTAGAGTCCAAAAAATCAATTTTCTGATGAAAAACGATGACCCCGGACCAGTCGAACGTTGAGAAAATGGTCAATATTGAAGAAATTTTAACATTTAATCTTTTGACTTTAAATGACGGTTGGATGTGAGTTATTACTTTTTCAACTAAAATAAGTGTGTTTAAAGTCATTTCTGTGCCTGAAATTGGTCAAAATTGAAGATTTTGAGTAAGCAAAACTCTGTAAAAATGGCAGTTTTGGTCACTGTGAGGGTTTAAAAAGTGGTTATTCAACATGAGGCCCGATCCAAATGACATTTTGAATCATTTTTGGTAGAGTCCAAAAAATCAATTTTCTGATGAAAAACGATGACCCCGGACCAGTCGAACGTTGAAAAAATGGTCAATATTGATGAAATTTTAACATTTAATCTTTTGACTTTAAATGACAGTTGGATGTGAGTTATTACTTTTTCAACTAAAATAAGTGTGTTTAAAGTCATTTCTGTGCCTGAAATTGGTCAAAATTGAAGATTTTGAGTAAGCAAAACTCTGTAAAAATGGCAATTTTGGTCACTGTGAGGGTTTAAAAAGTGGTTATTCAACATGAGGCCCGATCCAAATGACATTTTTAATCATTTTTGGTAGAGTCCAAAAAATCAATTTTCTGATGAAAAACGATGACCCCGGACCAGTCGAACGTTGAAAAAATGGTCAATATTGATGAAATTTTAACATTTAATCTTTTGACTTTAAATGACGGTTGGATGTGAGTTATTAATTTTTCAACTAAAATAAGTGTGTTTAAAGTCATTTCTGTGCCTGAAATTGGTCAAAATTGAAGATTTTGAGTAAGCAAAACTCTGTAAAAATGGCAATTTTGGTCACTGTGAGGGTTTAAAAAGTGGTTATTCAACATGAGGCCCGATCCAAATGACATTTTGAATCATTTTTGGTAGAGTCCAAAAAATCAATTTTCTGATGAAAAACGATGACCCCGGACCAGTCGAACGTTGAAAAAATGGTCAATATTGATGAAATTTTAACATTTAATCTTTTGACTTTAAATGACGGTTGGATGTGAGTTATTACTTTTTCAACTAAAATAAGTGTGTTTAAAGTCATTTCTGTGCCTGAAATTGGTCAAAATTGAAGATTTTGAGTAAGCAAAACTCTGTAAAAATGGCAATTTTGGTCACTGTGAGGGTTTAAAAAGTGGTTATTCAACATGAGGCCCGATCCAAATGACATTTTGAATCATTTTTGGTAGAGTCCAAAAAATCAATTTTCTGATGAAAAACGATGACCCCGGACCAGTCGAACGTTGAAAAAATGGTCAATATTGATGAAATTTTAACATTTAATCTTTTGACTTTAAATGACGGTTGGATGTGAGTTATTACTTTTTCAACTAAAATAAGTGTGTTTAAAGTCATTTCTGTGCCTGAAATTGGTCAAAATTGAAGATTTTGAGTAAGCAAAACTCTGTAAAAATGGCAATTTTGGTCACTGTGAGGGTTTAAAAAGTGGTTATTCAACATGAGGCCCGATCCAAATGACATTTTGAATCATTTTTGGTAGAGTCCAAAAAATCAATTTTCTGATGAAAAACGATGACCCCGGACCAGTCGAACGTTGAAAAAATGGTCAATATTGATGAAATTTTAACATTTAATCTTTTGACTTTAAATGACGGTTGGATGTGAGTTATTAAGTTTTTCGACTAAAATAAGTGTGTTTAAAGTCATTTCTGTGCCTGAAATTGGTCAAAATTGAAGATTTTGAGTAAGCAAAACTCTGTAAAAATGGCAATTTTGGTCACTGTGAGGGTTTAAAAAGTGGTTATTCAACATGAGGCCCGATCCAAATGACATTTTGAATCATTTTTGGTAGAGTCCAAAAAATCAATTTTCTGATGAAAAACGATGACCCCGGACCAGTCGAACGTTGAAAAAATGGTCAATATTGATGAAATTTTAACATTTAATCTTTTGACTTTAAATGACGGTTGGATGTGAGTTATTACTTTTTCAACTAAAATAAGTGTGTTTAAAGTCATTTCTGTGCCTGAAATTGGTCAAAATTGAAGATTTTGAGTAAGCAAAACTCTGTAAAAATGGCAATTTTGGTCACTGTGAGGGTTTAAAAAGTGGTTATTCAACATGAGGCCCGATCCAAATGACATTTTGAATCATTTTTGGTAGAGTCCAAAAAATCAATTTTCTGATGAAAAACGATGACCCCGGACCAGTCGAACGTTGAAAAAATGGTCAATATTGATGAAATTTTAATATTTAATCTTTTCACTTTAAATGACGGTTGGATGTGAGTTATTACTTTTTCAACTAAAATAAGTGTGTTTAAAGTCATTTCTGTGCCGGAAATTGGTCAAAATTGAAGATTTTGAGTAAGCAAAACTCTGTAAAAATGGCAATTTTGGTCACTGTGAGGGTTTAAAAAGTGGTTATTCAACATGAGGCCCGATCCAAATGACATTTTGAATCATTTTTGGTAGAGTCCAAAAAATCAATTTTCTGATGAAAAACGATGACCCCGGACCAGTCGAACGTTGAAAAAATGGTCAATATTGATGAAATTTTAATATTTAATCTTTTGACTTTAAATGACGGTTGGATGTGAGTTATTACTTTTTCAACTAAAATAAGTGTGTTTAAAGTCATTTCTGTGCCTGAAATTGGTCAAAATTGAAGATTTTGAGTAAGCAAAACTCTGTAAAAATTGCAGTTTTGGTCACTGTGAGGGTTTAAAAAGTGGTTATTCAACATGAGGCCCGATCCAAATGACATTTTGAATCATTTTTGGTAGAGTCCAAAAAATCAATTTTCTGATGAAAAACAATGACCCCGGACCAGTCGAACGTTGAAAAAATGGTCAATATTGATGAAATTTTAACATTTAATCTTTTGACTTTAAATGACGGTTGGATGTGAGTTATTAAGTTTTTCAACTAAAATAAGTGTGTTTAAAGTCATTTCTGTGCCTGAAATTGGTCAAAATTGAAGATTTTGAGTAAGCAAAACTCTGTAAAAATGGCAATTTTGGTCACTGTGAGGGTTTAAAAAGTGGTTATTCAACATGAGGCCCGATCCAAATGACATTTTGAATCATTTTTGGTAGAGTCCAAAAAATCAATTTTCTGATGAAAAACGATGACCCCGGACCAGTCGAACGTTGAAAAAATGGTCAATATTGATGAAATTTTAATATTTAATCTTTTGACTTTAAATGACGGTTGGATGTGAGTTATTACTTTTTCAACTAAAATAAGTGTGTTTAAAGTCATTTCTGTGCCTGAAATTGGTCAAAATTGAAGATTTTGAGTAAGCAAAACTCTGTAAAAATTGCAGTTTTGGTCACTGTGAGGGTTTAAAAAGTGGTTATTCAACATGAGGCCCGATCCAAATGACATTTTGAATCATTTTTGGTAGAGTCCAAAAAATCAATTTTCTGATGAAAAACGATGACCCCGGACCAGTCGAACGTTGAAAAAATGGTCAATATTGATGAAATTTTAACATTTAATCTTTTGACTTTAAATGACGGTTGGATGTGAGTTATTACTTTTTCAACTAAAATAAGTGTGTTTAAAGTCATTTCTGTGCCTGAAATTGGTCAAAATTGAAGATTTTGAGTAAGCAAAACTCTGTAAAAATGGCAGTTTTGGTCACTGTGAGGGTTTAAAAAGTGGTTATTCAACATGAGGCCTGATCCAAATGACATTTTGAATCATTTTTGGTAGAGTCCAAAAAATCAATTTTCTGATGAAAAACGATGACCCCGGACCAGTCGAACATTGAAAAAATGGTCAATATTGATGAAATTTTAACATTTAATCTTTTGACTTTAAATGACGGTTGGATGTGAGTTATTACTTTTTCAACTAAAATAAGTGTGTTTAAAGTCATTTCTGTGCCTGAAATTGGTCAAAATTGAAGATTTTGAGTAAGCAAAACTCTGTAAAAATGGCAATTTTGGTCACTGTGAGGGTTTAAAAAGTGGTTATTCAACATGAGGCCCGATCCAAATGACATTTTGAATCATTTTTGGTAGAGTCCAAAAAATCAATTTTCTGATGAAAAACGATGACCCCGGACCAGTCGAACGTTGAAAAAATGGTCAATATTGATGAAATTTTAACATTTAATCTTTTGACTTTAAATGACGGTTGGATGTGAGTTATTACTTTTTCAACTAAAATAAGTGTGTTTAAAGTCATTTCTGTGCCTGAAATTGGTCAAAATTGAAGATTTTGAGTAAGCAAAACTCTGTAAAAATGGCAATTTTGGTCACTGTGAGGGTTTAAAAAGTGGTTATTCAACATGAGGCCCGATCCAAATGACATTTTGAATCATTTTTGGTAGAGTCCAAAAAATCAATTTTCTGATGAAAAACGATGACCCCGGACCAGTCGAACGTTGAAAAAATGGTCAATATTGATGAAATTTTAACATTTAATCTTTTGACTTTAAATGACGGTTGGATGTGAGTTATTAATTTTTCAACTAAAATAAGTGTGTTTAAAGTCATTTCTGTGCCTGAAATTGGTCAAAATTGAAGATTTTGAGTAAGCAAAACTCTGTAAAAATGGCAATTTTGGTCACTGTGAGGGTTTAAAAAGTGGTTATTCAACATGAGGCCCGATCCAAATGACATTTTGAATCATTTTTGGTAGAGTCCAAAAAATCAATTTTCTGATGAAAAACGATGACCCCGGACCAGTCGAACGTTGAAAAAATGGTCAATATTGATGAAATTTTAATATTTAATCTTTTGACTTTAAATGACGGTTGGATGTGAGTTATTACTTTTTCAACTAAAATAAGTGTGTTTAAAGTCATTTCTGTGCCTGAAATTGGTCAAAATTGAAGATTTTGAGTAAGCAAAACTCTGTAAAAATTGCAGTTTTGGTCACTGTGAGGGTTTAAAAAGTGGTTATCAACATGAGGCCCGATCCAAATGACATTTTGAATCATTTTTGGTAGAGTCCAAAAAATCAATTTTCTGATGAAAAACGATGACCCCGGACCAGTCGAACGTTGAAAAAATGGTCAATATTGATGAAATTTTAACATTTAATCTTTTGACTTTAAATGACGGTTGGATGTGAGTTATTACTTTTTCAACTAAAATAAGTGTGTTTAAAGTCATTTCTGTGCCTGAAATTGGTCAAAATTGAAGATTTTGAGTAAGCAAAACTCTGTAAAAATGGCAGTTTTGGTCACTGTGAGGGTTTAAAAAGTGGTTATTCAACATGAGGCCTGATCCAAATGACATTTTGAATCATTTTTGGTAGAGTCCAAAAAATCAATTTTCTGATGAAAAACGATGACCCCGGACCAGTCGAACATTGAAAAAATGGTCAATATTGATGAAATTTTAACATTTAATCTTTTGACTTTAAATGACGGTTGGATGTGAGTTATTACTTTTTCAACTAAAATAAGTGTGTTTAAAGTCATTTCTGTGCCTGAAATTGGTCAAAATTGAAGATTTTGAGTAAGCAAAACTCTGTAAAAATGGCAATTTTGGTCACTGTGAGGGTTTAAAAAGTGGTTATTCAACATGAGGCCCGATCCAAATGACATTTTGAATCATTTTTGGTAGAGTCCAAAAAATCAATTTTCTGATGAAAAACGATGACCCCGGACCAGTCGAACGTTGAAAAAATGGTCAATATTGATGAAATTTTAACATTTAATCTTTTGACTTTAAATGACGGTTGGATGTGAGTTATTACTTTTTCAACTAAAATAAGTGTGTTTAAAGTCATTTCTGTGCCTGAAATTGGTCAAAATTGAAGATTTTGAGTAAGCAAAACTCTGTAAAAATGGCAATTTTGGTCACTGTGAGGGTTTAAAAAGTGGTTATTCAACATGAGGCCCGATCCAAATGACATTTTGAATCATTTTTGGTAGAGTCCAAAAAATCAATTTTCTGATGAAAAACGATGACCCTTGACCAGTCGAACGTTGAAAAAATGGTTTATATTGATGAAATTTTAACATTTAATCTTTTGACTTTAAATGACGGTTGGATGTGAGTTATTACTTTTTCAACTAAAATAAGTGTGTTTAAAGTCATTTCTGTGCCTGAAATTGGTCAAAATTGAAGATTTTGAGTAAGCAAAACTCTGTAAAAATGGCAATTTTGGTCACTGTGAGGGTTTAAAAAGTGGTTATTCAACATGAGGCCCGATCCAAATGACATTTTGAATCATTTTTGGTAGAGTCCAAAAAATCAATTTTCTGATGAAAAACGATGACCCCGGACCAGTCGAACGTTGAAAAAATGGTCAATATTGATGAAATTTTAACATTTAATCTTTTGACTTTAAATGACAGTTGGATGTGAGTTATTACTTTTTCAACTAAAATAAGTGTGTTTAAAGTCATTTCTGTGCCTGAAATTGGTCAAAATTGAAGATTTTGAGTAAGCAAAACTCTATAAAAATGGCAATTTTGGTCACTGTGAGGGTTTAAAAAGTGGTTATTCAACATGAGGCCCGATCCAAATGACATTTTGAATCATTTTTGGTAGAGTCCAAAAAATCAATTTTTTTGATGAAAAACGATGACCCCGGACCAGTCGAACGTTGAAAAAATGGTCAATATTGATGAAATTTTAACATTTAATCTTTTGACTTTAAATGACGGTTGGATGTGAGTTATTAATTTTTCAACTAAAATAAGTGTGTTTAAAGTCATTTCTGTGCCTGAAATTGGTCAAAATTGAAGATTTTGAGTAAGCAAAACTCTGTAAAAATGGCAATTTTGGTCACTGTGAGGGTTTAAAAAGTGGTTATTCAACATGAGGCCCGATCCAAATGACATTTTGAATCATTTTTGGTAGAGTCCAAAAAATCAATTTTCTGATGAAAAACGATGACCCCGGACCAGTCGAACGTTGAAAAAATGGTCAATATTGATGAAATTTTAATATTTAATCTTTTCACTTTAAATGACGGTTGGATGTGAGTTATTACTTTTTCAACTAAAATAAGTGTGTTTAAAGTCATTTCTGTGCCTGAAATTGGTCAAAATTGAAGATTTTGAGTAAGCAAAACTCTGTAAAAATGGCAATTTTGGTCACTGTGAGGGTTTAAAAAGTGGTTATTCAACATGAGGCCCGATCCAAATGACATTTTGAATCATTTTTGGTAGAGTCCAAAAAATCAATTTTCTGATGAAAAACGATGACCCCGGACCAGTCGAACGTTCAAAAAATGGTCAATATTGATGAAATTTTAACATTTAATCTTTTGACTTTAAATGACGGTTGGATGTGAGTTATTACTTTTTCAACTAAAATAAGTGTGTTTAAAGTCATTTCTGTGCCTGAAATTGGTTAAAATTGAAGATTTCGAGTAAGCAAAACTCTGTAAAAATGGCAATTTTGGTCACTGTGAGGGTTTAAAAAGTGGTTATTCAACATGAGGCCCGATCCAAATGACATTTTGAATCATTTTTGGTAGAGTCCAAAAAATCCATTTTCTGATGAAAAACGATGACCCCGGACCAGTCGAACGTTGAAAAAATTGTCAATATTGATGAAATTTTAACATTTAATCTTTTGACTTTAAATGACGGTTGGATGTGAGTTATTACTTTTTCAACTAAAATAAGTGTATTTAAAGTCATTTCTGTGCCTGAAATTGGTCAAAATTGAAGATTTTGAGTAAGCAAAACTCTGTAAAAATGGCAATTTTGGTCACTGTGAGGGTTTAAAAAGTGGTTATTCAACATGAGGCCCGATCCAAATGACATTTTGAATCATTTTTGGTAGAGTCCAAAAAATTCATTTTCTGATGAAAAACGATGACCCCGGACCAGTCGAACGTTGAAAAAATGGTCAATATTGATGAAATTTTAATATTTAATCTTTTGACTTTAAATGACGGTTGGATGTGAGTTATTACTTTTTCAACTAAAATAAGTGTGTTTAAAGTCATTTCTGTGCCTGAAATTGGTCAAAATTGAAGATTTTGAGTAAGCAAAACTCTGTAAAAATGGCAGTTTTGGTCACTGTGAGGGTTTAAAAAGTGGTTATTCAACATGAGGCCCGATCCAAATGACATTTTGAATTATTTTTGGTAGAGTCCAAAAAATCAATTTTCTGATGAAAAACGATGACCCCGGACCAGTCGAACGTTGAAAAAATGGTCAATATTGATGAAATTTTAACATTTAATCTTTTGACTTTAAATGACGGTTGGATGTGAGTTATTACTTTTTCAACTAAAATAAGTGTGTTTAAAGTCATTTCTGTGCCTGAAATTGGTCAAAATTGAAGATTTTGAGTAAGCAAAACTCTGTAAAAATGGCAATTTTGGTCACTGTGAGGGTTTAAAAAGTGGTTATTCAACATGAGGCCCGATCCAAATGACATTTTGAATCATTTTTGGTAGAGTCCAAAAAATCAATTTTCTGATGAAAAACGATGACCCCGGACCAGTCGAACGTTGAAAAAATGGTCAATATTGATGAAATTTTAACATTTAATCTTTTGACTTTAAATGACGGTTGGATGTGAGTTATTACTTTTTCAACTAAAATAAGTGTGTTTAAAGTCATTTCTGTGCCTGAAATTGGTCAAAATTGAAGATTTTGAGTAAGCAAAACTCTGTAAAAATGGCAGCTTTGGTCACTGTGAGGGTTTAAAAAGTGGTTATTCAACATGAGGCCTGATCCAAATGACATTTTGAATCATTTTTGGTAGAGTCCAAAAAATCAATTTTCTGATGAAAAACGATGACCCCGGACCAGTCGAACGTTGAAAAAATGGTCAATATTGATGAAATTTTACCATTTAATCTTTTGACTTTAAATGACGGTTGGATGTGAGTTATTACTTTTTCAACTAAAATAAGTGTGTTTAAAGTCATTTCTGTGCCTGAAATTGGTCAAAATTGAAGATTTTGAGTAAGCAAAACTCTGTAAAAATGGCAGTTTTGGTCACTGTGAGGGTTTAAAAAGTGGTTATTCAACATGAGGCCTGATCCAAATGACATTTTGAATCATTTTTGGTAGAGTCCAAAAAATCCATTTTCTGATGAAAAACGATGACCCCGGACCAGTCGAACGTTGAAAAAATGGTCAATATTGATGAAATTTTAACATTTAATCTTTTGACTTTAAATGACGGTTGGATGTCAGTTATTACTTTTTCAACTAAAATAAGTGTGTTTAAAGTCATTTCTGTGCCTGAAATTGGTCAAAATTGAAGATTTTGAGTAAGCAAAACTCTGTAAAAATGGCAGTTTTGGTCACTGTGAGGGTTTAAAACGTGGTTATTCAACATGAGGCCCGATCCAAATGACATTTTGAATCATTTTTGGTAGAGTCCAAAAAATCAATTTTCTGATGAAAAACAATGACCCCGGACCAGTCGAACGTTGAAAAAATGGTCAATATGGATGAAATTTTAACATTTAATCTTTTGACTTTAAATGACGGTTGGATGTGAGTTATTACTTTTTCAACTAAAATAAGTGTGTTTAAAGTCATTTCTGTGCCTGAAATAGGTCAAAATTGAAGATTTTGAGTAAGCAAAACTCTGTAAAAATGGCAGTTTTGGTCACTGTGAGGGTTTAAAAAGTGGTTATTCAACATGAGGCCTGATCCAAATGACATTTTGAATCATTTTTGGTAGAGTCCAAAAAATCAATTTTCTGATGAAAAACGATAACCCCGGACCAGTCGAACGTTGAAAAAATGGTCAATATTGATGAAATTTTAACATTTAATCTTTTGACTTTAAATGACGGTTGGATGTCAGTTATTACTTTTTCAACTAAAATAAGTGTGTTTAAAGTCATTTCTGTGCCTGAAATTGGTCAAAATTGAAGATTTTGAGTAAGCAAAACTCTGTAAAAATGGCAATTTTGGTCACTGTGAGGGTTTAAAAAGTGGTTATTCAACATGAGGCCCGATCCAAATGACATTTTGAATCATTTTTGGTAGAGTCCAAAAAATCCATTTTCTGATGAAAAACGATGAACCCGGACCAGTCGAACGTTGAAAAAATGGTCAATATTGATGAAATTTTAACATTTAATCTTTTGACTTTAAATGACGGTTGGATGTGAGTTATTACTTTTTCAACTAAAATAAGTGTGTTTAAAGTCATTTCTGTGCCTGAAATTGGTCAAAATTGAAGATTTTGAGTAAGCAAAACTCTGTAAAAATGGCAATTTTGGTCACTGTGAGGGTTTAAAAAGTGGTTATTCAACATGAGGCCCGATCCAAATGACATTTTGAATCATTTTTGGTAGAGTCCAAAAAATCAATTTTCTGATGAAAAACGATGACCCCGGACCAGTCGAACGTTGAAAAAATGGTCAATATTGATGAAATTTTAATATTTAATCTTTTCACTTTAAATGATGGTTGGATGTGAGTTATTACTTTTTCAACTAAAATAAGTGTGTTTAAAGTCATTTCTGTGCCTGAAATAGGTCAAAATTGAAGATTTTGAGTAAGCAAAACTCTGTAAAAATGGCAGTTTTGGTCACTGTGAGGGTTTAAAAAGTGGTTATTCAACATGAGGCCCGATCCAAATGACATTTTGAATCATTTTTGGTAGAGTCCAAAAAATCCATTTTCTGATGAAAAACGATGACCCCGGACCAGTCGAACGTTGAAAAAATTGTCAATATTGATGAAATTTTAACATTTAATCTTTTGACTTTAAATGACGGTTGGATGTGAGTTATTACTTTTTCAACTAAAATAAGTGTATTTAAAGTCATTTCTGTGCCTGAAATTGGTCAAAATTGAAGATTTTGAGTAAGCAAAACTCTGTAAAAATGGCAATTTTGGTCACTGTGAGGGTTTAAAAAGTGGTTATTCAACATGAGGCCCGATCCAAATGACATTTTGAATCATTTTTGGTAGAGTCCAAAAAATCAATTTTCTGATGAAAAACGATGACCCCGGACCAGTCGAACGTTGAAAAAATGGTCAATATTGATGAAATTTTAACATTTAATCTTTTGACTTTAAATGACGGTTGGATGTGAGTTATTACTTTTTCAACTAAAATAAGTGTGTTTAAAGTCATTTCTGTGCCTGAAATTGGTCAAAATTGAAGATTTTGAGTAAGCAAAACTCTGTAAAAATGGCAGTTTTGGTCACTGTGAGGGTTTAAAAAGTGGTTATTCAACATGAGGCCTGATCCAAATGACATTTTGAATCATTTTTGGTAGAGTCCAAAAAATCAATTTTCTGATGAAAAACGATGACCCCGGACCAGTCGAACATTGAAAAAATGGTCAATATTGATGAAATTTTAACATTTAATCTTTTGACTTTAAATGACGGTTGGATGTAAGTTATTACTTTTTCAACTAAAATAAGTGTGTTTAAAGTCATTTCTGTGCCTGAAATTGGTCAAAATTGAAGATTTTGAGTAAGCAAAACTCTGTAAAAATGGCAATTTTGGTCACTGTGAGGGTTTAAAAAGTGGTTATTCAACATGAGGCCCGATCCAAATGACATTTTGAATCATTTTTGGTAGAGTCCAAAAAATCAATTTTCTGATGAAAAACGATGACCCCGGACCAGTCGAACGTTGAAAAAATGGTCAATATTGATGAAATTTTAACATTTAATCTTTTGACTTTAAATGACGGTTGGATGTGAGTTATTACTTTTTCAACTAAAATAAGTGTGTTTAAAGTCATTTCTGTGCCTGAAATTGGTCAAAATTGAAGATTTTGAGTAAGCAAAACTCTGTAAAAATGGCAATTTTGGTCACTGTGAGGGTTTAAAAAGTGGTTATTCAACATGAGGCCCGATCCAAATGACATTTTGAATCATTTTTGGTAGAGTCCAAAAAATCAATTTTCTGATGAAAAACGATGACCCCGGACCAGTCGAACGTTGAAAAAATGGTCAATATTGATGAAATTTTAACATTTAATCTTTTGACTTTAAATGACGGTTGGATGTGAGTTATTAATTTTTCAACTAAAATAAGTGTGCTTAAAGTCATTTCTGTGCCTGAAATTGGTCAAAATTGAAGATTTTGAGTAAGCAAAACTCTGTAAAAATGGCAATTTTGGTCACTGTGAGGGTTTAAAAAGTGGTTATTCAACATGAGGCCCGATCCAAATGACATTTTGAATCATTTTTGGTAGAGTCCAAAAAATCAATTTTCTGATGAAAAACGATGACCCCGGACCAGTCGAACGTTGAAAAAATGGTCAATATTGATGACATTTTAACATTTAATCTTTTGACTTTAAATGACGGTTGGATGTGAGTTATTACTTTTTCAACTAAAATAAGTGTGTTTAAAGTCATTTCTGTGCCTGAAATTGGTCAAAATTGAAGATTTTGAGTAAGCAAAACTCTGTAAAAATGGCAATTTTGGTCACTGTGAGGGTTTAAAAAGTGGTTATTCAACATGAGGCCCGATCCAAATGACATTTTGAATCATTTTTGGTAGAGTCCAAAAAATCAATTTTCTGATGAAAAATGATGACCCCGGACCAGTCGAACGTTGAAAAAATGGTCAATATTGATGAAATTTTAATATTTAATCTTTTCACTTTAAATGACGGTTGGATGTGAGTTATTACTTTTTCAACTAAAATAAGTGTGTTTAAAGTCATTTCTGTGCCTGAAATTGGTCAAAATTGAAGATTTTGAGTAAGCAAAACTCTGTAAAAATGGCAGTTTTGGTCACTGTGAGGGTTTAAAAAGTGGTTATTCAACATGAGGCCCGATCCAAATGACATTTTGAATCATTTTTGGTAGAGTCCAAAAAATCAATTTTCTGATGAAAAACGATGACCCCGGACCAGTCGAACGTTGAAAAAATGGTCAATATTGATGAAATTTAAACATTTAATCTTTTGACTTTAAATGACAGTTGGATGTGAGTTATTACTTTTTCAACTGAAATAAGTGTGTTTAAAGTCATTTCTGTGCCTGAAATTGGTCAAAATTGAAGATTTTGAGTAAGCAAAACTCTGTAAAAATGGCAGTTTTGGTCACTGTGAGGGTTTAAAAAGTGGTTATTCAACATGAGGCCTGATCCAAATGACATGTTGAATCATTTTTGGTAGAGTCCAAAAAATCCATTTTCTGATGAAAAACGATGACCCCGGACCAGTCGAACGTTGAAAAAATGGTCAATATTGATGACATTTTAACATTTAATCTTTTGACTTTAAATGACGGTTGGATGTGAGTTATTACTTTTTCAACTAAAATAAGTGTGTTTAAAGTCATTTCTGTGCCTGAAATTGGTCAAAATTGAAGATTTTGAGTAAGCAAAACTCTGTAAAAATGGCAGTTTTGGTCACTGTGAGGGTTTAAAAAGTGGTTATTCAACATGAGTCCCGATCCAAATGACATTTTGAATCATTTTTGGTAGAGTCCAAAAAATCAATTTTCTGATGAAAAACGATGACCCCGGACCAGTCGAACGTTGAAAAAATGGTCAATATTGATGACATTTTAACATTTAATCTTTTTACTTTAAATGATGGTTGGATGTGAGTTATTACTTTTTCAACTAAAATAAGTGTGTTTAAAGTCATTTCTGTGCCTGAAATCGGTCAAAATTGAAGATTTTGAGTAAGCAAAACTCTGTAAAAATGGCAATTTTGGTCACTGTGAGGGTTTAAAAAGTGGTTATTCAACATGAGGCCCGATCCAAATGACATTTTGAATCATTTTGGTAGAGTCCAAAAAATCAATTTTCTGATGAAAAACGATGACCCTGGACCAGTCGAACGTTGAAAAAATGGTCAATATTGATGACATTTTAACATTTAATCTTTTGACTTTAAATGACGGTTGGATGTGAGTTATTACTTTTTCAACTAAAATAAGTGTGTTTAAAGTCATTTCTGTGCCTGAAATTGGTCAAAATTGAAGATTTTGAGTAAGCAAAACTCTGTAAAAATGGCAGTTTTGGTCACTGCGAGGGTTTAAAAAGTGGTTATTCAACATGAGGCCCGATCCAAATGACATTTTGAATCATTTTTGGTAGAGTCCAAAAAAATCAATTTTCTGATGAAAAACGATGACCCCGGACCAGTCGAACGTTGAAAAAATGGTCAATATTGATGAAATTAAAACATTTAATCTTTTGACTTTAAATGACGGTTGGATGTGAGTTATTACTTTTTCAACTAAAATAAGTGTGTTTAAAGTCATTTCTGTGCCTGAAATTGGTCAAAATTGAAGATTTTGAGTAAGCAAAACTCTGTAAAAATGGCAGTTTTGGTCACTGTGAGGGTTTAAAAAGTGGTTATTCAACATGAGGCCCGATCCAAATGACATTTTGAATCATTTTTGGTAGAGTCCAAAAAATCAATTTTCTGATGAAAAACGATGACCCCGGACCAGTCGAACGTTGAAAAAATGGTCAATATTGATGAAATTTTAATATTTAATCTTTTCACTTTAAATGACGGTTGGATGTGAGTTATTACTTTTTCAACTAAAATAAGTGTGTTTAAAGTCATTTCTGTGCCTGAAATTGGTCAAAATTGAAGATTTTGAGTAAGCAAAACTCTGTAAAAATGGCAGTTTTGGTCACTGTGAGGGTTTAAAAAGTGGTTATTCAACATGAGGCCCGATCCAAATGACATTTTGAATCATTTTTGGTAGAGTCCAAAAAATCAATTTTCTGATGAAAAACGATGACCCCGGACCAGTCGAACGTTGAAAAAATGGTCAATATTGATGAAATTTAAACATTTAATCTTTTGACTTTAAATGACAGTTGGATGTGAGTTATTACTTTTTCAACTGAAATAAGTGTGTTTAAAGTCATTTCTGTGCCTGAAATTGGTCAAAATTGAAGATTTTGAGTAAGCAAAACTCTGTAAAAATGGCAGTTTTGGTCACTGTGAGGGTTTAAAAAGTGGTTATTCAACATGAGGCCTGATCCAAATGACATGTTGAATCATTTTTGGTAGAGTCCAAAAAATCCATTTTCTGATGAAAAACGATGACCCCGGACCAGTCGAACGTTGAAAAAATGGTCAATATTGATGACATTTTAACATTTAATCTTTTGACTTTAAATGACGGTTGGATGTGAGTTATTACTTTTTCAACTAAAATAAGTGTGTTTAAAGTCATTTCTGTGCCTGAAATTGGTCAAAATTGAAGATTTTGAGTAAGCAAAACTCTGTAAAAATGGCAGTTTTGGTCACTGTGAGGGTTTAAAAAGTGGTTATTCAACATGAGGCCCGATCCAAATGACATTTTGAATCATTTTTGGTAGAGTCCAAAAAATCAATTTTCTGATGAAAAACGATGACCCCGGACCAGTCGAACGTTGAAAAAATGGTCAATATTGATGACATTTTAACATTTAATCTTTTTACTTTAAATGATGGTTGGATGTGAGTTATTACTTTTTCAACTAAAATAAGTGTGTTTAAAGTCATTTCTGTGCCTGAAATTGGTCAAAATTGAAGATTTTGAGTAAGCAAATCTCTGTAAAAATTGCAGTTTTGGTCACCGTGAGGGTTTAAAAAGTGGTTATTCAACATGAGGCCCGATCCAAATGACATTTTGAATCATTTTTGGTAGAGTCCAAAAAATCTATTTTCTGATGAAAAACGATGACCCCGGACCAGTCAAACGTTGAAAAAATGGTCAATATTGATGAAATTTTAACATTTAATCTTTTGACTTTAAATGACGGTTGGATGTGAGTTATTACTTTTTCAACTGAAATAAGTGTGTTTAAAGTCATTTCTGTGCCTGAAATTGGTCAAAATTGAAGATTTTGAGTAAGCAAAACTCTGTAAAAATGGCAATTTTGGTCACTGTGAGGGTTTAAAAAGTGGTTATTCAACATGAGGCCCGATCCAAATGACATTTTGAATCATTTTTGGTAGAGTCCAAAAAATCCATTTTCTAATGAAAAACGATGACCCCGGACCAGTCGAACGTTGAAAAAATTGTCAATATTGATGAAATTTTAACATTTAATCTTTTGACTTTAAATGACGGTTGTATGTGAGTTATTACTTTTTCAACTAAAATAAGTGTATTTAAAGTCATTTCTGTGCCTGAAATTGGTCAAAATTGAAGATTTTGAGAAAGTAAAACTCTGTAAAAATGGCAATTTTGGTTACTGTGAGGGTTTAAAAAGTGGTTATTCAACATGAGGCCCGATCCAAATGACATTTTGAATCATTTTTGGTAGAGTCCAAAAAATCAATTTTCTGATGAAAAACGATGACCCCGGACCAGTCGAACGTTGAGAAAATGGTCAATATTGATGAAATTTTAACATTTAATCTTTTGACTTTAAATGACGGTTGGATGTGAGTTATTACTTTTTCAACTAAAATAAGTGTGTTTAAAGTCATTTCTGTGCCTGAAATTGGTCAAAATTGAAGATTTTGAGTAAGCAAAACTCTGTAAAAATGGCAGTTTTGGTCACTGTGAGGGTTTAAAAAGTGGTTATTCAACATGAGGCCCGATCCAAATGACATTTTGAATCATTTTTGGTAGAGTCCAAAAAATCAATTTTCTGATGAAAAACGATGACCCCGGACCAGTCGAACGTTGAAAAAATGGTCAATATTGATGAAATTTTAACATTTAATCTTTTGACTTTAAATGACAGTTGGATGTGAGTTATTACTTTTTCAACTAAAATAAGTGTGTTTAAAGTCATTTCTGTGCCTGAAATTGGTCAAAATTGAAGATTTTGAGTAAGCAAAACTCTGTAAAAATGGCAATTTTGGTCACTGTGAGGGTTTAAAAAGTGGTTATTCAACATGAGGCCCGATCCAAATGACATTTTGAATCATTTTTGGTAGAGTCCAAAAAAATCAATTTTCTGATGAAAAACGATGACCCCGGACCAGTCGAACGTTGAAAAAATGGTCAATATTGATGAAATTTTAACATTTAATCTTTTGACTTTAAATGACGGTTGGATGTGAGTTATTAATTTTTCAACTAAAATAAGTGTGTTTAAAGTCATTTCTGTGCCTGAAATTGGTCAAAATTGAAGATTTTGAGTAAGCAAAACTCTGTAAAAATGGCAATTTTGGTCACTGTGAGGGTTTAAAAAGTGGTTATTCAACATGAGGCCCGATCCAAATGACATTTTGAATCATTTTTGGTAGAGTCCAAAAAATCAATTTTCTGATGAAAAACGATGACCCCGGACCAGTCGAACGTTGAAAAAATGGTCAATATTGATGAAATTTTAACATTTAATCTTTTGACTTTAAATGACGGTTGGATGTGAGTTATTACTTTTTCAACTAAAATAAGTGTGTTTAAAGTCATTTCTGTGCCTGAAATTGGTCAAAATTGAAGATTTTGAGTAAGCAAAACTCTGTAAAAATGGCAGTTTTGGTCACTGTGAGGGTTTAAAAAGTGGTTATTCAACATGAGGCCTGATCCAAATGACATTTTGAATCATTTTTGGTAGAGTCCAAAAAATCAATTTTCTGATGAAAAACGATGACCCCGGACCAGTCGAACATTGAAAAAATGGTCAATATTGATGAAATTTTAACATTTAATCTTTTGACCTTAAATGACGGTTGGATGTGAGTTATTACTTTTTCAACTAAAATAAGTGTGTTTAAAGTCATTTCTGTGCCTGAAATTGGTCAAAATTGAAGATTTTGAGTAAGCAAAACTCTGTAAAAATGGCAATTTTGGTCACTGTGAGGGTTTAAAAAGTGGTTATTCAACATGAGGCCCGATCCAAATGACATTTTGAATCATTTTTGGTAGAGTCCAAAAAATCAATTTTCTGATGAAAAACGATGACCCCGGACCAGTCGAACGTTGAAAAAATGGTCAATATTGATGAAATTTTAACATTTAATCTTTTGACATTAAATGACGGTTGGATGTGAGTTATTACTTTTTCAACTAAAATAAGTGTGTTTAAAGTCATTTCTGTGCCTGAAATTGGTCAAAATTGAAGATTTTGAGTAAGCAAAACTCTGTAAAAATGGCAATTTTGGTCACTGTGAGGGTTTAAAAAGTGGTTATTCAACATGAGGCCCGATCCAAATGACATTTTGAATCATTTTTGGTAGAGTCCAAAAAATCAATTTTCTGATGAAAAACGATGACCCCGGACCAGTCGAACGTTGAAAAAATGGTCAATATTGATGAAATTTTAACATTTAATCTTTTGACTTTAAATGACGGTTGGATGTGAGTTATTAAGTTTTTCAACTAAAATAAGTGTGTTTAAAGTCATTTCTGTGCCTGAAATTGGTCAAAATTGAAGATTTTGAGTAAGCAAAACTCTGTAAAAATGGCAATTTTGGTCACTGTGAGGGTTTAAAAAGTGGTTATTCAACATGAGGCCCGATCCAAATGACATTTTGAATCATTTTTGGTAGAGTCCAAAAAATCAATTTTCTGATGAAAAACGATGACCCCGGACCAGTCGAACGTTGAAAAAATGGTCAATATTGATGAAATTTTAACATTTAATCTTTTGACTTTAAATGACGGTTGGATGTGAGTTATTACTTTTTCAACTAAAATAAGTGTGTTTAAAGTCATTTCTGTGCCTGAAATTGGTCAAAATTGAAGATTTTGAGTAAGCAAAACTCTGTAAAAATGGCAATTTTGGTCACTGTGAGGGTTTAAAAAGTGGTTATTCAACATGAGGCCCGATCCAAATGACATTTTGAATCATTTTTGGTAGAGTCCAAAAAATCAATTTTCTGATGAAAAACGATGACCCCGGACCAGTCGAACGTTGAAAAAATGGTCAATATTGATGAAATTTTAATATTTAATCTTTTCACTTTAAATGACGGTTGGATGTGAGTTATTACTTTTTCAACTAAAATAAGTGTGTTTAAAGTCATTTCTGTGCCGGAAATTGGTCAAAATTGAAGATTTTGAGTAAGCAAAACTCTGTAAAAATGGCAATTTTGGTCACTGTGAGGGTTTAAAAAGTGGTTATTCAACATGAGGCCCGATCCAAATGACATTTTGAATCATTTTTGGTAGAGTCCAAAAAATCAATTTTCTGATGAAAAACGATGACCCCGGACCAGTCGAACGTTGAAAAAATGGTCAATATTGATGAAATTTTAATATTTAATCTTTTGACTTTAAATGACGGTTGGATGTGAGTTATTACTTTTTCAACTAAAATAAGTGTGTTTAAAGTCATTTCTGTGCCTGAAATTGGTCAAAATTGAAGATTTTGAGTAAGCAAAACTCTGTAAAAATTGCAGTTTTGGTCACTGTGAGGGTTTAAAAAGTGGTTATTCAACATGAGGCCCGATCCAAATGACATTTTGAATCATTTTTGGTAGAGTCCAAAAAATCAATTTTCTGATGAAAAACGATGACCCCGGACCAGTCGAACGTTGAAAAAATGGTCAATATTGATGAAATTTTAACATTTAATCTTTTGACTTTAAATGACGGTTGGATGTGAGTTATTACTTTTTCAACTAAAATAAGTGTGTTTAAAGTCATTTCTGTGCCTGAAATTGGTCAAAATTGAAGATTTTGAGTAAGCAAAACTCTGTAAAAATGGCAGTTTTGGTCACTGTGAGGGTTTAAAAAGTGGTTATTCAACATGAGGCCTGATCCAAATGACATTTTGAATCATTTTTGGTAGAGTCCAAAAAATCAATTTTCTGATGAAAAACGATGACCCCGGACCAGTCGAACATTGAAAAAATGGTCAATATTGATGAAATTTTAACATTTAATCTTTTGACTTTAAATGACGGTTGGATGTGAGTTATTACTTTTTCAACTAAAATAAGTGTGTTTAAAGTCATTTCTGTGCCTGAAATTGGTCAAAATTGAAGATTTTGAGTAAGCAAAACTCTGTAAAAATGGCAATTTTGGTCACTGTGAGGGTTTAAAAAGTGGTTATTCAACATGAGGCCCGATCCAAATGACATTTTGAATCATTTTTGGTAGAGTCCAAAAAATCAACTTTCTGATGAAAAACGATGACCCCGGACCAGTCGAACGTTGAAAAAATGGTCAATATTGATGAAATTTTAACATTTAATCTTTTGACTTTAAATGACGGTTGGATGTGAGTTATTAAGTTTTTCAACTAAAATAAGTGTGTTTAAAGTCATTTCTGTGCCTGAAATTGGTCAAAATTGAAGATTTTGAGTAAGCAAAACTCTGTAAAAATGGCAATTTTGGTCACTGTGAGGGTTTAAAAAGTGGTTATTCAACATGAGGCCCGATCCAAATGACATTTTGAATCATTTTTGGTAGAGTCCAAAAAATCAATTTTCTGATGAAAAACGATGACCCCGGACCAGTCGAACGTTGAAAAAATGGTCAATATTGATGAAATTTTAACATTTAATCTTTTGACTTTAAATGACGGTTGGATGTGAGTTATTACTTTTTCAACTAAAATAAGTGTGTTTAAAGTCATTTCTGTGCCTGAAATTGGTCAAAATTGAAGATTTTGAGTAAGCAAAACTCTGTAAAAATGGCAATTTTGGTCACTGTGAGGGTTTAAAAAGTGGTTATTCAACATGAGGCCCGATCCAAATGACATTTTGAATCATTTTTGGTAGAGTCCAAAAAATCAATTTTCTGATGAAAAACGATGACCCCGGACCAGTCGAACGTTGAAAAAATGGTCAATATTGATGAAATTTTAATATTTAATCTTTTCACTTTAAATGACGGTTGGATGTGAGTTATTACTTTTTCAACTAAAATAAGTGTGTTTAAAGTCATTTCTGTGCCTGAAATTGGTCAAAATTGAAGATTTTGAGTAAGCAAACCTCTGTAAAAATGGCAATTTTGGTCACTGTGAGGGTTTAAAAAGTGGTTATTCAACATGAGGCCCGATCCAAATGACATTTTGAATCATTTTTGGTAGAGTCCAAAAAATCAATTTTCTGATGAAAAACGATGACCCCGGACCAGTCGAACGTTGAAAAAATGGTCAATATTGATGAAATTTTAATATTTAATCTTTTGACTTTAAATGACGGTTGGATGTGAGTTATTACTTTTTCAACTAAAATAAGTGTGTTTAAAGTCATTTCTGTGCCTGAAATTGGTCAAAATTGAAGATTTTGAGTAAGCAAAACTCTGTAAAAATTGCAGTTTTGGTCACTGTGAGGGTTTAAAAAGTGGTTATTCAACATGAGGCCCGATCCAAATGACATTTTGAATCATTTTTGGTAGAGTCCAAAAAATCAATTTTCTGATGAAAAACGATGACCCCGGACCAGTCGAACGTTGAAAAAATGGTCAATATTGATGAAATTTTAACATTTAATCTTTTGACTTTAAATGACGGTTGGATGTGAGTTATTACTTTTTCAACTAAAATAAGTGTGTTTAAAGTCATTTCTGTGCCTGAAATTGGTCAAAATTGAAGATTTTGAGTAAGCAAAACTCTGTAAAAATGGCAGTTTTGGTCACTGTGAGGGTTTAAAAAGTGGTTATTCAACATGAGGCCTGATCCAAATGACATTTTGAATCATTTTTGGTAGAGTCCAAAAAATCAATTTTCTGATGAAAAACGATGACCCCGGACCAGTCGAACATTGAAAAAATGGTCAATATTGATGAAATTTTAACATTTAATCTTTTGACTTTAAATGACGGTTGGATGTGAGTTATTACTTTTTCAACTAAAATAAGTGTGTTTAAAGTCATTTCTGTGCCTGAAATTGGTCAAAATTGAAGATTTTGAGTAAGCAAAACTCTGTAAAAATGGCAATTTTGGTTACTGTGAGGGTTTAAAAAGTGGTTATTCAACATGAGGCCCGATCCAAATGACATTTTGAATCATTTTTGGTAGAGTCCAAAAAATCAATTTTCTGATGAAAAACGATGACCCCGGACAAGTCGAACGTTGAAAAAATGGTCAATATTGATGAAATTTTAACATTTAATCTTTTGACTTTAAATGACGGTTGGATGTGAGTTATTACTTTTTCAACTAAAATAAGTGTGTTTAAAGTCATTTCTGTGCCTGAAATTGGTCAAAATTGAAGATTTTGAGTAAGCAAAACTCTGTAAAAATGGCAGTTTTGGTCACTGTGAGGGTTTAAAAAGTGGTTATTCAACATGAGGCCTGATCCAAATGACATTTTGAATCATTTTTGGTAGAGTCCAAAAAATCAATTTTCTGATGAAAAACGATGACCCCGGACCAGTCGAACATTGAAAAAATGGTCAATATTGATGAAATTTTAACATTTAATCTTTTGACTTTAAATGACGGTTGGATGTGAGTTATTACTTTTTCAACTAAAATAAGTGTGTTTAAAGTCATTTCTGTGCCTGAAATTGGTCAAAATTGAAGATTTTGAGTAAGCAAAACTCTGTAAAAATGGCAATTTTGGTTACTGTGAGGGTTTAAAAAGTGGTTATTCAACATGAGGCCCGATCCAAATGACATTTTGAATCATTTTTGGTAGAGTCCAAAAAATCAATTTTCTGATGAAAAACGATGACCCCGGACAAGTCGAACGTTGAAAAAATGGTCAATATTGATGAAATTTTAACATTTAATCTTTTGACTTTAAATGACGGTTGGATGTGAGTTATTACTTTTTCAACTAAAATAAGTGTGTTTAAAGTCATTTCTGTGCCTGAAATTGGTCAAAATTGAAGATTTTGAGTAAGCAAAACTCTGTAAAAATGGCAATTTTGGTCACTGTGAGGGTTTAAAAAGTGGTTATTCAACATGAGGCCCGATCCAAATGACATTTTGAATCATTTTTGGTAGAGTCCAAAAAATCAATTTTCTGATGAAAAACGATGACCCCGGACCAGTCGAACGTTGAAAAAATGGTCAATATTGATGAAATTTTAATATTTAATCTTTTGACTTTAAATGACGGTTGGATGTGAGTTATTACTTTTTCAACTAAAATAAGTGTGTTTAAAGTCATTTCTGTGCCTGAAATTGGTCAAAATTGAAGATTTTGAGTAAGCAAAACTCTGTAAAAATTGCAGTTTTGGTCACTGTGAGGGTTTAAAAAGTGGTTATCAACATGAGGCCCGATCCAAATGACATTTTGAATCATTTTTGGTAGAGTCCAAAAAATAAATTTTCTGATGAAAAACGATGACCCCGGACCAGTCGAACGTTGAAAAAATGGTCAATATTGATGAAATTTTAACATTTAATCTTTTGACTTTAAATGACGGTTGGATGTGAGTTATTACTTTTTCAACTAAAATAAGTGTGTTTAAAGTCATTTCTGTGCCTGAAATTGGTCAAAATTGAAGATTTTGAGTAAGCAAAACTCTGTAAAAATGGCAATTTTGGTCACTGTGAGGGTTTAAAAAGTGGTTATTCAACATGAGGCCCGATCCAAATGACATTTTGAATCATTTTTGGTAGAGTCCAAAAAATCAATTTTCTGATGAAAAACGATGACCCCGGACCAGTCGAACGTTGAAAAAATGGTCAATATTGATGAAATTTTAATATTTAATCTTTTGACTTTAAATGACGGTTGGATGTGAGTTATTACTTTTTCAACTAAAATAAGTGTGTTTAAAGTCATTTCTGTGCCTGAAATTGGTCAAAATTGAAGATTTTGAGTAAGCAAAACTCTGTAAAAATTGCAGTTTTGGTCACTGTGAGGGTTTAAAAAGTGGTTATCAACATGAGGCCCGATCCAAATGACATTTTGAATCATTTTTGGTAGAGTCCAAAAAATCAATTTTCTGATGAAAAACGATGACCCCGGACCAGTCGAACGTTGAAAAAATGGTCAATATTGATGAAATTTTAACATTTAATCTTTTGACTTTAAATGACGGTTGGATGTGAGTTATTACTTTTTCAACTAAAATAAGTGTGTTTAAAGTCATTTCTGTGCCTGAAATTGGTCAAAATTGAAGATTTTGAGTAAGCAAAACTCTGTAAAAATGGCAGTTTTGGTCACTGTGAGGGTTTAAAAAGTGGTTATTCAACATGAGGCCTGATCCAAATGACATTTTGAATCATTTTTGGTAGAGTCCAAAAAATCAATTTTCTGATGAAAAACGATGACCCCGGACCAGTCGAACATTGAAAAAATGGTCAATATTGATGAAATTTTAACATTTAATCTTTTGACTTTAAATGACGGTTGGATGTGAGTTATTACTTTTTCAACTAAAATAAGTGTGTTTAAAGTCATTTCTGTGCCTGAAATTGGTCAAAATTGAAGATTTTGAGTAAGCAAAACTCTGTAAAAATGGCAATTTTGGTCACTGTGAGGGTTTAAAAAGTGGTTATTCAACATGAGGCCCGATCCAAATGACATTTTGAATCATTTTTGGTAGAGTCCAAAAAATCAATTTTCTGATGAAAAACGATGACCCCGGACCAGTCGAACGTTGAAAAAATGGTCAATATTGATGAAATTTTAACATTTAATCTTTTGACTTTAAATGACGGTTGGATGTGAGTTATTACTTTTTCAACTAAAATAAGTGTGTTTAAAGTCATTTCTGTGCCTGAAATTGGTCAAAATTGAAGATTTTGAGTAAGCAAAACTCTGTAAAAATGGCAGTTTTGGTCACTGCGAGGGTTTAAAAAGTGGTTATTCAACATGAGGCCCGATCCAAATGACATTTTGAATCATTTTTGGTAGAGTCCAAAAAAATCAATTTTCTGATGAAAAACGATGACCCCGGACCAGTCGAACGTTGAAAAAATGGTCAATATTGATGAAATTAAAACATTTAATCTTTTGACTTTAAATGACGGTTGGATGTGAGTTATTACTTTTTCAACTAAAATAAGTGTGTTTAAAGTCATTTCTGTGCCTGAAATTGGTCAAAATTGAAGATTTTGAGTAAGCAAAACTCTGTAAAAATGGCAGTTTTGGTCACTGTGAGGGTTTAAAAAGTGGTTATTCAACATGAGGCCCGATCCAAATGACATTTTGAATCATTTTTGGTAGAGTCCAAAAAATCAATTTTCTGATGAAAAACGATGACCCCGGACCAGTCGAACGTTGAAAAAATGGTCAATATTGATGAAATTTTAATATTTAATCTTTTCACTTTAAATGACGGTTGGATGTGAGTTATTACTTTTTCAACTAAAATAAGTGTGTTTAAAGTCATTTCTGTGCCTGAAATTGGTCAAAATTGAAGATTTTGAGTAAGCAAAACTCTGTAAAAATGGCAGTTTTGGTCACTGTGAGGGTTTAAAAAGTGGTTATTCAACATGAGGCCCGATCCAAATGACATTTTGAATCATTTTTGGTAGAGTCCAAAAAATCAATTTTCTGATGAAAAACGATGACCCCGGACCAGTCGAACGTTGAAAAAATGGTCAATATTGATGAAATTTAAACATTTAATCTTTTGACTTTAAATGACAGTTGGATGTGAGTTATTACTTTTTCAACTGAAATAAGTGTGTTTAAAGTCATTTCTGTGCCTGAAATTGGTCAAAATTGAAGATTTTGAGTAAGCAAAACTCTGTAAAAATGGCAGTTTTGGTCACTGTGAGGGTTTAAAAAGTGGTTATTCAACATGAGGCCTGATCCAAATGACATGTTGAATCATTTTTGGTAGAGTCCAAAAAATCCATTTTCTGATGAAAAACGATGACCCCGGACCAGTCGAACGTTGAGAAAATGGTCAATATTGATGAAATTTTAACATTTAATCTTTTGACTTTAAATGACGGTTGGATGTGAGTTATTACTTTTTCAACTAAAATAAGTGTGTTTAAAGTCATTTCTGTGCCTGAAATTGGTCAAAATTGAAGATTTTGAGTAAGCAAAACTCTGTAAAAATGGCAGTTTTGGTCACTGTGAGGGTTTAAAAAGTGGTTATTCAACATGAGGCCCGATCCAAATGACATTTTGAATCATTTTTGGTAGAGTCCAAAAAATCAATTTTCTGATGAAAAACGATGACCCCGGACCAGTCGAACGTTGAAAAAATGGTCAATATTGATGAAATTTTAACATTTAATCTTTTGACTTTAAATGACAGTTGGATGTGAGTTATTACTTTTTCAACTAAAATAAGTGTGTTTAAAGTCATTTCTGTGCCTGAAATTGGTCAAAATTGAAGATTTTGAGTAAGCAAAACTCTGTAAAAATGGCAATTTTGGTCACTGTGAGGGTTTAAAAAGTGGTTATTCAACATGAGGCCCGATCCAAATGACATTTTTAATCATTTTTGGTAGAGTCCAAAAAATCAATTTTCTGATGAAAAACGATGACCCCGGACCAGTCGAACGTTGAAAAAATGGTCAATATTGATGAAATTTTAACATTTAATCTTTTGACTTTAAATGACGGTTGGATGTGAGTTATTAATTTTTCAACTAAAATAAGTGTGTTTAAAGTCATTTCTGTGCCTGAAATTGGTCAAAATTGAAGATTTTGAGTAAGCAAAACTCTGTAAAAATGGCAATTTTGGTCACTGTGAGGGTTTAAAAAGTGGTTATTCAACATGAGGCCCGATCCAAATGACATTTTGAATCATTTTTGGTAGAGTCCAAAAAATCAATTTTCTGATGAAAAACGATGACCCCGGACCAGTCGAACGTTGAAAAAATGGTCAATATTGATGAAATTTTAACATTTAATCTTTTGACTTTAAATGACGGTTGGATGTGAGTTATTACTTTTTCAACTAAAATAAGTGTGTTTAAAGTCATTTCTGTGCCTGAAATTGGTCAAAATTGAAGATTTTGAGTAAGCAAAACTCTGTAAAAATGGCAGTTTTGGTCACTGTGAGGGTTTAAAAAGTGGTTATTCAACATGAGGCCTGATCCAAATGACATTTTGAATCATTTTTGGTAGAGTCCAAAAAATCAATTTTCTGATGAAAAACGATGACCCCGGACCAGTCGAACATTGAAAAAATGGTCAATATTGATGAAATTTTAACATTTAATCTTTTGACTTTAAATGACGGTTGGATGTGAGTTATTACTTTTTCAACTAAAATAAGTGTGTTTAAAGTCATTTCTGTGCCTGAAATTGGTCAAAATTGAAGATTTTGAGTAAGCAAAACTCTGTAAAAATGGCAATTTTGGTCACTGTGAGGGTTTAAAAAGTGGTTATTCAACATGAGGCCCGATCCAAATGACATTTTGAATCATTTTTGGTAGAGTCCAAAAAATCAATTTTCTGATGAAAAACGATGACCCCGGACCAGTCGAACGTTGAAAAAATGGTCAATATTGATGAAATTTTAACATTTAATCTTTTGACTTTAAATGACGGTTGGATGTGAGTTATTACTTTTTCAACTAAAATAAGTGTGTTTAAAGTCATTTCTGTGCCTGAAATTGGTCAAAATTGAAGATTTTGAGTAAGCAAAACTCTGTAAAAATGGCAATTTTGGTCACTGTGAGGGTTTAAAAAGTGGTTATTCAACATGAGGCCCGATCCAAATGACATTTTGAATCATTTTTGGTAGAGTCCAAAAAATCAATTTTCTGATGAAAAACGATGACCCCGGACCAGTCGAACGTTGAAAAAATGGTCAATATTGATGAAATTTTAACATTTAATCTTTTGACTTTAAATGACGGTTGGATGTGAGTTATTAAGTTTTTCAACTAAAATAAGTGTGTTTAAAGTCATTTCTGTGCCTGAAATTGGTCAAAATTGAAGATTTTGAGTAAGCAAAACTCTGTAAAAATGGCAATTTTGGTCACTGTGAGGGTTTAAAAAGTGGTTATTCAACATGAGGCCCGATCCAAATGACATTTTGAATCATTTTTGGTAGAGTCCAAAAAATCAATTTTCTGATGAAAAACGATGACCCCGGACCAGTCGAACGTTGAAAAAATGGTCAATATTGATGAAATTTTAACATTTAATCTTTTGACTTTAAATGACGGTTGGATGTGAGTTATTACTTTTTCAACTAAAATAAGTGTGTTTAAAGTCATTTCTGTGCCTGAAATTGGTCAAAATTGAAGATTTTGAGTAAGCAAAACTCTGTAAAAATGGCAATTTTGGTCACTGTGAGGGTTTAAAAAGTGGTTATTCAACATGAGGCCCGATCCAAATGACATTTTGAATCATTTTTGGTAGAGTCCAAAAAATCAATTTTCTGATGAAAAACGATGACCCCGGACCAGTCGAACGTTGAAAAAATGGTCAATATTGATGAAATTTTAATATTTAATCTTTTCACTTTAAATGACGGTTGGATGTGAGTTATTACTTTTTCAACTAAAATAGTTGTGTTTAAAGTCATTTCTGTGCCTGAAATTGGTCAAAATTGAAGATTTTGAGTAAGCAAAACTCTGTAAAAATGGCAGTTTTGGTCACTGTGAGGGTTTAAAAAGTGGTTATTCAACATGAGGCCCGATCCAAATGACATTTTGAATCATTTTTGGTAGAGTCCAAAAAATCAATTTTCTGATGAAAAACGATGACCCCGGACCAGTCGAACGTTGAAAAAATGGTCAATATTGATGAAATTTAAACATTTAATCTTTTGACTTTAAATGACAGTTGGATGTGAGTTATTACTTTTTCAACTGAAATAAGTGTGTTTAAAGTCATTTCTGTGCCTGAAATTGGTCAAAATTGAAGATTTTGAGTAAGCAAAACTCTGTAAAAATGGCAGTTTTGGTCACTGTGAGGGTTTAAAAAGTGGTTATTCAACATGAGGCCTGATCCAAATGACATGTTGAATCATTTTTGGTAGAGTCCAAAAAATCCATTTTCTGATGAAAAACGATGACCCCGGACCAGTCGAACGTTGAGAAAATGGTCAATATTGATGAAATTTTAACATTTAATCTTTTGACTTTAAATGACGGTTGGATGTGAGTTATTACTTTTTCAACTAAAATAAGTGTGTTTAAAGTCATTTCTGTGCCTGAAATTGGTCAAAATTGAAGATTTTGAGTAAGCAAAACTCTGTAAAAATGGCAGTTTTGGTCACTGTGAGGGTTTAAAAAGTGGTTATTCAACATGAGGCCCGATCCAAATGACATTTTGAATCATTTTTGGTAGAGTCCAAAAAATCAATTTTCTGATGAAAAACGATGACCCCGGACCAGTCGAACGTTGAAAAAATGGTCAATATTGATGAAATTTTAACATTTAATCTTTTGACTTTAAATGACAGTTGGATGTGAGTTATTACTTTTTCAACTAAAATAAGTGTGTTTAAAGTCATTTCTGTGCCTGAAATTGGTCAAAATTGAAGATTTTGAGTAAGCAAAACTCTGTAAAAATGGCAATTTTGGTCACTGTGAGGGTTTAAAAAGTGGTTATTCAACATGAGGCCCGATCCAAATGACATTTTTAATCATTTTTGGTAGAGTCCAAAAAATCAATTTTCTGATGAAAAACGATGACCCCGGACCAGTCGAACGTTGAAAAAATGGTCAATATTGATGAAATTTTAACATTTAATCTTTTGACTTTAAATGACGGTTGGATGTGAGTTATTAATTTTTCAACTAAAATAAGTGTGTTTAAAGTCATTTCTGTGCCTGAAATTGGTCAAAATTGAAGATTTTGAGTAAGCAAAACTCTGTAAAAATGGCAATTTTGGTCACTGTGAGGGTTTAAAAAGTGGTTATTCAACATGAGGCCCGATCCAAATGACATTTTGAATCATTTTTGGTAGAGTCCAAAAAATCAATTTTCTGATGAAAAACGATGACCCCGGACCAGTCGAACGTTGAAAAAATGGTCAATATTGATGAAATTTTAACATTTAATCTTTTGACTTTAAATGACGGTTGGATGTGAGTTATTACTTTTTCAACTAAAATAAGTGTGTTTAAAGTCATTTCTGTGCCTGAAATTGGTCAAAATTGAAGATTTTGAGTAAGCAAAACTCTGTAAAAATGGCAGTTTTGGTCACTGTGAGGGTTTAAAAAGTGGTTATTCAACATGAGGCCTGATCCAAATGACATTTTGAATCATTTTTGGTAGAGTCCAAAAAATCAATTTTCTGATGAAAAACGATGACCCCGGACCAGTCGAACATTGAAAAAATGGTCAATATTGATGAAATTTTAACATTTAATCTTTTGACTTTAAATGACGGTTGGATGTGAGTTATTACTTTTTCAACTAAAATAAGTGTGTTTAAAGTCATTTCTGTGCCTGAAATTGGTCAAAATTGAAGATTTTGAGTAAGCAAAACTCTGTAAAAATGGCAATTTTGGTCACTGTGAGGGTTTAAAAAGTGGTTATTCAACATGAGGCCCGATCCAAATGACATTTTGAATCATTTTTGGTAGAGTCCAAAAAATCAATTTTCTGATGAAAAACGATGACCCCGGACCAGTCGAACGTTGAAAAAATGGTCAATATTGATGAAATTTTAACATTTAATCTTTTGACTTTAAATGACGGTTGGATGTGAGTTATTACTTTTTCAACTAAAATAAGTGTGTTTAAAGTCATTTCTGTGCCTGAAATTGGTCAAAATTGAAGATTTTGAGTAAGCAAAACTCTGTAAAAATGGCAATTTTGGTCACTGTGAGGGTTTAAAAAGTGGTTATTCAACATGAGGCCCGATCCAAATGACATTTTGAATCATTTTTGGTAGAGTCCAAAAAATCAATTTTCTGATGAAAAACGATGACCCCGGACCAGTCGAACGTTGAAAAAATGGTCAATATTGATGAAATTTTAACATTTAATCTTTTGACTTTAAATGACGGTTGGATGTGAGTTATTAAGTTTTTCAACTAAAATAAGTGTGTTTAAAGTCATTTCTGTGCCTGAAATTGGTCAAAATTGAAGATTTTGAGTAAGCAAAACTCTGTAAAAATGGCAATTTTGGTCACTGTGAGGGTTTAAAAAGTGGTTATTCAACATGAGGCCCGATCCAAATGACATTTTGAATCATTTTTGGTAGAGTCCAAAAAATCAATTTTCTGATGAAAAACGATGACCCCGGACCAGTCGAACGTTGAAAAAATGGTCAATATTGATGAAATTTTAACATTTAATCTTTTGACTTTAAATGACGGTTGGATGTGAGTTATTACTTTTTCAACTAAAATAAGTGTGTTTAAAGTCATTTCTGTGCCTGAAATTGGTCAAAATTGAAGATTTTGAGTAAGCAAAACTCTGTAAAAATGGCAATTTTGGTCACTGTGAGGGTTTAAAAAGTGGTTATTCAACATGAGGCCCGATCCAAATGACATTTTGAATCATTTTTGGTAGAGTCCAAAAAATCAATTTTCTGATGAAAAACGATGACCCCGGACCAGTCGAACGTTGAAAAAATGGTCAATATTGATGAAATTTTAATATTTAATCTTTTCACTTTAAATGACGGTTGGATGTGAGTTATTACTTTTTCAACTAAAATAAGTGTGTTTAAAGTCATTTCTGTGCCGGAAATTGGTCAAAATTGAAGATTTTGAGTAAGCAAAACTCTGTAAAAATGGCAATTTTGGTCACTGTGAGGGTTTAAAAAGTGGTTATTCAACATGAGGCCCGATCCAAATGACATTTTGAATCATTTTTGGTAGAGTCCAAAAAATCAATTTTCTGATGAAAAACGATGACCCCGGACCAGTCGAACGTTGAAAAAATGGTCAATATTGATGAAATTTTAATATTTAATCTTTTGACTTTAAATGACGGTTGGATGTGAGTTATTACTTTTTCAACTAAAATAAGTGTGTTTAAAGTCATTTCTGTGCCTGAAATTGGTCAAAATTGAAGATTTTGAGTAAGCAAAACTCTGTAAAAATTGCAGTTTTGGTCACTGTGAGGGTTTAAAAAGTGGTTATTCAACATGAGGCCCGATCCAAATGACATTTTGAATCATTTTTGGTAGAGTCCAAAAAATCAATTTTCTGATGAAAAACGATGACCCCGGACCAGTCGAACGTTGAAAAAATGGTCAATATTGATGAAATTTTAACATTTAATCTTTTGACTTTAAATGACGGTTGGATGTGAGTTATTACTTTTTCAACTAAAATAAGTGTGTTTAAAGTCATTTCTGTGCCTGAAATTGGTCAAAATTGAAGATTTTGAGTAAGCAAAACTCTGTAAAAATGGCAGTTTTGGTCACTGTGAGGGTTTAAAAAGTGGTTATTCAACATGAGGCCTGATCCAAATGACATTTTGAATCATTTTTGGTAGAGTCCAAAAAATCAATTTTCTGATGAAAAACGATGACCCCGGACCAGTCGAACATTGAAAAAAATGGTCAATATTGATGAAATTTTAACATTTAATCTTTTGACTTTAAATGACGGTTGGATGTGAGTTATTACTTTTTCAACTAAAATAAGTGTGTTTAAAGTCATTTCTGTGCCTGAAATTGGTCAAAATTGAAGATTTTGAGTAAGCAAAACTCTGTAAAAATGGCAATTTTGGTCACTGTGAGGGTTTAAAAAGTGGTTATTCAACATGAGGCCCGATCCAAATGACATTTTGAATCATTTTTGGTAGAGTCCAAAAAATCAATTTTCTGATGAAAAACGATGACCCCGGACCAGTCGAACGTTGAAAAAATGGTCAATATTGATGAAATTTTAACATTTAATCTTTTGACTTTAAATGACGGTTGGATGTGAGTTATTAAGTTTTTCAACTAAAATAAGTGTGTTTAAAGTCATTTCTGTGCCTGAAATTGGTCAAAATTGAAGATTTTGAGTAAGCAAAACTCTGTAAAAATGGCAATTTTGGTCACTGTGAGGGTTTAAAAAGTGGTTATTCAACATGAGGCCCGATCCAAATGACATTTTGAATCATTTTTGGTAGAGTCCAAAAAATCAATTTTCTGATGAAAAACGATGACCCCGGACCAGTCGAACGTTGAAAAAATGGTCAATATTGATGAAATTTTAACATTTAATCTTTTGACTTTAAATGACGGTTGGATGTGAGTTATTACTTTTTCAACTAAAATAAGTGTGTTTAAAGTCATTTCTGTGCCTGAAATTGGTCAAAATTGAAGATTTTGAGTAAGCAAAACTCTGTAAAAATGGCAATTTTGGTCACTGTGAGGGTTTAAAAAGTGGTTATTCAACATGAGGCCCGATCCAAATGACATTTTGAATCATTTTTGGTAGAGTCCAAAAAATCAATTTTCTGATGAAAAACGATGACCCCGGACCAGTCGAACGTTGAAAAAATGGTCAATATTGATGAAATTTTAACATTTAATCTTTTGACTTTAAATGACGGTTGGATGTGAGTTATTACTTTTTCAACTAAAATAAGTGTGTTTAAAGTCATTTCTGTGCCTGAAATTGGTCAAAATTGAAGATTTTGAGTAAGCAAAACTCTGTAAAAATGGCAGTTTTGGTCACTGCGAGGGTTTAAAAAGTGGTTATTCAACATGAGGCCCGATCCAAATGACATTTTGAATCATTTTTGGTAGAGTCCAAAAAAATCAATTTTCTGATGAAAAACGATGACCCCGGACCAGTCGAACGTTGAAAAAATGGTCAATATTGATGAAATTAAAACATTTAATCTTTTGACTTTAAATGACGGTTGGATGTGAGTTATTACTTTTTCAACTAAAATAAGTGTGTTTAAAGTCATTTCTGTGCCTGAAATTGGTCAAAATTGAAGATTTTGAGTAAGCAAAACTCTGTAAAAATGGCAGTTTTGGTCACTGTGAGGGTTTAAAAAGTGGTTATTCAACATGAGGCCCGATCCAAATGACATTTTGAATCATTTTTGGTAGAGTCCAAAAAATCAATTTTCTGATGAAAAACGATGACCCCGGACCAGTCGAACGTTGAAAAAATGGTCAATATTGATGAAATTTTAATATTTAATCTTTTCACTTTAAATGACGGTTGGATGTGAGTTATTACTTTTTCAACTAAAATAAGTGTGTTTAAAGTCATTTCTGTGCCTGAAATTGGTCAAAATTGAAGATTTTGAGTAAGCAAAACTCTGTAAAAATGGCAGTTTTGGTCACTGTGAGGGTTTAAAAAGTGGTTATTCAACATGAGGCCCGATCCAAATGACATTTTGAATCATTTTTGGTAGAGTCCAAAAAATCAATTTTCTGATGAAAAACGATGACCCCGGACCAGTCGAACGTTGAAAAAATGGTCAATATTGATGAAATTTAAACATTTAATCTTTTGACTTTAAATGACAGTTGGATGTGAGTTATTACTTTTTCAACTGAAATAAGTGTGTTTAAAGTCATTTCTGTGCCTGAAATTGGTCAAAATTGAAGATTTTGAGTAAGCAAAACTCTGTAAAAATGGCAGTTTTGGTCACTGTGAGGGTTTAAAAAGTGGTTATTCAACATGAGGCCTGATCCAAATGACATGTTGAATCATTTTTGGTAGAGTCCAAAAAATCCATTTTCTGATGAAAAACGATGACCCCGGACCAGTCGAACGTTGAGAAAATGGTCAATATTGATGAAATTTTAACATTTAATCTTTTGACTTTAAATGACGGTTGGATGTGAGTTATTACTTTTTCAACTAAAATAAGTGTGTTTAAAGTCATTTCTGTGCCTGAAATTGGTCAAAATTGAAGATTTTGAGTAAGCAAAACTCTGTAAAAATGGCAGTTTTGGTCACTGTGAGGGTTTAAAAAGTGGTTATTCAACATGAGGCCCGATCCAAATGACATTTTGAATCATTTTTGGTAGAGTCCAAAAAATCAATTTTCTGATGAAAAACGATGACCCCGGACCAGTCGAACGTTGAAAAAATGGTCAATATTGATGAAATTTTAACATTTAATCTTTTGACTTTAAATGACAGTTGGATGTGAGTTATTACTTTTTCAACTAAAATAAGTGTGTTTAAAGTCATTTCTGTGCCTGAAATTGGTCAAAATTGAAGATTTTGAGTAAGCAAAACTCTGTAAAAATGGCAATTTTGGTCACTGTGAGGGTTTAAAAAGTGGTTATTCAACATGAGGCCCGATCCAAATGACATTTTTAATCATTTTTGGTAGAGTCCAAAAAATCAATTTTCTGATGAAAAACGATGACCCCGGACCAGTCGAACGTTGAAAAAATGGTCAATATTGATGAAATTTTAACATTTAATCTTTTGACTTTAAATGACGGTTGGATGTGAGTTATTAATTTTTCAACTAAAATAAGTGTGTTTAAAGTCATTTCTGTGCCTGAAATTGGTCAAAATTGAAGATTTTGAGTAAGCAAAACTCTGTAAAAATGGCAATTTTGGTCACTGTGAGGGTTTAAAAAGTGGTTATTCAACATGAGGCCCGATCCAAATGACATTTTGAATCATTTTTGGTAGAGTCCAAAAAATCAATTTTCTGATGAAAAACGATGACCCCGGACCAGTCGAACGTTGAAAAAATGGTCAATATTGATGAAATTTTAACATTTAATCTTTTGACTTTAAATGACGGTTGGATGTGAGTTATTACTTTTTCAACTAAAATAAGTGTGTTTAAAGTCATTTCTGTGCCTGAAATTGGTCAAAATTGAAGATTTTGAGTAAGCAAAACTCTGTAAAAATGGCAGTTTTGGTCACTGTGAGGGTTTAAAAAGTGGTTATTCAACATGAGGCCTGATCCAAATGACATTTTGAATCATTTTTGGTAGAGTCCAAAAAATCAATTTTCTGATGAAAAACGATGACCCCGGACCAGTCGAACATTGAAAAAATGGTCAATATTGATGAAATTTTAACATTTAATCTTTTGACTTTAAATGACGGTTGGATGTGAGTTATTACTTTTTCAACTAAAATAAGTGTGTTTAAAGTCATTTCTGTGCCTGAAATTGGTCAAAATTGAAGATTTTGAGTAAGCAAAACTCTGTAAAAATGGCAATTTTGGTCACTGTGAGGGTTTAAAAAGTGGTTATTCAACATGAGGCCCGATCCAAATGACATTTTGAATCATTTTTGGTAGAGTCCAAAAAATCAATTTTCTGATGAAAAACGATGACCCCGGACCAGTCGAACGTTGAAAAAATGGTCAATATTGATGAAATTTTAACATTTAATCTTTTGACTTTAAATGACGGTTGGATGTGAGTTATTACTTTTTCAACTAAAATAAGTGTGTTTAAAGTCATTTCTGTGCCTGAAATTGGTCAAAATTGAAGATTTTGAGTAAGCAAAACTCTGTAAAAATGGCAATTTTGGTCACTGTGAGGGTTTAAAAAGTGGTTATTCAACATGAGGCCCGATCCAAATGACATTTTGAATCATTTTTGGTAGAGTCCAAAAAATCAATTTTCTGATGAAAAACGATGACCCCGGACCAGTCGAACGTTGAAAAAATGGTCAATATTGATGAAATTTTAACATTTAATCTTTTGACTTTAAATGACGGTTGGATGTGAGTTATTAAGTTTTTCAACTAAAATAAGTGTGTTTAAAGTCATTTCTGTGCCTGAAATTGGTCAAAATTGAAGATTTTGAGTAAGCAAAACTCTGTAAAAATGGCAATTTTGGTCACTGTGAGGGTTTAAAAAGTGGTTATTCAACATGAGGCCCGATCCAAATGACATTTTGAATCATTTTTGGTAGAGTCCAAAAAATCAATTTTCTGATGAAAAACGATGACCCCGGACCAGTCGAACGTTGAAAAAATGGTCAATATTGATGAAATTTTAACATTTAATCTTTTGACTTTAAATGACGGTTGGATGTGAGTTATTACTTTTTCAACTAAAATAAGTGTGTTTAAAGTCATTTCTGTGCCTGAAATTGGTCAAAATTGAAGATTTTGAGTAAGCAAAACTCTGTAAAAATGGCAATTTTGGTCACTGTGAGGGTTTAAAAAGTGGTTATTCAACATGAGGCCCGATCCAAATGACATTTTGAATCATTTTTGGTAGAGTCCAAAAAATCAATTTTCTGATGAAAAACGATGACCCCGGACCAGTCGAACGTTGAAAAAATGGTCAATATTGATGAAATTTTAATATTTAATCTTTTCACTTTAAATGACGGTTGGATGTGAGTTATTACTTTTTCAACTAAAATAGTTGTGTTTAAAGTCATTTCTGTGCCTGAAATTGGTCAAAATTGAAGATTTTGAGTAAGCAAAACTCTGTAAAAATGGCAGTTTTGGTCACTGTGAGGGTTTAAAAAGTGGTTATTCAACATGAGGCCCGATCCAAATGACATTTTGAATCATTTTTGGTAGAGTCCAAAAAATCAATTTTCTGATGAAAAACGATGACCCCGGACCAGTCGAACGTTGAAAAAATGGTCAATATTGATGAAATTTAAACATTTAATCTTTTGACTTTAAATGACAGTTGGATGTGAGTTATTACTTTTTCAACTGAAATAAGTGTGTTTAAAGTCATTTCTGTGCCTGAAATTGGTCAAAATTGAAGATTTTGAGTAAGCAAAACTCTGTAAAAATGGCAGTTTTGGTCACTGTGAGGGTTTAAAAAGTGGTTATTCAACATGAGGCCTGATCCAAATGACATGTTGAATCATTTTTGGTAGAGTCCAAAAAATCCATTTTCTGATGAAAAACGATGACCCCGGACCAGTCGAACGTTGAGAAAATGGTCAATATTGATGAAATTTTAACATTTAATCTTTTGACTTTAAATGACGGTTGGATGTGAGTTATTACTTTTTCAACTAAAATAAGTGTGTTTAAAGTCATTTCTGTGCCTGAAATTGGTCAAAATTGAAGATTTTGAGTAAGCAAAACTCTGTAAAAATGGCAGTTTTGGTCACTGTGAGGGTTTAAAAAGTGGTTATTCAACATGAGGCCCGATCCAAATGACATTTTGAATCATTTTTGGTAGAGTCCAAAAAATCAATTTTCTGATGAAAAACGATGACCCCGGACCAGTCGAACGTTGAAAAAATGGTCAATATTGATGAAATTTTAACATTTAATCTTTTGACTTTAAATGACAGTTGGATGTGAGTTATTACTTTTTCAACTAAAATAAGTGTGTTTAAAGTCATTTCTGTGCCTGAAATTGGTCAAAATTGAAGATTTTGAGTAAGCAAAACTCTGTAAAAATGGCAATTTTGGTCACTGTGAGGGTTTAAAAAGTGGTTATTCAACATGAGGCCCGATCCAAATGACATTTTTAATCATTTTTGGTAGAGTCCAAAAAATCAATTTTCTGATGAAAAACGATGACCCCGGACCAGTCGAACGTTGAAAAAATGGTCAATATTGATGAAATTTTAACATTTAATCTTTTGACTTTAAATGACGGTTGGATGTGAGTTATTAATTTTTCAACTAAAATAAGTGTGTTTAAAGTCATTTCTGTGCCTGAAATTGGTCAAAATTGAAGATTTTGAGTAAGCAAAACTCTGTAAAAATGGCAATTTTGGTCACTGTGAGGGTTTAAAAAGTGGTTATTCAACATGAGGCCCGATCCAAATGACATTTTGAATCATTTTTGGTAGAGTCCAAAAAATCAATTTTCTGATGAAAAACGATGACCCCGGACCAGTCGAACGTTGAAAAAATGGTCAATATTGATGAAATTTTAACATTTAATCTTTTGACTTTAAATGACGGTTGGATGTGAGTTATTACTTTTTCAACTAAAATAAGTGTGTTTAAAGTCATTTCTGTGCCTGAAATTGGTCAAAATTGAAGATTTTGAGTAAGCAAAACTCTGTAAAAATGGCAGTTTTGGTCACTGTGAGGGTTTAAAAAGTGGTTATTCAACATGAGGCCTGATCCAAATGACATTTTGAATCATTTTTGGTAGAGTCCAAAAAATCAATTTTCTGATGAAAAACGATGACCCCGGACCAGTCGAACATTGAAAAAATGGTCAATATTGATGAAATTTTAACATTTAATCTTTTGACTTTAAATGACGGTTGGATGTGAGTTATTACTTTTTCAACTAAAATAAGTGTGTTTAAAGTCATTTCTGTGCCTGAAATTGGTCAAAATTGAAGATTTTGAGTAAGCAAAACTCTGTAAAAATGGCAATTTTGGTCACTGTGAGGGTTTAAAAAGTGGTTATTCAACATGAGGCCCGATCCAAATGACATTTTGAATCATTTTTGGTAGAGTCCAAAAAATCAATTTTCTGATGAAAAACGATGACCCCGGACCAGTCGAACGTTGAAAAAATGGTCAATATTGATGAAATTTTAACATTTAATCTTTTGACTTTAAATGACGGTTGGATGTGAGTTATTACTTTTTCAACTAAAATAAGTGTGTTTAAAGTCATTTCTGTGCCTGAAATTGGTCAAAATTGAAGATTTTGAGTAAGCAAAACTCTGTAAAAATGGCAATTTTGGTCACTGTGAGGGTTTAAAAAGTGGTTATTCAACATGAGGCCCGATCCAAATGACATTTTGAATCATTTTTGGTAGAGTCCAAAAAATCAATTTTCTGATGAAAAACGATGACCCCGGACCAGTCGAACGTTGAAAAAATGGTCAATATTGATGAAATTTTAACATTTAATCTTTTGACTTTAAATGACGGTTGGATGTGAGTTATTAAGTTTTTCAACTAAAATAAGTGTGTTTAAAGTCATTTCTGTGCCTGAAATTGGTCAAAATTGAAGATTTTGAGTAAGCAAAACTCTGTAAAAATGGCAATTTTGGTCACTGTGAGGGTTTAAAAAGTGGTTATTCAACATGAGGCCCGATCCAAATGACATTTTGAATCATTTTTGGTAGAGTCCAAAAAATCAATTTTCTGATGAAAAACGATGACCCCGGACCAGTCGAACGTTGAAAAAATGGTCAATATTGATGAAATTTTAACATTTAATCTTTTGACTTTAAATGACGGTTGGATGTGAGTTATTACTTTTTCAACTAAAATAAGTGTGTTTAAAGTCATTTCTGTGCCTGAAATTGGTCAAAATTGAAGATTTTGAGTAAGCAAAACTCTGTAAAAATGGCAATTTTGGTCACTGTGAGGGTTTAAAAAGTGGTTATTCAACATGAGGCCCGATCCAAATGACATTTTGAATCATTTTTGGTAGAGTCCAAAAAATCAATTTTCTGATGAAAAACGATGACCCCGGACCAGTCGAACGTTGAAAAAATGGTCAATATTGATGAAATTTTAATATTTAATCTTTTCACTTTAAATGACGGTTGGATGTGAGTTATTACTTTTTCAACTAAAATAAGTGTGTTTAAAGTCATTTCTGTGCCGGAAATTGGTCAAAATTGAAGATTTTGAGTAAGCAAAACTCTGTAAAAATGGCAATTTTGGTCACTGTGAGGGTTTAAAAAGTGGTTATTCAACATGAGGCCCGATCCAAATGACATTTTGAATCATTTTTGGTAGAGTCCAAAAAATCAATTTTCTGATGAAAAACGATGACCCCGGACCAGTCGAACGTTGAAAAAATGGTCAATATTGATGAAATTTTAATATTTAATCTTTTGACTTTAAATGACGGTTGGATGTGAGTTATTACTTTTTCAACTAAAATAAGTGTGTTTAAAGTCATTTCTGTGCCTGAAATTGGTCAAAATTGAAGATTTTGAGTAAGCAAAACTCTGTAAAAATTGCAGTTTTGGTCACTGTGAGGGTTTAAAAAGTGGTTATTCAACATGAGGCCCGATCCAAATGACATTTTGAATCATTTTTGGTAGAGTCCAAAAAATCAATTTTCTGATGAAAAACGATGACCCCGGACCAGTCGAACGTTGAAAAAATGGTCAATATTGATGAAATTTTAACATTTAATCTTTTGACTTTAAATGACGGTTGGATGTGAGTTATTACTTTTTCAACTAAAATAAGTGTGTTTAAAGTCATTTCTGTGCCTGAAATTGGTCAAAATTGAAGATTTTGAGTAAGCAAAACTCTGTAAAAATGGCAGTTTTGGTCACTGTGAGGGTTTAAAAAGTGGTTATTCAACATGAGGCCTGATCCAAATGACATTTTGAATCATTTTTGGTAGAGTCCAAAAAATCAATTTTCTGATGAAAAACGATGACCCCGGACCAGTCGAACATTGAAAAAAATGGTCAATATTGATGAAATTTTAACATTTAATCTTTTGACTTTAAATGACGGTTGGATGTGAGTTATTACTTTTTCAACTAAAATAAGTGTGTTTAAAGTCATTTCTGTGCCTGAAATTGGTCAAAATTGAAGATTTTGAGTAAGCAAAACTCTGTAAAAATGGCAATTTTGGTCACTGTGAGGGTTTAAAAAGTGGTTATTCAACATGAGGCCCGATCCAAATGACATTTTGAATCATTTTTGGTAGAGTCCAAAAAATCAATTTTCTGATGAAAAACGATGACCCCGGACCAGTCGAACGTTGAAAAAATGGTCAATATTGATGAAATTTTAACATTTAATCTTTTGACTTTAAATGACGGTTGGATGTGAGTTATTAAGTTTTTCAACTAAAATAAGTGTGTTTAAAGTCATTTCTGTGCCTGAAATTGGTCAAAATTGAAGATTTTGAGTAAGCAAAACTCTGTAAAAATGGCAATTTTGGTCACTGTGAGGGTTTAAAAAGTGGTTATTCAACATGAGGCCCGATCCAAATGACATTTTGAATCATTTTTGGTAGAGTCCAAAAAATCAATTTTCTGATGAAAAACGATGACCCCGGACCAGTCGAACGTTGAAAAAATGGTCAATATTGATGAAATTTTAACATTTAATCTTTTGACTTTAAATGACGGTTGGATGTGAGTTATTACTTTTTCAACTAAAATAAGTGTGTTTAAAGTCATTTCTGTGCCTGAAATTGGTCAAAATTGAAGATTTTGAGTAAGCAAAACTCTGTAAAAATGGCAATTTTGGTCACTGTGAGGGTTTAAAAAGTGGTTATTCAACATGAGGCCCGATCCAAATGACATTTTGAATCATTTTTGGTAGAGTCCAAAAAATCAATTTTCTGATGAAAAACGATGACCCCGGACCAGTCGAACGTTGAAAAAATGGTCAATATTGATGAAATTTTAATATTTAATCTTTTCACTTTAAATGACGGTTGGATGTGAGTTATTACTTTTTCAACTAAAATAAGTGTGTTTAAAGTCATTTCTGTGCCTGAAATTGGTCAAAATTGAAGATTTTGAGTAAGCAAAACTCTGTAAAAATGGCAATTTTGGTCACTGTGAGGGTTTAAAAAGTGGTTATTCAACATGAGGCCCGATCCAAATGACATTTTGAATCATTTTTGGTAGAGTCCAAAAAATCAATTTTCTGATGAAAAACGATGACCCCGGACCAGTCGAACGTTGAAAAAATGGTCAATATTGATGAAATTTTAACATTTAATCTTTTGACTTTAAATGACGGTTGGATGTGAGTTATTACTTTTTCAACTAAAATAAGTGTGTTTAAAGTCATTTCTGTGCCTGAAATTGGTCAAAATTGAAGATTTTGAGTAAGCAAAACTCTGTAAAAATGGCAGTTTTGGTCACTGTGAGGGTTTAAAAAGTGGTTATTCAACATGAGGCCTGATCCAAATGACATTTTGAATCATTTTTGGTAGAGTCCAAAAAATCAATTTTCTGATGAAAAACGATGACCCCGGACCAGTCGAACATTGAAAAAATGGTCAATATTGATGAAATTTTAACATTTAATCTTTTGACTTTAAATGACGGTTGGATGTGAGTTATTACTTTTTCAACTAAAATAAGTGTGTTTAAAGTCATTTCTGTGCCTGAAATTGGTCAAAATTGAAGATTTTGAGTAAGCAAAACTCTGTAAAAATGGCAATTTTGGTCACTGTGAGGGTTTAAAAAGTGGTTATTCAACATGAGGCCCGATCCAAATGACATTTTGAATCATTTTTGGTAGAGTCCAAAAAATCAATTTTCTGATGAAAAACGATGACCCCGGACCAGTCGAACGTTGAAAAAATGGTCAATATTGATGAAATTTTAACATTTAATCTTTTGACTTTAAATGACGGTTGGATGTGAGTTATTACTTTTTCAACTAAAATAAGTGTGTTTAAAGTCATTTCTGTGCCTGAAATTGGTCAAAATTGAAGATTTTGAGTAAGCAAAACTCTGTAAAAATGGCAATTTTGGTCACTGTGAGGGTTTAAAAAGTGGTTATTCAACATGAGGCCCGATCCAAATGACATTTTGAATCATTTTTGGTAGAGTCCAAAAAATCAATTTTCTGATGAAAAACGATGACCCCGGACCAGTCGAACATTGAAAAAATGGTCAATATTGATGAAATTTTAACATTTAATCTTTTGACTTTAAATGACGGTTGGATGTGAGTTATTACTTTTTCAACTAAAATAAGTGTGTTTAAAGTCATTTCTGTGCCTGAAATTGGTCAAAATTGAAGATTTTGAGTAAGCAAAACTCTGTAAAAATGGCAATTTTGGTCACTGTGAGGGTTTAAAAAGTGGTTATTCAACATGAGGCCCGATCCAAATGACATTTTGAATCATTTTTGGTAGAGTCCAAAAAATCAATTTTCTGATGAAAAACGATGACCCCGGACCAGTCGAACGTTGAAAAAATGGTCAATATTGATGAAATTTTAACATTTAATCTTTTGACTTTAAATGACGGTTGGATGTGAGTTATTAAGTTTTTCAACTAAAATAAGTGTGTTTAAAGTCATTTCTGTGCCTGAAATTGGTCAAAATTGAAGATTTTGAGTAAGCAAAACTCTGTAAAAATGGCAATTTTGGTCACTGTGAGGGTTTAAAAAGTGGTTATTCAACATGAGGCCCGATCCAAATGACATTTTGAATCATTTTTGGTAGAGTCCAAAAAATCAATTTTCTGATGAAAAACGATGACCCCGGACCAGTCGAACGTTGAAAAAATGGTCAATATTGATGAAATTTTAACATTTAATCTTTTGACTTTAAATGACGGTTGGATGTGAGTTATTACTTTTTCAACTAAAATAAGTGTGTTTAAAGTCATTTCTGTGCCTGAAATTGGTCAAAATTGAAGATTTTGAGTAAGCAAAACTCTGTAAAAATGGCAATTTTGGTCACTGTGAGGGTTTAAAAAGTGGTTATTCAACATGAGGCCCGATCCAAATGACATTTTGAATCATTTTTGGTAGAGTCCAAAAAATCAATTTTCTGATGAAAAACGATGACCCCGGACCAGTCGAACGTTGAAAAAATGGTCAATATTGATGAAATTTTAATATTTAATCTTTTCACTTTAAATGACGGTTGGATGTGAGTTATTACTTTTTCAACTAAAATAAGTGTGTTTAAAGTCATTTCTGTGCCTGAAATTGGTCAAAATTGAAGATTTTGAGTAAGCAAAACTCTGTAAAAATGGCAATTTTGGTCACTGTGAGGGTTTAAAAAGTGGTTATTCAACATGAGGCCCGATCCAAATGACATTTTGAATCATTTTTGGTAGAGTCCAAAAAATCAATTTTCTGATGAAAAACGATGACCCCGGACCAGTCGAACGTTGAAAAAATGGTCAATATTGATGAAATTTTAATATTTAATCTTTTGACTTTAAATGACGGTTGGATGTGAGTTATTACTTTTTCAACTAAAATAAGTGTGTTTAAAGTCATTTCTGTGCCTGAAATTGGTCAAAATTGAAGATTTTGAGTAAGCAAAACTCTGTAAAAATTGCAGTTTTGGTCACTGTGAGGGTTTAAAAAGTGGTTATTCAACATGAGGCCCGATCCAAATGACATTTTGAATCATTTTTGGTAGAGTCCAAAAAATCAATTTTCTGATGAAAAACGATGACCCCGGACCAGTCGAACGTTGAAAAAATGGTCAATATTGATGAAATTTTAACATTTAATCTTTTGACTTTAAATGACGGTTGGATGTGAGTTATTACTTTTTCAACTAAAATAAGTGTGTTTAAAGTCATTTCTGTGCCTGAAATTGGTCAAAATTGAAGATTTTGAGTAAGCAAAACTCTGTAAAAATGGCAGTTTTGGTCACTGTGAGGGTTTAAAAAGTGGTTATTCAACATGAGGCCTGATCCAAATGACATTTTGAATCATTTTTGGTAGAGTCCAAAAAATCAATTTTCTGATGAAAAACGATGACCCCGGACCAGTCGAACATTGAAAAAATGGTCAATATTGATGAAATTTTAACATTTAATCTTTTGACTTTAAATGACGGTTGGATGTGAGTTATTACTTTTTCAACTAAAATAAGTGTGTTTAAAGTCATTTCTGTGCCTGAAATTGGTCAAAATTGAAGATTTTGAGTAAGCAAAACTCTGTAAAAATGGCAATTTTGGTCACTGTGAGGGTGTAAAAAGTGGTTATTCAACATGAGGCCCGATCCAAATGACATTTTGAATCATTTTTGGTAGAGTCCAAAAAATCAATTTTCTGATGAAAAACGATGACCCCGGACCAGTCGAACGTTGAAAAAATGGTCAATATTGATGAAATTTTAACATTTAATCTTTTGACTTTAAATGACGGTTGGATGTGAGTTATTACTTTTTCAACTAAAATAAGTGTGTTTAAAGTCATTTCTGTGCCTGAAATTGGTCAAAATTGAAGATTTTGAGTAAGCAAAACTCTGTAAAAATGGCAATTTTGGTCACTGTGAGGGTTTAAAAAGTGGTTATTCAACATGAGGCCCGATCCAAATGACATTTTGAATCATTTTTGGTAGAGTCCAAAAAATCAATTTTCTGATGAAAAACGATGACCCCGGACCAGTCGAACGTTGAAAAAATGGTCAATATTGATGAAATTTTAACATTTAATCTTTTGACTTTAAATGACGGTTGGATGTGAGTTATTAATTTTTCAACTAAAATAAGTGTGTTTAAAGTCATTTCTGTGCCTGAAATTGGTCAAAATTGAAGATTTTGAGTAAGCAAAACTCTGTAAAAATGGCAATTTTGGTCACTGTGAGGGTTTAAAAAGTGGTTATTCAACATGAGGCCCGATCCAAATGACATTTTGAATCATTTTTGGTAGAGTCCAAAAAATCAATTTTCTGATGAAAAACGATGACCCCGGACCAGTCGAACGTTGAAAAAATGGTCAATATTGATGAAATTTTAATATTTAATCTTTTGACTTTAAATGATGGTTGGATGTGAGTTATTACTTTTTCAACTAAAATAAGTGTGTTTAAAGTCATTTCTGTGCCTGAAATTGGTCAAAATTGAAGATTTTGAGTAAGCAAAACTCTGTAAAAATTGCAGTTTTGGTCACTGTGAGGGTTTAAAAAGTGGTTATCAACATGAGGCCCGATCCAAATGACATTTTGAATCATTTTTGGTAGAGTCCAAAAAATCAATTTTCTGATGAAAAACGATGACCCCGGACCAGTCGAACGTTGAAAAAATGGTCAATATTGATGAAATTTTAACATTTAATCTTTTGACTTTAAATGACGGTTGGATGTGAGTTATTACTTTTTCAACTAAAATAAGTGTGTTTAAAGTCATTTCTGTGCCTGAAATTGGTCAAAATTGAAGATTTTGAGTAAGCAAAACTCTGTAAAAATGGCAATTTTGGTCACTGTGAGGGTTTAAAAAGTGGTTATTCAACATGAGGCCCGATCCAAATGACATTTTGAATCATTTTTGGTAGAGTCCAAAAAATCAATTTTCTGATGAAAAACGATGACCCCGGACCAGTCGAACGTTGAAAAAATGGTCAATATTGATGAAATTTTAACATTTAATCTTTTGACTTTAAATGACGGTTGGATGTGAGTTATTACTTTTTCAACTAAAATAAGTGTGTTTAAAGTCATTTCTGTGCCTGAAATTGGTCAAAATTGAAGATTTTGAGTAAGCAAAACTCTGTAAAAATGGCAATTTTGGTCACTGTGAGGGTTTAAAAAGTGGTTATCAACATGAGGCCCGATCCAAATGACATTTTGAATCATTTTTGGTAGAGTCCAAAAAATCAATTTTCTGATGAAAAACGATGACCCCGGACCAGTCGAACGTTGAAAAAATGGTCAATATTGATGAAATTTTAACATTTAATCTTTTGACTTTAAATGACGGTTGGATGTGAGTTATTACTTTTTCAACTAAAATAAGTGTGTTTAAAGTCATTTCTGTGCCTGAAATTGGTCAAAATTGAAGATTTTGAGTAAGCAAAACTCTGTAAAAATGGCAGTTTTGGTCACTGTGAGGGTTTAAAAAGTGGTTATTCAACATGAGGCCTGATCCAAATGACATTTTGAATCATTTTTGGTAGAGTCCAAAAAATCAATTTTCTGATGAAAAACGATGACTCCGGACCAGTCGAACATTGAAAAAATGGTCAATATTGATGAAATTTTAACATTTAATCTTTTGACTTTAAATGACGGTTGGATGTGAGTTATTACTTTTTCAACTAAAATAAGTGTGTTTAAAGTCATTTCTGTGCCTGAAATTGGTCAAAATTGAAGATTTTGAGTAAGCAAAACTCTGTAAAAATGGCAATTTTGGTCACTGTGAGGGTTTAAAAAGTGGTTATTCAACATGAGGCCCGATCCAAATGACATTTTGAATCATTTTTGGTAGAGTCCAAAAAATCAATTTTCTGATGAAAAACGATGACCCCGGACCAGTCGAACGTTGAAAAAATGGTCAATATTGATGAAATTTTAACATTTAATCTTTTGACTTTAAATGACGGTTGGATGTGAGTTATTACTTTTTCAACTAAAATAAGTGTGTTTAAAGTCATTTCTGTGCCTGAAATTGGTCAAAATTGAAGATTTTGAGTAAGCAAAACTCTGTAAAAATGGCAATTTTGGTCACTGTGAGGGTTTAAAAAGTGGTTATTCAACATGAGGCCCGATCCAAATGACATTTTGAATCATTTTTGGTAGAGTCCAAAAAATCAATTTTCTGATGAAAAACGATGACCCCGGACCAGTCGAACGTTGAAAAAATGGTCAATATTGATGAAATTTTAACATTTAATCTTTTGACTTTAAATGACGGTTGGATGTGAGTTATTAATTTTTCAACTAAAATAAGTGTGTTTAAAGTCATTTCTGTGCCTGAAATTGGTCAAAATTGAAGATTTTGAGTAAGCAAAACTCTGTAAAAATGGCAATTTTGGTCACTGTGAGGGTTTAAAAAGTGGTTATTCAACATGAGGCCCGATCCAAATGACATTTTGAATCATTTTTGGTAGAGTCCAAAAAATCAATTTTCTGATGAAAAACGATGACCCCGGACCAGTCGAACGTTGAAAAAATGGTCAATATTGATGAAATTTTAACATTTAATCTTTTGACTTTAAATGACGGTTGGATGTGAGTTATTACTTTTTCAACTAAAATAAGTGTGTTTAAAGTCATTTCTGTGCCTGAAATTGGTCAAAATTGAAGATTTTGAGTAAGCAAAACTCTGTAAAAATGGCAATTTTGGTCACTGTGAGGGTTTAAAAAGTGGTTATTCAACATGAGGCCCGATCCAAATGACATTTTGAATCATTTTTGGTAGAGTCCAAAAAATCAATTTTCTGATGAAAAACGATGACCCCGGACCAGTCGAACGTTGAAAAAATGGTCAATATTGATGAAATTTTAATATTTAATCTTTTCACTTTAAATGGCGGTTGGATGTGAGTTATTACTTTTTCAACTAAAATAAGTGTGTTTAAAGTCATTTCTGTGCCTGAAATTGGTCAAAATTGAAGATTTTGAGTAAGCAAAACTCTGTAAAAATGGCAATTTTGGTCACTGTGAGGGTTTAAAAAGTGGTTATTCAACATGAGGCCCGATCCAAATGACATTTTGAATCATTTTTGGTAGAGTCCAAAAAATCAATTTTCTGATGAAAAACGATGACCCCGGACCAGTCAAACGTTGAAAAAATGGTCAATATTGATGAAATTTTAATATTTAATCTTTTGACTTTAAATGACGGTTGGATGTGAGTTATTACTTTTTCAACTAAAATAAGTGTGTTTAAAGTCATTTCTGTGCCTGAAATTGGTCAAAATTGAAGATTTTGAGTAAGCAAAACTCTGTAAAAATTGCAGTTTTGGTCACTGTGAGGGTTTAAAAAGTGGTTATTCAACATGAGGCCTGATCCAAATGACATTTTGAATCATTTTTGGTAGAGTCCAAAAAATCAATTTTCTGATGAAAAACGATGACCCCGGACCAGTCGAACGTTGAAAAAATGGTCAATATTGATGAAATTTTAACATTTAATCTTTTGACTTTAAATGACGGTTGGATGTGAGTTATTACTTTTTCAACTAAAATAAGTGTGTTTAAAGTCATTTCTGTGCCTGAAATTGGTCAAAATTGAAGATTTTGAGTAAGCAAAACTCTGTCAAAATGGCAATTTTGGTCACTGTGAGGGTTTAAAAAGTGGTTATTCAACATGAGGCCCGATCCAAATGACATTTTGAATCATTTTTGGTAGAGTCCAAAAAATCAATTTTCTGATGAAAAACGATGACCCCGGACCAGTCGAACGTTGAAAAAATGGTCAATATTGATGAAATTTTAACATTTAATCTTTTGATTTAAAATGACGGTTGGATGTGAGTTATTAAGTTTTTCAACTAAAATAAGTGTGTTTAAAGTCATTTCTGTGCCTGAAATTGGTCAAAATTGAAGATTTTGAGTAAGCAAAACTCTGTAAAAATGGCAATTTTGGTCACTGTGAGGGTTTAAAAAGTGGTTATTCAACATGAGGCCCGATCCAAATGACATTTTGAATCATTTTTGGTAGAGTCCAAAAAATCAATTTTCTGATGAAAAACGATGACCCCGGACCAGTCGAACGTTGAAAAAATGGTCAATATTGATGAAATTTTAACATTTAATCTTTTGACTTTAAATGACGGTTGGATGTGAGTTATTACTTTTTCAACTAAAATAAGTGTGTTTAAAGTCATTTCTGTGCCTGAAATTGGTCAAAATTGAAGATTTTGAGTAAGCAAAACTCTGTAAAAATGGCAATTTTGGTCACTGTGAGGGTTTAAAAAGTGGTTATTCAACATGAGGCCCGATCCAAATGACATTTTGAATCATTTTTGGTAGAGTCCAAAAAATCAATTTTCTGATGAAAAACGATGACCCCGGACCAGTCGAACGTTGAAAAAATGGTCAATATTGATGAAATTTTAATATTTAATCTTTTCACTTTAAATGACGGTTGGATGTGAGTTATTACTTTTTCAACTAAAATAAGTGTGTTTAAAGTCATTTCTGTGCCTGAAATTGGTCAAAATTGAAGATTTTGAGTAAGCAAAACTCTGTAAAAATGGCAATTTTGGTCACTGTGAGGGTTTAAAAAGTGGTTATTCAACATGAGGCCCGATCCAAATGACATTTTGAATCATTTTTGGTAGAGTCCAAAAAATCAATTTTCTGATGAAAAACGATGACCCCGGACCAGTCGAACGTTGAAAAAATGGTCAATATTGATGAAATTTTAATATTTAATCTTTTGACTTTAAATGACGGTTGGATGTGAGTTATTACTTTTTCAACTAAAATAAGTGTGTTTAAAGTCATTTCTGTGCCTGAAATTGGTCAAAATTGAAGATTTTGAGTAAGCAAAACTCTGTAAAAATTGCAGTTTTGGTCACTGTGAGGGTTTAAAAAGTGGTTATTCAACATGAGGCCCGATCCAAATGACATTTTGAATCATTTTTGGTAGAGTCCAAAAAATCAATTTTCTGATGAAAAACGATGACCCCGGACCAGTCGAACGTTGAAAAAATGGTCAATATTGATGAAATTTTAATATTTAATCTTTTGACTTTAAATGATGGTTGGATGTGAGTTATTACTTTTTCAACTAAAATAAGTGTGTTTAAAGTCATTTCTGTGCCTGAAATTGGTCAAAATTGAAGATTTTGAGTAAGCAAAACTCTGTAAAAATTGCAGTTTTGGTCACTGTGAGGGTTTAAAAAGTGGTTATCAACATGAGGCCCGATCCAAATGACATTTTGAATCATTTTTGGTAGAGTCCAAAAAATCAATTTTCTGATGAAAAACGATGACCCCGGACCAGTCGAACGTTGAAAAAATGGTCAATATTGATGAAATTTTAACATTTAATCTTTTGACTTTAAATGACGGTTGGATGTGAGTTATTACTTTTTCAACTAAAATAAGTGTGTTTAAAGTCATTTCTGTGCCTGAAATTGGTCAAAATTGAAGATTTTGAGTAAGCAAAACTCTGTAAAAATGGCAATTTTGGTCACTGTGAGGGTTTAAAAAGTGGTTATTCAACATGAGGCCCGATCCAAATGACATTTTGAATCATTTTTGGTAGAGTCCAAAAAATCAATTTTCTGATGAAAAACGATGACCCCGGACCAGTCGAACGTTGAAAAAATGGTCAATATTGATGAAATTTTAATATTTAATCTTTTGACTTTAAATGACGGTTGGATGTGAGTTATTACTTTTTCAACTAAAATAAGTGTGTTTAAAGTCATTTCTGTGCCTGAAATTGGTCAAAATTGAAGATTTTGAGTAAGCAAAACTCTGTAAAAATTGCAGTTTTGGTCACTGTGAGGGTTTAAAAAGTGGTTATCAACATGAGGCCCGATCCAAATGACATTTTGAATCATTTTTGGTAGAGTCCAAAAAATCAATTTTCTGATGAAAAACGATGACCCCGGACCAGTCGAACGTTGAAAAAATGGTCAATATTGATGAAATTTTAACATTTAATCTTTTGACTTTAAATGACGGTTGGATGTGAGTTATTACTTTTTCAACTAAAATAAGTGTGTTTAAAGTCATTTCTGTGCCTGAAATTGGTCAAAATTGAAGATTTTGAGTAAGCAAAACTCTGTAAAAATGGCAGTTTTGGTCACTGTGAGGGTTTAAAAAGTGGTTATTCAACATGAGGCCTGATCCAAATGACATTTTGAATCATTTTTGGTAGAGTCCAAAAAATCAATTTTCTGATGAAAAACGATGACTCCGGACCAGTCGAACATTGAAAAAATGGTCAATATTGATGAAATTTTAACATTTAATCTTTTGACTTTAAATGACGGTTGGATGTGAGTTATTACTTTTTCAACTAAAATAAGTGTGTTTAAAGTCATTTCTGTGCCTGAAATTGGTCAAAATTGAAGATTTTGAGTAAGCAAAACTCTGTAAAAATGGCAATTTTGGTCACTGTGAGGGTTTAAAAAGTGGTTATTCAACATGAGGCCCGATCCAAATGACATTTTGAATCATTTTTGGTAGAGTCCAAAAAATCAATTTTCTGATGAAAAACGATGACCCCGGACCAGTCGAACGTTGAAAAAATGGTCAATATTGATGAAATTTTAACATTTAATCTTTTGACTTTAAATGACGGTTGGATGTGAGTTATTACTTTTTCAACTAAAATAAGTGTGTTTAAAGTCATTTCTGTGCCTGAAATTGGTCAAAATTGAAGATTTTGAGTAAGCAAAACTCTGTAAAAATGGCAATTTTGGTCACTGTGAGGGTTTAAAAAGTGGTTATTCAACATGAGGCCCGATCCAAATGACATTTTGAATCATTTTTGGTAGAGTCCAAAAAATCAATTTTCTGATGAAAAACGATGACCCCGGACCAGTCGAACGTTGAAAAAATGGTCAATATTGATGAAATTTTAACATTTAATCTTTTGACTTTAAATGACGGTTGGATGTGAGTTATTAATTTTTCAACTAAAATAAGTGTGTTTAAAGTCATTTCTGTGCCTGAAATTGGTCAAAATTGAAGATTTTGAGTAAGCAAAACTCTGTAAAAATGGCAATTTTGGTCACTGTGAGGGTTTAAAAAGTGGTTATTCAACATGAGGCCCGATCCAAATGACATTTTGAATCATTTTTGGTAGAGTCCAAAAAATCAATTTTCTGATGAAAAACGATGACCCCGGACCAGTCGAACGTTGAAAAAATGGTCAATATTGATGAAATTTTAACATTTAATCTTTTGACTTTAAATGACGGTTGGATGTGAGTTATTACTTTTTCAACTAAAATAAGTGTGTTTAAAGTCATTTCTGTGCCTGAAATTGGTCAAAATTGAAGATTTTGAGTAAGCAAAACTCTGTAAAAATGGCAATTTTGGTCACTGTGAGGGTTTAAAAAGTGGTTATTCAACATGAGGCCCGATCCAAATGACATTTTGAATCATTTTTGGTAGAGTCCAAAAAATCAATTTTCTGATGAAAAACGATGACCCCGGACCAGTCGAACGTTGAAAAAATGGTCAATATTGATGAAATTTTAATATTTAATCTTTTCACTTTAAATGGCGGTTGGATGTGAGTTATTACTTTTTCAACTAAAATAAGTGTGTTTAAAGTCATTTCTGTGCCTGAAATTGGTCAAAATTGAAGATTTTGAGTAAGCAAAACTCTGTAAAAATGGCAATTTTGGTCACTGTGAGGGTTTAAAAAGTGGTTATTCAACATGAGGCCCGATCCAAATGACATTTTGAATCATTTTTGGTAGAGTCCAAAAAATCAATTTTCTGATGAAAAACGATGACCCCGGACCAGTCGAACGTTGAAAAAATGGTCAATATTGATGAAATTTTAATATTTAATCTTTTGACTTTAAATGACGGTTGGATGTGAGTTATTACTTTTTCAACTAAAATAAGTGTGTTTAAAGTCATTTCTGTGCCTGAAATTGGTCAAAATTGAAGATTTTGAGTAAGCAAAACTCTGTAAAAATTGCAGTTTTGGTCACTGTGAGGGTTTAAAAAGTGGTTATTCAACATGAGGCCTGATCCAAATGACATTTTGAATCATTTTTGGTAGAGTCCAAAAAATCAATTTTCTGATGAAAAACGATGACCCCGGACCAGTCGAACGTTGAAAAAATGGTCAATATTGATGAAATTTTAACATTTAATCTTTTGACTTTAAATGACGGTTGGATGTGAGTTATTACTTTTTCAACTAAAATAAGTGTGTTTAAAGTCATTTCTGTGCCTGAAATTGGTCAAAATTGAAGATTTTGAGTAAGCAAAACTCTGTAAAAATGGCAATTTTGGTCACTGTGAGGGTTTAAAAAGTGGTTATTCAACATGAGGCCCGATCCAAATGACATTTTGAATCATTTTTGGTAGAGTCCAAAAAATTCATTTTCTGATGAAAAACGATGACCCCGGACCAGTCGAACGTTGAAAAAATGGTCAATATTGATGAAATTTTAATATTTAATCTTTTGACTTTAAATGACGGTTGGATGTGAGTTATTACTTTTTCAACTAAAATAAGTGTGTTTAAAGTCATTTCTGTGCCTGAAATTGGTCAAAATTGAAGATTTTGAGTAAGCAAAACTCTGTAAAAATGGCAGTTTTGGTCACTGTGAGGGTTTAAAAAGTGGTTATTCAACATGAGGCCCGATCCAAATGACATTTTGAATTATTTTTGGTAGAGTCCAAAAAATCAATTTTCTGATGAAAAACGATGACCCCGGACCAGTCGAACGTTGAAAAAATGGTCAATATTGATGAAATTTTAACATTTAATCTTTTGACTTTAAATGACGGTTGGATGTGAGTTATTACTTTTTCAACTAAAATAAGTGTGTTTAAAGTCATTTCTGTGCCTGAAATTGGTCAAAATTGAAGATTTTGAGTAAGCAAAACTCTGTAAAAATGGCAATTTTGGTCACTGTGAGGGTTTAAAAAGTGGTTATTCAACATGAGGCCCGATCCAAATGACATTTTGAATCATTTTTGGTAGAGTCCAAAAAATCAATTTTCTGATGAAAAACGATGACCCCGGACCAGTCGAACGTTGAAAAAATGGTCAATATTGATGAAATTTTAACATTTAATCTTTTGACTTTAAATGACGGTTGGATGTGAGTTATTACTTTTTCAACTAAAATAAGTGTGTTTAAAGTCATTTCTGTGCCTGAAATTGGTCAAAATTGAAGATTTTGAGTAAGCAAAACTCTGTAAAAATGGCAGCTTTGGTCACTGTGAGGGTTTAAAAAGTGGTTATTCAACATGAGGCCCGATCCAAATGACATTTTGAATCATTTTTGGTAGAGTCCAAAAAATCAATTTTCTGATGAAAAACGATGACCCCGGACCAGTCGAACGTTGAAAAAATGGTCAATATTGATGAAATTTTAACATTTAATCTTTTGACTTTAAATGACGGTTGGATGTGAGTTATTAATTTTTCAACTAAAATAAGTGTGTTTAAAGTCATTTCTGTGCCTGAAATTGGTCAAAATTGAAGATTTTGAGTAAGCAAAACTCTGTAAAAATGGCAATTTTGGTCACTGTGAGGGTTTAAAAAGTGGTTATTCAACATGAGGCCCGATCCAAATGACATTTTGAATCATTTTTGGTAGAGTCCAAAAAATCAATTTTCTGATGAAAAACGATGACCCCGGACCAGTCGAACGTTGAAAAAATGGTCAATATTGATGAAATTTTAACATTTAATCTTTTGACTTTAAATGACGGTTGGATGTGAGTTATTACTTTTTCAACTAAAATAAGTGTGTTTAAAGTCATTTCTGTGCCTGAAATTGGTCAAAATTGAAGATTTTGAGTAAGCAAAACTCTGTAAAAATGGCAATTTTGGTCACTGTGAGGGTTTAAAAAGTGGTTATTCAACATGAGGCCCGATCCAAATGACATTTTGAATCATTTTTGGTAGAGTCCAAAAAATCAATTTTCTGATGAAAAACGATGACCCCGGACCAGTCGAACGTTGAAAAAATGGTCAATATTGATGAAATTTTAATATTTAATCTTTTCACTTTAAATGGCGGTTGGATGTGAGTTATTACTTTTTCAACTAAAATAAGTGTGTTTAAAGTCATTTCTGTGCCTGAAATTGGTCAAAATTGAAGATTTTGAGTAAGCAAAACTCTGTAAAAATGGCAATTTTGGTCACTGTGAGGGTTTAAAAAGTGGTTATTCAACATGAGGCCCGATCCAAATGACATTTTGAATCATTTTTGGTAGAGTCCAAAAAATCAATTTTCTGATGAAAAACGATGACCCCGGACCAGTCGAACGTTGAAAAAATGGTCAATATTGATGAAATTTTAATATTTAATCTTTTGACTTTAAATGACGGTTGGATGTGAGTTATTACTTTTTCAACTAAAATAAGTGTGTTTAAAGTCATTTCTGTGCCTGAAATTGGTCAAAATTGAAGATTTTGAGTAAGCAAAACTCTGTAAAAATGGCAGTTTTGGTCACTGTGAGGGTTTAAAAAGTGGTTATTCAACATGAGGCCCGATCCAAATGACATTTTGAATTATTTTTGGTAGAGTCCAAAAAATCAATTTTCTGATGAAAAACGATGACCCCGGACCAGTCGAACGTTGAAAAAATGGTCAATATTGATGAAATTTTAACATTTAATCTTTTGACTTTAAATGACGGTTGGATGTGAGTTATTACTTTTTCAACTAAAATAAGTGTGTTTAAAGTCATTTCTGTGCCTGAAATTGGTCAAAATTGAAGATTTTGAGTAAGCAAAACTCTGTAAAAATGGCAATTTTGGTCACTGTGAGGGTTTAAAAAGTGGTTATTCAACATGAGGCCCGATCCAAATGACATTTTGAATTATTTTTGGTAGAGTCCAAAAAATCAATTTTCTGATGAAAAACGATGACCCCGGACCAGTCGAACGTTGAAAAAATGGTCAATATTGATGAAATTTTAACATTTAATCTTTTGACTTTAAATGACGGTTGGATGTGAGTTATTACTTTTTCAACTAAAATAAGTGTGTTTAAAGTCATTTCTGTGCCTGAAATTGGTCAAAATTGAAGATTTTGAGTAAGCAAAACTCTGTAAAAATGGCAATTTTGGTCACTGTGAGGGTTTAAAAAGTGGTTATTCAACATGAGGCCCGATCCAAATGACATTTTGAATCATTTTTGGTAGAGTCCAAAAAATCAATTTTCTGATGAAAAACGATGACCCTGGACCAGTCGAACGTTGAAAAAATGGTCAATATTGATGAAATTTTAACATATAATCTTTTGACTTTACATGATGGTTGGATGTGAGTTATTACTTTTTCAACTAAAATAAGTGTGTTTAAAGTCATTTCTGTGCCTGAAATTGGTCAAAATTGAAGATTTTGAGTAAGCAAAACTCTGTAAAAATGGCAGTTTTGGTCACTGTGAGGGTTTAAAAAGTGGTTATTCAACATGAGGCCTGATCCAAATGACATTTTGAATCATTTTTGGTAGAGTCCAAAAAATCCATTTTCTGATGAAAAACGATGACCCCGGACCAGTCGAACATTGAAAAAATGGTCAATATTGATGAAATTTTAACATTTAATCTTTTGACTTTAAATGACGGTTGGATGTGAGTTATTACTTTTTCAACTAAAATAAGTGTGTTTAAAGTAATTTCTGTGCCTGAAATTGGTCAAAATTGAAGAGTTTGAGTAAGCAAAACTCTGTAAAAATGGCAATTTTGGTCACTGTGAGGGTTTAAAAAGTGGTTATTCAACATGAGGCCTGATCCAAATGACATTTTGAATCATTTTTGGTAGAGTCCAAAAAATCAATTTTCTGATGAAAAACGATGACCCCGGACCAGTCGAACGTTGAAAAAATGGTCAATATTGATGAAATTTTAACATTTAATCTTTTGACTTTAAATGACGGTTGGATGTGAGTTATTACTTTTTCAACTAAAATAAGTGTGTTTAAAGTCATTTCTGTGCCTGAAATTGGTCAAAATTGAAGATTTTGAGTAAGCAAAACTCTGTAAAAATGGCAATTTTGGTCACTGTGAGGGTTTAAAAAGTGGTTATTCAACATGAGGCCCGATCCAAATGACATTTTGAATCATTTTTGGTAGAGTCCAAAAAATCAATTTTCTGATGAAAAACGATGACCCCGGACCAGTCGAACGTTGAAAAAATGGTCAATATTGATGAAATTTTAACATTCAATCTTTTGACTTTAAATGACGGTTGGATGTGAGTTATTAATTTTTCAACTAAAATAAGTGTGTTTAAAGTCATTTCTGTGCCTGAAATTGGTCAAAATTGAAGATTTTGAGTAAGCAAAACTCTGTAAAAATGGCAGTTTTGGTCACTGTGAGGGTTTAAAAAGTGGTTATTCAACATGAGGCCTGATCCAAATGACATTTTGAATCATTTTTGGTAGAGTCCAAAAAACTCCATTTTCTGATGAAAAACGATGACCCCGGACCAGTCGAACGTTGAAAAAATGGTCAATATTGATGAAATTTTAACATTTAATCTTTTGACTTTAAATGACGGTTGGATGTCAGTTATTACTTTTTCAACTAAAATAAGTGTGTTTAAAGTAATTTCTGTGCCTGAAATTGGTCAAAATTGAAGATTTTGAGTAAGCAAAACTCTGTAAAAATGGCAGTTTTGGTCACTGTGAGGGTTTAAAAAGTGGTTATTTAACATGAGGCCCGATCCAAATGACATTTTGAATCATTTTTGGTAGAGTCCAAAAAATCAATTTTCTGATGAAAAACGATGACCCCGGACCAGTCGAACGTTGAAAAAATGGTCAATATTGATGAAATTTTAACATTTAATCTTTTGACTTTAAATGGCGGTTGGATGTGAGTTATTACTTTTTCAACTAAAATAAGTGTGTTTAAAGTCATTTCTGTGCCTGAAATTGGTCAAAATTGAAGATTTTGAGTAAGCAAAACTCTGTAAAAATGGCAATTTTGGTCACTGTGAGGGTTTAAAAAGTGGTTATTCAACATGAGGCCCGATCCAAATGACATTTTGAATCATTTTTGGTAGAGTCCAAAAAATCAATTTTCTGATGAAAAACGATGACCCTTGACCAGTCGAACGTTGAAAAAATGGTTTATATTGATGAAATTTTAACATTTAATCTTTTGACTTTAAATGACGGTTGGATGTGAGTTATTACTTTTTCAACTAAAATAATTGTGTTTAAAGTCATTTCTGTGCCTGAAATTGGTCAAAATTGAAGATTTTGAGTAAGCAAAACTCTGTAAAAATGGCAATTTTGGTCACTGTGAGGGTTTAAAAAGTGGTTATTCAACATGAGGCCCGATCCAAATGACATTTTGAATCATTTTTGGTAGAGTCCAAAAAATTCATTTTCTGATGAAAAACGATGACCCCGGACCAGTCGAACGTTGAAAAAATGGTCAATATTGATGAAATTTTAATATTTAATCTTTTGACTTTAAATGACGGTTGGATGTGAGTTATTACTTTTTCAACTAAAATAAGTGTGTTTAAAGTCATTTCTGTGCCTGAAATTGGTCAAAATTGAAGATTTTGAGTAAGCAAAACTCTGTAAAAATGGCAGTTTTGGTCACTGTGAGGGTTTAAAAAGTGGTTATTCAACATGAGGCCCGATCCAAATGACATTTTGAATTATTTTTGGTAGAGTCCAAAAAATCAATTTTCTGATGAAAAACGATGACCCCGACCAGTCGAACGTTGAAAAAATGGTCAATATTGATGAAATTTTAACATTTAATCTTTTGACTTTAAATGACGGTTGGATGTGAGTTATTACTTTTTCAACTAAAATAAGTGTGTTTAAAGTCATTTCTGTGCCTGAAATTGGTCAAAATTGAAGATTTTGAGTAAGCAAAACTCTGTAAAAATGGCAATTTTGGTCACTGTGAGGGTTTAAAAAGTGGTTATTCAACATGAGGCCCGATCCAAATGACATTTTGAATCATTTTTGGTAGAGTCCAAAAAATCAATTTTCTGATGAAAAACGATGACCCCGGACCAGTCGAACGTTGAAAAAATGGTTTATATTGATGAAATTTTAACATTTAATCTTTTGACTTTAAATGACGGTTGGATGTGAGTTATTACTTTTTCAACTAAAATAATTGTGTTTAAAGTCATTTCTGTGCCTGAAATTGGTCAAAATTGAAGATTTTGAGTAAGCAAAACTCTGTAAAAATGGCAATTTTGGTCACTGTGAGGGTTTAAAAAGTGGTTATTCAACATGAGGCCCGATCCAAATGACATTTTGAATCATTTTTGGTAGAGTCCAAAAAATTCATTTTCTGATGAAAAACGATGACCCCGGACCAGTCGAACGTTGAAAAAATGGTCAATATTGATGAAATTTTAATATTTAATCTTTTGACTTTAAATGACGGTTGGATGTGAGTTATTACTTTTTCAACTAAAATAAGTGTGTTTAAAGTCATTTCTGTGCCTGAAATTGGTCAAAATTGAAGATTTTGAGTAAGCAAAACTCTGTAAAAATGGCAGTTTTGGTCACTGTGAGGGTTTAAAAAGTGGTTATTCAACATGAGGCCCGATCCAAATGACATTTTGAATTATTTTTGGTAGAGTCCAAAAAATCAATTTTCTGATGAAAAACGATGACCCCGACCAGTCGAACGTTGAAAAAATGGTCAATATTGATGAAATTTTAACATTTAATCTTTTGACTTTAAATGACGGTTGGATGTGAGTTATTACTTTTTCAACTAAAATAAGTGTGTTTAAAGTCATTTCTGTGCCTGAAATTGGTCAAAATTGAAGATTTTGAGTAAGCAAAACTCTGTAAAAATGGCAATTTTGGTCACTGTGAGGGTTTAAAAAGTGGTTATTCAACATGAGGCCCGATCCAAATGACATTTTGAATCATTTTTGGTAGAGTCCAAAAAATCAATTTTCTGATGAAAAACGATGACCCCGGACCAGTCGAACGTTGAAAAAATGGTCAATATTGATGAAATTTTAATATTTAATCTTTTGACTTTAAATGACGGTTGGATGTGAGTTATTACTTTTTCAACTAAAATAAGTGTGTTTAAAGTCATTTCTGTGCCTGAAATTGGTCAAAATTGAAGATTTTGAGTAAGCAAAACTCTGTAAAAATTGCAGTTTTGGTCACTGTGAGGGTTTAAAAAGTGGTTATCAACATGAGGCCCGATCCAAATGACATTTTGAATCATTTTTGGTAGAGTCCAAAAAATCAATTTTCTGATGAAAAACGATGACCCCGGACCAGTCGAACGTTGAAAAAATGGTCAATATTGATGAAATTTTAACATTTAATCTTTTGACTTTAAATGGCGGTTGGATGTGAGTTATTACTTTTTCAACTAAAATAAGTGTGTTTAAAGTCATTTCTGTGCCTGAAATTGGTCAAAATTGAAGATTTTGAGTAAGCAAAACTCTGTAAAAATGGCAGTTTTGGTCACTGTGAGGGTTTAAAAAGTGGTTATTCAACATGAGGCCCGATCCAAATGACATTTTGAATCATTTTTGGTAGAGTCCAAAAAATCAATTTTCTGATGAAAAACGATGACCCCGGACCAGTCGAACGTTGAAAAAATGGTCAATATTGATGAAATTTTAACATTTAATCTTTTGACTTTAAATGGCGGTTGGATGTGAGTTATTACTTTTTCAACTAAAATAAGTGTGTTTAAAGTCATTTCTGTGCCTGAAATTGGTCAAAATTGAAGATTTTGAGTAAGCAAAACTCTGTAAAAATGGCAGTTTTGGTCACTGTGAGGGTTTAAAAAGTGGTTATTCAACATGAGGCCTGATCCAAATGACATTTTGAATCATTTTTGGTAGAGTCCAAAAAATCCATTTTCTGATGAAAAATGATGACCCCGGACCAGTCGAACGTTGAAAAAATGGTCAATATTGATGAAATTTTAACATTTAATCTTTTGACTTTAAATGACGGTTGGATGTGAGTTATTACTTTTTCAACTAAAATAAGTGTGTTTAAAGTCATTTCTGTGCCTGAAATTGGTCAAAATTGAAGATTTTGAGTAAGCAAAACTCTGTAAAAATGGCAATTTTGGTCACTGTGAGGGTTTAAAAAGTGGTTATTCAACATGAGGCCCGATCCAAATGACATTTTGAATCATTTTTGGTAGAGTCCAAAAATCAATTTTCTGATGAAAAACGATGACCCCGGACCAGTCGAACGTTGAAAAAATGGTCAATATTGATGAAATTTTAACATTTAATCTTTTGACTTTAAATGACGGTTGGATGTGAGTTATTACTTTTTCAACTAAAATAAGTGTGTTTAAAGTCATTTCTGTGCCTGAAATTGGTCAAAATTGAAGATTTTGAGTAAGCAAAACTCTGTAAAAATGGCAATTTTGGTCACTGTGAGGGTTTAAAAAGTGGTTATTCAACATGAGGCCCGATCCAAATGACATTTTGAATCATTTTTGGTAGAGTCCAAAAAATCAATTTTCTGATGAAAAACGATGACCCCGGACCAGTCGAACGTTGAAAAAATGGTCAATATTGATGAAATTTTAATATTTAATCTTTTCACTTTAAATGGCGGTTGGATGTGAGTTATTACTTTTTCAACTAAAATAAGTGTGTTTAAAGTCATTTCTGTGCCTGAAATTGGTCAAAATTGAAGATTTTGAGTAAGCAAAACTCTGTAAAAATGGCAATTTTGGTCACTGTGAGGGTTTAAAAAGTGGTTATTCAACATGAGGCCCGATCCAAATGACATTTTGAATCATTTTTGGTAGAGTCCAAAAAATCAATTTTCTGATGAAAAACGATGACCCCGGACCAGTCGAACGTTGAAAAAATGGTCAATATTGATGAAATTTTAATATTTAATCTTTTGACTTTAAATGACGGTTGGATGTGAGTTATTACTTTTTCAACTAAAATAAGTGTGTTTAAAGTCATTTCTGTGCCTGAAATTGGTCAAAATTGAAGATTTTGAGTAAGCAAAACTCTGTAAAAATGGCAGTTTTGGTCACTGTGAGGGTTTAAAAAGTGGTTATTCAACATGAGGCCCGATCCAAATGACATTTTGAATTATTTTTGGTAGAGTCCAAAAAATCAATTTTCTGATGAAAAACGATGACCCCGGACCAGTCGAACGTTGAAAAAATGGTCAATATTGATGAAATTTTAACATTTAATCTTTTGACTTTAAATGACGGTTGGATGTGAGTTATTACTTTTTCAACTAAAATAAGTGTGTTTAAAGTCATTTCTGTGCCTGAAATTGGTCAAAATTGAAGATTTTGAGTAAGCAAAACTCTGTAAAAATGGCAGTTTTGGTCACTGTGAGGGTTTAAAAAGTGGTTATTCAACATGAGGCCCGATCCAAATGACATTTTGAATTATTTTTGGTAGAGTCCAAAAAATCAATTTTCTGATGAAAAACGATGACCCCGACCAGTCGAACGTTGAAAAAATGGTCAATATTGATGAAATTTTAACATTTAATCTTTTGACTTTAAATGATGGTTGGATGTGAGTTATTACTTTTTCAACTAAAATAAGTGTGTTTAAAGTCATTTCTGTGCCTGAAATTGGTCAAAATTGAAGATTTTGAGTAAGCAAAACTCTGTAAAAATGGCAATTTTGGTCACTGTGAGGGTTTAAAAAGTGGTTATTCAACATGAGGCCCGATCCAAATGACATTTTGAATTATTTTTGGTAGAGTCCAAAAAATCAATTTTCTGATGAAAAACGATGACCCCGGACCAGTCGAACGTTGAAAAAATGGTCAATATTGATGAAATTTTAACATTTAATCTTTTGACTTTAAATGACGGTTGGATGTGAGTTATTACTTTTTCAACTAAAATAAGTGTGTTTAAAGTCATTTCTGTGCCTGAAATTGGTCAAAATTGAAGATTTTGAGTGAGCAAAACTCTGTAAAAATGGCAATTTTGGTCACTGTGAGGGTTTAAAAAGTGGTTATTCAACATGAGGCCCGATCCAAATGACATTTTGAATCATTTTTGGTAGAGTCCAAAAAATCCATTTTCTGATGAAAAACGATGACCCCGGACCAGTCGAACATTGAAAAAATGGTCAATATTGATGAAATTTTAACATTTAATCTTTTGACTTTAAATGACGGTTGGATGTGAGTTATTACTTTTTCAACTAAAATAAGTGTGTTTAAAGTCATTTCTGTGCCTGAAATTGGTCAAAATTGAAGATTTTGAGTAAGCAAAACTCTGTAAAAATGGCAATTTTGGTCACTGTGAGGGTTTAAAAAGTGGTTATTCAACATGAGGCCCGATCCAAATGACATTTTGAATCATTTTTTGGTAGAGTCCAAAAAATCAATTTTCTGATGAAAAACGATGACCCTTGACCAGTCGAACGTTGAAAAAATGGTTTATATTGATGAAATTTTAACATTTAATCTTTTGACTTTAAATGACGGTTGGATGTGAGTTATTACTTTTTCAACTAAAATAAGTGTGTTTAAAGTCATTTCTGTGCCTGAAATTGGTCAAAATTGAAGATTTTGAGTAAGCAAAACTCTGTAAAAATGGCAATTTTGGTCACTGTGAGGGTTTAAAAAGTGGTTATTCAACATGAGGCCCGATCCAAATGACATTTTGAATCATTTTTGGTAGAGTCCAAAAAATTCATTTTCTGATGAAAAACGATGACCCCGGACCAGTCGAACGTTGAAAAAATGGTCAATATTGATGAAATTTTAATATTTAATCTTTTGACTTTAAATGACGGTTGGATGTGAGTTATTACTTTTTCAACTAAAATAAGTGTGTTTAAAGTCATTTCTGTGCCTGAAATTGGTCAAAATTGAAGATTTTGAGTAAGCAAAACTCTGTAAAAATGGCAGTTTTGGTCACTGTGAGGGTTTAAAAAGTGGTTATTCAACATGAGGCCCGATCCAAATGACATTTTGAATTATTTTTGGTAGAGTCCAAAAAATCAATTTTCTGATGAAAAACGATGACCCCGACCAGTCGAACGTTGAAAAAATGGTCAATATTGATGAAATTTTAACATTTAATCTTTTGACTTTAAATGACGGTTGGATGTGAGTTATTACTTTTTCAACTAAAATAAGTGTGTTTAAAGTCATTTCTGTGCCTGAAATTGGTCAAAATTGAAGATTTTGAGTAAGCAAAACTCTGTAAAAATGGCAATTTTGGTCACTGTGAGGGTTTAAAAAGTGGTTATTCAACATGAGGCCCGATCCAAATGACATTTTGAATCATTTTTGGTAGAGTCCAAAAAATCCATTTTCTGATGAAAAACGATGACCCCGGACCAGTCGAACGTTGAAAAAATGGTCAATATTGATGAAATTTTAACATTTAATCTTTTGACTTTAAATGACGGTTGGATGTCAGTTATTACTTTTTCAACTAAAATAAGTGTGTTTAAAGTCATTTCTGTGCCTGAAATTGGTCAAAATTGAAGATTTTGAGTAAGCAAAACTCTGTAAAAATGGCAGTTTTGGTCACTGTGAGGGTTTAAAAAGTGGTTATTCAACATGAGGCCCGATCCAAATGACATTTTGAATCATTTTTGGTAGAGTCCAAAAAATCAATTTTCTGATGAAAAACGATGACCCCGGACCAGTCGAACGTTGAAAAAATGGTCAATATTGATGAAATTTTAACATTCAATCTTTTGACTTTAAATGGCGGTTGGATGTGAGTTATTACTTTTTCAACTAAAATAAGTGTGTTTAAAGTCATTTCTGTGCCTGAAATTGGTCAAAATTGAAGATTTTGAGTAAGCAAAACTCTGTAAAAATGGCAGTTTTGGTCACTGTGAGGGTTTAAAAAGTGGTTATTCAACATGAGGCCTGATCCAAATGACATTTTGAATCATTTTTGGTAGAGTCCAAAAAACTCAATTTTCTGATGAAAAACGATGACCCCGGACCAGTCGAACGTTGAAAAAATGGTCAATATTGATGAAATTTTAACATTTAATCTTTTGACTTTAAATGACGGTTGGATGTCAGTTATTACTTTTTCAACTAAAATAAGTGTGTTTAAAGTAATTTCTGTGCCTGAAATTGGTCAAAATTGAAGATTTTGAGTAAGCAAAACTCTGTAAAAATGGCAGTTTTGGTCACTGTGAGGGTTTAAAAAGTGGTTATTTAACATGAGGCCCGATCCAAATGACATTTTGAATCATTTTTGGTAGAGTCCAAAAAATCAATTTTCTGATGAAAAACGATGACCCCGGACCAGTCGAACGTTGAAAAAATGGTCAATATTGATGAAATTTTAACATTTAATCTTTTGACTTTAAATGGCGGTTGGATGTGAGTTATTACTTTTTCAACTAAAATAAGTGTGTTTAAAGTCATTTCTGTGCCTGAAATTGGTCAAAATTGAAGATTTTGAGTAAGCAAAACTCTGTAAAAATGGCAATTTTGGTCACTGTGAGGGTTTAAAAAGTGGTTATTCAACATGAGGCCCGATCCAAATGACATTTTGAATCATTTTTGGTAGAGTCCAAAAAATCAATTTTCTGATGAAAAACGATGACCCTTGACCAGTCGAACGTTGAAAAAATGGTTTATATTGATGAAATTTTAACATTTAATCTTTTGACTTTAAATGACGGTTGGATGTGAGTTATTACTTTTTCAACTAAAATAATTGTGTTTAAAGTCATTTCTGTGCCTGAAATTGGTCAAAATTGAAGATTTTGAGTAAGCAAAACTCTGTAAAAATGGCAATTTTGGTCACTGTGAGGGTTTAAAAAGTGGTTATTCAACATGAGGCCCGATCCAAATGACATTTTGAATCATTTTTGGTAGAGTCCAAAAAATTCATTTTCTGATGAAAAACGATGACCCCGGACCAGTCGAACGTTGAAAAAATGGTCAATATTGATGAAATTTTAATATTTAATCTTTTGACTTTAAATGACGGTTGGATGTGAGTTATTACTTTTTCAACTAAAATAAGTGTGTTTAAAGTCATTTCTGTGCCTGAAATTGGTCAAAATTGAAGATTTTGAGTAAGCAAAACTCTGTAAAAATGGCAGTTTTGGTCACTGTGAGGGTTTAAAAAGTGGTTATTCAACATGAGGCCCGATCCAAATGACATTTTGAATTATTTTTGGTAGAGTCCAAAAAATCAATTTTCTGATGAAAAACGATGACCCCGACCAGTCGAACGTTGAAAAAATGGTCAATATTGATGAAATTTTAACATTTAATCTTTTGACTTTAAATGACGGTTGGATGTGAGTTATTACTTTTTCAACTAAAATAAGTGTGTTTAAAGTCATTTCTGTGCCTGAAATTGGTCAAAATTGAAGATTTTGAGTAAGCAAAACTCTGTAAAAATGGCAATTTTGGTCACTGTGAGGGTTTAAAAAGTGGTTATTCAACATGAGGCCCGATCCAAATGACATTTTGAATCATTTTTGGTAGAGTCCAAAAAATCAATTTTCTGATGAAAAACGATGACCCCGGACCAGTCGAACGTTGAAAAAATGGTCAATATTGATGAAATTTTAATATTTAATCTTTTGACTTTAAATGACGGTTGGATGTGAGTTATTACTTTTTCAACTAAAATAAGTGTGTTTAAAGTCATTTCTGTGCCTGAAATTGGTCAAAATTGAAGATTTTGAGTAAGCAAAACTCTGTAAAAATTGCAGTTTTGGTCACTGTGAGGGTTTAAAAAGTGGTTATCAACATGAGGCCCGATCCAAATGACATTTTGAATCATTTTTGGTAGAGTCCAAAAAATCAATTTTCTGATGAAAAACGATGACCCCGGACCAGTCGAACGTTGAAAAAATGGTCAATATTGATGAAATTTTAACATTTAATCTTTTGACTTTAAATGGCGGTTGGATGTGAGTTATTACTTTTTCAACTAAAATAAGTGTGTTTAAAGTCATTTCTGTGCCTGAAATTGGTCAAAATTGAAGATTTTGAGTAAGCAAAACTCTGTAAAAATGGCAGTTTTGGTCACTGTGAGGGTTTAAAAAGTGGTTATTCAACATGAGGCCTGATCCAAATGACATTTTGAATCATTTTTGGTAGAGTCCAAAAAATCCATTTTCTGATGAAAAACGATGACCCCGGACCAGTCGAACGTTGAAAAAATGGTCAATATTGATGAAATTTTAACATTTAATCTTTTGACTTTAAATGGCGGTTGGATGTGAGTTATTACTTTTTCAACTAAAATAAGTGTGTTTAAAGTCATTTCTGTGCCTGAAATTGGTCAAAATTGAAGATTTTGAGTAAGCAAAACTCTGTAAAAATGGCAGTTTTGGTCACTGTGAGGGTTTAAAAAGTGGTTATTCAACATGAGGCCTGATCCAAATGACATTTTGAATCATTTTTGGTAGAGTCCAAAAAATCCATTTTCTGATGAAAAATGATGACCCCGGACCAGTCGAACGTTGAAAAAATGGTCAATATTGATGAAATTTTAACATTTAATCTTTTGACTTTAAATGACGGTTGGATGTGAGTTATTACTTTTTCAACTAAAATAAGTGTGTTTAAAGTCATTTCTGTGCCTGAAATTGGTCAAAATTGAAGATTTTGAGTAAGCAAAACTCTGTAAAAATGGCAATTTTGGTCACTGTGAGGGTTTAAAAAGTGGTTATTCAACATGAGGCCCGATCCAAATGACATTTTGAATCATTTTTGGTAGAGTCCAAAAATCAATTTTCTGATGAAAAACGATGACCCCGGACCAGTCGAACGTTGAAAAAATGGTCAATATTGATGAAATTTTAACATTTAATCTTTTGACTTTAAATGACGGTTGGATGTGAGTTATTACTTTTTCAACTAAAATAAGTGTGTTTAAAGTCATTTCTGTGCCTGAAATTGGTCAAAATTGAAGATTTTGAGTAAGCAAAACTCTGTAAAAATGGCAATTTTGGTCACTGTGAGGGTTTAAAAAGTGGTTATTCAACATGAGGCCCGATCCAAATGACATTTTGAATCATTTTTGGTAGAGTCCAAAAAATCCATTTTCTGATGAAAAACGATGACCCCGGACCAGTCGAACGTTCAAAAAATGGTCAATATTGATGAAATTTTAACATTTAATCTTTTGACTTTAAATGACGGTTGGATGTGAGTTATTACTTTTTCAACTAAAATAAGTGTGTTTAAAGTCATTTCTGTGCCTGAAATTGGTCAAAATTGAAGATTTTGAGTAAGCAAAACTCTGTAAAAATGGCAATTTTGGTCACTGTGAGGGTTTAAAAAGTGGTTATTCAACATGAGGCCCGATCCAAATGACATTTTGAATCATTTTTGGTAGAGTCCAAAAATCAATTTTCTGATGAAAAACGATGACCCCGGACCAGTCGAACGTTGAAAAAATGGTCAATATTGATGAAATTTTAACATTTAATCTTTTGACTTTAAATGACGGTTGGATGTGAGTTATTACTTTTTCAACTAAAATAAGTGTGTTTAAAGTCATTTCTGTGCCTGAAATTGGTCAAAATTGAAGATTTTGAGTAAGCAAAACTCTGTAAAAATGGCAATTTTGGTCACTGTGAGGGTTTAAAAAGTGGTTATTCAACATGAGGCCCGATCCAAATGACATTTTTAATCATTTTTGGTAGAGTCCAAAAAATCAATTTTCTGATGAAAAACGATGACCCCGGACCAGTCGAACGTTGAAAAAATGGTCAATATTGATGAAATTTTAACATTTAATCTTTTGACTTTAAATGACGGTTGGATGTGAGTTATTAATTTTTCAACTAAAATAAGTGTGTTTAAAGTCATTTCTGTGCCTGAAATTGGTCAAAATTGAAGATTTTGAGTAAGCAAAACTCTGTAAAAATGGCAATTTTGGTCACTGTGAGGGTTTAAAAAGTGGTTATTCAACATGAGGCCCGATCCAAATGACATTTTGAATCATTTTTGGTAGAGTCCAAAAAATCAATTTTCTGATGAAAAACGATGACCCCGGACCAGTCGAACGTTGAAAAAATGGTCAATATTGATGAAATTTTAACATTTAATCTTTTGACTTTAAATGACGGTTGGATGTGAGTTATTACTTTTTCAACTAAAATAAGTGTGTTTAAAGTCATTTCTGTGCCTGAAATTGGTCAAAATTGAAGATTTTGAGTAAGCAAAACTCTGTAAAAATGGCAATTTTGGTCACTGTGAGGGTTTAAAAAGTGGTTATTCAACATGAGGCCCGATCCAAATGACATTTTGAATCATTTTTGGTAGAGTCCAAAAAATCAATTTTCTGATGAAAAACGATGACCCCGGACCAGTCGAACGTTGAAAAAATGGTCAATATTGATGAAATTTTAATATTTAATCTTTTCACTTTAAATGGCGGTTGGATGTGAGTTATTACTTTTTCAACTAAAATAAGTGTGTTTAAAGTCATTTCTGTGCCTGAAATTGGTCAAAATTGAAGATTTTGAGTAAGCAAAACTCTGTAAAAATGGCAATTTTGGTCACTGTGAGGGTTTAAAAAGTGGTTATTCAACATGAGGCCCGATCCAAATGACATTTTGAATCATTTTTGGTAGAGTCCAAAAAATCAATTTTCTGATGAAAAACGATGACCCCGGACCAGTCGAACGTTGAAAAAATGGTCAATATTGATGAAATTTTAATATTTAATCTTTTGACTTTAAATGACGGTTGGATGTGAGTTATTACTTTTTCAACTAAAATAAGTGTGTTTAAAGTCATTTCTGTGCCTGAAATTGGTCAAAATTGAAGATTTTGAGTAAGCAAAACTCTGTAAAAATTGCAGTTTTGGTCACTGTGAGGGTTTAAAAAGTGGTTATTCAACATGAGGCCTGATCCAAATGACATTTTGAATCATTTTTGGTAGAGTCCAAAAAATCAATTTTCTGATGAAAAACGATGACCCCGGACCAGTCGAACGTTGAAAAAATGGTCAATATTGATGAAATTTTAACATTTAATCTTTTGACTTTAAATGACGGTTGGATGTGAGTTATTACTTTTTCAACTAAAATAAGTGTGTTTAAAGTCATTTCTGTGCCTGAAATTGGTCAAAATTGAAGATTTTGAGTAAGCAAAACTCTGTAAAAATGGCAATTTTGGTCACTGTGAGGGTTTAAAAAGTGGTTATTCAACATGAGGCCCGATCCAAATGACATTTTGAATCATTTTTGGTAGAGTCCAAAAAATTCATTTTCTGATGAAAAACGATGACCCCGGACCAGTCGAACGTTGAAAAAATGGTCAATATTGATGAAATTTTAATATTTAATCTTTTGACTTTAAATGACGGTTGGATGTGAGTTATTACTTTTTCAACTAAAATAAGTGTGTTTAAAGTCATTTCTGTGCCTGAAATTGGTCAAAATTGAAGATTTTGAGTAAGCAAAACTCTGTAAAAATGGCAGTTTTGGTCACTGTGAGGGTTTAAAAAGTGGTTATTCAACATGAGGCCCGATCCAAATGACATTTTGAATTATTTTTGGTAGAGTCCAAAAAATCAATTTTCTGATGAAAAACGATGACCCCGGACCAGTCGAACGTTGAAAAAATGGTCAATATTGATGAAATTTTAACATTTAATCTTTTGACTTTAAATGACGGTTGGATGTGAGTTATTACTTTTTCAACTAAAATAAGTGTGTTTAAAGTCATTTCTGTGCCTGAAATTGGTCAAAATTGAAGATTTTGAGTAAGCAAAACTCTGTAAAAATGGCAATTTTGGTCACTGTGAGGGTTTAAAAAGTGGTTATTCAACATGAGGCCCGATCCAAATGACATTTTGAATCATTTTTGGTAGAGTCCAAAAAATCAATTTTCTGATGAAAAACGATGACCCCGGACCAGTCGAACGTTGAAAAAATGGTCAATATTGATGAAATTTTAACATTCAATCTTTTGACTTTAAATGGCGGTTGGATGTGAGTTATTACTTTTTCAACTAAAATAAGTGTGTTTAAAGTCATTTCTGTGCCTGAAATTGGTCAAAATTGAAGATTTTGAGTAAGCAAAACTCTGTAAAAATGGCAGTTTTGGTCACTGTGAGGGTTTAAAAAGTGGTTATTCAACATGAGGCCTGATCCAAATGACATTTTGAATCATTTTTGGTAGAGTCCAAAAAACTCCATTTTCTGATGAAAAACGATGACCCCGGACCAGTCGAACGTTGAAAAAATGGTCAATATTGATGAAATTTTAACATTTAATCTTTTGACTTTAAATGACGGTTGGATGTCAGTTATTACTTTTTCAACTAAAATAAGTGTGTTTAAAGTAATTTCTGTGCCTGAAATTGGTCAAAATTGAAGATTTTGAGTAAGCAAAACTCTGTAAAAATGGCAGTTTTGGTCACTGTGAGGGTTTAAAAAGTGGTTATTCAACATGAGGCCCGATCCAAATGACATTTTGAATCATTTTTGGTAGAGTCCAAAAAATCAATTTTCTGATGAAAAACGATGACCCCGGACCAGTCGAACGTTGAAAAAATGGTCAATATTGATGAAATTTTAACATTTAATCTTTTGACTTTAAATGGCGGTTGGATGTGAGTTATTACTTTTTCAACTAAAATAAGTGTGTTTAAAGTCATTTCTGTGCCTGAAATTGGTCAAAATTGAAGATTTTGAGTAAGCAAAACTCTGTAAAAATGGCAATTTTGGTCACTGTGAGGGTTTAAAAAGTGGTTATTCAACATGAGGCCCGATCCAAATGACATTTTGAATCATTTTTGGTAGAGTCCAAAAAATCAATTTTCTGATGAAAAACGATGACCCTTGACCAGTCGAACGTTGAAAAAATGGTTTATATTGATGAAATTTTAACATTTAATCTTTTGACTTTAAATGACGGTTGGATGTGAGTTATTACTTTTTCAACTAAAATAAGTGTGTTTAAAGTCATTTCTGTGCCTGAAATTGGTCAAAATTGAAGATTTTGAGTAAGCAAAACTCTGTAAAAATGGCAATTTTGGTCACTGTGAGGGTTTAAAAAGTGGTTATTCAACATGAGGCCCGATCCAAATGACATTTTGAATCATTTTTGGTAGAGTCCAAAAAATTCATTTTCTGATGAAAAACGATGACCCCGGACCAGTCGAACGTTGAAAAAATGGTCAATATTGATGAAATTTTAATATTTAATCTTTTGACTTTAAATGACGGTTGGATGTGAGTTATTACTTTTTCAACTAAAATAAGTGTGTTTAAAGTCATTTCTGTGCCTGAAATTGGTCAAAATTGAAGATTTTGAGTAAGCAAAACTCTGTAAAAATGGCAGTTTTGGTCACTGTGAGGGTTTAAAAAGTGGTTATTCAACATGAGGCCCGATCCAAATGACATTTTGAATTATTTTTGGTAGAGTCCAAAAAATCAATTTTCTGATGAAAAACGATGACCCCGACCAGTCGAACGTTGAAAAAATGGTCAATATTGATGAAATTTTAACATTTAATCTTTTGACTTTAAATGACGGTTGGATGTGAGTTATTACTTTTTCAACTAAAATAAGTGTGTTTAAAGTCATTTCTGTGCCTGAAATTGGTCAAAATTGAAGATTTTGAGTAAGCAAAACTCTGTAAAAATGGCAATTTTGGTCACTGTGAGGGTTTAAAAAGTGGTTATTCAACATGAGGCCCGATCCAAATGACATTTTGAATCATTTTTGGTAGAGTCCAAAAAATCAATTTTCTGATGAAAAACGATGACCCCGGACCAGTCGAACGTTGAAAAAATGGTCAATATTGATGAAATTTTAATATTTAATCTTTTGACTTTAAATGACGGTTGGATGTGAGTTATTACTTTTTCAACTAAAATAAGTGTGTTTAAAGTCATTTCTGTGCCTGAAATTGGTCAAAATTGAAGATTTTGAGTAAGCAAAACTCTGTAAAAATTGCTGTTTTGGTCACTGTGAGGGTTTAAAAAGTGGTTATCAACATGAGGCCCGATCCAAATGACATTTTGAATCATTTTTGGTAGAGTCCAAAAAATAAATTTTCTGATGAAAAACGATGACCCCGGACCAGTCGAACGTTGAAAAAATGGTCAATATTGATGAAATTTTAACATTTAATCTTTTGACTTTAAATGGCGGTTGGATGTGAGTTATTACTTTTTCAACTAAAATAAGTGTGTTTAAAGTCATTTCTGTGCCTGAAATTGGTCAAAATTGAAGATTTTGAGTAAGCAAAACTCTGTAAAAATGGCAGTTTTGGTCACTGTGAGGGTTTAAAAAGTGGTTATTCAACATGAGGCCTGATCCAAATGACATTTTGAATCATTTTTGGTAGAGTCCAAAAAATCCATTTTCTGATGAAAAACGATGACCCCGGACCAGTCGAACGTTGAAAAAATGGTCAATATTGATGAAATTTTAACATTTAATCTTTTGACTTTAAATGACGGTTGGATGTCAGTTATTACTTTTTCAACTAAAATAAGTGTGTTTAAAGTAATTTCTGTGCCTGAAATTGGTCAAAATTGAAGATTTTGAGTAAGCAAAACTCTGTAAAAATGGCAGTTTTGGTCACTGTGAGGGTTTAAAAAGTGGTTATTCAACATGAGGCCCGATCCAAATGACATTTTGAATCATTTTTGGTAGAGTCCAAAAAATCAATTTTCTGATGAAAAACGATGACCCCGGACCAGTCGAACGTTGAAAAAATGGTCAATATTGATGAAATTTTAACATTTAATCTTTTGACTTTAAATGGCGGTTGGATGTGAGTTATTACTTTTTCAACTAAAATAAGTGTGTTTAAAGTCATTTCTGTGCCTGAAATTGGTCAAAATTGAAGATTTTGAGTAAGCAAAACTCTGTAAAAATGGCAGTTTTGGTCACTGTGAGGGTTTAAAAAGTGGTTATTCAACATGAGGCCTGATCCAAATGACATTTTGAATCATTTTTGGTAGAGTCCAAAAAATCCATTTTCTGATGAAAAATGATGACCCCGGACCAGTCGAACGTTGAAAAAATGGTCAATATTGATGAAATTTTAATATTTAATCTTTTGACTTTAAATGACGGTTGGATGTGAGTTATTACTTTTTCAACTAAAATAAGTGTGTTTAAAGTCATTTCTGTGCCTGAAATTGGTCAAAATTGAAGATTTTGAGTAAGCAAAACTCTGTAAAAATGGCAATTTTGGTCACTGTGAGGGTTTAAAAAGTGGTTATTCAACATGAGGCCCGATCCAAATGACATTTTGAATCATTTTTGGTAGAGTCCAAAAAATTCATTTTCTGATGAAAAACGATGACCCCGGACCAGTCGAACGTTGAAAAAATGGTCAATATTGATGAAATTTTAATATTTAATCTTTTGACTTTAAATGACGGTTGGATGTGAGTTATTACTTTTTCAACTAAAATAAGTGTGTTTAAAGTCATTTCTGTGCCTGAAATTGGTCAAAATTGAAGATTTTGAGTAAGCAAAACTCTGTAAAAATGGCAGTTTTGGTCACTGTGAGGGTTTAAAAAGTGGTTATTCAACATGAGGCCCGATCCAAATGACATTTTGAATTATTTTTGGTAGAGTCCAAAAAATCAATTTTCTGATGAAAAACGATGACCCCGACCAGTCGAACGTTGAAAAAATGGTCAATATTGATGAAATTTTAACATTTAATCTTTTGACTTTAAATGACGGTTGGATGTGAGTTATTACTTTTTCAACTAAAATAAGTGTGTTTAAAGTCATTTCTGTGCCTGAAATTGGTCAAAATTGAAGATTTTGAGTAAGCAAAACTCTGTAAAAATGGCAATTTTGGTCACTGTGAGGGTTTAAAAAGTGGTTATTCAACATGAGGCCCGATCCAAATGACATTTTGAATCATTTTTGGTAGAGTCCAAAAAATCCATTTTCTGATGAAAAACGATGACCCCGGACCAGTCGAACGTTGAAAAAATGGTCAATATTGATGAAATTTTAACATTTAATCTTTTGACTTTAAATGACGGTTGGATGTCAGTTATTACTTTTTCAACTAAAATAAGTGTGTTTAAAGTCATTTCTGTGCCTGAAATTGGTCAAAATTGAAGATTTTGAGTAAGCAAAACTCTGTAAAAATGGCAGTTTTGGTCACTGTGAGGGTTTAAAAAGTGGTTATTCAACATGAGGCCCGATCCAAATGACATTTTGAATCATTTTTGGTAGAGTCCAAAAAATCAATTTTCTGATGAAAAACGATGACCCCGGACCAGTCGAACGTTGAAAAAATGGTCAATATTGATGAAATTTTAACATTCAATCTTTTGACTTTAAATGGCGGTTGGATGTGAGTTATTACTTTTTCAACTAAAATAAGTGTGTTTAAAGTCATTTCTGTGCCTGAAATTGGTCAAAATTGAAGATTTTGAGTAAGCAAAACTCTGTAAAAATGGCAGTTTTGGTCACTGTGAGGGTTTAAAAAGTGGTTATTCAACATGAGGCCTGATCCAAATGACATTTTGAATCATTTTTGGTAGAGTCCAAAAAACTCCATTTTCTGATGAAAAACGATGACCCCGGACCAGTCGAACGTTGAAAAAATGGTCAATATTGATGAAATTTTAACATTTAATCTTTTGACTTTAAATGACGGTTGGATGTCAGTTATTACTTTTTCAACTAAAATAAGTGTGTTTAAAGTAATTTCTGTGCCTGAAATTGGTCAAAATTGAAGATTTTGAGTAAGCAAAACTCTGTAAAAATGGCAGTTTTGGTCACTGTGAGGGTTTAAAAAGTGGTTATTTAACATGAGGCCCGATCCAAATGACATTTTGAATCATTTTTGGTAGAGTCCAAAAAATCAATTTTCTGATGAAAAACGATGACCCCGGACCAGTCGAACGTTGAAAAAATGGTCAATATTGATGAAATTTTAACATTTAATCTTTTGACTTTAAATGGCGGTTGGATGTGAGTTATTACTTTTTCAACTAAAATAAGTGTGTTTAAAGTCATTTCTGTGCCTGAAATTGGTCAAAATTGAAGATTTTGAGTAAGCAAAACTCTGTAAAAATGGCAATTTTGGTCACTGTGAGGGTTTAAAAAGTGGTTATTCAACATGAGGCCCGATCCAAATGACATTTTGAATCATTTTTGGTAGAGTCCAAAAAATCAATTTTCTGATGAAAAACGATGACCCTTGACCAGTCGAACGTTGAAAAAATGGTTTATATTGATGAAATTTTAACATTTAATCTTTTGACTTTAAATGACGGTTGGATGTGAGTTATTACTTTTTCAACTAAAATAATTGTGTTTAAAGTCATTTCTGTGCCTGAAATTGGTCAAAATTGAAGATTTTGAGTAAGCAAAACTCTGTAAAAATGGCAATTTTGGTCACTGTGAGGGTTTAAAAAGTGGTTATTCAACATGAGGCCCGATCCAAATGACATTTTGAATCATTTTTGGTAGAGTCCAAAAAATTCATTTTCTGATGAAAAACGATGACCCCGGACCAGTCGAACGTTGAAAAAATGGTCAATATTGATGAAATTTTAATATTTAATCTTTTGACTTTAAATGACGGTTGGATGTGAGTTATTACTTTTTCAACTAAAATAAGTGTGTTTAAAGTCATTTCTGTGCCTGAAATTGGTCAAAATTGAAGATTTTGAGTAAGCAAAACTCTGTAAAAATGGCAGTTTTGGTCACTGTGAGGGTTTAAAAAGTGGTTATTCAACATGAGGCCCGATCCAAATGACATTTTGAATTATTTTTGGTAGAGTCCAAAAAATCAATTTTCTGATGAAAAACGATGACCCCGACCAGTCGAACGTTGAAAAAATGGTCAATATTGATGAAATTTTAACATTTAATCTTTTGACTTTAAATGACGGTTGGATGTGAGTTATTACTTTTTCAACTAAAATAAGTGTGTTTAAAGTCATTTCTGGGCCTGAAATTGGTCAAAATTGAAGATTTTGAGTAAGCAAAACTCTGTAAAAATGGCAATTTTGGTCACTGTGAGGGTTTAAAAAGTGGTTATTCAACATGAGGCCCGATCCAAATGACATTTTGAATCATTTTTGGTAGAGTCCAAAAAATCAATTTTCTGATGAAAAACGATGACCCCGGACCAGTCGAACGTTGAAAAAATGGTCAATATTGATGAAATTTTAATATTTAATCTTTTGACTTTAAATGACGGTTGGATGTGAGTTATTACTTTTTCAACTAAAATAAGTGTGTTTAAAGTCATTTCTGTGCCTGAAATTGGTCAAAATTGAAGATTTTGAGTAAGCAAAACTCTGTAAAAATTGCAGTTTTGGTCACTGTGAGGGTTTAAAAAGTGGTTATCAACATGAGGCCCGATCCAAATGACATTTTGAATCATTTTTGGTAGAGTCCAAAAAATCAATTTTCTGATGAAAAACGATGACCCCGGACCAGTCGAACGTTGAAAAAATGGTCAATATTGATGAAATTTTAACATTTAATCTTTTGACTTTAAATGGCGGTTGGATGTGAGTTATTACTTTTTCAACTAAAATAAGTGTGTTTAAAGTCATTTCTGTGCCTGAAATTGGTCAAAATTGAAGATTTTGAGTAAGCAAAACTCTGTAAAAATGGCAGTTTTGGTCACTGTGAGGGTTTAAAAAGTGGTTATTCAACATGAGGCCTGATCCAAATGACATTTTGAATCATTTTTGGTAGAGTCCAAAAAATCCATTTTCTGATGAAAAACGATGACCCCGGACCAGTCGAACGTTGAAAAAATGGTCAATATTGATGAAATTTTAACATTTAATCTTTTGACTTTAAATGGCGGTTGGATGTGAGTTATTACTTTTTCAACTAAAATAAGTGTGTTTAAAGTCATTTCTGTGCCTGAAATTGGTCAAAATTGAAGATTTTGAGTAAGCAAAACTCTGTAAAAATGGCAGTTTTGGTCACTGTGAGGGTTTAAAAAGTGGTTATTCAACATGAGGCCTGATCCAAATGACATTTTGAATCATTTTTGGTAGAGTCCAAAAAATCCATTTTCTGATGAAAAATGATGACCCCGGACCAGTCGAACGTTGAAAAAATGGTCAATATTGATGAAATTTTAACATTTAATCTTTTGACTTTAAATGACGGTTGGATGTGAGTTATTACTTTTTCAACTAAAATAAGTGTGTTTAAAGTCATTTCTGTGCCTGAAATTGGTCAAAATTGAAGATTTTGAGTAAGCAAAACTCTGTAAAAATGGCAATTTTGGTCACTGTGAGGGTTTAAAAAGTGGTTATTCAACATGAGGCCCGATCCAAATGACATTTTGAATCATTTTTGGTAGAGTCCAAAAATCAATTTTCTGATGAAAAACGATGACCCCGGACCAGTCGAACGTTGAAAAAATGGTCAATATTGATGAAATTTTAACATTTAATCTTTTGACTTTAAATGACGGTTGGATGTGAGTTATTACTTTTTCAACTAAAATAAGTGTGTTTAAAGTCATTTCTGTGCCTGAAATTGGTCAAAATTGAAGATTTTGAGTAAGCAAAACTCTGTAAAAATGGCAATTTTGGTCACTGTGAGGGTTTAAAAAGTGGTTATTCAACATGAGGCCCGATCCAAATGACATTTTGAATCATTTTTGGTAGAGTCCAAAAAATCCATTTTCTGATGAAAAACGATGACCCCGGACCAGTCGAACGTTCAAAAAATGGTCAATATTGATGAAATTTTAACATTTAATCTTTTGACTTTAAATGACGGTTGGATGTGAGTTATTACTTTTTCAACTAAAATAAGTGTGTTTAAAGTCATTTCTGTGCCTGAAATTGGTCAAAATTGAAGATTTTGAGTAAGCAAAACTCTGTAAAAATGGCAATTTTGGTCACTGTGAGGGTTTAAAAAGTGGTTATTCAACATGAGGCCCGATCCAAATGACATTTTGAATCATTTTTGGTAGAGTCCAAAAATCAATTTTCTGATGAAAAACGATGACCCCGGACCAGTCGAACGTTGAAAAAATGGTCAATATTGATGAAATTTTAACATTTAATCTTTTGACTTTAAATGACGGTTGGATGTGAGTTATTACTTTTTCAACTAAAATAAGTGTGTTTAAAGTCATTTCTGTGCCTGAAATTGGTCAAAATTGAAGATTTTGAGTAAGCAAAACTCTGTAAAAATGGCAATTTTGGTCACTGTGAGGGTTTAAAAAGTGGTTATTCAACATGAGGCCCGATCCAAATGACATTTTTAATCATTTTTGGTAGAGTCCAAAAAATCAATTTTCTGATGAAAAACGATGACCCCGGACCAGTCGAACGTTGAAAAAATGGTCAATATTGATGAAATTTTAACATTTAATCTTTTGACTTTAAATGACGGTTGGATGTGAGTTATTAATTTTTCAACTAAAATAAGTGTGTTTAAAGTCATTTCTGTGCCTGAAATTGGTCAAAATTGAAGATTTTGAGTAAGCAAAACTCTGTAAAAATGGCAATTTTGGTCACTGTGAGGGTTTAAAAAGTGGTTATTCAACATGAGGCCCGATCCAAATGACATTTTGAATCATTTTTGGTAGAGTCCAAAAAATCAATTTTCTGATGAAAAACGATGACCCCGGACCAGTCGAACGTTGAAAAAATGGTCAATATTGATGAAATTTTAACATTTAATCTTTTGACTTTAAATGACGGTTGGATGTGAGTTATTACTTTTTCAACTAAAATAAGTGTGTTTAAAGTCATTTCTGTGCCTGAAATTGGTCAAAATTGAAGATTTTGAGTAAGCAAAACTCTGTAAAAATGGCAATTTTGGTCACTGTGAGGGTTTAAAAAGTGGTTATTCAACATGAGGCCCGATCCAAATGACATTTTGAATCATTTTTGGTAGAGTCCAAAAAATCAATTTTCTGATGAAAAACGATGACCCCGGACCAGTCGAACGTTGAAAAAATGGTCAATATTGATGAAATTTTAATATTTAATCTTTTCACTTTAAATGGCGGTTGGATGTGAGTTATTACTTTTTCAACTAAAATAAGTGTGTTTAAAGTCATTTCTGTGCCTGAAATTGGTCAAAATTGAAGATTTTGAGTAAGCAAAACTCTGTAAAAATGGCAATTTTGGTCACTGTGAGGGTTTAAAAAGTGGTTATTCAACATGAGGCCCGATCCAAATGACATTTTGAATCATTTTTGGTAGAGTCCAAAAAATCAATTTTCTGATGAAAAACGATGACCCCGGACCAGTCGAACGTTGAAAAAATGGTCAATATTGATGAAATTTTAATATTTAATCTTTTGACTTTAAATGACGGTTGGATGTGAGTTATTACTTTTTCAACTAAAATAAGTGTGTTTAAAGTCATTTCTGTGCCTGAAATTGGTCAAAATTGAAGATTTTGAGTAAGCAAAACTCTGTAAAAATTGCAGTTTTGGTCACTGTGAGGGTTTAAAAAGTGGTTATTCAACATGAGGCCTGATCCAAATGACATTTTGAATCATTTTTGGTAGAGTCCAAAAAATCAATTTTCTGATGAAAAACGATGACCCCGGACCAGTCGAACGTTGAAAAAATGGTCAATATTGATGAAATTTTAACATTTAATCTTTTGACTTTAAATGACGGTTGGATGTGAGTTATTACTTTTTCAACTAAAATAAGTGTGTTTAAAGTCATTTCTGTGCCTGAAATTGGTCAAAATTGAAGATTTTGAGTAAGCAAAACTCTGTAAAAATGGCAATTTTGGTCACTGTGAGGGTTTAAAAAGTGGTTATTCAACATGAGGCCCGATCCAAATGACATTTTGAATCATTTTTGGTAGAGTCCAAAAAATTCATTTTCTGATGAAAAACGATGACCCCGGACCAGTCGAACGTTGAAAAAATGGTCAATATTGATGAAATTTTAATATTTAATCTTTTGACTTTAAATGACGGTTGGATGTGAGTTATTACTTTTTCAACTAAAATAAGTGTGTTTAAAGTCATTTCTGTGCCTGAAATTGGTCAAAATTGAAGATTTTGAGTAAGCAAAACTCTGTAAAAATGGCAGTTTTGGTCACTGTGAGGGTTTAAAAAGTGGTTATTCAACATGAGGCCCGATCCAAATGACATTTTGAATTATTTTTGGTAGAGTCCAAAAAATCAATTTTCTGATGAAAAACGATGACCCCGGACCAGTCGAACGTTGAAAAAATGGTCAATATTGATGAAATTTTAACATTTAATCTTTTGACTTTAAATGACGGTTGGATGTGAGTTATTACTTTTTCAACTAAAATAAGTGTGTTTAAAGTCATTTCTGTGCCTGAAATTGGTCAAAATTGAAGATTTTGAGTAAGCAAAACTCTGTAAAAATGGCAATTTTGGTCACTGTGAGGGTTTAAAAAGTGGTTATTCAACATGAGGCCCGATCCAAATGACATTTTGAATCATTTTTGGTAGAGTCCAAAAAATCAATTTTCTGATGAAAAACGATGACCCCGGACCAGTCGAACGTTGAAAAAATGGTCAATATTGATGAAATTTTAACATTCAATCTTTTGACTTTAAATGGCGGTTGGATGTGAGTTATTACTTTTTCAACTAAAATAAGTGTGTTTAAAGTCATTTCTGTGCCTGAAATTGGTCAAAATTGAAGATTTTGAGTAAGCAAAACTCTGTAAAAATGGCAGTTTTGGTCACTGTGAGGGTTTAAAAAGTGGTTATTCAACATGAGGCCTGATCCAAATGACATTTTGAATCATTTTTGGTAGAGTCCAAAAAACTCCATTTTCTGATGAAAAACGATGACCCCGGACCAGTCGAACGTTGAAAAAATGGTCAATATTGATGAAATTTTAACATTTAATCTTTTGACTTTAAATGACGGTTGGATGTCAGTTATTACTTTTTCAACTAAAATAAGTGTGTTTAAAGTAATTTCTGTGCCTGAAATTGGTCAAAATTGAAGATTTTGAGTAAGCAAAACTCTGTAAAAATGGCAGTTTTGGTCACTGTGAGGGTTTAAAAAGTGGTTATTCAACATGAGGCCCGATCCAAATGACATTTTGAATCATTTTTGGTAGAGTCCAAAAAATCAATTTTCTGATGAAAAACGATGACCCCGGACCAGTCGAACGTTGAAAAAATGGTCAATATTGATGAAATTTTAACATTTAATCTTTTGACTTTAAATGGCGGTTGGATGTGAGTTATTACTTTTTCAACTAAAATAAGTGTGTTTAAAGTCATTTCTGTGCCTGAAATTGGTCAAAATTGAAGATTTTGAGTAAGCAAAACTCTGTAAAAATGGCAATTTTGGTCACTGTGAGGGTTTAAAAAGTGGTTATTCAACATGAGGCCCGATCCAAATGACATTTTGAATCATTTTTGGTAGAGTCCAAAAAATCAATTTTCTGATGAAAAACGATGACCCTTGACCAGTCGAACGTTGAAAAAATGGTTTATATTGATGAAATTTTAACATTTAATCTTTTGACTTTAAATGACGGTTGGATGTGAGTTATTACTTTTTCAACTAAAATAAGTGTGTTTAAAGTCATTTCTGTGCCTGAAATTGGTCAAAATTGAAGATTTTGAGTAAGCAAAACTCTGTAAAAATGGCAATTTTGGTCACTGTGAGGGTTTAAAAAGTGGTTATTCAACATGAGGCCCGATCCAAATGACATTTTGAATCATTTTTGGTAGAGTCCAAAAAATTCATTTTCTGATGAAAAACGATGACCCCGGACCAGTCGAACGTTGAAAAAATGGTCAATATTGATGAAATTTTAATATTTAATCTTTTGACTTTAAATGACGGTTGGATGTGAGTTATTACTTTTTCAACTAAAATAAGTGTGTTTAAAGTCATTTCTGTGCCTGAAATTGGTCAAAATTGAAGATTTTGAGTAAGCAAAACTCTGTAAAAATGGCAGTTTTGGTCACTGTGAGGGTTTAAAAAGTGGTTATTCAACATGAGGCCCGATCCAAATGACATTTTGAATTATTTTTGGTAGAGTCCAAAAAATCAATTTTCTGATGAAAAACGATGACCCCGACCAGTCGAACGTTGAAAAAATGGTCAATATTGATGAAATTTTAACATTTAATCTTTTGACTTTAAATGACGGTTGGATGTGAGTTATTACTTTTTCAACTAAAATAAGTGTGTTTAAAGTCATTTCTGTGCCTGAAATTGGTCAAAATTGAAGATTTTGAGTAAGCAAAACTCTGTAAAAATGGCAATTTTGGTCACTGTGAGGGTTTAAAAAGTGGTTATTCAACATGAGGCCCGATCCAAATGACATTTTGAATCATTTTTGGTAGAGTCCAAAAAATCAATTTTCTGATGAAAAACGATGACCCCGGACCAGTCGAACGTTGAAAAAATGGTCAATATTGATGAAATTTTAATATTTAATCTTTTGACTTTAAATGACGGTTGGATGTGAGTTATTACTTTTTCAACTAAAATAAGTGTGTTTAAAGTCATTTCTGTGCCTGAAATTGGTCAAAATTGAAGATTTTGAGTAAGCAAAACTCTGTAAAAATTGCTGTTTTGGTCACTGTGAGGGTTTAAAAAGTGGTTATCAACATGAGGCCCGATCCAAATGACATTTTGAATCATTTTTGGTAGAGTCCAAAAAATAAATTTTCTGATAAAAACGATGACCCCGGACCAGTCGAACGTTGAAAAAATGGTCAATATTGATGAAATTTTAACATTTAATCTTTTGACTTTAAATGGCGGTTGGATGTGAGTTATTACTTTTTCAACTAAAATAAGTGTGTTTAAAGTCATTTCTGTGCCTGAAATTGGTCAAAATTGAAGATTTTGAGTAAGCAAAACTCTGTAAAAATGGCAGTTTTGGTCACTGTGAGGGTTTAAAAAGTGGTTATTCAACATGAGGCCTGATCCAAATGACATTTTGAATCATTTTTGGTAGAGTCCAAAAAATCCATTTTCTGATGAAAAACGATGACCCCGGACCAGTCGAACGTTGAAAAAATGGTCAATATTGATGAAATTTTAACATTTAATCTTTTGACTTTAAATGACGGTTGGATGTCAGTTATTACTTTTTCAACTAAAATAAGTGTGTTTAAAGTAATTTCTGTGCCTGAAATTGGTCAAAATTGAAGATTTTGAGTAAGCAAAACTCTGTAAAAATGGCAGTTTTGGTCACTGTGAGGGTTTAAAAAGTGGTTATTCAACATGAGGCCCGATCCAAATGACATTTTGAATCATTTTTGGTAGAGTCCAAAAAATCAATTTTCTGATGAAAAACGATGACCCCGGACCAGTCGAACGTTGAAAAAATGGTCAATATTGATGAAATTTTAACATTTAATCTTTTGACTTTAAATGGCGGTTGGATGTGAGTTATTACTTTTTCAACTAAAATAAGTGTGTTTAAAGTCATTTCTGTGCCTGAAATTGGTCAAAATTGAAGATTTTGAGTAAGCAAAACTCTGTAAAAATGGCAGTTTTGGTCACTGTGAGGGTTTAAAAAGTGGTTATTCAACATGAGGCCTGATCCAAATGACATTTTGAATCATTTTTGGTAGAGTCCAAAAAATCCATTTTCTGATGAAAAATGATGACCCCGGACCAGTCGAACGTTGAAAAAATGGTCAATATTGATGAAATTTTAATATTTAATCTTTTGACTTTAAATGACGGTTGGATGTGAGTTATTACTTTTTCAACTAAAATAAGTGTGTTTAAAGTCATTTCTGTGCCTGAAATTGGTCAAAATTGAAGATTTTGAGTAAGCAAAACTCTGTAAAAATGGCAATTTTGGTCACTGTGAGGGTTTAAAAAGTGGTTATTCAACATGAGGCCCGATCCAAATGACATTTTGAATCATTTTTGGTAGAGTCCAAAAAATTCATTTTCTGATGAAAAACGATGACCCCGGACCAGTCGAACGTTGAAAAAATGGTCAATATTGATGAAATTTTAATATTTAATCTTTTGACTTTAAAATGACGGTTGGATGTGAGTTATTACTTTTTCAACTAAAATAAGTGTGTTTAAAGTCATTTCTGTGCCTGAAATTGGTCAAAATTGAAGATTTTGAGTAAGCAAAACTCTGTAAAAATGGCAGTTTTGGTCACTGTGAGGGTTTAAAAAGTGGTTATTCAACATGAGGCCCGATCCAAATGACATTTTGAATTATTTTTGGTAGAGTCCAAAAAATCAATTTTCTGATGAAAAACGATGACCCCGGACCAGTCGAACGTTGAAAAAATGGTCAATATTGATGAAATTTTAACATTTAATCTTTTGACTTTAAATGACGGTTGGATGTGAGTTATTACTTTTTCAACTAAAATAAGTGTGTTTAAAGTCATTTCTGTGCCTGAAATTGGTCAAAATTGAAGATTTTGAGTAAGCAAAACTCTGTAAAAATGGCAATTTTGGTCACTGTGAGGGTTTAAAAAGTGGTTATTCAACATGAGGCCCGATCCAAATGACATTTTGAATCATTTTTGGTAGAGTCCAAAAAATCAATTTTCTGATGAAAAACGATGACCCCGGACCAGTCGAACGTTGAAAAAATGGTCAATATTGATGAAATTTTAACATTTAATCTTTTGACTTTAAATGACGGTTGGATGTGAGTTATTACTTTTTCAACTAAAATAAGTGTGTTTAAAGTCATTTCTGTGCCTGAAATTGGTCAAAATTGAAGATTTTGAGTAAGCAAAACTCTGTAAAAATGGCAATTTTGGTCACTGTGAGGGTTTAAAAAGTGGTTATTCAACATGAGGCCCGATCCAAATGACATTTTGAATCATTTTTGGTAGAGTCCAAAAAATCAATTTTCTGATGAAAAACGATGACCCTGGACCAGTCGAACGTTGAAAAAATGGTCAATATTGATGAAATTTTAACATATAATCTTTTGACTTTACATGATGGTTGGATGTGAGTTATTACTTTTTCAACTAAAATAAGTGTGTTTAAAGTCATTTCTGTGCCTGAAATTGGTCAAAATTGAAGATTTTGAGTAAGCAAAACTCTGTAAAAATGGCAGTTTTGGTCACTGTGAGGGTTTAAAAAGTGGTTATTCAACATGAGGCCTGATCCAAATGACATTTTGAATCATTTTTGGTAGAGTCCAAAAAATCCATTTTCTGATGAAAAACGATGACCCCGGACCAGTCGAACATTGAAAAAATGGTCAATATTGATGAAATTTTAACATTTAATCTTTTGACTTTAAATGACGGTTGGATGTGAGTTATTACTTTTTCAACTAAAATAAGTGTGTTTAAAGTAAATTCTGTGCCTGAAATTGGTCAAAATTGAAGAGTTTGAGTAAGCAAAACTCTGTAAAAATGGCAATTTTGGTCACTGTGAGGGTTTAAAAAGTGGTTATTCAACATGAGGCCCGATCCAAATGACATTTTGAATCATTTTTGGTAGAGTCCAAAAAATCCATTTTCTGATGAAAAACGATGACCCCGGACCAGTCGAACGTTGAAAAAATGGTCAATATTGATGAAATTTTAACATTTAATCTTTTGACTTTAAATGACGGTTGGATGTCAGTTATTACTTTTTCAACTAAAATAAGTGTGTTTAAAGTCATTTCTGTGCCTGAAATTGGTCAAAATTGAAGATTTTGAGTAAGCAAAACTCTGTAAAAATGGCTGTTTTGGTCACTGTGAGGGTTTAAAAAGTGGTTATTCAACATGAGGCCCGATCCAAATGACATTTTGAATCATTTTTGGTAGAGTCTAAAAAATCAATTTTCTGATGAAAAACGATGACCCCGGACCAGTCAAACGTTGAAAAAATGGTCAATATTGATGAAATTTTAACATTCAATCTTTTGACTTTAAATGGCGGTTGGATGTGAGTTATTACTTTTTCAACTAAAATAAGTGTGTTTAAAGTCATTTCTGTGCCTGAAATTGGTCAAAATTGAAGATTTTGAGTAAGCAAAACTCTGTAAAAATGGCAGTTTTGGTCACTGTGAGGGTTTAAAAAGTGGTTATTCAACATGAGGCCTGATCCAAATGACATTTTGAATCATTTTTGGTAGAGTCCAAAAAACTCCATTTTCTGATGAAAAACGATGACCCCGGACCAGTCGAACGTTGAAAAAATGGTCAATATTGATGAAATTTTAACATTTAATCTTTTGACTTTAAATGACGGTTGGATGTCAGTTATTACTTTTTCAACTAAAATAAGTGTGTTTAAAGTAATTTCTGTGCCTGAAATTGGTCAAAATTGAAGATTTTGAGTAAGCAAAACTCTGTAAAAATGGCAGTTTTGGTCACTGTGAGGGTTTAAAAAGTGGTTATTCAACATGAGGCCCGATCCAAATGACATTTTGAATCATTTTTGGTAGAGTCCAAAAAATCAATTTTCTGATGAAAAACGATGACCCCGGACCAGTCGAACGTTGAAAAAATGGTCAATATTGATGAAATTTTAACATTTAATCTTTTGACTTTAAATGGCGGTTGGATGTGAGTTATTACTTTTTCAACTAAAATAAGTGTGTTTAAAGTCATTTCTGTGCCTGAAATTGGTCAAAATTGAAGATTTTGAGTAAGCAAAACTCTGTAAAAATGGCAATTTTGGTCACTGTGAGGGTTTAAAAAGTGGTTATTCAACATGAGGCCCGATCCAAATGACATTTTGAATCATTTTTGGTAGAGTCCAAAAAATCAATTTTCTGATGAAAAACGATGACCCTTGACCAGTCGAACGTTGAAAAAATGGTTTATATTGATGAAATTTTAACATTTAATCTTTTGACTTTAAATGACGGTTGGATGTGAGTTATTACTTTTTCAACTAAAATAAGTGTGTTTAAAGTCATTTCTGTGCCTGAAATTGGTCAAAATTGAAGATTTTGAGTAAGCAAAACTCTGTAAAAATGGCAATTTTGGTCACTGTGAGGGTTTAAAAAGTGGTTATTCAACATGAGGCCCGATCCAAATGACATTTTGAATCATTTTTGGTAGAGTCCAAAAAATTCATTTTCTGATGAAAAACGATGACCCCGGACCAGTCGAACGTTGAAAAAATGGTCAATATTGATGAAATTTTAATATTTAATCTTTTGACTTTAAATGACGGTTGGATGTGAGTTATTACTTTTTCAACTAAAATAAGTGTGTTTAAAGTCATTTCTGTGCCTGAAATTGGTCAAAATTGAAGATTTTGAGTAAGCAAAACTCTGTAAAAATGGCAGTTTTGGTCACTGTGAGGGTTTAAAAAGTGGTTATTCAACATGAGGCCCGATCCAAATGACATTTTGAATTATTTTTGGTAGAGTCCAAAAAATCAATTTTCTGATGAAAAACGATGACCCCGACCAGTCGAACGTTGAAAAAATGGTCAATATTGATGAAATTTTAACATTTAATCTTTTGACTTTAAATGACGGTTGGATGTGAGTTATTACTTTTTCAACTAAAATAAGTGTGTTTAAAGTCATTTCTGTGCCTGAAATTGGTCAAAATTGAAGATTTTGAGTAAGCAAAACTCTGTAAAAATGGCAATTTTGGTCACTGTGAGGGTTTAAAAAGTGGTTATTCAACATGAGGCCCGATCCAAATGACATTTTGAATCATTTTTGGTAGAGTCCAAAAAATCAATTTTCTGATGAAAAACGATGACCCCGGACCAGTCGAACGTTGAAAAAATGGTCAATATTGATGAAATTTTAATATTTAATCTTTTGACTTTAAATGACGGTTGGATGTGAGTTATTACTTTTTCAACTAAAATAAGTGTGTTTAAAGTCATTTCTGTGCCTGAAATTGGTCAAAATTGAAGATTTTGAGTAAGCAAAACTCTGTAAAAATTGCAGTTTTGGTCACTGTGAGGGTTTAAAAAGTGGTTATCAACATGAGGCCCGATCCAAATGACATTTTGAATCATTTTTGGTAGAGTCCAAAAAATCAATTTTCTGATGAAAAACGATGACCCCGGACCAGTCGAACGTTGAAAAAATGGTCAATATTGATGAAATTTTAACATTTAATCTTTTGACTTTAAATGGCGGTTGGATGTGAGTTATTACTTTTTCAACTAAAATAAGTGTGTTTAAAGTCATTTCTGTGCCTGAAATTGGTCAAAATTGAAGATTTTGAGTAAGCAAAATTCTGTAAAAATGGCAGTTTTGGTCACTGTGAGGGTTTAAAAAGTGGTTATTCAACATGAGGCCTGATCCAAATGACATTTTGAATCATTTTTGGTAGAGTCCAAAAAATCCATTTTCTGATGAAAAACGATGACCCCGGACCAGTCGAACGTTGAAAAAATGGTCAATATTGATGAAATTTTAACATTTAATCTTTTGACTTTAAATGACGGTTGGATGTCAGTTATTACTTTTTCAACTAAAATAAGTGTGTTTAAAGTAATTTCTGTGCCTGAAATTGGTCAAAATTGAAGATTTTGAGTAAGCAAAACTCTGTAAAAATGGCAGTTTTGGTCACTGTGAGGGTTTAAAAAGTGGTTATTCAACATGAGGCCCGATCCAAATGACATTTTGAATCATTTTTGGTAGAGTCCAAAAAATCAATTTTCTGATGAAAAACGATGACCCCGGACCAGTCGAACGTTGAAAAAATGGTCAATATTGATGAAATTTTAACATTTAATCTTTTGACTTTAAATGGCGGTTGGATGTGAGTTATTACTTTTTCAACTAAAATAAGTGTGTTTAAAGTCATTTCTGTGCCTGAAATTGGTCAAAATTGAAGATTTTGAGTAAGCAAAACTCTGTAAAAATGGCAGTTTTGGTCACTGTGAGGGTTTAAAAAGTGGTTATTCAACATGAGGCCTGATCCAAATGACATTTTGAATCATTTTTGGTAGAGTCCAAAAAATCCATTTTCTGATGAAAAATGATGACCCCGGACCAGTCGAACGTTGAAAAAATGGTCAATATTGATGAAATTTTAACATTTAATCTTTTGACTTTAAATGACGGTTGGATGTGAGTTATTACTTTTTCAACTAAAATAAGTGTGTTTAAAGTCATTTCTGTGCCTGAAATTGGTCAAAATTGAAGATTTTGAGTAAGCAAAACTCTGTAAAAATGGCAATTTTGGTCACTGTGAAGGTTTAAAAAGTGGTTATTCAACATGAGGCCCGATCCAAATGACATTTTGAATCATTTTTGGTAGAGTCCAAAAAATCAATTTTCTGATGAAAAACGATGACCCTTGACCAGTCGAACGTTGAAAAAATGGTCAATATTGATGAAATTTTAATATTTAATCTTTTGACTTTAAATGACGGTTGGATGTGAGTTATTACTTTTTCAACTAAAATAAGTGTGTTTAAAGTCATTTCTGTGCCTGAAATTGGTCAAAATTGAAGATTTTGAGTAAGCAAAACTCTGTAAAAATGGCAATTTTGGTCACTGTGAGGGTTTAAAAAGTGGTTATTCAACATGAGGCCCGATCCAAATGACATTTTGAATCATTTTTGGTAGAGTCCAAAAAATCAATTTTCTGATGAAAAACGATGACCCTTGACCAGTCGAACGTTGAAAAAATGGTCAATATTGATGAAATTTTAACATTTAATCTTTTGACTTTAAATGACGGTTGGATGTGAGTTATTACTTTTTCAACTAAAATAAGTGTGTTTAAAGTCATTTCTGTGCCTGAAATTGGTCAAAATTGAAGATTTTGAGTAAGCAAAACTCTGTAAAAATGGCAATTTTGGTCACTGTGAGGGTTTAAAAAGTGGTTATTCAACATGAGGCCCGATCCAAATGACATTTTGAATCATTTTTGGTAGAGTCCAAAAATCAATTTTCTGATGAAAAACGATGACCCCGGACCAGTCGAACGTTGAAAAAATGGTCAATATTGATGAAATTTTAACATTTAATCTTTTGACTTTAAATGACGGTTGGATGTGAGTTATTACTTTTTCAACTAAAATAAGTGTGTTTAAAGTCATTTCTGTGCCTGAAATTGGTCAAAATTGAAGATTTTGAGTAAGCAAAACTCTGTAAAAATGGCAATTTTGGTCACTGTGAGGGTTTAAAAAGTGGTTAGTCAACATGAGGCCCGATCCAAATGACATTTTTAATCATTTTTGGTAGAGTCCAAAAAATCAATTTTCTGATGAAAAACGATGACCCCGGACCAGTCGAACGTTGAAAAAATGGTCAATATTGATGAAATTTTAACATTTAATCTTTTGACTTTAAATGACGGTTGGATGTGAGTTATTACTTTTTCAACTAAAATAAGTGTGTTTAAAGTCATTTCTGTGCCTGAAATTGGTCAAAATTGAAGATTTTGAGTAAGCAAAACTCTGTAAAAATGGCAATTTTGGTCACTGTGAGGGTTTAAAAAGTGGTTATTCAACATGAGGCCCGATCCAAATGACATTTTGAATCATTTTTGGTAGAGTCCAAAAATCAATTTTCTGATGAAAAACGATGACCCCGGACCAGTCGAACGTTGAAAAAATGGTCAATATTGATGAAATTTTAACATTTAATCTTTTGACTTTAAATGACGGTTGGATGTGAGTTATTACTTTTTCAACTAAAATAAGTGTGTTTAAAGTCATTTCTGTGCCTGAAATTGGTCAAAATTGAAGATTTTGAGTAAGCAAAACTCTGTAAAAATGGCAGTTTTGGTCACTGTGAGGGTTTAAAAAGTGGTTATTCAACATGAGGCCTGATCCAAATGACATTTTGAATCATTTTTGGTAGAGTCCAAAAAACTCCATTTTCTGATGAAAAACGATGACCCCGGACCAGTCGAACGTTGAAAAAATGGTCAATATTGATGAAATTTTAACATTTAATCTTTTGACTTTAAATGACGGTTGGATGTCAGTTATTACTTTTTCAACTAAAATAAGTGTGTTTAAAGTAATTTCTGTGCCTGAAATTGGTCAAAATTGAAGATTTTGAGTAAGCAAAACTCTGTAAAAATGGCAGTTTTGGTCACTGTGAGGGTTTAAAAAGTGGTTATTCAACATGAGGCCCGATCCAAATGACATTTTGAATCATTTTTGGTAGAGTCCAAAAAATCAATTTTCTGATGAAAAACGATGACCCCGGACCAGTCGAACGTTGAAAAAATGGTCAATATTGATGAAATTTTAACATTTAATCTTTTGACTTTAAATGGCGGTTGGATGTGAGTTATTACTTTTTCAACTAAAATAAGTGTGTTTAAAGTCATTTCTGTGCCTGAAATTGGTCAAAATTGAAGATTTTGAGTAAGCAAAACTCTGTAAAAATGGCAATTTTGGTCACTGTGAGGGTTTAAAAAGTGGTTATTCAACATGAGGCCCGATCCAAATGACATTTTGAATCATTTTTGGTAGAGTCCAAAAAATCAATTTTCTGATGAAAAACGATGACCCTTGACCAGTCGAACGTTGAAAAAATGGTTTATATTGATGAAATTTTAACATTTAATCTTTTGACTTTAAATGACGGTTGGATGTGAGTTATTACTTTTTCAACTAAAATAAGTGTGTTTAAAGTCATTTCTGTGCCTGAAATTGGTCAAAATTGAAGATTTTGAGTAAGCAAAACTCTGTAAAAATGGCAATTTTGGTCACTGTGAGGGTTTAAAAAGTGGTTATTCAACATGAGGCCCGATCCAAATGACATTTTGAATCATTTTTGGTAGAGTCCAAAAAATTCATTTTCTGATGAAAAACGATGACCCCGGACCAGTCGAACGTTGAAAAAATGGTCAATATTGATGAAATTTTAATATTTAATCTTTTGACTTTAAATGACGGTTGGATGTGAGTTATTACTTTTTCAACTAAAATAAGTGTGTTTAAAGTCATTTCTGTGCCTGAAATTGGTCAAAATTGAAGATTTTGAGTAAGCAAAACTCTGTAAAAATGGCAGTTTTGGTCACTGTGAGGGTTTAAAAAGTGGTTATTCAACATGAGGCCCGATCCAAATGACATTTTGAATTATTTTTGGTAGAGTCCAAAAAATCAATTTTCTGATGAAAAACGATGACCCCGACCAGTCGAACGTTGAAAAAATGGTCAATATTGATGAAATTTTAACATTTAATCTTTTGACTTTAAATGACGGTTGGATGTGAGTTATTACTTTTTCAACTAAAATAAGTGTGTTTAAAGTCATTTCTGTGCCTGAAATTGGTCAAAATTGAAGATTTTGAGTAAGCAAAACTCTGTAAAAATGGCAATTTTGGTCACTGTGAGGGTTTAAAAAGTGGTTATTCAACATGAGGCCCGATCCAAATGACATTTTGAATCATTTTTGGTAGAGTCCAAAAAATCAATTTTCTGATGAAAAACGATGACCCCGGACCAGTCGAACGTTGAAAAAATGGTCAATATTGATGAAATTTTAATATTTAATCTTTTGACTTTAAATGACGGTTGGATGTGAGTTATTACTTTTTCAACTAAAATAAGTGTGTTTAAAGTCATTTCTGTGCCTGAAATTGGTCAAAATTGAAGATTTTGAGTAAGCAAAACTCTGTAAAAATTGCAGTTTTGGTCACTGTGAGGGTTTAAAAAGTGGTTATCAACATGAGGCCCGATCCAAATGACATTTTGAATCATTTTTGGTAGAGTCCAAAAAATCAATTTTCTGATGAAAAACGATGACCCCGGACCAGTCGAACGTTGAAAAAATGGTCAATATTGATGAAATTTTAACATTTAATCTTTTGACTTTAAATGGCGGTTGGATGTGAGTTATTACTTTTTCAACTAAAATAAGTGTGTTTAAAGTCATTTCTGTGCCTGAAATTGGTCAAAATTGAAGATTTTGAGTAAGCAAAACTCTGTAAAAATGGCAGTTTTGGTCACTGTGAGGGTTTAAAAAGTGGTTATTCAACATGAGGCCTGATCCAAATGACATTTTGAATCATTTTTGGTAGAGTCCAAAAAATCAATTTTCTGATGAAAAACGATGACCCTTGACCAGTCGAACGTTGAAAAAATGGTTTATATTGATGAAATTTTAACATTTAATCTTTTGACTTTAAATGACGGTTGGATGTGAGTTATTACTTTTTCAACTAAAATAAGTGTGTTTAAAGTCATTTCTGTGCCTGAAATTGGTCAAAATTGAAGATTTTGAGTAAGCAAAACTCTGTAAAAATGGCAATTTTGGTCACTGTGAGGGTTTAAAAAGTGGTTATTCAACATGAGGCCCGATCCAAATGACATTTTGAATCATTTTTGGTAGAGTCCAAAAAATTCATTTTCTGATGAAAAACGATGACCCCGGACCAGTCGAACGTTGAAAAAATGGTCAATATTGATGAAATTTTAATATTTAATCTTTTGACTTTAAATGACGGTTGGATGTGAGTTATTACTTTTTCAACTAAAATAAGTGTGTTTAAAGTCATTTCTGTGCCTGAAATTGGTCAAAATTGAAGATTTTGAGTAAGCAAAACTCTGTAAAAATGGCAGTTTTGGTCACTGTGAGGGTTTAAAAAGTGGTTATTCAACATGAGGCCCGATCCAAATGACATTTTGAATTATTTTTGGTAGAGTCCAAAAAATCAATTTTCTGATGAAAAACGATGACCCCGACCAGTCGAACGTTGAAAAAATGGTCAATATTGATGAAATTTTAACATTTAATCTTTTGACTTTAAATGACGGTTGGATGTGAGTTATTACTTTTTCAACTAAAATAAGTGTGTTTAAAGTCATTTCTGTGCCTGAAATTGGTCAAAATTGAAGATTTTGAGTAAGCAAAACTCTGTAAAAATGGCAATTTTGGTCACTGTGAGGGTTTAAAAAGTGGTTATTCAACATGAGGCCCGATCCAAATGACATTTTGAATCATTTTTGGTAGAGTCCAAAAAATCAATTTTCTGATGAAAAACGATGACCCCGGACCAGTCGAACGTTGAAAAAATGGTCAATATTGATGAAATTTTAATATTTAATCTTTTGACTTTAAATGACGGTTGGATGTGAGTTATTACTTTTTCAACTAAAATAAGTGTGTTTAAAGTCATTTCTGTGCCTGAAATTGGTCAAAATTGAAGATTTTGAGTAAGCAAAACTCTGTAAAAATGGCAATTTTGGTCACTGTGAGGGTTTAAAAAGTGGTTATTCAACATGAGGCCCGATCCAAATGACATTTTGAATCATTTTTGGTAGAGTCCAAAAAATCAATTTTCTGATGAAAAACGATGACCCCGGACCAGTCGAACGTTGAAAAAATGGTCAATATTGATGAAATTTTAACATTTAATCTTTTGACTTTAAATGACGGTTGGATGTGAGTTATTACTTTTTCAACTAAAATAAGTGTGTTTAAAGTCATTTCTGTGCCTGAAATTGGTCAAAATTGAAGATTTTGAGTAAGCAAAACTCTGTAAAAATTGCTGTTTTGGTCACTGTGAGGGTTTAAAAAGTGGTTATCAACATGAGGCCCGATCCAAATGACATTTTGAATCATTTTTGGTAGAGTCCAAAAAATAAATTTTCTGATAAAAACGATGACCCCGGACCAGTCGAACGTTGAAAAAATGGTCAATATTGATGAAATTTTAACATTTAATCTTTTGACTTTAAATGGCGGTTGGATGTGAGTTATTACTTTTTCAACTAAAATAAGTGTGTTTAAAGTCATTTCTGTGCCTGAAATTGGTCAAAATTGAAGATTTTGAGTAAGCAAAACTCTGTAAAAATGGCAGTTTTGGTCACTGTGAGGGTTTAAAAAGTGGTTATTCAACATGAGGCCTGATCCAAATGACATTTTGAATCATTTTTGGTAGAGTCCAAAAAATCCATTTTCTGATGAAAAACGATGACCCCGGACCAGTCGAACGTTGAAAAAATGGTCAATATTGATGAAATTTTAACATTTAATCTTTTGACTTTAAATGACGGTTGGATGTCAGTTATTACTTTTTCAACTAAAATAAGTGTGTTTAAAGTAATTTCTGTGCCTGAAATTGGTCAAAATTGAAGATTTTGAGTAAGCAAAACTCTGTAAAAATGGCAGTTTTGGTCACTGTGAGGGTTTAAAAAGTGGTTATTCAACATGAGGCCCGATCCAAATGACATTTTGAATCATTTTTGGTAGAGTCCAAAAAATCAATTTTCTGATGAAAAACGATGACCCCGGACCAGTCGAACGTTGAAAAAATGGTCAATATTGATGAAATTTTAACATTTAATCTTTTGACTTTAAATGGCGGTTGGATGTGAGTTATTACTTTTTCAACTAAAATAAGTGTGTTTAAAGTCATTTCTGTGCCTGAAATTGGTCAAAATTGAAGATTTTGAGTAAGCAAAACTCTGTAAAAATGGCAGTTTTGGTCACTGTGAGGGTTTAAAAAGTGGTTATTCAACATGAGGCCTGATCCAAATGACATTTTGAATCATTTTTGGTAGAGTCCAAAAAATCCATTTTCTGATGAAAAATGATGACCCCGGACCAGTCGAACGTTGAAAAAATGGTCAATATTGATGAAATTTTAATATTTAATCTTTTGACTTTAAATGACGGTTGGATGTGAGTTATTACTTTTTCAACTAAAATAAGTGTGTTTAAAGTCATTTCTGTGCCTGAAATTGGTCAAAATTGAAGATTTTGAGTAAGCAAAACTCTGTAAAAATGGCAATTTTGGTCACTGTGAGGGTTTAAAAAGTGGTTATTCAACATGAGGCCCGATCCAAATGACATTTTGAATCATTTTTGGTAGAGTCCAAAAAATTCATTTTCTGATGAAAAACGATGACCCCGGACCAGTCGAACGTTGAAAAAATGGTCAATATTGATGAAATTTTAATATTTAATCTTTTGACTTTAAAATGACGGTTGGATGTGAGTTATTACTTTTTCAACTAAAATAAGTGTGTTTAAAGTCATTTCTGTGCCTGAAATTGGTCAAAATTGAAGATTTTGAGTAAGCAAAACTCTGTAAAAATGGCAGTTTTGGTCACTGTGAGGGTTTAAAAAGTGGTTATTCAACATGAGGCCCGATCCAAATGACATTTTGAATTATTTTTGGTAGAGTCCAAAAAATCAATTTTCTGATGAAAAACGATGACCCCGGACCAGTCGAACGTTGAAAAAATGGTCAATATTGATGAAATTTTAACATTTAATCTTTTGACTTTAAATGACGGTTGGATGTGAGTTATTACTTTTTCAACTAAAATAAGTGTGTTTAAAGTCATTTCTGTGCCTGAAATTGGTCAAAATTGAAGATTTTGAGTAAGCAAAACTCTGTAAAAATGGCAATTTTGGTCACTGTGAGGGTTTAAAAAGTGGTTATTCAACATGAGGCCCGATCCAAATGACATTTTGAATCATTTTTGGTAGAGTCCAAAAAATCAATTTTCTGATGAAAAACGATGACCCCGGACCAGTCGAACGTTGAAAAAATGGTCAATATTGATGAAATTTTAACATTTAATCTTTTGACTTTAAATGACGGTTGGATGTGAGTTATTACTTTTTCAACTAAAATAAGTGTGTTTAAAGTCATTTCTGTGCCTGAAATTGGTCAAAATTGAAGATTTTGAGTAAGCAAAACTCTGTAAAAATGGCAATTTTGGTCACTGTGAGGGTTTAAAAAGTGGTTATTCAACATGAGGCCCGATCCAAATGACATTTTGAATCATTTTTGGTAGAGTCCAAAAAATCAATTTTCTGATGAAAAACGATGACCCTGGACCAGTCGAACGTTGAAAAAATGGTCAATATTGATGAAATTTTAACATATAATCTTTTGACTTTACATGATGGTTGGATGTGAGTTATTACTTTTTCAACTAAAATAAGTGTGTTTAAAGTCATTTCTGTGCCTGAAATTGGTCAAAATTGAAGATTTTGAGTAAGCAAAACTCTGTAAAAATGGCAGTTTTGGTCACTGTGAGGGTTTAAAAAGTGGTTATTCAACATGAGGCCTGATCCAAATGACATTTTGAATCATTTTTGGTAGAGTCCAAAAAATCCATTTTCTGATGAAAAACGATGACCCCGGACCAGTCGAACATTGAAAAAATGGTCAATATTGATGAAATTTTAACATTTAATCTTTTGACTTTAAATGACGGTTGGATGTGAGTTATTACTTTTTCAACTAAAATAAGTGTGTTTAAAGTCATTTCTGTGCCTGAAATTGGTCAAAATTGAAGATTTTGAGTAAGCAAAACTCTGTAAAAATGGCAATTTTGGTCACTGTGAGGGTTTAAAAAGTGGTTATTCAACATGAGGCCCGATCCAAATGACATTTTGAATCATTTTTGGTAGAGTCCAAAAAATCAATTTTCTGATGAAAAACGATGACCCCGGACCAGTCGAACGTTGAAAAAATGGTCAATATTGATGAAATTTTAATATTTAATCTTTTGACTTTAAATGACGGTTGGATGTGAGTTATTACTTTTTCAACTAAAATAAGTGTGTTTAAAGTCATTTCTGTGCCTGAAATTGGTCAAAATTGAAGATTTTGAGTAAGCAAAACTCTGTAAAAATGGCAATTTTGGTCACTGTGAGGGTTTAAAAAGTGGTTATTCAACATGAGGCCCGATCCAAATGACATTTTGAATCATTTTTGGTAGAGTCCAAAAAATCAATTTTCTGATGAAAAACGATGACCCCGGACCAGTCGAACGTTGAAAAAATGGTCAATATTGATGAAATTTTAACATTTAATCTTTTGACTTTAAATGACGGTTGGATGTGAGTTATTACTTTTTCAACTAAAATAAGTGTGTTTAAAGTCATTTCTGTGCCTGAAATTGGTCAAAATTGAAGATTTTGAGTAAGCAAAACTCTGTAAAAATTGCTGTTTTGGTCACTGTGAGGGTTTAAAAAGTGGTTATCAACATGAGGCCCGATCCAAATGACATTTTGAATCATTTTTGGTAGAGTCCAAAAAATAAATTTTCTGATAAAAACGATGACCCCGGACCAGTCGAACGTTGAAAAAATGGTCAATATTGATGAAATTTTAACATTTAATCTTTTGACTTTAAATGGCGGTTGGATGTGAGTTATTACTTTTTCAACTAAAATAAGTGTGTTTAAAGTCATTTCTGTGCCTGAAATTGGTCAAAATTGAAGATTTTGAGTAAGCAAAACTCTGTAAAAATGGCAGTTTTGGTCACTGTGAGGGTTTAAAAAGTGGTTATTCAACATGAGGCCTGATCCAAATGACATTTTGAATCATTTTTGGTAGAGTCCAAAAAATCCATTTTCTGATGAAAAACGATGACCCCGGACCAGTCGAACGTTGAAAAAATGGTCAATATTGATGAAATTTTAACATTTAATCTTTTGACTTTAAATGACGGTTGGATGTCAGTTATTACTTTTTCAACTAAAATAAGTGTGTTTAAAGTAATTTCTGTGCCTGAAATTGGTCAAAATTGAAGATTTTGAGTAAGCAAAACTCTGTAAAAATGGCAGTTTTGGTCACTGTGAGGGTTTAAAAAGTGGTTATTCAACATGAGGCCCGATCCAAATGACATTTTGAATCATTTTTGGTAGAGTCCAAAAAATCAATTTTCTGATGAAAAACGATGACCCCGGACCAGTCGAACGTTGAAAAAATGGTCAATATTGATGAAATTTTAACATTTAATCTTTTGACTTTAAATGGCGGTTGGATGTGAGTTATTACTTTTTCAACTAAAATAAGTGTGTTTAAAGTCATTTCTGTGCCTGAAATTGGTCAAAATTGAAGATTTTGAGTAAGCAAAACTCTGTAAAAATGGCAGTTTTGGTCACTGTGAGGGTTTAAAAAGTGGTTATTCAACATGAGGCCTGATCCAAATGACATTTTGAATCATTTTTGGTAGAGTCCAAAAAATCCATTTTCTGATGAAAAATGATGACCCCGGACCAGTCGAACGTTGAAAAAATGGTCAATATTGATGAAATTTTAATATTTAATCTTTTGACTTTAAATGACGGTTGGATGTGAGTTATTACTTTTTCAACTAAAATAAGTGTGTTTAAAGTCATTTCTGTGCCTGAAATTGGTCAAAATTGAAGATTTTGAGTAAGCAAAACTCTGTAAAAATGGCAATTTTGGTCACTGTGAGGGTTTAAAAAGTGGTTATTCAACATGAGGCCCGATCCAAATGACATTTTGAATCATTTTTGGTAGAGTCCAAAAAATTCATTTTCTGATGAAAAACGATGACCCCGGACCAGTCGAACGTTGAAAAAATGGTCAATATTGATGAAATTTTAATATTTAATCTTTTGACTTTAAAATGACGGTTGGATGTGAGTTATTACTTTTTCAACTAAAATAAGTGTGTTTAAAGTCATTTCTGTGCCTGAAATTGGTCAAAATTGAAGATTTTGAGTAAGCAAAACTCTGTAAAAATGGCAGTTTTGGTCACTGTGAGGGTTTAAAAAGTGGTTATTCAACATGAGGCCCGATCCAAATGACATTTTGAATTATTTTTGGTAGAGTCCAAAAAATCAATTTTCTGATGAAAAACGATGACCCCGGACCAGTCGAACGTTGAAAAAATGGTCAATATTGATGAAATTTTAACATTTAATCTTTTGACTTTAAATGACGGTTGGATGTGAGTTATTACTTTTTCAACTAAAATAAGTGTGTTTAAAGTCATTTCTGTGCCTGAAATTGGTCAAAATTGAAGATTTTGAGTAAGCAAAACTCTGTAAAAATGGCAATTTTGGTCACTGTGAGGGTTTAAAAGTGGTTATTCAACATGAGGCCCGATCCAAATGACATTTTGAATCATTTTGGTAGAGTCCAAAAAATCAATTTTCTGATGAAAAACGATGACCCCGGACCAGTCGAACGTTGAAAAAATGGTCAATATTGATGAAATTTTAACATTTAATCTTTTGACTTTAAATGACGGTTGGATGTGAGTTATTACTTTTTCAACTAAAATAAGTGTGTTTAAAGTCATTTCTGTGCCTGAAATTGGTCAAAATTGAAGATTTTGAGTAAGCAAAACTCTGTAAAAATGGCAATTTTGGTCACTGTGAGGGTTTAAAAAGTGGTTATTCAACATGAGGCCCGATCCAAATGACATTTTGAATCATTTTTGGTAGAGTCCAAAAAATCAATTTTCTGATGAAAAACGATGACCCTGGACCAGTCGAACGTTGAAAAAATGGTCAATATTGATGAAATTTTAACATATAATCTTTTGACTTTACATGATGGTTGGATGTGAGTTATTACTTTTTCAACTAAAATAAGTGTGTTTAAAGTCATTTCTGTGCCTGAAATTGGTCAAAATTGAAGATTTTGAGTAAGCAAAACTCTGTAAAAATGGCAGTTTTGGTCACTGTGAGGGTTTAAAAAGTGGTTATTCAACATGAGGCCTGATCCAAATGACATTTTGAATCATTTTTGGTAGAGTCCAAAAAATCCATTTTCTGATGAAAACGATGACCCCGGACCAGTCGAACATTGAAAAAATGGTCAATATTGATGAAATTTTAACATTTAATCTTTTGACTTTAAATGACGGTTGGATGTGAGTTATTACTTTTTCAACTAAAATAAGTGTGTTTAAAGTAAATTCTGTGCCTGAAATTGGTCAAAATTGAAGAGTTTGAGTAAGCAAAACTCTGTAAAAATGGCAATTTTGGTCACTGTGAGGGTTTAAAAAGTGGTTATTCAACATGAGGCCCGATCCAAATGACATTTTGAATCATTTTTGGTAGAGTCCAAAAAATCCATTTTCTGATGAAAAACGATGACCCCGGACCAGTCGAACGTTGAAAAAATGGTCAATATTGATGAAATTTTTAACATTTAATCTTTTGACTTTAAATGACGGTTGGATGTCAGTTATTACTTTTTCAACTAAAATAAGTGTGTTTAAAGTCATTTCTGTGCCTGAAATTGGTCAAAATTGAAGATTTTGAGTAAGCAAAACTCTGTAAAAATGGCTGTTTTGGTCACTGTGAGGGTTTAAAAAGTGGTTATTCAACATGAGGCCCGATCCAAATGACATTTTGAATCATTTTTGGTAGAGTCTAAAAATCAATTTTCTGATGAAAAACGATGACCCCGGACCAGTCAAACGTTGAAAAAATGGTCAATATTGATGAAATTTTAACATTCAATCTTTTGACTTTAAATGGCGGTTGGATGTGAGTTATTACTTTTTCAACTAAAATAAGTGTGTTTAAAGTCATTTCTGTGCCTGAAATTGGTCAAATTGAAGATTTTGAGTAAGCAAAACTCTGTAAAAATGGCAGTTTTGGTCACTGTGAGGGTTTAAAAAGTGGTTATTCAACATGAGGCCTGATCCAAATGACATTTTGAATCATTTTTGGTAGAGTCCAAAAAACTCAATTTTCTGATGAAAAACGATGACCCCGGACCAGTCGAACGTTGAAAAAATGGTCAATATTGATGAAATTTTAACATTTAATCTTTTGACTTTAAATGACGGTTGGATGTCAGTTATTACTTTTTCAACTAAAATAAGTGTGTTTAAAGTAATTTCTGTGCCTGAAATTGGTCAAAATTGAAGATTTTGAGTAAGCAAAACTCTGTAAAAATGGCAGTTTTGGTCACTGTGAGGGTTTAAAAAGTGGTTATTCAACATGAGGCCCGATCCAAATGACATTTTGAATCATTTTTGGTAGAGTCCAAAAATCAATTTTCTGATGAAAAACGATGACCCCGGACCAGTCGAACGTTGAAAAAATGGTCAATATTGATGAAATTTTAACATTTAATCTTTTGACTTTAAATGGCGGTTGGATGTGAGTTATTACTTTTTCAACTAAAATAAGTGTGTTTAAAGTCATTTCTGTGCCTGAAATTGGTCAAAATTGAAGATTTTGAGTAAGCAAAACTCTGTAAAAATGGCAATTTTGGTCACTGTGAGGGTTTAAAAAGTGGTTATTCAACATGAGGCCCGATCCAAATGACATTTTGAATCATTTTTGGTAGAGTCCAAAAAATCAATTTTCTGATGAAAAACGATGACCCTTGACCAGTCGAACGTTGAAAAAATGGTTATATTGATGAAATTTTAACATTTAATCTTTTGACTTTAAATGACGGTTGGATGTGAGTTATTACTTTTCAACTAAAATAAGTGTGTTTAAAGTCATTTCTGTGCCTGAAATTGGTCAAAATTGAAGATTTTGAGTAAGCAAAACTCTGTAAAAATGGCAATTTTGGTCACTGTGAGGGTTTAAAAAAGTGGTTATTCAACATGAGGCCCGATCCAAATGACATTTTGAATCATTTTTGGTAGAGTCCAAAAAATTCATTTTCTGATGAAAAACGATGACCCCGGACCAGTCGAACGTTGAAAAAATGGTCAATATTGATGAAATTTTAATATTTAATCTTTTGACTTTAAATGACGGTTGGATGTGAGTTATTACTTTTTCAACTAAAATAAGTGTGTTTAAAGTCATTTCTGTGCCTGAAATTGGTCAAAATTGAAGATTTGAGTAAGCAAAACTCTGTAAAAATGGCAGTTTTGGTCACTGTGAGGGTTTAAAAAGTGGTTATTCAACATGAGGCCCGATCCAAATGACATTTTGAATTATTTTTGGTAGAGTCCAAAAAATCAATTTTCTGATGAAAAACGATGACCCCGACCAGTCGAACGTTGAAAAAATGGTCAATATTGATGAAATTTTAACATTTAATCTTTTGACTTAAATGACGGTTGGATGTGAGTTATTACTTTTTCAACTAAAATAAGTGTGTTTAAAGTCATTTCTGTGCCTGAAATTGGTCAAAATTGAAGATTTTGAGTAAGCAAAACTCTGTAAAAATGGCAATTTTGGTCACTGTGAGGGTTTAAAAAGTGGTTATTCAACATGAGGCCCGATCCAAATGACATTTTGAATCATTTTTGGTAGAGTCCAAAAATCAATTTTCTGATGAAAAACGATGACCCCGGACCAGTCGAACGTTGAAAAAATGGTCAATATTGATGAAATTTTAATATTTAATCTTTTGACTTTAAATGACGGTTGGATGTGAGTTATTACTTTTTCAACTAAAATAAGTGTGTTTAAAGTCATTTCTGTGCCTGAAATTGGTCAAAATTGAAGATTTTGAGTAAGCAAAACTCTGTAAAATTGCAGTTTTGGTCACTGTGAGGGTTTAAAAAGTGGTTATCAACATGAGGCCCGATCCAAATGACATTTTGAATCATTTTTGGTAGAGTCCAAAAAATCAATTTTCTGATGAAAAACGATGACCCCGGACCAGTCGAACGTTGAAAAAATGGTCAATATTGATGAAATTTTAACATTTAATCTTTTGACTTTAAATGGCGGTTGGATGTGAGTTATTACTTTTTCAACTAAAATAAGTGTGTTTAATGTCATTTCTGTGCCTGAAATTGGTCAAAATTGAAGATTTTGAGTAAGCAAAATTCTGTAAAAATGGCAGTTTTGGTCACTGTGAGGGTTTAAAAAGTGGTTATTCAACATGAGGCCTGATCCAAATGACATTTTGAATCATTTTTGGTAGAGTCCAAAAATCCATTTTCTGATGAAAAACGATGACCCCGGACCAGTCGAACGTTGAAAAAATGGTCAATATTGATGAAATTTTAACATTTAATCTTTTGACTTTAAATGACGGTTGGATGTCAGTTATTACTTTTTCAACTAAATAAGTGTGTTTAAAGTAATTTCTGTGCCTGAAATTGGTCAAAATTGAAGATTTTGAGTAAGCAAAACTCTGTAAAAATGGCAGTTTTGGTCACTGTGAGGGTTTAAAAAGTGGTTATTCAACATGAGGCCCGATCCAAATGACATTTTGAATCATTTTTGGTAGAGTCCAAAAAATCAATTTTCTGATGAAAAACGATGACCCCGGACCAGTCGAACGGTTGAAAAAATGGTCAATATTGATGAAATTTTAACATTTAATCTTTTGACTTTAAATGGCGGTTGGATGTGAGTTATTACTTTTTCAACTAAAATAAGTGTGTTTAAAGTCATTTCTGTGCCTGAAATTGGTCAAAATTGAAGATTTTGAGTAAGCAAAACTCTGTAAAAATGGCAGTTTTGGTCACTGTGAGGGTTTAAAAAGTGGTTATTCAACATGAGGCCTGATCCAAATGACATTTTGAATCATTTTTGGTAGAGTCCAAAAAATCCATTTTCTGATGAAAAATGATGACCCCGGACCAGTCGAACGTTGAAAAAATGGTCAATATTGATGAAATTTTAACATTTAATCTTTTGACTTTAAATGACGGTTGGATGTGAGTTATTACTTTTTCAACTAAAATAAGTGTGTTTAAAGTCATTTCTGTGCCTGAAATTGGTCAAAATTGAAGATTTTGAGTAAGCAAAACTCTGTAAAAATGGCAATTTTGGTCACTGTGAAGGTTTAAAAAGTGGTTATTCAACATGAGGCCCGATCCAAATGACATTTTGAATCATTTTTGGTAGAGTCCAAAAAATCAATTTTCTGATGAAAAACGATGACCCTTGACCAGTCGAACGTTGAAAAAATGGTCAATATTGATGAAATTTTAATATTTAATCTTTTGACTTTAAATGACGGTTGGATGTGAGTTATTACTTTTTCAACTAAAATAAGTGTGTTTAAAGTCATTTCTGTGCCTGAAATTGGTCAAAATTGAAGATTTTGAGTAAGCAAAACTCTGTAAAAAATGGCAATTTTGGTCACTGTGAGGGTTTAAAAAGTGGTTATTCAACATGAGGCCCGATCCAAATGACATTTTGAATCATTTTTGGTAGAGTCCAAAAAATCATTAAATCAATTTTCTGATGAAAAACGATGACCCCGGACCAGTCGAGCGTTGAAAAAATGGTCAATATTGATGAAATTTTAACATTTAATCTTTTGACTTTAAATGACGGTTGGATGTGAGTTATTAATTTTTCAACTAAAATAAGTGTGTTTAAAGTCATTTCTGTGCCTGAAATTGGTCAAAATTGAGGATTTTGAGTAAGCAAAACTCTGTAAAAATGGCAATTTTGGTCACTGCGAGGGTTTAAAAAGTGGTTATTCAACATGAGGCCCGATCCAAATGACATTTTGAATCATTTTTGGTAGAGTCCAAAAAATCAATTTTCTGATGAAAAACGATGACCCCGGACCAGTCGAACGTTGAAAAAATGGTCAATATTGATGAAATTTTAACATTTAATCTTTTGACTTTAAATGACGGTTGGATGTGAGTTATTACTTTTTCAACTAAAATAAGTGTGTTTAAAGTCATTTCTGTGCCTGAAATTGGTCAAAATTGAAGATTTTGAGTAAGCAAAACTCTGTAAAAATGGCAATTTTGGTCACTGTGAGGGTATAAAAAGTGGTTATTCAACATGAGGCCCGATCCAAATGACATTTTGAATCATTTTTGGTAGAGTCCAAAAAATCAATTTTCTGATGAAAAACGATGACCCTGGACCAGTCGAACGTTGAAAAAATGGTCAATATTGATGAAATTTTAACATATAATCTTTTGACTTTACATGATGGTTGGATGTGAGTTATTACTTTTTCAACTAAAATAAGTGTGTTTAAAGTCATTTCTGTGCCTGAAATTGGTCAAAATTGAAGATTTTGAGTAAGCAAAACTCTGTAAAAATGGCAGTTTTGGTCACTGTGAGGGTTTAAAAAGTGGTTATTCAACATGAGGCCCGATCCAAATGACATTTTGAATCATTTTTGGTAGAGTCCAAAAAATCAATTTTCTGATGAAAAACGATGACCCCGGACCAGTCGAACGTTGAAAAAATGGTCAATATTGATGAAATTTTAACATTCAATCTTTTGACTTTAAATGGCGGTTGGATGTGAGTTATTACTTTTTCAACTAAAATAAGTGTGTTTAAAGTCATTTCTGTGCCTGAAATTGGTCAAAATTGAAGATTTTGAGTAAGCAAAACTCTGTAAAAATGGCAGTTTTGGTCACTGTGAGGGTTTAAAAAGTGGTTATTCAACATGAGGCCTGATCCAAATGACATTTTGAATCATTTTTGGTAGAGTCCAAAAAACTCAATTTTCTGATGAAAAAGCGATGACCCCGGACCAGTCGAACGTTGAAAAAATGGTCAATATTGATGACATTTTAACATTTAATCTTTTGACTTTAAATGACGGTTGGATGTCAGTTATTACTTTTTCAACTAAAATAAGTGTGTTTAAAGTAATTTCTGTGCCTGAAATTGGTCAAAATTGAAGATTTTGAGTAAGCAAAACTCTGTAAAAATGGCAGTTTTGGTCACTGTGAGGGTTTAAAAAGTGGTTATTCAACATGAGGCCCGATCCAAATGACATTTTGAATCATTTTTGGTAGAGTCCAAAAAATCAATTTTCTGATGAAAAACGATGACCCCGGACCAGTCGAACGTTGAAAAAATGGTCAATATTGATGAAATTTTAACATTTAATCTTTTGACTTTAAATGGCGGTTGGATGTGAGTTATTACTTTTTCAACTAAAATAAGTGTGTTTAAAGTCATTTCTGTGCCTGAAATTGGTCAAAATTGAAGATTTTGAGTAAGCAAAACTCTGTAAAAATGGCAATTTTGGTCACTGTGAGGGTTTAAAAAGTGGTTATTCAACATGAGGCCCGATCCAAATGACATTTTGAATCATTTTTGGTAGAGTCCAAAAAATCAATTTTCTGATGAAAAACGATGACCCTTGACCAGTCGAACGTTGAAAAAATGGTTTATATTGATGAAATTTTAACATTTAATCTTTTGACTTTAAATGACGGTTGGATGTGAGTTATTACTTTTTCAACTAAAATAAGTGTGTTTAAAGTCATTTCTGTGCCTGAAATTGGTCAAAATTGAAGATTTTGAGTAAGCAAAACTCTGTAAAAATGGCAATTTTGGTCACTGTGAGGGTTTAAAAAGTGGTTATTCAACATGAGGCCCGATCCAAATGACATTTTGAATCATTTTTGGTAGAGTCCAAAAAATCAATTTTCTGATGAAAAACGATGACCCCGGACCAGTCGAACGTTGAAAAAATGGTCAATATTGATGAAATTTTAACATTTAATCTTTTGACTTTAAATGACAGTTGGATGTGAGTTATTACTTTTTCAACTAAAATAAGTGTGTTTAAAGTCATTTCTGTGCCTGAAATTGGTCAAAATTGAAGATTTTGAGTAAGCAAAACTCTGTAAAAATGGCAATTTTGGTCACTGTGAGGGTTTAAAAAGTGGTTATTCAACATGAGGCCCGATCCAAATGACATTTTGAATCATTTTTGGTAGAGTCCAAAAAATCAATTTTCTGATGAAAAACGATGACCCCGGACCAGTCGAACGTTGAAAAAATGGTCAATATTGATGAAATTTTAACATTTAATCTTTTGACTTTAAATGACGGTTGGATGTGAGTTATTAATTTTTCAACTAAAATAAGTGTGTTTAAAGTCATTTCTGTGCCTGAAATTGGTCAAAATTGAAGATTTTGAGTAAGCAAAACTCTGTAAAAATGGCAATTTTGGTCACTGTGAGGGTTTAAAAAGTGGTTATTCAACATGAGGCCCGATCCAAATGACATTTTGAATCATTTTTGGTAGAGTCCAAAAAATCAATTTTCTGATGAAAAACGATGACCCTTGACCAGTCGAACGTTGAAAAAATGGTTTATATTGATGAAATTTTAACATTTAATCTTTTGACTTTAAATGACGGTTGGATGTGAGTTATTACTTTTTCAACTAAAATAAGTGTGTTTAAAGTCATTTCTGTGCCTGAAATTGGTCAAAATTGAAGATTTTGAGTAAGCAAAACTCTGTAAAAATGGCAATTTTGGTCACTGTGAGGGTTTAAAAAGTGGTTATTCAACATGAGGCCCGATCCAAATGACATTTTGAATCATTTTTGGTAGAGTCCAAAAAATCAATTTTCTGATGAAAAACGATGACCCCGGACCAGTCGAACGTTGAAAAAATGGTCAATATTGATGAAATTTTAACATTTAATCTTTTGACTTTAAATGACAGTTGGATGTGAGTTATTACTTTTTCAACTAAAATAAGTGTGTTTAAAGTCATTTCTGTGCCTGAAATTGGTCAAAATTGAAGATTTTGAGTAAGCAAAACTCTGTAAAAATGGCAATTTTGGTCACTGTGAGGGTTTAAAAAGGGGTTATTCAACATGAGGCCCGATCCAAATGACATTTTGAATCATTTTTGGTAGAGTCCAAAAAATCAATTTTCTGATGAAAAACGATGACCCCGGACCAGTCGAACGTTGAAAAAATGGTCAATATTGATGAAATTTTAACATTTAATCTTTTGACTTTAAATGACGGTTGGATGTGAGTTATTACTTTTTCAACTAAAATAAGTGTGTTTAAAGTAATTTCTGTGCCTGAAATTGGTCAAAATTGAAGATTTTGAGTAAGCAAAACTCTGTAAAAATGGCAGTTTTGGTCACTGTGAGGGTTTAAAAAGTGGTTATTCAACATGAGGCCCGATCCAAATGACATTTTGAATCATTTTTGGTAGAGTCCAAAAAATCAATTTTCTGATGAAAAACGATGACCCCGGACCAGTCGAACGTTGAAAAAATGGTCAATATTGATGAAATTTTAACATTTAATCTTTTGACTTTAAATGGCGGTTGGATGTGAGTTATTACTTTTTCAACTAAAATAAGTGTGTTTAAAGTCATTTCTGTGCCTGAAATTGGTCAAAATTGAAGATTTTGAGTAAGCAAAACTCTGTAAAAATGGCAATTTTGGTCACTGTGAGGGTTTAAAAAGTGGTTATTCAACATGAGGCCCGATCCAAATGACATTTTGAATCATTTTTGGTAGAGTCCAAAAAATCAATTTTCTGATGAAAAACGATGACCCTTGACCAGTCGAACGTTGAAAAAATGGTTTATATTGATGAAATTTTAACATTTAATCTTTTGACTTTAAATGACGGTTGGATGTGAGTTATTACTTTTTCAACTAAAATAAGTGTGTTTAAAGTCATTTCTGTGCCTGAAATTGGTCAAAATTGAAGATTTTGAGTAAGCAAAACTCTGTAAAAATGGCAATTTTGGTCACTGTGAGGGTTTAAAAAGTGGTTATTCAACATGAGGCCCGATCCAAATGACATTTTGAATCATTTTTGGTAGAGTCCAAAAAATCAATTTTCTGATGAAAAACGATGACCCCGGACCAGTCGAACGTTGAAAAAATGGTCAATATTGATGAAATTTTAACATTTAATCTTTTGACTTTAAATGACAGTTGGATGTGAGTTATTACTTTTTCAACTAAAATAAGTGTGTTTAAAGTCATTTCTGTGCCTGAAATTGGTAAAAATTGAAGATTTTGAGTAAGCAAAACTCTGTAAAAATGGCAATTTTGGTCACTGTGAGGGTTTAAAAAGGGGTTATTCAACATGAGGCCCGACCCAAATGACATTTTGAATCATTTTTGGTAGAGTCCAAAAAATCAATTTTCTGATGAAAAACGATGACCCCGGACCAGTCGAACGTTGAAAAAATGGTCAATATTGATGAAATTTTAACATTTAATCTTTTGACTTTAAATGACGGTTGGATGTGAGTTATTACTTTTTCAACTAAAATAAGTGTGTTTAAAGTCATTTCTGTGCCTGAAATTGGTCAAAATTGAAGATTTTGAGTAAGCAAAACTCTGTAAAAATGGCAGTTTTGGTCACTGTGAGGGTTTAAAAAGTGGTAATTCAACATGAGGCCTGATCCAAATGACATTTTGAATCATTTTTGGTAGAGTCCAAAAAATCAATTTTCTGATGAAAAACGATGACCCCGGACCAGTCGAACATTGAAAAAATGGTCAATATTGATGAAATTTTAACATTTAATCTTTTGACTTTAAATGACGGTTGGATGTGAGTTATTACTTTTTCAACTAAAATAAGTGTGTTTAAAGTCATTTCTGTGCCTGAAATTGGTCAAAATTGAAGATTTTGAGTAAGCAAAACTCTGTAAAAATGGCAATTTTGGTCACTGTGAGGGTTTAAAAAGTGGTTATTCAACATGAGGCCCGATCCAAATGACATTTTGAATCATTTTTGGTAGAGTCCAAAAAATCAATTTTCTGATGAAAAACGATGACCCCGGACCAGTCGAACGTTGAAAAAATGGTCAATATTGATGAAATTTTAACATTTAATCTTTTGACTTTAAATGACGGTTGGATGTGAGTTATTACTTTTTCAACTAAAATAAGTGTGTTTAAAGTCATTTCTGTGCCTGAAATTGGTCAAAATTGAAGATTTTGAGTAAGCAAAACTCTGTAAAAATGGCAATTTTGGTCACTGTGAGGGTTTAAAAAGTGGTTATTCAACATGAGGCCCGATCCAAATGACATTTTGAATCATTTTTGGTAGAGTCCAAAAAATCAATTTTCTGATGAAAAACGATGACCCCGGACCAGTCGAGCGTTGAAAAAATGGTCAATATTGATGAAATTTTAACATTTAATCTTTTGACTTTAAATGACGGTTGGATGTGAGTTATTAATTTTTCAACTAAAATAAGTGTGTTTAAAGTCATTTCTGTGCCTGAAATTGGTCAAAATTGAAGATTTTGAGTAAGCAAAACTCTGTAAAAATGGCAATTTTGGTCACTGCGAGGGTTTAAAAAGTGGTTATTCAACATGAGGCCCGATCCAAATGACATTTTGAATCATTTTTGGTAGAGTCCAAAAAATCAATTTTCTGATGAAAAACGATGACCCCGGACCAGTCGAACGTTGAAAAAATGGTCAATATTGATGAAATTTTAACATTTAATCTTTTGACTTTAAATGACGGTTGGATGTGAGTTATTACTTTTTCAACTAAAATAAGTGTGTTTAAAGTCATTTCTGTGCCTGAAATTGGTCAAAATTGAAGATTTTGAGTAAGCAAAACTCTGTAAAAATGGCAATTTTGGTCACTGTGAGGGTTTAAAAAGTGGTTATTCAACATGAGGCCCGATCCAAATGACATTTTGAATCATTTTTGGTAGAGTCCAAAAAATCAATTTTCTGATGAAAAACGATGACCCTGGACCAGTCGAACGTTGAAAAAATGGTCAATATTGATGAAATTTTAACATATAATCTTTTGACTTTACATGATGGTTGGATGTGAGTTATTACTTTTTCAACTAAAATAAGTGTGTTTAAAGTCATTTCTGTGCCTGAAATTGGTCAAAATTAAAGATTTTGAGTAAGCAAAACTCTGTAAAAATGGCAGTTTTGGTCACTGTGAGGGTTTAAAAAGTGGTTATTCAACATGAGGCCCGATCCAAATGACATTTTGAATCATTTTTGGTAGAGTCCAAAAAATCAATTTTCTGATGAAAAACGATGACCCCGGACCAGTCGAACGTTGAAAAAATGGTCAATATTGATGAAATTTTAACATTCAATCTTTTGACTTTAAATGGCGGTTGGATGTGAGTTATTACTTTTTCAACTAAAATAAGTGTGTTTAAAGTCATTTCTGTGCCTGAAATTGGTCAAAATTGAAGATTTTGAGTAAGCAAAACTCTGTAAAAATGGCAGTTTTGGTCACTGTGAGGGTTTAAAAAGTGGTTATTCAACATGAGGCCTGATCCAAATGACATTTTGAATCATTTTTGGTAGAGTCCAAAAAACTCAATTTTCTGATGAAAAAGCGATGACCCCGGACCAGTCGAACGTTGAAAAAATGGTCAATATTGATGACATTTTAACATTTAATCTTTTGACTTTAAATGACGGTTGGATGTCAGTTATTACTTTTTCAACTAAAATAAGTGTGTTTAAAGTAATTTCTGTGCCTGAAATTGGTCAAAATTGAAGATTTTGAGTAAGCAAAACTCTGTAAAAATGGCAGTTTTGGTCACTGTGAGGGTTTAAAAAGTGGTTATTCAACATGAGGCCCGATCCAAATGACATTTTGAATCATTTTTGGTAGAGTCCAAAAAATCAATTTTCTGATGAAAAACGATGACCCCGGACCAGTCGAACGTTGAAAAAATGGTCAATATTGATGAAATTTTAACATTTAATCTTTTGACTTTAAATGGCGGTTGGATGTGAGTTATTACTTTTTCAACTAAAATAAGTGTGTTTAAAGTCATTTCTGTGCCTGAAATTGGTCAAAATTGAAGATTTTGAGTAAGCAAAACTCTGTAAAAATGGCAATTTTGGTCACTGTGAGGGTTTAAAAAGTGGTTATTCAACATGAGGCCCGATCCAAATGACATTTTGAATCATTTTTGGTAGAGTCCAAAAAATCAATTTTCTGATGAAAAACGATGACCCTTGACCAGTCGAACGTTGAAAAAATGGTTTATATTGATGAAATTTTAACATTTAATCTTTTGACTTTAAATGACGGTTGGATGTGAGTTATTACTTTTTCAACTAAAATAAGTGTGTTTAAAGTCATTTCTGTGCCTGAAATTGGTCAAAATTGAAGATTTTGAGTAAGCAAAACTCTGTAAAAATGGCAATTTTGGTCACTGTGAGGGTTTAAAAAGTGGTTATTCAACATGAGGCCCGATCCAAATGACATTTTGAATCATTTTTGGTAGAGTCCAAAAAATCAATTTTCTGATGAAAAACGATGACCCCGGACCAGTCGAACGTTGAAAAAATGGTCAATATTGATGAAATTTTAACATTTAATCTTTTGACTTTAAATGACAGTTGGATGTGAGTTATTACTTTTTCAACTAAAATAAGTGTGTTTAAAGTCATTTCTGTGCCTGAAATTGGTCAAAATTGCAGATTTTGAGTAAGCAAAACTCTGTAAAAATGGCAATTTTGGTCACTGTGAGGGTTTAAAAAGTGGTTATTCAACATGAGGCCCGATCCAAATGACATTTTGAATCATTTTTGGTAGAGTCCAAAAAATCAATTTTCTGATGAAAAACGATGACCCCGGACCAGTCGAACGTTGAAAAAATGGTCAATATTGATGAAATTTTAACATTTAATCTTTTGACTTTAAATGACGGTTGGATGTGAGTTATTAATTTTTCAACTAAAATAAGTGTGTTTAAAGTCATTTCTGTGCCTGAAATTGGTCAAAATTGAAGATTTTGAGTAAGCAAAACTCTGTAAAAATGGCAATTTTGGTCACTGTGAGGGTTTAAAAAGTGGTTATTCAACATGAGGCCCGATCCAAATGACATTTTGAATCATTTTTGGTAGAGTCCAAAAAATCAATTTTCTGATGAAAAACGATGACCCCGGACCAGTCGAACGTTGAAAAAATGGTCAATATTGATGAAATTTTAACATTTAATCTTTTGACTTTAAATGACGGTTGGATGTGAGTTATTACTTTTTCAACTAAAATAAGTGTGTTTAAAGACATTTCTGTGCCTGAAATTGGTCAAAATTGAAGATTTTGAGTAAGCAAAACTCTGTAAAAATGGCAGTTTTGGTCACTGTGAGGGTTTAAAAAGTGGTTATTCAACATGAGGCCTGATCCAAATGACATTTTGAATCATTTTTGGTAGAGTCCAAAAAATCAATTTTCTGATGAAAAACGATGACCCCGGACCAGTCGAACGTTGAAAAAATGGTCAATATTGATGAAATTTTAACATTTAATCTTTTGACTTTAAATGATGGTTGGATGTGAGTTATTAATTTTTCAACTAAAAGAAGTGTGTTTAAAGTCATTTCTGTGCCTGAAATTGGTCAAAATTGAAGATTTTGAGTAAGCAAAACTCTGTAAAAATGGCAATTTTGGTCACTGTGAGGGTTTAAAAAGTGGTTATTCAACATGAGGCCCGATCCAAATGACATTTTGAATCATTTTTGGTAGAGTCCAAAAAATCAATTTTCTGATGAAAAACGATGACCCTGGACCAGTCGAACGTTGAAAAAATGGTCAATATTGATGAAATTTTAACATATAATCTTTTGACTTTACATGATGGTTGGATGTGAGTTATTACTTTTTCAACTAAAATAAGTGTGTTTAAAGTCATTTCTGTGCCTGAAATTGGTCAAAATTGAAGATTTTGAGTAAGCAAAACTCTGTAAAAATGGCAGTTTTGGTCACTGTGAGGGTTTAAAAAGTGGTTATTCAACATGAGGCCTGATCCAAATGACATTTTGAATCATTTTTGGTAGAGTCCAAAAAATCCATTTTCTGATGAAAAACGATGACCCCGGACCAGTCGAACATTGAAAAAATGGTCAATATTGATGAAATTTTAACATTTAATCTTTTGACTTTAAATGACGGTTGGATGTGAGTTATTACTTTTTCAACTAAAATAAGTGTGTTTAAAGTCATTTCTGTGCCTGAAATTGGTCAAAATTGAAGAGTTTGAGTAAGCAAAACTCTGTAAAAATGGCAATTTTGGTCACTGTGAGGGTTTAAAAAGTGGTTATTCAACATGAGGCCCGATCCAAATGACATTTTGAATCATTTTTGGTAGAGTCCAAAAAATCCATTTTCTGATGAAAAACGATGACCCCGGACCAGTCGAACGTTGAAAAAATGGTCAATATTGATGAAATTTTAACATTTAATCTTTTGACTTTAAATGACGGTTGGATGTCAGTTATTACTTTTTCAACTAAAATAAGTGTGTTTAAAGTCATTTCTGTGCCTGAAATTGGTCAAAATTGAAGATTTTGAGTAAGCAAAACTCTGTAAAAATGGCAGTTTTGGTCACTGTGAGGGTTTAAAAAGTGGTTATTCAACATGAGGCCCGATCCAAATGACATTTTGAATCATTTTTGGTAGAGTCCAAAAAATCAATTTTCTGATGAAAAACGATGACCCCGGACCAGTCGAACGTTGAAAAAATGGTCAATATTGATGAAATTTTAACATTTAATCTTTTGACTTTAAATGACAGTTGGATGTGAGTTATTACTTTTTCAACTAAAATAAGTGTGTTTAAAGTCATTTCTGTGCCTGAAATTGGTCAAAATTGAAGATTTTGAGTAAGCAAAACTCTGTAAAAATGGCAATTTTGGTCACTGTGAGGGTTTAAAAAGGGGTTATTCAACATGAGGCCCGACCCAAATGACATTTTGAATCATTTTTGGTAGAGTCCAAAAAATCAATTTTCTGATGAAAAACGATGACCCCGGACCAGTCGAACGTTGAAAAAATGGTCAATATTGATGAAATTTTAACATTTAATCTTTTGACTTTAAATGACGGTTGGATGTGAGTTATTACTTTTTCAACTAAAATAAGTGTGTTTAAAGTCATTTCTGTGCCTGAAATTGGTCAAAATTGAAGATTTTGAGTAAGCAAAACTCTGTAAAAATGGCAGTTTTGGTCACTGTGAGGGTTTAAAAAGTGGTAATTCAACATGAGGCCTGATCCAAATGACATTTTGAATCATTTTTGGTAGAGTCCAAAAAATCAATTTTCTGATGAAAAACGATGACCCCGGACCAGTCGAACATTGAAAAAATGGTCAATATTGATGAAATTTTAACATTTAATCTTTTGACTTTAAATGACGGTTGGATGTGAGTTATTACTTTTTCAACTAAAATAAGTGTGTTTAAAGTCATTTCTGTGCCTGAAATTGGTCAAAATTGAAGATTTTGAGTAAGCAAAACTCTGTAAAAATGGCAATTTTGGTCACTGTGAGGGTTTAAAAAGTGGTTATTCAACATGAGGCCCGATCCAAATGACATTTTGAATCATTTTTGGTAGAGTCCAAAAAATCCATTTTCTGATGAAAAACGATGACCCCGGACCAGTCGAACGTTGAAAAAATGGTCAATATTGATGAAATTTTAACATTTAATCTTTTGACTTTAAATGACGGTTGGATGTCAGTTATTACTTTTTCAACTAAAATAAGTGTGTTTAAAGTCATTTCTGTGCCTGAAATTGGTCAAAATTGAAGATTTTGAGTAAGCAAAACTCTGTAAAAATGGCAGTTTTGGTCACTGTGAGGGTTTAAAAAGTGGTTATTCAACATGAGGCCCGATCCAAATGACATTTTGAATCATTTTTGGTAGAGTCCAAAAAATCAATTTTCTGATGAAAAACGATGACCCCGGACCAGTCGAACGTTGAAAAAATGGTCAATATTGATGAAATTTTAACATTTAATCTTTTGACTTTAAATGACAGTTGGATGTGAGTTATTACTTTTTCAACTAAAATAAGTGTGTTTAAAGTCATTTCTGTGCCTGAAATTGGTCAAAATTGAAGATTTTGAGTAAGCAAAACTCTGTAAAAATGGCAATTTTGGTCACTGTGAGGGTTTAAAAAGGGGTTATTCAACATGAGGCCCGACCCAAATGACATTTTGAATCATTTTTGGTAGAGTCCAAAAAATCAATTTTCTGATGAAAAACGATGACCCCGGACCAGTCGAACGTTGAAAAAATGGTCAATATTGATGAAATTTTAACATTTAATCTTTTGACTTTAAATGACGGTTGGATGTGAGTTATTACTTTTTCAACTAAAATAAGTGTGTTTAAAGTCATTTCTGTGCCTGAAATTGGTCAAAATTGAAGATTTTGAGTAAGCAAAACTCTGTAAAAATGGCAGTTTTGGTCACTGTGAGGGTTTAAAAAGTGGTAATTCAACATGAGGCCTGATCCAAATGACATTTTGAATCATTTTTGGTAGAGTCCAAAAAATCAATTTTCTGATGAAAAACGATGACCCCGGACCAGTCGAACATTGAAAAAATGGTCAATATTGATGAAATTTTAACATTTAATCTTTTGACTTTAAATGACGGTTGGATGTGAGTTATTACTTTTTCAACTAAAATAAGTGTGTTTAAAGTCATTTCTGTGCCTGAAATTGGTCAAAATTGAAGATTTTGAGTAAGCAAAACTCTGTAAAAATGGCAATTTTGGTCACTGTGAGGGTTTAAAAAGTGGTTATTCAACATGAGGCCCGATCCAAATGACATTTTGAATCATTTTTGGTAGAGTCCAAAAAATCAATTTTCTGATGAAAAACGATGACCCCGGACCAGTCGAACGTTGAAAAAATGGTCAATATTGATGAAATTTTAACATTTAATCTTTTGACTTTAAATGACGGTTGGATGTGAGTTATTACTTTTTCAACTAAAATAAGTGTGTTTAAAGTCATTTCTGTGCCTGAAATTGGTCAAAATTGAAGATTTTGAGTAAGCAAAACTCTGTAAAAATGGCAATTTTGGTCACTGTGAGGGTTTAAAAAGTGGTTATTCAACATGAGGCCCGATCCAAATGACATTTTGAATCATTTTTGGTAGAGTCCAAAAAATCAATTTTCTGATGAAAAACGATGACCCCGGACCAGTCGAACGTTGAAAAAATGGTCAATATTGATGAAATTTTAACATTTAATCTTTTGACTTTAAATGACGGTTGGATGTGAGTTATTAATTTTTCAACTAAAATAAGTGTGTTTAAAGTCATTTCTGTGCCTGAAATTGGTCAAAATTGAAGATTTTGAGTAAGCAAAACTCTGTAAAAATGGCAATTTTGGTCACTGTGAGGGTTTAAAAAGTGGTTATTCAACATGAGGCCCGATCCAAATGACATTTTGAATCATTTTTGGTAGAGTCCAAAAAATCAATTTTCTGATGAAAAACGATGACCCCGGACCAGTCGAACGTTGAAAAAATGGTCAATATTGATGAAATTTTAACATTTAATCTTTTGACTTTAAATGACGGTTGGATGTGAGTTATTACTTTTTCAACTAAAATAAGTGTGTTTAAAGTCATTTCTGTGCCTGAAATTGGTCAAAATTGAAGATTTTGAGTAAGCAAAACTCTGTAAAAATGGCAATTTTGGTCACTGTGAGGGTTTAAAAAGTGGTTATTCAACATGAGGCCCGATCCAAATGACATTTTGAATCATTTTTGGTAGAGTTCAAAAAATCAATTTTCTGATGAAAAACGATGACCCTGGACCAGTCGAACGTTGAAAAAATGGTCAATATTGATGAAATTTTAACATATAATCTTTTGACTTTACATGATGGTTGGATGTGAGTTATTACTTTTTCAACTAAAATAAGTGTGTTTAAAGTCATTTCTGTGCCTGAAATTGGTCAAAATTGAAGATTTTGAGTAAGCAAAACTCTGTAAAAATGGCAGTTTTGGTCACTGTGAGGGTTTAAAAAGTGGTTATTCAACATGAGGCCCGATCCAAATGACATTTTGAATCATTTTTGGTAGAGTCCAAAAAATCAATTTTCTGATGAAAAACGATGACCCCGGACCAGTCGAACGTTGAAAAAATGGTCAATATTGATGAAATTTTAACATTCAATCTTTTGACTTTAAATGGCGGTTGGATGTGAGTTATTACTTTTTCAACTAAAATAAGTGTGTTTAAAGTCATTTCTGTGCCTGAAATTGGTCAAAATTGAAGATTTTGAGTAAGCAAAACTCTGTAAAAATGGCAGTTTTGGTCACTGTGAGGGTTTAAAAAGTGGTTATTCAACATGAGGCCTGATCCAAATGACATTTTGAATCATTTTTGGTAGAGTCCAAAAAACTCCATTTTCTGATGAAAAAGCGATGACCCCGGACCAGTCGAACGTTGAAAAAATGGTCAATATTGATGACATTTTAACATTTAATCTTTTGACTTTAAATGACGGTTGGATGTCAGTTATTACTTTTTCAACTAAAATAAGTGTGTTTAAAGTAATTTCTGTGCCTGAAATTGGTCAAAATTGAAGATTTTGAGTAAGCAAAACTCTGTAAAAATGGCAGTTTTGGTCACTGTGAGGGTTTAAAAAGTGGTTATTCAACATGAGGCCCGATCCAAATGACATTTTGAATCATTTTTGGTAGAGTCCAAAAAATCAATTTTCTGATGAAAAACGATGACCCCGGACCAGTCGAACGTTGAAAAAATGGTCAATATTGATGAAATTTTAACATTTAATCTTTTGACTTTAAATGGCGGTTGGATGTGAGTTATTACTTTTTCAACTAAAATAAGTGTGTTTAAAGTCATTTCTGTGCCTGAAATTGGTCAAAATTGAAGATTTTGAGTAAGCAAAACTCTGTAAAAATGGCAATTTTGGTCACTGTGAGGGTTTAAAAAGTGGTTATTCAACATGAGGCCCGATCCAAATGACATTTTGAATCATTTTTGGTAGAGTCCAAAAAATCAATTTTCTGATGAAAAACGATGACCCTTGACCAGTCGAACGTTGAAAAAATGGTTTATATTGATGAAATTTTAACATTTAATCTTTTGACTTTAAATGACGGTTGGATGTGAGTTATTACTTTTTCAACTAAAATAAGTGTGTTTAAAGTCATTTCTGTGCCTGAAATTGGTCAAAATTGAAGATTTTGAGTAAGCAAAACTCTGTAAAAATGGCAATTTTGGTCACTGTGAGGGTTTAAAAAGTGGTTATTCAACATGAGGCCCGATCCAAATGACATTTTGAATCATTTTTGGTAGAGTCCAAAAAATCAATTTTCTGATGAAAAACGATGACCCCGGACCAGTCGAACGTTGAAAAAATGGTCAATATTGATGAAATTTTAACATTTAATCTTTTGACTTTAAATGACAGTTGGATGTGAGTTATTACTTTTTCAACTAAAATAAGTGTGTTTAAAGTCATTTCTGTGCCTGAAATTGGTCAAAATTGAAGATTTTGAGTAAGCAAAACTCTGTAAAAATGGCAATTTTGGTCACTGTGAGGGTTTAAAAAGTGGTTATTCAACATGAGGCCCGATCCAAATGACATTTTGAATCATTTTTGGTAGAGTCCAAAAAATCAATTTTCTGATGAAAAACGATGACCCCGGACCAGTCGAACGTTGAAAAAATGGTCAATATTGATGAAATTTTAACATTTAATCTTTTGACTTTAAATGACGGTTGGATGTGAGTTATTAATTTTTCAACTAAAATAAGTGTGTTTAAAGTCATTTCTGTGCCTGAAATTGGTCAAAATTGAAGATTTTGAGTAAGCAAAACTCTGTAAAAATGGCAATTTTGGTCACTGTGAGGGTTTAAAAAGTGGTTATTCAACATGAGGCCCGATCCAAATGACATTTTGAATCATTTTTGGTAGAGTCCAAAAAATCAATTTTCTGATGAAAAACGATGACCCCGGACCAGTCGAACGTTGAAAAAATGGTCAATATTGATGAAATTTTAACATTTAATCTTTTGACTTTAAATGACGGTTGGATGTGAGTTATTACTTTTTCAACTAAAATAAGTGTGTTTAAAGTCATTTCTGTGCCTGAAATTGGTCAAAATTGAAGATTTTGAGTAAGCAAAACTCTGTAAAAATGGCAGTTTTGGTCACTGTGAGGGTTTAAAAAGTGGTTATTCAACATGAGGCCTGATCCAAATGACATTTTGAATCATTTTTGGTAGAGTCCAAAAAATCAATTTTCTGATGAAAAACGATGACCCCGGACCAGTCGAACGTTGAAAAAATGGTCAATATTGATGAAATTTTAACATTTAATCTTTTGACTTTAAATGACGGTTGGATGTGAGTTATTAATTTTTCAACTAAAAGAAGTGTGTTTAAAGTCATTTCTGTGCCTGAAATTGGTCAAAATTGAAGATTTTGAGTAAGCAAAACTCTGTAAAAATGGCAATTTTGGTCACTGTGAGGGTTTAAAAAGTGGTTATTCAACATGAGGCCCGATCCAAATGACATTTTGAATCATTTTTGGTAGAGTCCAAAAAATCAATTTTCTGATGAAAAACGATGACCCCGGACCAGTCGAACGTTGAAAAAATGGTCAATATTGATGAAATTTTAACATTTAATCTTTTGACTTTAAATGACGGTTGGATGTGAGTTATTACTTTTTCAACTAAAATAAGTGTGTTTAAAGTCATTTCTGTGCCTGAAATTGGTCAAAATTGAAGATTTTGAGTAAGCAAAACTCTGTAAAAATGGCAATTTTGGTCACTGTGAGGGTTTAAAAAGGGGTTATTCAACATGAGGCCCGACCCAAATGACATTTTGAATCATTTTTGGTAGAGTCCAAAAAATCAATTTTCTGATGAAAAACGATGACCCCGGACCAGTCGAACGTTGAAAAAATGGTCAATATTGATGAAATTTTAACATTTAATCTTTTGACTTTAAATGACGGTTGGATGTGAGTTATTACTTTTTCAACTAAAATAAGTGTGTTTAAAGTCATTTCTGTGCCTGAAATTGGTCAAAATTGAAGATTTTGAGTAAGCAAAACTCTGTAAAAATGGCAGTTTTGGTCACTGTGAGGGTTTAAAAAGTGGTAATTCAACATGAGGCCTGATCCAAATGACATTTTGAATCATTTTTGGTAGAGTCCAAAAAATCAATTTTCTGATGAAAAACGATGACCCCGGACCAGTCGAACATTGAAAAAATGGTCAATATTGATGAAATTTTAACATTTAATCTTTTGACTTTAAATGACGGTTGGATGTGAGTTATTACTTTTTCAACTAAAATAAGTGTGTTTAAAGTCATTTCTGTGCCTGAAATTGGTCAAAATTGAAGATTTTGAGTAAGCAAAACTCTGTAAAAATGGCAATTTTGGTCACTGTGAGGGTTTAAAAAGTGGTTATTCAACATGAGGCCCGATCCAAATGACATTTTGAATCATTTTTGGTAGAGTCCAAAAAATCAATTTTCTGATGAAAAACGATGACCCCGGACCAGTCGAACGTTGAAAAAATGGTCAATATTGATGAAATTTTAACATTTAATCTTTTGACTTTAAATGACGGTTGGATGTGAGTTATTACTTTTTCAACTAAAATGAGTGTGTTTAAAGTCATTTCTGTGCCTGAAATTGGTCAAAATTGAAGATTTTGAGTAAGCAAAACTCTGTAAAAATGGCAATTTTGGTCACTGTGAGGGTTTAAAAAGTGGTTATTCAACATGAGGCCCGATCCAAATGACATTTTGAATCATTTTTGGTAGAGTCCAAAAAATCAATTTTCTGATGAAAAACGATGACCCCGGACCAGTCGAACGTTGAAAAAATGGTCAATATTGATGAAATTTTAACATTTAATCTTTTGACTTTAAATGACGGTTGGATGTGAGTTATTAATTTTTCAACTAAAATAAGTGTGTTTAAAGTCATTTCTGTGCCTGAAATTGGTCAAAATTGAAGATTTTGAGTAAGCAAAACTCTGTAAAAATGGCAATTTTGGTCACTGTGAGGGTTTAAAAAGTGGTTATTCAACATGAGGCCCGATCCAAATGACATTTTGAATCATTTTTGGTAGAGTCCAAAAAATCAATTTTCTGATGAAAAACGATGACCCCGGACCAGTCGAACGTTGAAAAAATGGTCAATATTGATGAAATTTTAACATTTAATCTTTTGACTTTACATGACGGTTGGATGTGAGTTATTACTTTTTCAACTAAAATAAGTGTGTTTAAAGTCATTTCTGTGCCTGAAATTGGTCAAAATTGAAGATTTTGAGTAAGCAAAACTCTGTAAAAATGGCAATTTTGGTCACTGTGAGGGTTTAAAAAGTGGTTATTCAACATGAGGCCCGATCCAAATGACATTTTGAATCATTTTTGGTAGAGTCCAAAAAATCAATTTTCTGATGAAAAACGATGACCCTGGACCAGTCGAACGTTGAAAAAATGGTCAATATTGATGAAATTTTAACATATAATCTTTTGACTTTACATGATGGTTGGATGTGAGTTATTACTTTTTCAACTAAAATAAGTGTGTTTAAAGTCATTTCTGTGCCTGAAATTGGTCAAAATTGAAGATTTTGAGTAAGCAAAACTCTGTAAAAATGGCAGTTTTGGTCACTGTGAGGGTTTAAAAAGTGGTTATTCAACATGAGGCCCGATCCAAATGACATTTTGAATCATTTTTGGTAGAGTCCAAAAAATCAATTTTCTGATGAAAAACGATGACCCCGGACCAGTCGAACGTTGAAAAAATGGTCAATATTGATGAAATTTTAACATTCAATCTTTTGACTTTAAATGGCGGTTGGATGTGAGTTATTACTTTTTCAACTAAAATAAGTGTGTTTAAAGTCATTTCTGTGCCTGAAATTGGTCAAAATTGAAGATTTTGAGTAAGCAAAACTCTGTAAAAATGGCAGTTTTGGTCACTGTGAGGGTTTAAAAAGTGGTTATTCAACATGAGGCCTGATCCAAATGACATTTTGAATCATTTTTGGTAGAGTCCAAAAAACTCCATTTTCTGATGAAAAAGCGATGACCCCGGACCAGTCGAACGTTGAAAAAATGGTCAATATTGATGACATTTTAACATTTAATCTTTTGACTTTAAATGACGGTTGGATGTCAGTTATTACTTTTTCAACTAAAATAAGTGTGTTTAAAGTAATTTCTGTGCCTGAAATTGGTCAAAATTGAAGATTTTGAGTAAGCAAAACTCTGTAAAAATGGCAGTTTTGGTCACTGTGAGGGTTTAAAAAGTGGTTATTCAACATGAGGCCCGATCCAAATGACATTTTGAATCATTTTTGGTAGAGTCCAAAAAATCAATTTTCTGATGAAAAACGATGACCCCGGACCAGTCGAACGTTGAAAAAATGGTCAATATTGATGAAATTTTAACATTTAATCTTTTGACTTTAAATGGCGGTTGGATGTGAGTTATTACTTTTTCAACTAAAATAAGTGTGTTTAAAGTCATTTCTGTGCCTGAAATTGGTCAAAATTGAAGATTTTGAGTAAGCAAAACTCTGTAAAAATGGCAATTTTGGTCACTGTGAGGGTTTAAAAAGTGGTTATTCAACATGAGGCCCGATCCAAATGACATTTTGAATCATTTTTGGTAGAGTCCAAAAAATCAATTTTCTGATGAAAAACGATGACCCTTGACCAGTCGAACGTTGAAAAAATGGTTTATATTGATGAAATTTTAACATTTAATCTTTTGACTTTAAATGACGGTTGGATGTGAGTTATTACTTTTTCAACTAAAATAAGTGTGTTTAAAGTCATTTCTGTGCCTGAAATTGGTCAAAATTGAAGATTTTGAGTAAGCAAAACTCTGTAAAAATGGCAATTTTGGTCACTGTGAGGGTTTAAAAAGTGGTTATTCAACATGAGGCCCGATCCAAATGACATTTTGAATCATTTTTGGTAGAGTCCAAAAAATCAATTTTCTGATGAAAAACGATGACCCCGGACCAGTCGAACGTTGAAAAAATGGTCAATATTGATGAAATTTTAACATTTAATCTTTTGACTTTAAATGACAGTTGGATGTGAGTTATTACTTTTTCAACTAAAATAAGTGTGTTTAAAGTCATTTCTGTGCCTGAAATTGGTCAAAATTGAAGATTTTGAGTAAGCAAAACTCTGTAAAAATGGCAATTTTGGTCACTGTGAGGGTTTAAAAAGTGGTTATTCAACATGAGGCCCGATCCAAATGACATTTTGAATCATTTTTGGTAGAGTCCAAAAAATCAATTTTCTGATGAAAAACGATGACCCCGGACCAGTCGAACGTTGAAAAAATGGTCAATATTGATGAAATTTTAACATTTAATCTTTTGACTTTAAATGACGGTTGGATGTGAGTTATTAATTTTTCAACTAAAATAAGTGTGTTTAAAGTCATTTCTGTGCCTGAAATTGGTCAAAATTGAAGATTTTGAGTAAGCAAAACTCTGTAAAAATGGCAGTTTTGGTCACTGTGAGGGTTTAAAAAGTGGTTATTCAACATGAGGCCTGATCCAAATGACATTTTGAATCATTTTTGGTAGAGTCCAAAAAATCAATTTTCTGATGAAAAACGATGACCCCGGACCAGTCGAACGTTGAAAAAATGGTCAATATTGATGAAATTTTAACATTTAATCTTTTGACTTTAAATGACGGTTGGATGTGAGTTATTAATTTTTCAACTAAAAGAAGTGTGTTTAAAGTCATTTCTGTGCCTGAAATTGGTCAAAATTGAAGATTTTGAGTAAGCAAAACTCTGTAAAAATGGCAATTTTGGTCACTGTGAGGGTTTAAAAAGTGGTTATTCAACATGAGGCCCGATCCAAATGACATTTTGAATCATTTTTGGTAGAGTCCAAAAAATCAATTTTCTGATGAAAAACGATGACCCCGGACCAGTCGAACGTTGAAAAAATGGTCAATATTGATGAAATTTTAACATTTAATCTTTTGACTTTAAATGACGGTTGGATGTGAGTTATTACTTTTTCAACTAAAATAAGTGTGTTTAAAGTCATTTCTGTGCCTGAAATTGGTCAAAATTGAAGATTTTGAGTAAGCAAAACTCTGTAAAAATGGCAATTTTGGTCACTGTGAGGGTTTAAAAAGTGGTTATTCAACATGAGGCCCGATCCAAATGACATTTTGAATCATTTTTGGTAGAGTCCAAAAAATCAATTTTCTGATGAAAAACGATGACCCTGGACCAGTCGAACGTTGAAAAAATGGTCAATATTGATGAAATTTTAACATATAATCTTTTGACTTTACATGATGGTTGGATGTGAGTTATTACTTTTTCAACTAAAATAAGTGTGTTTAAAGTCATTTCTGTGCCTGAAATTGGTCAAAATTGAAGATTTTGAGTAAGCAAAACTCTGTAAAAATGGCAGTTTTGGTCACTGTGAGGGTTTAAAAAGTGGTTATTCAACATGAGGCCTGATCCAAATGACATTTTGAATCATTTTTGGTAGAGTCCAAAAAATCCATTTTCTGATGAAAAACGATGACCCCGGACCAGTCGAACATTGAAAAAATGGTCAATATTGATGAAATTTTAACATTTAATCTTTTGACTTTAAATGACGGTTGGATGTGAGTTATTACTTTTTCAACTAAAATAAGTGTGTTTAAAGTCATTTCTGTGCCTGAAATTGGTCAAAATTGAAGAGTTTGAGTAAGCAAAACTCTGTAAAAATGGCAATTTTGGTCACTGTGAGGGTTTAAAAAGTGGTTATTCAACATGAGGCCCGATCCAAATGACATTTTGAATCATTTTTGGTAGAGTCCAAAAAATCCATTTTCTGATGAAAAACGATGACCCCGGACCAGTCGAACGTTGAAAAAATGGTCAATATTGATGAAATTTTAACATTTAATCTTTTGACTTTAAATGACGGTTGGATGTCAGTTATTACTTTTTCAACTAAAATAAGTGTGTTTAAAGTCATTTCTGTGCCTGAAATTGGTCAAAATTGAAGATTTTGAGTAAGCAAAACTCTGTAAAAATGGCAATTTTGGTCACTGTGAGGGTTTAAAAAGTGGTTATTCAACATGAGGCCCGATCCAAATGACATTTTGAATCATTTTTGGTAGAGTCCAAAAAATCAATTTTCTGATGAAAAACGATGACCCCGGACCAGTCGAACGTTGAAAAAATGGTCAATATTGATGAAATTTTAACATTTAATCTTTTGACTTTAAATGACGGTTGGATGTGAGTTATTACTTTTTCAACTAAAATAAGTGTGTTTAAAGTCATTTCTGTGCCTGAAATTGGTCAAAATTGAAGATTTTGAGTAAGCAAAACTCTGTAAAAATGGCAATTTTGGTCACTGTGAGGGTTTAAAAAGTGGTTATTCAACATGAGGCCCGATCCAAATGACATTTTGAATCATTTTTGGTAGAGTCCAAAAAATCAATTTTCTGATGAAAAACGATGACCCCGGACCAGTCGAATGTTGAAAAAATGGTCAATATTGATGAAATTTTAACATTTAATCTTTTGACTTTAAATGACGGTTGGATGTGAGTTATTAATTTTTCAACTAAAATAAGTGTGTTTAAAGTCATTTCTGTGCCTGAAATTGGTCAAAATTGAAGATTTTGAGTAAGCAAAACTCTGTAAAAATGGCAATTTTGGTCACTGTGAGGGTTTAAAAAGTGGTTATTCAACATGAGGCCCGATCCAAATGACATTTTGAATCATTTTTGGTAGAGTCCAAAAAATCAATTTTCTGATGAAAAACGATGACCCCGGACCAGTCGAACGTTGAAAAAATGGTCAATATTGATGAAATTTTAACATTTAATCTTTTGACTTTAAATGACGGTTGGATGTGAGTTATTACTTTTTCAACTAAAATAAGTGTGTTTAAAGTCATTTCTGTGCCTGAAATTGGTCAAAATTGAAGATTTTGAGTAAGCAAAACTCTGTAAAAATGGCAATTTTGGTCACTGTGAGGGTTTAAAAAGTGGTTATTCAACATGAGGCCCGATCCAAATGACATTTTGAATCATTTTTGGTAGAGTCCAAAAAATCAATTTTCTGATGAAAAACGATGACCCTGGACCAGTCGAACGTTGAAAAAATGGTCAATATTGATGAAATTTTAACATATAATCTTTTGACTTTACATGATGGTTGGATGTGAGTTATTACTTTTTCAACTAAAATAAGTGTGTTTAAAGTCATTTCTGTGCCTGAAATTGGTCAAAATTGAAGATTTTGAGTAAGCAAAACTCTGTAAAAATGGCAGTTTTGGTCACTGTGAGGGTTTAAAAAGTGGTTATTCAACATGAGGCCCGATCCAAATGACATTTTGAATCATTTTTGGTAGAGTCCAAAAAATCAATTTTCTGATGAAAAACGATGACCCCGGACCAGTCGAACGTTGAAAAAATGGTCAATATTGATGAAATTTTAACATTCAATCTTTTGACTTTAAATGGCGGTTGGATGTGAGTTATTACTTTTTCAACTAAAATAAGTGTGTTTAAAGTCATTTCTGTGCCTGAAATTGGTCAAAATTGAAGATTTTGAGTAAGCAAAACTCTGTAAAAATGGCAGTTTTGGTCACTGTGAGGGTTTAAAAAGTGGTTATTCAACATGAGGCCTGATCCAAATGACATTTTGAATCATTTTTGGTAGAGTCCAAAAAACTCCATTTTCTGATGAAAAAGCGATGACCCCGGACCAGTCGAACGTTGAAAAAATGGTCAATATTGATGACATTTTAACATTTAATCTTTTGACTTTAAATGACGGTTGGATGTCAGTTATTACTTTTTCAACTAAAATAAGAGTGTTTAAAGTAATTTCTGTGCCTGAAATTGGTCAAAATTGAAGATTTTGAGTAAGCAAAACTCTGTAAAAATGGCAGTTTTGGTCACTGTGAGGGTTTAAAAAGTGGTTATTCAACATGAGGCCCGATCCAAATGACATTTTGAATCATTTTTGGTAGAGTCCAAAAAATCAATTTTCTGATGAAAAACGATGACCCCGGACCAGTCGAACGTTGAAAAAATGGTCAATATTGATGAAATTTTAACATTTAATCTTTTGACTTTAAATGGCGGTTGGATGTGAGTTATTACTTTTTCAACTAAAATAAGTGTGTTTAAAGTCATTTCTGTGCCTGAAATTGGTCAAAATTGAAGATTTTGAGTAAGCAAAACTCTGTAAAAATGGCAATTTTGGTCACTGTGAGGGTTTAAAAAGTGGTTATTCAACATGAGGCCCGATCCAAATGACATTTTGAATCATTTTTGGTAGAGTCCAAAAAATCAATTTTCTGATGAAAAACGATGACCCCGGACCAGTCGAACGTTGAAAAAATGGTCAATATTGATGAAATTTTAACATTTAATCTTTTGACTTTAAATGACGGTTGGATGTGAGTTATTAATTTTTCAACTAAAATAAGTGTGTTTAAAGTCATTTCTGTGCCTGAAATTGGTCAAAATTGAAGATTTTGAGTAAGCAAAACTCTGTAAAAATGGCAATTTTGGTCACTGTGAGGGTTTAAAAAGTGGTTATTCAACATGAGGCCCGATCCAAATGACATTTTGAATCATTTTTGGTAGAGTCCAAAAAATCAATTTTCTGATGAAAAACGATGACCCCGGACCAGTCGAACGTTGAAAAAATGGTCAATATTGATGAAATTTTAACATTTAATCTTTTGACTTTAAATGACGGTTGGATGTGAGTTATTACTTTTTCAACTAAAATAAGTGTGTTTAAAGTCATTTCTGTGCCTGAAATTGGTCAAAATTGAAGATTTTGAGTAAGCAAAACTCTGTAAAAATGGCAATTTTGGTCACTGTGAGGGTTTAAAAAGTGGTTATTCAACATGAGGCCCGATCCAAATGACATTTTGAATCATTTTTGGTAGAGTCCAAAAAATCAATTTTCTGATGAAAAACGATGACCCCGGACCAGTCGAACGTTGAAAAAATGGTCAATATTGATGAAATTTTAACATTTAATCTTTTGACTTTAAATGACAGTTGGATGTGAGTTATTACTTTTTCAACTAAAATAAGTGTGTTTAAAGTCATTTCTGTGCCTGAAATTGGTCAAAATTGAAGATTTTGAGTAAGCAAAACTCTGTAAAAATGGCAATTTTGGTCACTGTGAGGGTTTAAAAAGTGGTTATTCAACATGAGGCCCGATCCAAATGACATTTTGAATCATTTTTGGTAGAGTCCAAAAAATCAATTTTCTGATGAAAAACGATGACCCCGGACCAGTCGAACGTTGAAAAAATGGTCAATATTGATGAAATTTTAACATTTAATCTTTTGACTTTAAATGACGGTTGGATGTGAGTTATTAATTTTTCAACTAAAATAAGTGTGTTTAAAGTCATTTCTGTGCCTGAAATTGGTCAAAATTGAAGATTTTGAGTAAGCAAAACTCTGTAAAAATGGCAATTTTGGTCACTGTGAGGGTTTAAAAAGTGGTTATTCAACATGAGGCCCGATCCAAATGACATTTTGAATCATTTTTGGTAGAGTCCAAAAAATCAATTTTCTGATGAAAAACGATGACCCCGGACCAGTCGAACGTTGAAAAAATGGTCAATATTGATGAAATTTTAACATTTAATCTTTTGACTTTAAATGACGGTTGGATGTGAGTTATTACTTTTTCAACTAAAATAAGTGTGTTTAAAGTCATTTCTGTGCCTGAAATTGGTCAAAATTGAAGATTTTGAGTAAGCAAAACTCTGTAAAAATGGCAGTTTTGGTCACTGTGAGGGTTTAAAAAGTGGTTATTCAACATGAGGCCTGATCCAAATGACATTTTGAATCATTTTTGGTAGAGTCCAAAAAATCAATTTTCTGATGAAAAACGATGACCCCGGACCAGTCGAACGTTGAAAAAATGGTCAATATTGATGAAATTTTAACATTTAATCTTTTGACTTTAAATGACGGTTGGATGTGAGTTATTAATTTTTCAACTAAAAGAAGTGTGTTTAAAGTCATTTCTGTGCCTGAAATTGGTCAAAATTGAAGATTTTGAGTAAGCAAAACTCTGTAAAAATGGCAATTTTGGTCACTGTGAGGGTTTAAAAAGTGGTTATTCAACATGAGGCCCGATCCAAATGACATTTTGAATCATTTTTGGTAGAGTCCAAAAAATCAATTTTCTGATGAAAAACGATGACCCCGGACCAGTCGAACGTTGAAAAAATGGTCAATATTGATGAAATTTTAACATTTAATCTTTTGACTTTAAATGACGGTTGGATGTGAGTTATTACTTTTTCAACTAAAATAAGTGTGTTTAAAGTCATTTCTGTGCCTGAAATTGGTCAAAATTGAAGATTTTGAGTAAGCAAAACTCTGTAAAAATGGCAATTTTGGTCACTGTGAGGGTTTAAAAAGTGGTTATTCAACATGAGGCCCGATCCAAATGACATTTTGAATCATTTTTGGTAGAGTCCAAAAAATCAATTTTCTGATGAAAAACGATGACCCCGGACCAGTCGAACGTTGAAAAAATGGTCAATATTGATGAAATTTTAACATTTAATCTTTTGACTTTAAATGACGGTTGGATGTGAGTTATTAATTTTTCAACTAAAATAAGTGTGTTTAAAGTCATTTCTGTGCCTGAAATTGGTCAAAATTGAAGATTTTGAGTAAGCAAAACTCTGTAAAAATGGCAATTTTGGTCACTGTGAGGGTTTAAAAAGTGGTTATTCAACATGAGGCCCGATCCAAATGACATTTTGAATCATTTTTGGTAGAGTCCAAAAAATCAATTTTCTGATGAAAAACGATGACCCCGGACCAGTCGAACGTTGAAAAAATGGTAAATATTGATGAAATTTTAACATTTAATCTTTTGACTTTAAATGACGGTTGGATGTGAGTTATTACTTTTTCAACTAAAATAAGTGTGTTTAAAGTCATTTCTGTGCCTGAAATTGGTCAAAATTGAAGATTTTGAGTAAGCAAAACTCTGTAAAAATGGCAATTTTGGTCACTGTGAGGGTTTAAAAAGTGGTTATTCAACATGAGGCCCGATCCAAATGACATTTTGAATCATTTTTGGTAGAGTCCAAAAAATCAATTTTCTGATGAAAAACGATGACCCCGGACCAGTCGAACATTGAAAAAATGGTCAATATTGATGAAATTTTAACATTTAATCTTTTGACTTTAAATGACGGTTGGATGTCAGTTATTACTTTTTCAACTAAAATAAGTGTGTTTAAAGTCATTTCTGTGCCTGAAATTGGTCAAAATTGAAGATTTTGAGTAAGCAAAACTCTGTAAAAATGGCAGCTTTGGTCACTGTGAGGGTTTAAAAAGTGGTTATTCAACATGAGGCCTGATCCAAATGACATGTTGAATCATTTTTGGTAGAGTCCAAAAAATCAATTTTCTGATGAAAAACGATGACCCCGGACCAGTCGAACGTTGAAAAAATGGTCAATATTGATGAAATTTTAACATTTAATCTTTTGACTTTAAATGACGGTTGGATGTGAGTTATTACTTTTTCAACTAAAATAAGTGTGTTTAAAGTCATTTCTGTGCCTGAAATTGGTCAAAATTGAAGATTTTGAGTAAGCAAAACTCTGTAAAAATGGCAGCTTTGGTCACTGTGAGGGTTTAAAAAGTGGTTATTCAACATGAGGCCCGATCCAAATGACATTTTGAATCATTTTTGGTAGAGTCCAAAAAATCAATTTTCTGATGAAAAACGATGACCCCGGACCAGTCGAACGTTCAAAAAATGGTCAATATTGATGAAATTTTAACATTTAATCTTTTGACTTTAAATGACGGTTGGATGTGAGTTATTACTTTTTCAACTAAAATAAGTTTGTTTAAAGTCATTTCTGTGCCTGAAATTGGTCAAAATTGAAGATTTTGAGTAAGCAAAACTCTGTAAAAATGGCAATTTTGGTCACTGTGAGGGTTTAAAAAGTGGTTATTCAACATGAGGCCCGATCCAAATGACATTTTGAATCATTTTTGGTAGAGTCCAAAAAATCAATTTTCTGATGAAAAACGATGACCCCGGACCAGTCGAACGTTGAAAAAATGGTCAATATTGATGAAATTTTAACATTTAATCTTTTGACTTTAAATGACGGTTGGATGTGAGTTATTACTTTTTCAACTAAAATAAGTGTGTTTAAAGTCATTTCTGTGCCTGAAATTGGTCAAAATTGAAAATTATGAGTAAGCAAAACTCTGTAAAAATGGCAATTTTGGTGACTGTGAGGGTTTAAAAAGTGGTTATTCAACATGAGGCCCGATCCAAATGACATTTTGAATCATTTTTGGTAGAGTCCAAAAAATCAATTTTCTGATGAAAAACGATGACCCCGGACCAGTCGAACGTTGAAAAAATGGTCAATATTGATGAAATTTTAACATTTAATCTTTTGACTTTAAATGACGGTTGGATGTGAGTTATTAATTTTTCAACTAAAATAAGTGTGTTTAAAGTCATTTCTGTGCCTGAAATTGGTCAAAATTGAAGATTTTGAGTAAGCAAAACTCTGTAAAAATGGCAATTTTGGTCACTGTGAGGGTTTAAAAAGTGGTTATTCAACATGAGGCCCGATCCAAATGACATTTTGAATCATTTTTGGTAGAGTCCAAAAAATCAATTTTCTGATGAAAAACGATGACCCCGGACCAGTCGAACGTTGAAAAAATGGTCAATATTGATGAAATTTTAACATTTAATCTTTTGACTTTAAATGACGGTTGGATGTGAGTTATTACTTTTTCAACTAAAATAAGTGTGTTTAAAGTCATTTCTGTGCCTGAAATTGGTCAAAATTGAAGATTTTGAGTAAGCAAAACTCTGTAAAAATGGCAATTTTGGTCACTGTGAGGGTTTAAAAAGTGGTTATTCAACATGAGGCCCGATCCAAATGACATTTTGAATCATTTTTGGTAGAGTCCAAAAAATCAATTTTCTGATGAAAAACGATGACCCCGGACCAGTCGAACGTTGAAAAAATGGTCAATATTGATGAAATTTAAACATTTAATCTTTTCACTTTAAATGACAGTTGGATGTGAGTTATTACTTTTTCAACTAAAATAAGTGTGTTTAAAGTCATTTCTGTGCCTGAAATTGGTCAAAATTGAAGATTTTGAGTAAGCAAAACTCTGTAAAAATGGCAGTTTTGGTCACTGTGAGGGTTTAAAAAGTGGTTATTCAACATGAGGCCCGATCCAAATGACATTTTGAATCATTTTTAGTAGAGTCCAAAAAATCAATTTTCTGATGAAAAACGATGACCCCGGACCAGTCGAACGTTGAAAAAATGGTCAATATTGATGACATTTTAACATTTAATCTTTTGACTTTAAATGATGGTTGGATGTGAGTTATTACTTTTTCAACTAAAATAAGTGTGTTTAAAGTCATTTCTGTGCCTGAAATCGGTCAAAATTGAAGATTTTGAGTAAGCAAAACTCTGTAAAAATGGCAATTTTGGTCACTGTGAGGGTTTAAAAAGTGGTTATTCAACATGAGGCCCGATCCAAATGACATTTTGAATCATTTTGGTAGAGTCCAAAAAATCAATTTTCTGATGAAAAACGATGACCCTGGACCAGTCGAACGTTGAAAAAATGGTCAATATTGATGACATTTTAACATTTAATCTTTTGACTTTAAATGACGGTTGGATGTGAGTTATTACTTTTTCAACTAAAATAAGTGTATTTAAAGTCATTTCTGTGCCTGAAATTGGTCAAAATTGAAGATTTTGAGTAAGCAAAACTCTGTAAAAATGGCAATTTTGGTCACTGTGAGGGTTTAAAAAGTGGTTATTCAACATGAGGCCCGATCCTAATGACATTTTGAATCATTTTTGGTAGAGTCCAAAAAATCAATTTTCTGATGAAAAACGATGACCCCGGACCAGTCGAACGTTGAAAAAATGGTCAATATTGATGACATTTTAACATTTAATCTTTTGACTTTAAATGACGGTTGGATGTGAGTTATTACTTTTTCAACTAAAATAAGTGTGTTTAAAGTCATTTCTGTGCCTGAAATTGGTCAAAATTGAAGATTTTGAGTAAGCAAAACTCTGTAAAAATGGCAGTTTTGGTCACTGTGAGGGTTTAAAAAGTGGTTATTCAACATGAGGCCTGATCCAAATGACATTTTGAATCATTTTTGGTAGAGTCCAAAAAATCAATTTTCTGATGAAAAACGATGACCCCGGACCAGTCGAACGTTGAAAAAATGGTCAATATTGATGAAATTTTAACATTTAATCTTTTGACTTTAAATGACGGTTGGATGTGAGTTATTAATTTTTCAACTAAAATAAGTGTGTTTAAAGTCATTTCTGTGCCTGAAATTGGTCAAAATTGAAGATTTTGAGTAAGCAAAACTCTGTAAAAATGGCAATTTTGGTCACTGTGAGGGTTTAAAAAGTGGTTATTCAACATGAGGCCCGATCCAAATGACATTTTGAATCATTTTTGGTAGAGTCCAAAAAATCAATTTTCTGATGAAAAACGATGACCCCGGACCAGTCGAACGTTGAAAAAATGGTAAATATTGATGAAATTTTAACATTTAATCTTTTGACTTTAAATGACGGTTGGATGTGAGTTATTACTTTTTCAACTAAAATAAGTGTGTTTAAAGTCATTTCTGTGCCTGAAATTGGTCAAAATTGAAGATTTTGAGTAAGCAAAACTCTGTAAAAATGGCAATTTTGGTCACTGTGAGGGTTTAAAAAGTGGTTATTCAACATGAGGCCCGATCCAAATGACATTTTGAATCATTTTTGGTAGAGTCCAAAAAATCAATTTTCTGATGAAAAACGATGACCCCGGACCAGTCGAACATTGAAAAAATGGTCAATATTGATGAAATTTTAACATTTAATCTTTTGACTTTAAATGACGGTTGGATGTCAGTTATTACTTTTTCAACTAAAATAAGTGTGTTTAAAGTCATTTCTGTGCCTGAAATTGGTCAAAATTGAAGATTTTGAGTAAGCAAAACTCTGTAAAAATGGCAGCTTTGGTCACTGCGAGGGTTTAAAAAGTGGTTATTCAACATGAGGCCTGATCCAAATGACATGTTGAATCATTTTTGGTAGAGTCCAAAAAATCAATTTTCTGATGAAAAACGATGACCCCGGACCAGTCGAACGTTGAAAAAATGGTCAATATTGATGAAATTTTAACATTTAATCTTTTGACTTTAAATGACGGTTGGATGTGAGTTATTACTTTTTCAACTAAAATAAGTGTGTTTAAAGTCATTTCTGTGCCTGAAATTGGTCAAAATTGAAGATTTTGAGTAAGCAAAACTCTGTAAAAATGGCAGCTTTGGTCACTGTGAGGGTTTAAAAAGTGGTTATTCAACATGAGGCCTGATCCAAATGACATTTTGAATCATTTTTGGTAGAGTCCAAAAAATCAATTTTCTGATGAAAAACGATGACCCCGGACCAGTCGAACGTTGAAAAAATGGTCAATATTGATGAAATTTTAACATTTAATCTTTTGACTTTAAATGACGGTTGGATGTGAGTTATTACTTTTTCAACTAAAATAAGTGTGTTTAAAGTCATTTCTGTGCCTGAAATTGGTCAAAATTGAAGATTTTGAGTAAGCAAAACTCTGTAAAAATGGCAGTTTTGGTCACTGTGAGGGTTTAAAAAATGGTTATTCAACATGAGGCCTGATCCAAATGACATTTTGAATCATTTTTGGTAGAGTCCAAAAAATCAATTTTCTGATGAAAAACGATGACCCCGGACCAGTCGAACGTTGAAAAAATGGTCAATATTGATGAAATTTTAACATTTAATCTTTTGACTTTAAATGGCGGTTGGATGTGAGTTATTACTTTTTCAACTAAAATAAGTGTGTTTAAAGTCATTACTGTGCCTGAAATTGTTCAAAATTGAAGATTTTGAGTAAGCAAAACTCTGTAAAAATGGCAGTTTTGGTCACTGTGAGGGTTTAAAAAGTGGTTATTCAACATGAGGCCTGATCCAAATGACATTTTGAATCATTTTTGGTAGAGTCCTAAAAATCAATTTTCTGATGAAAAACGATGACCCCGGACCAGTCGAACGTTGAAAAAATGGTCAATATTGATGAAATTTAAACATTTAATCTTTTCACTTTAAATGACAGTTGGATGTGAGTTATTACTTTTTCAACTAAAATAAGTGTGTTTAAAGTCATTTCTGTGCCTGAAATTGGTCAAAATTGAAGATTTTGAGTAAGCAAAACTCTGTAAAAATGGCAGTTTTGGTCACTGTGAGGGTTTAAAAAGTGGTTATTCAACATGAGGCCCGATCCAAATGACATTTTGAATCATTTTTGGTAGAGTCCAAAAAATCAATTTTCTGATGAAAAACGATGACCCCGGACCAGTCGAACGTTGAAAAAATGGTCAATATTGATGACATTTTAACATTTAATCTTTTGACTTTAAATGATGGTTGGATGTGAGTTATTACTTTTTCAACTAAAATAAGTGTGTTTAAAGTCATTTCTGTGCCTGAAATCGGTCAAAATTGAAGATTTTGAGTAAGCAAAACTCTGTAAAAATGGCAATTTTGGTCACTGTGAGGGTTTAAAAAGTGGTTATTCAACATGAGGCCCGATCCAAATGACATTTTGAATCATTTTGGTAGAGTCCAAAAAATCAATTTTCTGATGAAAAACGATGACCCTGGACCAGTCGAACGTTGAAAAAATGGTCAATATTGATGACATTTTAACATTTAATCTTTTGACTTTAAATGACGGTTGGATGTGAGTTATTACTTTTTCAACTAAAATAAGTGTATTTAAAGTCATTTCTGTGCCTGAAATTGGTCAAAATTGAAGATTTTGAGTAAGCAAAACTCTGTAAAAATGGCAATTTTGGTCACTGTGAGGGTTTAAAAAGTGGTTATTCAACATGAGGCCCGATCCTAATGACATTTTGAATCATTTTTGGTAGAGTCCAAAAAATCAATTTTCTGATGAAAAACGATGACCCCGGACCAGTCGAACGTTGAAAAAATGGTCAATATTGATGACATTTTAACATTTAATCTTTTGACTTTAAATGACGGTTGGATGTGAGTTATTACTTTTTCAACTAAAATAAGTGTGTTTAAAGTCATTTCTGTGCCTGAAATTGGTCAAAATTGAAGATTTTGAGTAAGCAAAACTCTGTAAAAATGGCAGTTTTGGTCACTGTGAGGGTTTAAAAAGTGGTTATTCAACATGAGGCCTGATCCAAATGACATTTTGAATCATTTTTGGTAGAGTCCAAAAAATCAATTTTCTGATGAAAAACGATGACCCCGGACCAGTCGAACATTGAAAAAATGGTCAATATTGATGAAATTTTAACATTTAATCTTTTGACTTTAAATGACGGTTGGATGTGAGTTATTACTTTTTCAACTAAAATAAGTGTGTTTAAAGTCATTTCTGTGCCTGAAATTGGTCAAAATTGAAGATTTTGAGTAAGCAAAACTCTGTAAAAATGGCAATTTTGGTCACTGTGAGGGTTTAAAAAGTGGTTATTCAACATGAGGCCCGATCCAAATGACATTTTGAATCATTTTTGGTAGAGTCCAAAAAATCAATTTTCTGATGAAAAACGATGACCCCGGACCAGTCGAACGTTGAAAAAATGGTCAATATTGATGAAATTTTAACATTTAATCTTTTGACTTTAAATGACGGTTGGATGTGAGTTATTACTTTTTCAACTAAAATAAGTGTGTTTAAAGTCATTTCTGTGCCTGAAATTGGTCAAAATTGAAGATTTTGAGTAAGCAAAACTCTGTAAAAATGGCAATTTTGGTCACTGTGAGGGTTTAAAAAGTGGTTATTCAACATGAGGCCCGATCCAAATGACATTTTGAATCATTTTTGGTAGAGTCCAAAAAATCAATTTTCTGATGAAAAACGATGACCCCGGACCAGTCGAACGTTGAAAAAATGGTCAATATTGATGAAATTTTAACATTTAATCTTTTGACTTTAAATGACGGTTGGATGTGAGTTATTAATTTTTCAACTAAAATAAGTGTGTTTAAAGTCATTTCTGTGCCTGAAATTGGTCAAAATTGAAGATTTTGAGTAAGCAAAACTCTGTAAAAATGGCAATTTTGGTCACTGTGAGGGTTTAAAAAGTGGTTATTCAACATGAGGCCCGATCCAAATGACATTTTGAATCATTTTTGGTAGAGTCCAAAAAATCAATTTTCTGATGAAAAACGATGACCCCGGACCAGTCGAACGTTGAAAAAATGGTAAATATTGATGAAATTTTAACATTTAATCTTTTGACTTTAAATGACGGTTGGATGTGAGTTATTACTTTTTCAACTAAAATAAGTGTGTTTAAAGTCATTTCTGTGCCTGAAATTGGTCAAAATTGAAGATTTTGAGTAAGCAAAACTCTGTAAAAATGGCAATTTTGGTCACTGTGAGGGTTTAAAAAGTGGTTATTCAACATGAGGCCCGATCCAAATGACATTTTGAATCATTTTTGGTAGAGTCCAAAAAATCAATTTTCTGATGAAAAACGATGACCCCGGACCAGTCGAACATTGAAAAAATGGTCAATATTGATGAAATTTTAACATTTAATCTTTTGACTTTAAATGACGGTTGGATGTCAGTTATTACTTTTTCAACTAAAATAAGTGTGTTTAAAGTCATTTCTGTGCCTGAAATTGGTCAAAATTGAAGATTTTGAGTAAGCAAAACTCTGTAAAAATGGCAGCTTTGGTCACTGTGAGGGTTTAAAAAGTGGTTATTCAACATGAGGCCTGATCCAAATGACATGTTGAATCATTTTTGGTAGAGTCCAAAAAATCAATTTTCTGATGAAAAACGATGACCCCGGACCAGTCGAACGTTGAAAAAATGGTCAATATTGATGAAATTTTAACATTTAATCTTTTGACTTTAAATGACGGTTGGATGTGAGTTATTACTTTTTCAACTAAAATAAGTGTGTTTAAAGTCATTTCTGTGCCTGAAATTGGTCAAAATTGAAGATTTTGAGTAAGCAAAACTCTGTAAAAATGGCAGCTTTGGTCACTGTGAGGGTTTAAAAAGTGGTTATTCAACATGAGGCCTGATCCAAATGACATTTTGAATCATTTTTGGTAGAGTCCAAAAAATCAATTTTCTGATGAAAAACGATGACCCCGGACCAGTCGAACGTTGAAAAAATGGTCAATATTGATGAAATTTTAACATTTAATCTTTTGACTTTAAATGACGGTTGGATGTGAGTTATTACTTTTTCAACTAAAATAAGTGTGTTTAAAGTCATTTCTGTGCCTGAAATTGGTCAAAATTGAAGATTTTGAGTAAGCAAAACTCTGTAAAAATGGCAGTTTTGGTCACTGTGAGGGTTTAAAAAATGGTTATTCAACATGAGGCCTGATCCAAATGACATTTTGAATCATTTTTGGTAGAGTCCAAAAAATCAATTTTCTGATGAAAAACGATGACCCCGGACCAGTCGAACGTTGAAAAAATGGTCAATATTGATGAAATTTTAACATTTAATCTTTTGACTTTAAATGGCGGTTGGATGTGAGTTATTACTTTTTCAACTAAAATAAGTGTGTTTAAAGTCATTTCTGTGCCTGAAATTGGTCAAAATTGAAGATTTTGAGTAAGCAAAACTCTGTAAAAATGGCAGTTTTGGTCACTGTGAGGGTTTAAAAAGTGGTTATTCAACATGAGGCCTGATCCAAATGACATTTTGAATCATTTTTGGTAGAGTCCTAAAAATCAATTTTCTGATGAAAAACGATGACCCCGGACCAGTCGAACGTTGAAAAAATGGTCAATATTGATGAAATTTTAACATTTAATCTTTTGACTTTAAATGGCGGTTGGATGTGAGTTATTACTTTTTCAACTAAAATAAGTGTGTTTAAAGTCATTTCTGTGCCTGAAATTGGTCAAAATTGAAGATTTTGAGTAAGCAAAACTCTGTAAAAATGGCAGTTTTGGTCACTGTGAGGGTTTAAAACGTGGTTATTCAACATGAGGCCCGATCCAAATGACATTTTGAATCATTTTTGGTAGAGTCCAAAAAATCAATTTTCTGATGAAAAACGATGACCCCGGACCAGTCGAACGTTGAAAAAATGGTCAATATTGATGAAATTTTAATATTTAATCTTTTCACTTTAAATGACGGTTGGATGTGAGTTATTACTTTTTCAACTAAAATAAGTGTGTTTAAAGTCATTTCTGTGCCTGAAATTGGTCAAATTGAAGATTTTGAGTAAGCAAAACTCTGTAAAAATGGCAATTTTGGTCACTGTGAGGGTTTAAAAAGTGGTTATTCAACATGAGGCCCGATCCAAATGACAATTTTGAATCATTTTTTGTAGAGTCCAAAAAATCAATTTTCTGATGAAAAACGATGACCCCGGACCAGTCGAACGTTCAAAAAATGGTCAATATTGATGAAATTTTAACATTTAATCTTTTGACTTTAAATGACGGTTGGATGTGAGTTATTACTTTTTCAACTAAAATAAGTGTGTTTAAAGTCATTTCTGTGCCTGAAATTGGTCAAAATTGAAGATTTTGAGTAAGCAAAACTCTGTAAAAATGGCAATTTTTGTCACTGTGAGGGTTTAAAAAGTGGTTATTCAACATGAGGCCCGATCCAAATGACATTTTGAATCATTTTTGGTAGAGTCCAAAAAATCCATTTTCTGATGAAAAACGATGACCCCGGACCAGTCGAACGTTGAAAAAATTGTCAATATTGATGAAATTTTAACATTTAATCTTTTGACTTTAAATGACGGTTGGATGTGAGTTATTACTTTTTCAACTAAAATGAGTGTATTTAAAGTCATTTCTGTGCCTGAAATTGGTCAAAATTGAAGATTTTGAGTAAGCAAAACTCTGTAAAAATGGCAATTTTGGTCACTGTGAGGGTTTAAAAAGTGGTTATTCAACATGAGGCCCGATCCAAATGACATTTTGAATCATTTTTGGTAGAGTCCAAAAAATCAATTTTCTGATGAAAAACGATGACCCCGGACCAGTCGAACGTTGAAAAAATGGTCAATATTGATGAAATTTTAACATTTAATCTTTTGACTTTAAATGACGGTTGGATGTGAGTTATTACTTTTTCAACTAAAATAAGTGTGTTTAAAGTCATTTCTGTGCCTGAAATTGGTCAAAATTGAAGATTTTGAGTAAGCAAAACTCTGTAAAAATGGCAATTTTGGTCACTGTGAGGGTTTAAAAAGTGGTTATTCAACATGAGGCCCGATCCAAATGACATTTTGAATCATTTTTGGTAGAGTACAAAAAATCAATTTTCTGATGAAAAACGATGACCCCGGACCAGTCGAACGTTGAAAAAATGGTCAATATTGATGAAATTTTAATATTTAATCTTTTGACTTCAAATGACGGTTGGATGTGAGTTATTACTTTTTCAACTAAAATAAGTGTGTTTAAAGTCATTTCTGTGCCTGAAATTGGTCAAAATTGAAGATTTTGAGTAAGCAAAACTCTGTAAAAATTGCAGTTTTGGTCACTGTGAGGGTTTAAAAAGTGGTTATTCAACATGAGGCCCGATCCAAATGACATTTTGAATCATTTTTGGTAGAGTCCAAAAAAATCAATTTTCTGATGAAAAACGATGACCCCGGACCAGTCGAACGTTGAAAAAATGGTCAATATTGATGAAATTTTAATATTTAATCTTTTGACTTTAAATGACGGTTGGATGTGAGTTATTACTTTTTCAACTAAAATAAGTGTGTTTAAAGTAATTTCTGTGCCTGAAATTGGTCAAAATTGAAGATTTTGAGTAAGCAAAACTCTGTAAAAATGGCAATTTTGGTCACTGTGAGGGTTTAAAAAGTGGTTATTCAACATGAGGCCCGATCCAAATGACATTTTGAATCATTTTTGGTAGAGTCCAAAAAATCAATTTTCTGATGAAAAACGATGACCCCGGACCAGTCGAACGTTCAAAAAATGGTCAATATTGATGAAATTTTAACATTTAATCTTTTGACTTTAAATGACGGTTGGATGTGAGTTATTACTTTTTCAACTAAAATAAGTGTGTTTAAAGTCATTTCTGTGCCTGAAATTGGTCAAAATTGAAGATTTTGAGTAAGCAAAACTCTGTAAAAATGGCAATTTTGGTCACTGTGAGGGTTTAAAAAGTGGTTATTCAACATGAGGCCCGATCCAAATGACATTTTGAATCATTTTTGGTAGAGTCCAAAAAATCCATTTTCTGATGAAAAACGATGACCCCGGACCAGTCGAACGTTGAAAAAATGGTCAATATTGATGAAATTTTAACATTTAATCTTTTGACTTTAAATGACGGTTGGATGTGAGTTATTACTTTTTCAACTAAAATAAGTGTGTTTAAAGTCATTTCTGTGCCTGAAATTGGTCAAAATTGAAGATTTTGAGTAAGCAAAACTCTGTAAAAATGGCAATTTTGGTCACTGTGAGGGTTTAAAAAGTGGTTATTCAACATGAGGCCCGATCCAAATGACATTTTGAATCATTTTTGGTAGAGTCCAAAAAATCAATTTTCTGATGAAAAACGATGACCCCGGACCAGTCGAACGTTGAAAAAATGGTCAATATTGATGAAATTTTAACATTTAATCTTTTGACTTTAAATGACGGTTGGATGTGAGTTATTACTTTTTCAACTAAAATAAGTGTATTTAAAGTCATTTCTGTGCCTGAAATTGGTCAAAATTGAAGATTTTGAGTAAGCAAAACTCTGTAAAAATTGCAGTTTTGGTCACTGTGAGGGTTTAAAAAGTGGTTATTCAACATGAGGCCCGATCCAAATGACATTTTGAATCATTTTTGGTAGAGTCCAAAAAATCAATTTTCTGATGAAAAACGATGACCCCGGACCAGTCGAACGTTGAAAAAATGGTCAATATTGATGAAATTTTAATATTTAATCTTTTGACTTTAAATGACGGTTGGATGTGAGTTATTACTTTTTCAACTAAAATAAGTGTGTTTAAAGTCATTTCTGTGCCTGAAATTGATCAAAATTGAAGATTTTGAGTAAGCAAAACTCTGTAAAAATGGCAATTTTGGTCACTGTGAGGGTTTAAAAAGTGGTTATTCAACATGAGGCCCGATCCAAATGACATTTTGAATCATTTTTGGTAGAGTCCAAAAAATCAATTTTCTGATGAAAAACGATGACCCCGGACCAGTCGAACGTTCAAAAAATGGTCAATATTGATGAAATTTTAACATTTAATCTTTTGACTTTAAATGACGGTTGGATGTGAGTTATTACTTTTTCAACTAAAATAAGTGTATTTAAAGTCATTTCTGTGCCTGAAATTGGTCAAAATTGAAGATTTTGAGTAAGCAAAACTCTGTAAAAATGGCAATTTTGGTCACTGTGAGGGTTTAAAAAGTGGTTATTCAACATGAGGCCCGATCCAAATGACATTTTGAATCATTTTTGGTAGAGTCCAAAAAATCAATTTTCTGATGAAAAACGATGACCCCGGACCAGTCGAACGTTGAAAAAATGGTCAATATTGATGACATTTTAACATTTAATCTTTTGACTTTAAATGATGGTTGGATGTGAGTTATTACTTTTTCAACTAAAATAAGTGTATTTAAAGTCATTTCTGTGCCTGAAATTGGTCAAAATTGAAGATTTTGAGTAAGCAAAACTCTGTAAAAATTGCAGTTTTGGTCACTGTGAGGGTTTAAAAAGTGGTTATTCAACACGAGGCCCGATCCAAATGACATTTTGAATCATTTTTGGTAGAGTCCAAAAAATCAATTTTCTGATGAAAAACGATGACCCCGGACCAGTCGAACGTTGAAAAAATGGTCAATATTGATGAAATTTTAACATTTAATCTTTTGACTTTAAATGACGGTTGGATGTGAGTTATTACTTTTTCAACTAAAATAAGTGTGTTTAAAGTCATTTCTGTGCCTGAAATTGGTCAAAATTGAAGATTTTGAGTAAGCAAAACTCTGTAAAAATGGCAGTTTTGGTCACTGTGAGGGTTTAAAAAGTGGTTATTCAACATGAGGCCTGATCCAAATGACATTTTGAATCATTTTTGGTAGAGTCCAAAAAATCAATTTTCTGATGAAAAACGATGACCCCGGACCAGTCGAACGTTGAAAAAATGGTCAATATTGATGAAATTTTAACATTTAATCTTTTGACTTTAAATGACGGTTGGATGTGAGTTATTACTTTTTCAACTAAAATAAGTGTGTTTAAAGTCATTTCTGTGCCTGAAATTGGTCAAAATTGAAGATTTTGAGTAAGCAAAACTCTGTAAAAATGGCAATTTTGGTCACTGTGAGGGTTTAAAAAGTGGTTATTCAACATGAGGCCCGATCCAAATGACATTTTGAATTATTTTTGGTAGAGTCCAAAAAATCAATTTTCTGATGAAAAACGATGACCCCGGACCAGTCGAACGTTGAAAAAATGGTCAATATTGATGAAATTTTACCATTTAATCTTTTGACTTTAAATGACGGTTGGATGTGAGTTATTACTTTTTCAACTAAAATAAGTGTGTTTAAAGTCATTTCTGTGCCTGAAATTGGTCAAAATTGAAGATTTTGAGTAAGCAAAACTCTGTAAAAATGGCAGTTTTGGTCAATGTGAGGGTTTAAAAAGTGGTTATTCAACATGAGGCCTGATCCAAATGACATTTTGAATCATTTTTGGTAGAGTCCAAAAAATCCATTTTCTGATGAAAAACGATGACCCCGGACCAGTCGAACATTGAAAAAATGGTCAATATTGATGAAATTTTAACATTTAATCTTTTGACTTTAAATGACGGTTGGATGTGAGTTATTACTTTTTCAACTAAAATAAGTGTGTTTAAAGTCATTTCTGTGCCTGAAATTGGTCAAAATTGAAGATTTTGAGTAAGCAAAACTCTGTAAAAATGGCAATTTTGGTCACTGTGAGGGTTTAAAAAGTGGTTATTGAACATGAGGCCCGATCCAAATGACATTTTGAATCATTTTTGGTAGAGTCCAAAAAATCAATTTTCTGATGAAAAACGATGACCCCGGACCAGTCGAACGTTGAAAAAATGGTCAATATTGATGAAATTTTAACATTTAATCTTTTGACTTTAAATGACGGTTGGATGTGAGTTATTACTTTTTCAACTAAAATAAGTGTGTTTAAAGTCATTTCTGTGCCTGAAATTGGTCAAAATTGAAGATTTTGAGTAAGCAAAACTCTGTAAAAATGGCAATTTTGGTCACTGTGAGGGTTTAAAAAGTGGTTATTCAACATGAGGCCCGATCCAAATGACATTTTGAATCATTTTTGGTAGAGTCCAAAAAATCAATTTTCTGATGAAAAACGATGACCCCGGACCAGTCGAACGTTGAAAAAATGGTCAATATTGATGAAATTTTAACATTTAATCTTTTGACTTTAAATGGCGGTTGGATGTGAGTTATTACTTTTTCAACTAAAATAAGTGTGTTTAAAGTCATTTCTGTGCCTGAAATTGGTCAAAATTGAAGATTTTGAGTAAGCAAAACTCTGTAAAAATGGCAGTTTTGGTCACTGTGAGGGTTTAAAAAGTGGTTATTCAACATGAGGCCTGATCCAAATGACATTTTGAATCATTTTTGGTAGAGTCCTAAAAATCAATTTTCTGATGAAAAACGATGACCCCGGACCAGTCGAACGTTGAAAAAATGGTCAATATTGATGAAATTTTAACATTTAATCTTTTGACTTTAAATGGCGGTTGGATGTGAGTTATTACTTTTTCAACTAAAATAAGTGTGTTTAAAGTCATTTCTGTGCCTGAAATTGGTCAAAATTGAAGATTTTGAGTAAGCAAAACTCTGTAAAAATGGCAGTTTTGGTCACTGTGAGGGTTTAAAACGTGGTTATTCAACATGAGGCCCGATCCAAATGACATTTTGAATCATTTTTGGTAGAGTCCAAAAAATCAATTTTCTGATGAAAAACGATGACCCCGGACCAGTCGAACGTTGAAAAAATGGTCAATATTGATGAAATTTTAACATTCAATCTTTTGACTTTAAATGGCGGTTGGATGTGAGTTATTACTTTTTCAACTAAAATAAGTGTGTTTGAAGTCATTTCTGTGCCTGAAATTGGTCAAAATTGAAGATTTTGAGTAAGCAAAACTCTGTAAAAATGGCAGTTTTGGTCACTGTGAGGGTTTAAAAAGTGGTTATTCAACATGAGGCCTGATCCAAATGACATTTTGAATCATTTTTGGTAGAGTCCAAAAAATCCATTTTCTAATGAAAAACGATGACCCCGGACCAGTCGAACGTTGAAAAAATGGTCAATATTGATGAAATTTTAACATTTAATCTTTTGACTTTAAATGACGGTTGGATGTGAGTTATTACTTTTTCAACTAAAATAAGTGTGTTTAAAGTCATTTCTGTGCCTGAAATAGGTCAAAATTGAAGATTTTGAGTAAGCAAAACTCTGTAAAAATGGCAGTTTTGGTCACTGTGAGGGTTTAAAAAGTGGTTATTCAACATGAGGCCTGATCCAAATGACATTTTGAATCATTTTTGGTAGAGTCCAAAAAATCAATTTTCTGATGAAAAACGATAACCCCGGACAAGTCGAACGTTGAAAAAATTGTCAATATTGATGAAATTTTAACATTTAATCTTTTGACTTTAAATGACGGTTGGATGTCAGTTATTACTTTTTCAACTAAAATAAGTGTGTTTAAAGTCATTTCTGTGCCTGAAATTGGTCAAAATTGAAGATTTTGAGTAAGCAAAACTCTGTAAAAATGGCAATTTTGGTCACTGTGAGGGTTTAAAAAGTGGTTATTCAACATGAGGCCCGATCCAAATGACATTTTGAATCATTTTTGGTAGAGTCCAAAAAATCAATTTTCTGATGAAAAACGATGACCCCGGACCAGTCGAACGTTGAAAAAATGGTCAATATTGATGAAATTTTAATATTTAATCTTTTCACTTTAAATGACGGTTGGATGTGAGTTATTACTTTTTCAACTAAAATAAGTGTGTTTAAAGTCATTTCTGTGCCTGAAATTGGTCAAATTGAAGATTTTGAGTAAGCAAAACTCTGTAAAAATGGCAATTTTGGTCACTGTGAGGGTTTAAAAAGTGGTTATTCAACATGAGGCCCGATCCAAATGACATTTTGAATCATTTTTGGTAGAGTCCAAAAAATCAATTTTCTGATGAAAAACGATGACCCCGGACCAGTCGAACGTTCAAAAAATGGTCAATATTGATGAAATTTTAACATTTAATCTTTTGACTTTAAATGACGGTTGGATGTGAGTTATTACTTTTTCAACTAAAATAAGTGTGTTTAAAGTCATTTCTGTGCCTGAAATTGGTCAAAATTGAAAATTATGAGTAAGCAAAACTCTGTAAAAATGGCAATTTTGGTGACTGTGAGGGTTTAAAAAGTGGTTATTCAACATGAGGCCCGATCCAAATGACATTTTGAATCATTTTTGGTAGAGTCCAAAAAATCAATTTTCTGATGAAAAACGATGACCCCGGACCAGTCGAACGTTGAAAAAATGGTCAATATTGATGAAATTTTAACATTTAATCTTTTGACTTTAAATGACGGTTGGATGTGAGTTATTAATTTTTCAACTAAAATAAGTGTGTTTAAAGTCATTTCTGTGCCTGAAATTGGTCAAAATTGAAGATTTTGAGTAAGCAAAACTCTGTAAAAATGGCAATTTTGGTCACTGTGAGGGTTTAAAAAGTGGTTATTCAACATGAGGCCCGATCCAAATGACATTTTGAATCATTTTTGGTAGAGTCCAAAAAATCAATTTTCTGATGAAAAACGATGACCCCGGACCAGTCGAACGTTGAAAAAATGGTCAATATTGATGAAATTTTAACATTTAATCTTTTGACTTTAAATGACGGTTGGATGTGAGTTATTACTTTTTCAACTAAAATAAGTGTGTTTAAAGTCATTTCTGTGCCTGAAATTGGTCAAAATTGAAGATTTTGAGTAAGCAAAACTCTGTAAAAATGGCAGTTTTGGTCACTGTGAGGGTTTAAAAAGTGGTTATTCAACATGAGGCCCGATCCAAATGACATTTTGAATCATTTTTGGTAGAGTCCAAAAAATCAATTTTCTGATGAAAAACGATGACCCCGGACCAGTCGAACGTTGAAAAAATGGTCAATATTGATGACATTTTAACATTTAATCTTTTGACTTTAAATGATGGTTGGATGTGAGTTATTACTTTTTCAACTAAAATAAGTGTGTTTAAAGTCATTTCTGTGCCTGAAATCGGTCAAAATTGAAGATTTTGAGTAAGCAAAACTCTGTAAAAATGGCAATTTTGGTCACTGTGAGGGTTTAAAAAGTGGTTATTCAACATGAGGCCCGATCCAAATGACATTTTGAATCATTTTTGGTAGAGTCCAAAAAATCAATTTTCTGATGAAAAACGATGACCCCGGACCAGTCGAACGTTGAAAAAATGGTCAATATTGATGAAATTTTAACATTTAATCTTTTGACTTTAAATGACGGTTGGATGTGAGTTATTACTTTTTCAACTAAAATAAGTGTGTTTAAAGTCATTTCTGTGCCTGAAATTGGTCAAAATTGAAGATTTTGAGTAAGCAAAACTCTGTAAAAATGGCAGCTTTGGTCACTGTGAGGGTTTAAAAAGTGGTTATTCAACATGAGGCCTGATCCAAATGACATTTTGAATCATTTTTGGTAGAGTCCAAAAAATCAATTTTCTGATGAAAAACGATGACCCCGGACCAGTCGAACGTTGAAAAAATGGTCAATATTGATGAAATTTTAACATTTAATCTTTTGACTTTAAATGACGGTTGGATGTGAGTTATTACTTTTTCAACTAAAATAAGTGTGTTTAAAGTCATTTCTGTGCCTGAAATTGGTCAAAATTGAAGATTTTGAGTAAGCAAAACTCTGTAAAAATGGCAGTTTTGGTCACTGTGAGGGTTTAAAAAGTGGTTATTCAACATGAGGCCTGATCCAAATGACATTTTGAATCATTTTTGGTAGAGTCCTAAAAATCAATTTTCTGATGAAAAACGATGACCCCGGACCAGTCGAACGTTGAAAAAATGGTCAATATTGATGAAATTTTAACATTTAATCTTTTGACTTTAAATGGCGGTTGGATGTGAGTTATTACTTTTTCAACTAAAATAAGTGTGTTTAAAGTCATTTCTGTGCCTGAAATTGGTCAAAATTGAAGATTTTGAGTAAGCAAAACTCTGTAAAAATGGCAGTTTTGGTCACTGTGAGGGTTTAAAACGTGGTTATTCAACATGAGGCCCGATCCAAATGACATTTTGAATCATTTTTGGTAGAGTCCAAAAAATCAATTTTCTGATGAAAAACGATGACCCCGGACCAGTCGAACGTTGAAAAAATGGTCAATATTGATGAAATTTTAATATTTAATCTTTTCACTTTAAATGACAGTTGGATGTGAGTTATTACTTTTTCAACTAAAATAAGTGTGTTTAAAGTCATTTCTGTGCCTGAAATTGGTCAAATTGAAGATTTTGAGTAAGCAAAACTCTGTAAAAATGGCAATTTTGGTCACTGTGAGGGTTTAAAAAGTGGTTATTCAACATGAGGCCCGATCCAAATGACAATTTTGAATCATTTTTTGTAGAGTCCAAAAAATCAATTTTCTGATGAAAAACGATGACCCCGGACCAGTCGAACGTTCAAAAAATGGTCAATATTGATGAAATTTTAACATTTAATCTTTTGACTTTAAATGACGGTTGGATGTGAGTTATTACTTTTTCAACTAAAATAAGTGTGTTTAAAGTCATTTCTGTGCCTGAAATTGGTCAAAATTGAAGATTTTGAGTAAGCAAAACTCTGTAAAAATGGCAATTTTTGTCACTGTGAGGGTTTAAAAAGTGGTTATTCAACATGAGGCCCGATCCAAATGACATTTTGAATCATTTTTGGTAGAGTCCAAAAAATCCATTTTCTGATGAAAAACGATGACCCCGGACCAGTCGAACGTTGAAAAAATTGTCAATATTGATGAAATTTTCACATTTAATCTTTTGACTTTAAATGACGGTTGGATGTGAGTTATTACTTTTTCAACTAAAATGAGTGTATTTAAAGTCATTTCTGTGCCTGAAATTGGTCAAAATTGAAGATTTTGAGTAAGCAAAACTCTGTAAAAATGGCAATTTTGGTCACTGTGAGGGTTTAAAAAGTGGTTATTCAACATGAGGCCCGATCCAAATGACATTTTGAATCATTTTTGGTAGAGTCCAAAAAATCAATTTTCTGATGAAAAACGATGACCCCGGACCAGTCGAACGTTGAAAAAATGGTCAATATTGATGAAATTTTAACATTTAATCTTTTGACTTTAAATGACGGTTGGATGTGAGTTATTACTTTTTCAACTAAAATAAGTGTGTTTAAAGTCATTTCTGTGCCTGAAATTGGTCAAAATTGAAGATTTTGAGTAAGCAAAACTCTGTAAAAATGGCAATTTTGGTCACTGTGAGGGTTTAAAAAGTGGTTATTCAACATGAGGCCCGATCCAAATGACATTTTGAATCATTTTTGGTAGAGTACAAAAAATCAATTTTCTGATGAAAAACGATGACCCCGGACCAGTCGAACGTTGAAAAAATGGTCAATATTGATGAAATTTTAATATTTAATCTTTTGACTTCAAATGACGGTTGGATGTGAGTTATTACTTTTTCAACTAAAATAAGTGTGTTTAAAGTCATTTCTGTGCCTGAAATTGGTCAAAATTGAAGATTTTGAGTAAGCAAAACTCTGTAAAAATGGCAGTTTTGGTCACTGTGAGGGTTTAAAAAGTGGTTATTCAACATGAGGCCTGATCCAAATGACATTTTGAATCATTTTTGGTAGAGTCCTAAAAATCAATTTTCTGATGAAAAACGATGACCCCGGACCAGTCGAACGTTGAAAAAATGGTCAATATTGATGAAATTTTAACATTTAATCTTTTGACTTTAAATGGCGGTTGGATGTGAGTTATTACTTTTTCAACTAAAATAAGTGTGTTTAAAGTCATTTCTGTGCCTGAAATTGGTCAAAATTGAAGATTTTGAGTAAGCAAAACTCTGTAAAAATGGCAGTTTTGGTCACTGTGAGGGTTTAAAACGTGGTTATTCAACATGAGGCCCGATCCAAATGACATTTTGAATCATTTTTGGTAGAGTCCAAAAAATCAATTTTCTGATGAAAAACGATGACCCCGGACCAGTCGAACGTTGAAAAAATGGTCAATATTGATGAAATTTTAATATTTAATCTTTTCACTTTAAATGACGGTTGGATGTGAGTTATTACTTTTTCAACTAAAATAAGTGTGTTTAAAGTCATTTCTGTGCCTGAAATTGGTCAAATTGAAGATTTTGAGTAAGCAAAACTCTGTAAAAATGGCAATTTTGGTCACTGTGAGGGTTTAAAAAGTGGTTATTCAACATGAGGCCCGATCCAAATGACAATTTTGAATCATTTTTTGTAGAGTCCAAAAAATCAATTTTCTGATGAAAAACGATGACCCCGGACCAGTCGAACGTTCAAAAAATGGTCAATATTGATGAAATTTTAACATTTAATCTTTTGACTTTAAATGACGGTTGGATGTGAGTTATTACTTTTTCAACTAAAATAAGTGTGTTTAAAGTCATTTCTGTGCCTGAAATTGGTCAAAATTGAAGATTTTGAGTAAGCAAAACTCTGTAAAAATGGCAATTTTTGTCACTGTGAGGGTTTAAAAAGTGGTTATTCAACATGAGGCCCGATCCAAATGACATTTTGAATCATTTTTGGTAGAGTCCAAAAAATCCATTTTCTGATGAAAAACGATGACCCCGGACCAGTCGAACGTTGAAAAAATTGTCAATATTGATGAAATTTTAACATTTAATCTTTTGACTTTAAATGACGGTTGGATGTGAGTTATTACTTTTTCAACTAAAATGAGTGTATTTAAAGTCATTTCTGTGCCTGAAATTGGTCAAAATTGAAGATTTTGAGTAAGCAAAACTCTGTAAAAATGGCAATTTTGGTCACTGTGAGGGTTTAAAAAGTGGTTATTCAACATGAGGCCCGATCCAAATGACATTTTGAATCATTTTTGGTAGAGTCCAAAAAATCAATTTTCTGATGAAAAACGATGACCCCGGACCAGTCGAACGTTGAAAAAATGGTCAATATTGATGAAATTTTAACATTTAATCTTTTGACTTTAAATGACGGTTGGATGTGAGTTATTACTTTTTCAACTAAAATAAGTGTGTTTAAAGTCATTTCTGTGCCTGAAATTGGTCAAAATTGAAGATTTTGAGTAAGCAAAACTCTGTAAAAATGGCAATTTTGGTCACTGTGAGGGTTTAAAAAGTGGTTATTCAACATGAGGCCCGATCCAAATGACATTTTGAATCATTTTTGGTAGAGTACAAAAAATCAATTTTCTGATGAAAAACGATGACCCCGGACCAGTCGAACGTTGAAAAAATGGTCAATATTGATGAAATTTTAATATTTAATCTTTTGACTTCAAATGACGGTTGGATGTGAGTTATTACTTTTTCAACTAAAATAAGTGTGTTTAAAGTCATTTCTGTGCCTGAAATTGGTCAAAATTGAAGATTTTGAGTAAGCAAAACTCTGTAAAAATTGCAGTTTTGGTCACTGTGAGGGTTTAAAAAGTGGTTATTCAACATGAGGCCCGATCCAAATGACATTTTGAATCATTTTTGGTAGAGTCCAAAAAAATCAATTTTCTGATGAAAAACGATGACCCCGGACCAGTCGAACGTTGAAAAAATGGTCAATATTGATGGAATTTTAATATTTAATCTTTTGACTTTAAATGACGGTTGGATGTGAGTTATTACTTTTTCAACTAAAATAAGTGTGTTTAAAGTAATTTCTGTGCCTGAAATTGGTCAAAATTGAAGATTTTGAGTAAGCAAAACTCTGTAAAAATGGCAATTTTGGTCACTGTGAGGGTTTAAAAAGTGGTTATTCAACATGAGGCCCGATCCAAATGACATTTTGAATCATTTTTGGTAGAGTCCAAAAAATCAATTTTCTGATGAAAAACGATGACCCCGGACCAGTCGAACGTTCAAAAAATGGTCAATATTGATGAAATTTTAACATTTAATCTTTTGACTTTAAATGACGGTTGGATGTGAGTTATTACTTTTTCAACTAAAATAAGTGTGTTTAAAGTCATTTCTGTGCCTGAAATTGGTCAAAATTGAAGATTTTGAGTAAGCAAAACTCTGTAAAAATGGCAATTTTGGTCACTGTGAGGGTTTAAAAAGTGGTTATTCAACATGAGGCCCGATCCAAATGACATTTTGAATCATTTTTGGTAGAGTCCAAAAAATCCATTTTCTGATGAAAAACGATGACCCCGGACCAGTCGAACGTTGAAAAAATGGTCAATATTGATGAAATTTTAACATTTAATCTTTTGACTTTAAATGACGGTTGGATGTGAGTTATTACTTTTTCAACTAAAATAAGTGTGTTTAAAGTCATTTCTGTGCCTGAAATTGGTCAAAATTGAAGATTTTGAGTAAGCAAAACTCTGTAAAAATGGCAATTTTGGTCACTGTGAGGGTTTAAAAAGTGGTTATTCAACATGAGGCCCGATCCAAATGACATTTTGAATCATTTTTGGTAGAGTCCAAAAAATCAATTTTCTGATGAAAAACGATGACCCCGGACCAGTCGAACGTTGAAAAAATGGTCAATATTGATGAAATTTTAACATTTAATCTTTTGACTTTAAATGACGGTTGGATGTGAGTTATTACTTTTTCAACTAAAATAAGTGTATTTAAAGTCATTTCTGTGCCTGAAATTGGTCAAAATTGAAGATTTTGAGTAAGCAAAACTCTGTAAAAATTGCAGTTTTGGTCACTGTGAGGGTTTAAAAAGTGGTTATTCAACATGAGGCCCGATCCAAATGACATTTTGAATCATTTTTGGTAGAGTCCAAAAAATCAATTTTCTGATGAAAAACGATGACCCCGGACCAGTCGAACGTTGAAAAAATGGTCAATATTGATGAAATTTTAATATTTAATCTTTTGACTTTAAATGACGGTTGGATGTGAGTTATTACTTTTTCAACTAAAATAAGTGTGTTTAAAGTCATTTCTGTGCCTGAAATTGATCAAAATTGAAGATTTTGAGTAAGCAAAACTCTGTAAAAATGGCAATTTTGGTCACTGTGAGGGTTTAAAAAGTGGTTATTCAACATGAGGCCCGATCCAAATGACATTTTGAATCATTTTTGGTAGAGTCCAAAAAATCAATTTTCTGATGAAAAACGATGACCCCGGACCAGTCGAACGTTCAAAAAATGGTCAATATTGATGAAATTTTAACATTTAATCTTTTGACTTTAAATGACGGTTGGATGTGAGTTATTACTTTTTCAACTAAAATAAGTGTATTTAAAGTCATTTCTGTGCCTGAAATTGGTCAAAATTGAAGATTTTGAGTAAGCAAAACTCTGTAAAAATGGCAATTTTGGTCACTGTGAGGGTTTAAAAAGTGGTTATTCAACATGAGGCCCGATCCAAATGACATTTTGAATCATTTTTGGTAGAGTCCAAAAAATCAATTTTCTGATGAAAAACGATGACCCCGGACCAGTCGAACGTTGAAAAAATGGTCAATATTGATGACATTTTAACATTTAATCTTTTGACTTTAAATGACGGTTGGATGTGAGTTATTACTTTTTCAACTAAAATAAGTGTATTTAAAGTCATTTCTGTGCCTGAAATTGGTCACAATTGAAGATTTTGAGTAAGCAAAACTCTGTAAAAATTGCAGTTTTGGTCACTGTGAGGGTTTAAAAAGTGGTTATTCAACACGAGGCCCGATCCAAATGACATTTTGAATCATTTTTGGTAGAGTCCAAAAAATCAATTTTCTGATGAAAAACGATGACCCCGGACCAGTCGAACGTTGAAAAAATGGTCAATATTGATGAAATTTTAACATTTAATCTTTTGACTTTAAATGACGGTTGGATGTGAGTTATTACTTTTTCAACTAAAATAAGTGTGTTTAAAGTCATTTCTGTGCCTGAAATTGGTCAAAATTGAAGATTTTGAGTAAGCAAAACTCTGTAAAAATGGCAATTTTGGTCACCGTGAGGGTTTAAAAAGTGGTTATTCAACATGAGGCCCGATCCAAATGACATTTTGAATCATTTTTGGTAGAGTCCAAAAAATCCATTTTCTGATGAAAAACGATGACCCCGGACCAGTCGAACGTTGAAAAAATGGTCAATATTGATGACATTTTAACATTTAATCTTTTGACTTTAAATGACGGTTGGATGTGAGTTATTACTTTTTCAACTAAAATAAGTGTATTTAAAGTCATTTCTGTGCCTGAAATTGGTCAAAATTGAAGATTTTGAGTAAGCAAAACTCTGTAAAAATTGCAGTTTTGGTCACTGTGAGGGTTTAAAAAGTGGTTATTCAACACGAGGCCCGATCCAAATGACATTTTGAATCATTTTTGGTAGAGTCCAAAAAATCAATTTTCTGATGAAAAACGATGACCCCGGACCAGTCGAACGTTCAAAAAATGGTCAATATTGATGAAATTTTAACATTTAATCTTTTGACTTTAAATGACGGTTGGATGTGAGTTATTACTTTTTCAACTAAAATAAGTGTATTTAAAGTCATTTCTGTGCCTGAAATTGGTCAAAATTGAAGATTTTGAGTAAGCAAAACTCTGTAAAAATGGCAATTTTGGTCACTGTGAGGGTTTAAAAAGTGGTTATTCAACATGAGGCCCGATCCAAATGACATTTTGAATCATTTTTGGTAGAGTCCAAAAAATCAATTTTCTGATGAAAAACGATGACCCCGGACCAGTCGAACGTTGAAAAAATGGTCAATATTGATGACATTTTAACATTTAATCTTTTGACTTTAAATGACGGTTGGATGTGAGTTATTACTTTTTCAACTAAAATAAGTGTATTTAAAGTCATTTCTGTGCCTGAAATTGGTCAAAATTGAAGATTTTGAGTAAGCAAAACTCTGTAAAAATTGCAGTTTTGGTCACTGTGAGGGTTTAAAAAGTGGTTATTCAACACGAGGCCCGATCCAAATGACATTTTGAATCATTTTTGGTAGAGTCCAAAAAATCAATTTTCTGATGAAAAACGATGACCCCGGACCAGTCGAACGTTGAAAAAATGGTCAATATTGATGAAATTTTAACATTTAATCTTTTGACTTTAAATGACGGTTGGATGTGAGTTATTACTTTTTCAACTAAAATAAGTGTGTTTAAAGTCATTTCTGTGCCTGAAATTGGTCAAAATTGAAGATTTTGAGTAAGCAAAACTCTGTAAAAATGGCAATTTTGGTCACCGTGAGGGTTTAAAAAGTGGTTATTCAACATGAGGCCCGATCCAAATGACATTTTGAATCATTTTTGGTAGAGTCCAAAAAATCAATTTTCTGATGAAAAACGATGACCCCGGACCAGTCGAACGTTGAAAAAATGGTCAATATTGATGAAATTTTAACATTTAATCTTTTGACTTTAAATGACGGTTGGATGTGAGTTATTACTTTTTCAACTAAAATAAGTGTGTTTAAAGTCATTTCTGTGCCTGAAATTGGTCAAAATTGAAGATTTTGAGTAAGCAAAACTCTGTAAAAATGGCAATTTTGGTCACTGTGAGGGTTTAAAAAGTGGTTATTCAACATGAGGCCCGATCCAAATGACATTTTGAATTATTTTTGGTAGAGTCCAAAAAATCAATTTTCTGATGAAAAACGATGACCCCGGACCAGTCGAACGTTGAAAAAATGGTCAATATTGATGAAATTTTACCATTTAATCTTTTGACTTTAAATGACGGTTGGATGTGAGTTATTACTTTTTCAACTAAAATAAGTGTGTTTAAAGTCATTTCTGTGCCTGAAATTGGTCAAAATTGAAGATTTTGAGTAAGCAAAACTCTGTAAAAGTGGCAGTTTTGGTCAATGTGAGGGTTTAAAAAGTGGTTATTCAACATGAGGCCTGATCCAAATGACATTTTGAATCATTTTTGGTAGAGTCCAAAAAATCCATTTTCTGATGAAAAACGATGACCCCGGACCAGTCGAACATTGAAAAAATGGTCAATATTGATGAAATTTTAACATTTAATCTTTTGACTTTAAATGACGGTTGGATGTGAGTTATTACTTTTTCAACTAAAATAAGTGTGTTTAAAGTCATTTCTGTGCCTGAAATTGGTCAAAATTGAAGATTTTGAGTAAGCAAAACTCTGTAAAAATGGCAATTTTGGTCACTGTGAGGGTTTAAAAAGTGGTTATTGAACATGAGGCCCGATCCAAATGACATTTTGAATCATTTTTGGTAGAGTCCAAAAAATCAATTTTCTGATGAAAAACGATGACCCCGGACCAGTCGAACGTTGAAAAAATGGTCAATATTGATGAAATTTTAACATTTAATCTTTTGACTTTAAATGACGGTTGGATGTGAGTTATTACTTTTTCAACTAAAATAAGTGTGTTTAAAGTCATTTCTGTGCCTGAAATTGGTAAAAATTGAAGATTTTGAGTAAGCAAAACTCTGTAAAAATGGCAATTTTGGTCACTGTGAGGGTTTAAAAAGTGGTTATTCAACATGAGGCCCGATCCAAATGACATTTTGAATCATTTTTGGTAGAGTCCAAAAAATCAATTTTCTGATGAAAAACGATGACCCCGGACCAGTCGAACGTTGAAAAAATGGTCAATATTGATGAAATTTTAACATTTAATCTTTTGACTTTAAATGGCGGTTGGATGTGAGTTATTACTTTTTCAACTAAAATAAGTGTGTTTAAAGTCATTTCTGTGCCTGAAATTGGTCAAAATTGAAGATTTTGAGTAAGCAAAACTCTGTAAAAATGGCAGTTTTGGTCACTGTGAGGGTTTAAAAAGTGGTTATTCAACATGAGGCCTGATCCAAATGACATTTTGAATCATTTTTGGTAGAGTCCTAAAAATCAATTTTCTGATGAAAAACGATGACCCCGGACCAGTCGAACGTTGAAAAAATGGTCAATATTGATGAACTTTTAACATTTAATCTTTTGACTTTAAATGGCGGTTGGATGTGAGTTATTACTTTTTCAACTAAAATAAGTGTGTTTAAAGTCATTTCTGTGCCTGAAATTGGTCAAAATTGAAGATTTTGAGTAAGCAAAACTCTGTAAAAATGGCAGTTTTGGTCACTGTGAGGGTTTAAAACGTGGTTATTCAACATGAGGCCCGATCCAAATGACATTTTGAATCATTTTTGGTAGAGTCCAAAAAATCAATTTTCTGATGAAAAACGATGACCCCGGACCAGTCGAACGTTGAAAAAATGGTCAATATTGATGAAATTTTAACATTCAATCTTTTGACTTTAAATGGCGGTTGGATGTGAGTTATTACTTTTTCAACTAAAATAAGTGTGTTTGAAGTCATTTCTGTGCCTGAAATTGGTCAAAATTGAAGATTTTGAGTAAGCAAAACTCTGTAAAAATGGCAGTTTTGGTCACTGTGAGGGTTTAAAAAGTGGTTATTCAACATGAGGCCTGATCCAAATGACATTTTGAATCATTTTTGGTAGAGTCCAAAAAATCCATTTTCTGATGAAAAACGATGACCCCGGACCAGTCGAACGTTGAAAAAATTGTCAATATTGATGAAATTTTAACATTTAATCTTTTGACTTTAAATGACGGTTGGATGTGAGTTATTACTTTTTCAACTAAAATAAGTGTGTTTAAAGTCATTTCTGTGCCTGAAATAGGTCAAAATTGAAGATTTTGAGTAAGCAAAACTCTGTAAAAATGGCAGTTTTGGTCACTGTGAGGGTTTAAAAAGTGGTTATTCAACATGAGGCCTGATCCAAATGACATTTTGAATCATTTTTGGTAGAGTCCAAAAAATCAATTTTCTGATGAAAAACGATAACCCCGGACAAGTCGAACGTTGAAAAAATTGTCAATATTGATGAAATTTTAACATTTAATCTTTTGACTTTAAATGACGGTTGGATGTCAGTTATTACTTTTTCAACTAAAATAAGTGTGTTTAAAGTCATTTCTGTGCCTGAAATTGGTCAAAATTGAAGATTTTGAGTAAGCAAAACTCTGTAAAAATGGCAATTTTGGTCACTGTGAGGGTTTAAAAAGTGGTTATTCAACATGAGGCCCGATCCAAATGACATTTTGAATCATTTTTGGTAGAGTCCAAAAAATCAATTTTCTGATGAAAAACGATGACCCCGGACCAGTCGAACGTTGAAAAAATGGTCAATATTGATGAAATTTTAATATTTAATCTTTTCACTTTAAATGACGGTTGGATGTGAGTTATTACTTTTTCAACTAAAATAAGTGTGTTTAAAGTCATTTCTGTGCCTGAAATTGGTCAAATTGAAGATTTTGAGTAAGCAAAACTCTGTAAAAATGGCAATTTTGGTCACTGTGAGGGTTTAAAAAGTGGTTATTCAACATGAGGCCCGATCCAAATGACATTTTGAATCATTTTTGGTAGAGTCCAAAAAATCAATTTTCTGATGAAAAACGATGACCCCGGACCAGTCGAACGTTCAAAAAATGGTCAATATTGATGAAATTTTAACATTTAATCTTTTGACTTTAAATGACGGTTGGATGTGAGTTATTACTTTTTCAACTAAAATAAGTTTGTTTAAAGTCATTTCTGTGCCTGAAATTGGTCAAAATTGAAGATTTTGAGTAAGCAAAACTCTGTAAAAATGGCAATTTTGGTCACTGTGAGGGTTTAAAAAGTGGTTATTCAACATGAGGCCCGATCCAAATGACATTTTGAATCATTTTTGGTAGAGTCCAAAAAATCAATTTTCTGATGAAAAACGATGACCCCGGACCAGTCGAACGTTGAAAAAATGGTCAATATTGATGAAATTTTAACATTTAATCTTTTGACTTTAAATGACGGTTGGATGTGAGTTATTACTTTTTCAACTAAAATAAGTGTGTTTAAAGTCATTTCTGTGCCTGAAATTGGTCAAAATTGAAAATTATGAGTAAGCAAAACTCTGTAAAAATGGCAATTTTGGTGACTGTGAGGGTTTAAAAAGTGGTTATTCAACATGAGGCCCGATCCAAATGACATTTTGAATCATTTTTGGTAGAGTCCAAAAAATCAATTTTCTGATGAAAAACGATGACCCCGGACCAGTCGAACGTTGAAAAAATGGTCAATATTGATGAAATTTTAACATTTAATCTTTTGACTTTAAATGACGGTTGGATGTGAATTATTAATTTTTCAACTAAAATAAGTGTGTTTAAAGTCATTTCTGTGCCTGAAATTGGTCAAAATTGAAGATTTTGAGTAAGCAAAACTCTGTAAAAATGGCAATTTTGGTCACTGTGAGGGTTTAAAAAGTGGTTATTCAACATGAGGCCCGATCCAAATGACATTTTGAATCATTTTTGGTAGAGTCCAAAAAATCAATTTTCTGATGAAAAACGATGACCCCGGACCAGTCGAACGTTGAAAAAATGGTCAATATTGATGAAATTTTAACATTTAATCTTTTGACTTTAAATGACGGTTGGATGTGAGTTATTACTTTTTCAACTAAAATAAGTGTGTTTAAAGTCATTTCTGTGCCTGAAATTGGTCAAAATTGAAGATTTTGAGTAAGCAAAACTCTGTAAAAATGGCAATTTTGGTCACTGTGAGGGTTTAAAAAGTGGTTATTCAACATGAGGCCCGATCCAAATGACATTTTGAATCATTTTTGGTAGAGTCCAAAAAATCAATTTTCTGATGAAAAACGATGACCCCGGACCAGTCGAACGTTGAAAAAATGGTCAATATTGATGAAATTTAAACATTTAATCTTTTCACTTTAAATGACAGTTGGATGTGAGTTATTACTTTTTCAACTAAAATAAGTGTGTTTAAAGTCATTTCTGTGCCTGAAATTGGTCAAAATTGAAGATTTTGAGTAAGCAAAACTCTGTAAAAATGGCAGTTTTGGTCACTGTGAGGGTTTAAAAAGTGGTTATTCAACATGAGGCCCGATCCAAATGACATTTTGAATCATTTTTGGTAGAGTCCAAAAAATCAATTTTCTGATGAAAAACGATGACCCCGGACCAGTCGAACGTTGAAAAAATGGTCAATATTGATGACATTTTAACATTTAATCTTTTGACTTTAAATGATGGTTGGATGTGAGTTATTACTTTTTCAACTAAAATAAGTGTGTTTAAAGTCATTTCTGTGCCTGAAATCGGTCAAAATTGAAGATTTTGAGTAAGCAAAACTCTGTAAAAATGGCAATTTTGGTCACTGTGAGGGTTTAAAAAGTGGTTATTCAACATGAGGCCCGATCCAAATGACATTTTGAATCATTTTGGTAGAGTCCAAAAAATCAATTTTCTGATGAAAAACGATGACCCTGGACCAGTCGAACGTTGAAAAAATGGTCAATATTGATGACATTTTAACATTTAATCTTTTGACTTTAAATGACGGTTGGATGTGAGTTATTACTTTTTCAACTAAAATAAGTGTATTTAATGTCATTTCTGTGCCTGAAATTGGTCAAAATTGAAGATTTTGAGTAAGCAAAACTCTGTAAAAATGGCAATTTTGGTCACTGTGAGGGTTTAAAAAGTGGTTATTCAACATGAGGCCCGATCCTAATGACATTTTGAATCATTTTTGGTAGAGTCCAAAAAATCAATTTTCTGATGAAAAACGATGACCCCGGACCAGTCGAACGTTGAAAAAATGGTCAATATTGATGACATTTTAACATTTAATCTTTTGACTTTAAATGACGGTTGGATGTGAGTTATTACTTTTTCAACTAAAATAAGTGTGTTTAAAGTCATTTCTGTGCCTGAAATTGGTCAAAATTGAAGATTTTGAGTAAGCAAAACTCTGTAAAAATGGCAGTTTTGGTCACTGTGAGGGTTTAAAAAGTGGTTATTCAACATGAGGCCTGATCCAAATGACATTTTGAATCATTTTTGGTAGAGTCCAAAAAATCAATTTTCTGATGAAAAACGATGACCCCGGACCAGTCGAACATTGAAAAAATGGTCAATATTGATGAAATTTTAACATTTAATCTTTTGACTTTAAATGACGGTTGGATGTGAGTTATTACTTTTTCAACTAAAATAAGTGTGTTTAAAGTCATTTCTGTGCCTGAAATTGGTCAAAATTGAAGATTTTGAGTAAGCAAAACTCTGTAAAAATGGCAATTTTGGTCACTGTGAGGGTTTAAAAAGTGGTTATTCAACATGAGGCCCGATCCAAATGACATTTTGAATCATTTTTGGTAGAGTCCAAAAAATCAATTTTCTGATGAAAAACGATGACCCCGGACCAGTCGAACGTTGAAAAAATGGTCAATATTGATGAAATTTTAACATTTAATCTTTTGACTTTAAATGACGGTTGGATGTGAGTTATTACTTTTTCAACTAAAATAAGTGTGTTTAAAGTCATTTCTGTGCCTGAAATTGGTCAAAATTGAAGATTTTGAGTAAGCAAAACTCTGTAAAAATGGCAATTTTGGTCACTGTGAGGGTTTAAAAAGTGGTTATTCAACATGAGGCCCGATCCAAATGACATTTTGAATCATTTTTGGTAGAGTCCAAAAAATCAATTTTCTGATGAAAAACGATGACCCCGGACCAGTCGAACGTTGAAAAAATGGTCAATATTGATGAAATTTTAACATTTAATCTTTTGACTTTAAATGACGGTTGGATGTGAGTTATTAATTTTTCAACTAAAATAAGTGTGTTTAAAGTCATTTCTGTGCCTGAAATTGGTCAAAATTGAAGATTTTGAGTAAGCAAAACTCTGTAAAAATGGCAATTTTGGTCACTGTGAGGGTTTAAAAAGTGGTTATTCAACATGAGGCCCGATCCAAATGACATTTTGAATCATTTTTGGTAGAGTCCAAAAAATCAATTTTCTGATGAAAAACGATGACCCCGGACCAGTCGAACGTTGAAAAAATGGTAAATATTGATGAAATTTTAACATTTAATCTTTTGACTTTAAATGACGGTTGGATGTGAGTTATTACTTTTTCAACTAAAATAAGTGTGTTTAAAGTCATTTCTGTGCCTGAAATTGGTCAAAATTGAAGATTTTGAGTAAGCAAAACTCTGTAAAAATGGCAATTTTGGTCACTGTGAGGGTTTAAAAAGTGGTTATTCAACATGAGGCCCGATCCAAATGACATTTTGAATCATTTTTGGTAGAGTCCAAAAAATCAATTTTCTGATGAAAAACGATGACCCCGGACCAGTCGAACGTTGAAAAAATGGTCAATATTGATGAAATTTTAACATTTAATCTTTTGACTTTAAATGACGGTTGGATGTCAGTTATTACTTTTTCAACTAAAATAAGTGTGTTTAAAGTCATTTCTGTGCCTGAAATTGGTCAAAATTGAAGATTTTGAGTAAGCAAAACTCTGTAAAAATGGCAGCTTTGGTCACTGTGAGGGTTTAAAAAGTGGTTATTCAACATGAGGCCTGATCCAAATGACATGTTGAATCATTTTTGGTAGAGTCCAAAAAATCAATTTTCTGATGAAAAACGATGACCCCGGACCAGTCGAACGTTGAAAAAATGGTCAATATTGATGAAATTTTAACATTTAATCTTTTGACTTTAAATGACGGTTGGATGTGAGTTATTACTTTTTCAACTAAAATAAGTGTGTTTAAAGTCATTTCTGTGCCTGAAATTGGTCAAAATTGAAGATTTTGAGTAAGCAAAACTCTGTAAAAATGGCAGTTTTGGTCACTGTGAGGGTTTAAAAAATGGTTATTCAACATGAGGCCTGATCCAAATGACATTTTGAATCATTTTTGGTAGAGTCCAAAAAATCAATTTTCTGATGAAAAACGATGACCCCGGACCAGTCGAACGTTGAAAAAATGGTCAATATTGATGAAATTTTAACATTTAATCTTTTGACTTTAAATGGCGGTTGGATGTGAGTTATTACTTTTTCAACTAAAATAAGTGTGTTTAAAGTCATTTCTGTGCCTGAAATTGGTCAAAATTGAAGATTTTGAGTAAGCAAAACTCTGTAAAAATGGCAGTTTTGGTCACTGTGAGGGTTTAAAAAGTGGTTATTCAACATGAGGCCTGATCCAAATGACATTTTGAATCATTTTTGGTAGAGTCCTAAAAATCAATTTTCTGATGAAAAACGATGACCCCGGACCAGTCGAACGTTGAAAAAATGGTCAATATTGATGAAATTTTAACATTTAATCTTTTGACTTTAAATGGCGGTTGGATGTGAGTTATTACTTTTTCAACTAAAATAAGTGTGTTTAAAGTCATTTCTGTGCCTGAAATTGGTCAAAATTGAAGATTTTGAGTAAGCAAAACTCTGTAAAAATGGCAGTTTTGGTCACTGTGAGGGTTTAAAACGTGGTTATTCAACATGAGGCCCGATCCAAATGACATTTTGAATCATTTTTGGTAGAGTCCAAAAAATCAATTTTCTGATGAAAAACGATGACCCCGGACCAGTCGAACGTTGAAAAAATGGTCAATATTGATGAAATTTTAATATTTAATCTTTTCACTTTAAATGACGGTTGGATGTGAGTTATTACTTTTTCAACTAAAATAAGTGTGTTTAAAGCCATTTCTGTGCCTGAAATTGGTCAAATTGAAGATTTTGAGTAAGCAAAACTCTGTAAAAATGGCAATTTTGGTCACTGTGAGGGTTTAAAAAGTGGTTATTCAACATGAGGCCCGATCCAAATGACAATTTTGAATCATTTTTTGTAGAGTCCAAAAAATCAATTTTCTGATGAAAAACGATGACCCCGGACCAGTCGAACGTTCAAAAAATGGTCAATATTGATGAAATTTTAACATTTAATCTTTTGACTTTAAATGACGGTTGGATGTGAGTTATTACTTTTTCAACTAAAATAAGTGTGTTTAAAGTCATTTCTGTGCCTGAAATTGGTCAAAATTGAAGATTTTGAGTAAGCAAAACTCTGTAAAAATGGCAATTTTTGTCACTGTGAGGGTTTAAAAAGTGGTTATTCAACATGAGGCCCGATCCAAATGACATTTTGAATCATTTTTGGTAGAGTCCAAAAAATCCATTTTCTGATGAAAAACGATGACCCCGGACCAGTCGAACGTTGAAAAAATTGTCAATATTGATGAAATTTTAACATTTAATCTTTTGACTTTAAATGACGGTTGGATGTGAGTTATTACTTTTTCAACTAAAATGAGTGTATTTAAAGTCATTTCTGTGCCTGAAATTGGTCAAAATTGAAGATTTTGAGTAAGCAAAACTCTGTAAAAATGGCAATTTTGGTCACTGTGAGGGTTTAAAAAGTGGTTATTCAACATGAGGCCCGATCCAAATGACATTTTGAATCATTTTTGGTAGAGTCCAAAAAATCAATTTTCTGATGAAAAACGATGACCCCGGACCAGTCGAACGTTGAAAAAATGGTCAATATTGATGAAATTTTAATATTTAATCTTTTGACTTCAAATGACGGTTGGATGTGAGTTATTACTTTTTCAACTAAAATAAGTGTGTTTAAAGTCATTTCTGTGCCTGAAATTGGTCAAAATTGAAGATTTTGAGTAAGCAAAACTCTGTAAAAATTGCAGTTTTGGTCACTGTGAGGGTTTAAAAAGTGGTTATTCAACATGAGGCCCGATCCAAATGACATTTTGAATCATTTTTGGTAGAGTCCAAAAAAATCAATTTTCTGATGAAAAACGATGACCCCGGACCAGTCGAACGTTGAAAAAATGGTCAATATTGATGAAATTTTAATATTTAATCTTTTGACTTTAAATGACGGTTGGATGTGAGTTATTACTTTTTCAACTAAAATAAGTGTGTTTAAAGTAATTTCTGTGCCTGAAATTGGTCAAAATTGAAGATTTTGAGTAAGCAAAACTCTGTAAAAATGGCAATTTTGGTCACTGTGAGGGTTTAAAAAGTGGTTATTCAACATGAGGCCCGATCCAAATGACATTTTGAATCATTTTTGGTAGAGTCCAAAAAATCAATTTTCTGATGAAAAACGATGACCCCGGACCAGTCGAACGTTCAAAAAATGGTCAATATTGATGAAATTTTAACATTTAATCTTTTGACTTTAAATGACGGTTGGATGTGAGTTATTACTTTTTCAACTAAAATAAGTGTGTTTAAAGTCATTTCTGTGCCTGAAATTGGTCAAAATTGAAGATTTTGAGTAAGCAAAACTCTGTAAAAATGGCAATTTTGGTCACTGTGAGGGTTTAAAAAGTGGTTATTCAACATGAGGCCCGATCCAAATGACATTTTGAATCATTTTTGGTAGAGTCCAAAAAATCCATTTTCTGATGAAAAACGATGACCCCGGACCAGTCGAACGTTGAAAAAAAGGTCAATATTGATGAAATTTTAACATTTAATCTTTTGACTTTAAATGACGGTTGGATGTGAGTTATTACTTTTTCAACTAAAATAAGTGTGTTTAAAGTCATTTCTGTGCCTGAAATTGGTCAAAATTGAAGATTTTGAGTAAGCAAAACTCTGTAAAAATGGCAATTTTGGTCACTGTGAGGGTTTAAAAAGTGGTTATTCAACATGAGGCCCGATCCAAATGACATTTTGAATCATTTTTGGTAGAGTCCAAAAAATCAATTTTCTGATGAAAAACGATGACCCCGGACCAGTCGAACGTTGAAAAAATGGTCAATATTGATGAAATTTTAACATTTAATCTTTTGACTTTAAATGACGGTTGGATGTGAGTTATTACTTTTTCAACTAAAATAAGTGTATTTAAAGTCATTTCTGTGCCTGAAATTGGTCAAAATTGAAGATTTTGAGTAAGCAAAACTCTGTAAAAATTGCAGTTTTGGTCACTGTGAGGGTTTAAAAAGTGGTTATTCAACATGAGGCCCGATCCAAATGACATTTTGAATCATTTTTGGTAGAGTCCAAAAAATCAATTTTCTGATGAAAAACGATGACCCCGGACCAGTCGAACGTTGAAAAAATGGTCAATATTGATGAAATTTTAATATTTAATCTTTTGACTTTAAATGACGGTTGGATGTGAGTTATTACTTTTTCAACTAAAATAAGTGTGTTTAAAGTCATTTCTGTGCCTGAAATTGATCAAAATTGAAGATTTTGAGTAAGCAAAACTCTGTAAAAATGGCAATTTTGGTCACTGTGAGGGTTTAAAAAGTGGTTATTCAACATGAGGCCCGATCCAAATGACATTTTGAATCATTTTTGGTAGAGTCCAAAAAATCAATTTTCTGATGAAAAACGATGACCCCGGACCAGTCGAACGTTCAAAAAATGGTCAATATTGATGAAATTTTAACATTTAATCTTTTGACTTTAAATGACGGTTGGATGTGAGTTATTACTTTTTCAACTAAAATAAGTGTATTTAAAGTCATTTCTGTGCCTGAAATTGGTCAAAATTGAAGATTTTGAGTAAGCAAAACTCTGTAAAAATGGCAATTTTGGTCACTGTGAGGGTTTAAAAAGTGGTTATTCAACATGAGGCCCGATCCAAATGACATTTTGAATCATTTTTGGTAGAGTCCAAAAAATCAATTTTCTGATGAAAAACGATGACCCCGGACCAGTCGAACGTTGAAAAAATGGTCAATATTGATGACATTTTAACATTTAATCTTTTGACTTTAAATGACGGTTGGATGTGAGTTATTACTTTTTCAACTAAAATAAGTGTATTTAAAGTCATTTCTGTGCCTGAAATTGGTCAAAATTGAAGATTTTGAGTAAGCAAAACTCTGTAAAAATTGCAGTTTTGGTCACTGTGAGGGTTTAAAAAGTGGTTATTCAACACGAGGCCCGATCCAAATGACATTTTGAATCATTTTTGGTAGAGTCCAAAAAATCAATTTTCTGATGAAAAACGATGACCCCGGACCAGTCGAACGTTGAAAAAATGGTCAATATTGATGAAATTTTAACATTTAATCTTTTGACTTTAAATGACGGTTGGATGTGAGTTATTACTTTTTCAACTAAAATAAGTGTGTTTAAAGTCATTTCTGTGCCTGAAATTGGTCAAAATTGAAGATTTTGAGTAAGCAAAACTCTGTAAAAATGGCAGTTTTGGTCACTGTGAGGGTTTAAAAAGTGGTTATTCAACATGAGGCCTGATCCAAATGACATTTTGAATCATTTTTGGTAGAGTCCAAAAAATCAATTTTCTGATGAAAAACGATGACCCCGGACCAGTCGAACGTTGAAAAAATGGTCAATATTGATGAAATTTTAACATTTAATCTTTTGACTTTAAATGACGGTTGGATGTGAGTTATTACTTTTTCAACTAAAATAAGTGTGTTTAAAGTCATTTCTGTGCCTGAAATTGGTCAAAATTGAAGATTTTGAGTAAGCAAAACTCTGTAAAAATGGCAATTTTGGTCACTGTGAGGGTTTAAAAAGTGGTTATTCAACATGAGGCCCGATCCAAATGACATTTTGAATTATTTTTGGTAGAGTCCAAAAAATCAATTTTCTGATGAAAAACGATGACCCCGGACCAGTCGAACGTTGAAAAAATGGTCAATATTGATGAAATTTTACCATTTAATCTTTTGACTTTAAATGACGGTTGGATGTGAGTTATTACTTTTTCAACTAAAATAAGTGTGTTTAAAGTCATTTCTGTGCCTGAAATTGGTCAAAATTGAAGATTTTGAGTAAGCAAAACTCTGTAAAAATGGCAGTTTTGGTCAATGTGAGGGTTTAAAAAGTGGTTATTCAACATGAGGCCTGATCCAAATGACATTTTGAATCATTTTTGGTAGAGTCCAAAAAATCCATTTTCTGATGAAAAACGATGACCCCGGACCAGTCGAACATTGAAAAAATGGTCAATATTGATGAAATTTTAACATTTAATCTTTTGACTTTAAATGACGGTTGGATGTGAGTTATTACTTTTTCAACTAAAATAAGTGTGTTTAAAGTCATTTCTGTGCCTGAAATTGGTCAAAATTGAAGATTTTGAGTAAGCAAAACTCTGTAAAAATGGCAATTTTGGTCACTGTGAGGGTTTAAAAAGTGGTTATTGAACATGAGGCCCGATCCAAATGACATTTTGAATCATTTTTGGTAGAGTCCAAAAAATCAATTTTCTGATGAAAAACGATGACCCCGGACCAGTCGAACGTTGAAAAAATGGTCAATATTGATGAAATTTTAACATTTAATCTTTTGACTTTAAATGACGGTTGGATGTGAGTTATTACTTTTTCAACTAAAATAAGTGTGTTTAAAGTCATTTCTGTGCCTGAAATTGGTCAAAATTGAAGATTTTGAGTAAGCAAAACTCTGTAAAAATGGCAATTTTGGTCACTGTGAGGGTTTAAAAAGTGGTTATTCAACATGAGGCCCGATCCAAATGACATTTTGAATCATTTTTGGTAGAGTCCAAAAAATCAATTTTCTGATGAAAAACGATGACCCCGGACCAGTCGAACGTTGAAAAAATGGTCAATATTGATGAAATTTTAACATTTAATCTTTTGACTTTAAATGGCGGTTGGATGTGAGTTATTACTTTTTCAACTAAAATAAGTGTGTTTAAAGTCATTTCTGTGCCTGAAATTGGTCAAAATTGAAGATTTTGAGTAAGCAAAACTCTGTAAAAATGGCAGTTTTGGTCACTGTGAGGGTTTAAAAAGTGGTTATTCAACATGAGGCCTGATCCAAATGACATTTTGAATCATTTTTGGTAGAGTCCTAAAAATCAATTTTCTGATGAAAAACGATGACCCCGGACCAGTCGAACGTTGAAAAAATGGTCAATATTGATGAAATTTTAACATTTAATCTTTTGACTTTAAATGGCGGTTGGATGTGAGTTATTACTTTTTCAACTAAAATAAGTGTGTTTAAAGTCATTTCTGTGCCTGAAATTGGTCAAAATTGAAGATTTTGAGTAAGCAAAACTCTGTAAAAATGGCAGTTTTGGTCACTGTGAGGGTTTAAAACGTGGTTATTCAACATGAGGCCCGATCCAAATGACATTTTGAATCATTTTTGGTAGAGTCCAAAAAATCAATTTTCTGATGAAAAACGATGACCCCGGACCAGTCGAACGTTGAAAAAATGGTCAATATTGATGAAATTTTAACATTCAATCTTTTGACTTTAAATGGCGGTTGGATGTGAGTTATTACTTTTTCAACTAAAATAAGTGTGTTTGAAGTCATTTCTGTGCCTGAAATTGGTCAAAATTGAAGATTTTGAGTAAGCAAAACTCTGTAAAAATGGCAGTTTTGGTCAATGTGAGGGTTTAAAAAGTGGTTATTCAACATGAGGCCTGATCCAAATGACATTTTGAATCATTTTTGGTAGAGTCCAAAAAATCCATTTTCTGATGAAAAACGATGACCCCGGACCAGTCGAACATTGAAAAAATGGTCAATATTGATGAAATTTTAACATTTAATCTTTTGACTTTAAATGACGGTTGGATGTGAGTTATTACTTTTTCAACTAAAATAAGTGTGTTTAAAGTCATTTCTGTGCCTGAAATTGGTCAAAATTGAAGATTTTGAGTAAGCAAAACTCTGTAAAAATGGCAATTTTGGTCACTGTGAGGGTTTAAAAAGTGGTTATTGAACATGAGGCCCGATCCAAATGACATTTTGAATCATTTTTGGTAGAGTCCAAAAAATCAATTTTCTGATGAAAAACGATGACCCCGGACCAGTCGAACGTTGAAAAAATGGTCAATATTGATGAAATTTTAACATTTAATCTTTTGACTTTAAATGACGGTTGGATGTGAGTTATTACTTTTTCAACTAAAATAAGTGTGTTTAAAGTCATTTCTGTGCCTGAAATTGGTCAAAATTGAAGATTTTGAGTAAGCAAAACTCTGTAAAAATGGCAATTTTGGTCACTGTGAGGGTTTAAAAAGTGGTTATTCAACATGAGGCCCGATCCAAATGACATTTTGAATCATTTTTGGTAGAGTCCAAAAAATCAATTTTCTGATGAAAAACGATGACCCCGGACCAGTCGAACGTTGAAAAAATGGTCAATATTGATGAAATTTTAACATTTAATCTTTTGACTTTAAATGGCGGTTGGATGTGAGTTATTACTTTTTCAACTAAAATAAGTGTGTTTAAAGTCATTTCTGTGCCTGAAATTGGTCAAAATTGAAGATTTTGAGTAAGCAAAACTCTGTAAAAATGGCAGTTTTGGTCACTGTGAGGGTTTAAAAAGTGGTTATTCAACATGAGGCCTGATCCAAATGACATTTTGAATCATTTTTGGTAGAGTCCTAAAAATCAATTTTCTGATGAAAAACGATGACCCCGGACCAGTCGAACGTTGAAAAAATGGTCAATATTGATGAAATTTTAACATTTAATCTTTTGACTTTAAATGGCGGTTGGATGTGAGTTATTACTTTTTCAACTAAAATAAGTGTGTTTAAAGTCATTTCTGTGCCTGAAATTGGTCAAAATTGAAGATTTTGAGTAAGCAAAACTCTGTAAAAATGGCAGTTTTGGTCACTGTGAGGGTTTAAAACGTGGTTATTCAACATGAGGCCCGATCCAAATGACATTTTGAATCATTTTTGGTAGAGTCCAAAAAATCAATTTTCTGATGAAAAACGATGACCCCGGACCAGTCGAACGTTGAAAAAATGGTCAATATTGATGAAATTTTAACATTCAATCTTTTGACTTTAAATGGCGGTTGGATGTGAGTTATTACTTTTTCAACTAAAATAAGTGTGTTTGAAGTCATTTCTGTGCCTGAAATTGGTCAAAATTGAAGATTTTGAGTAAGCAAAACTCTGTAAAAATGGCAGTTTTGGTCACTGTGAGGGTTTAAAAAGTGGTTATTCAACATGAGGCCTGATCCAAATGACATATTGAATCATTTTTGGTAGAGTCCAAAAAATCCATTTTCTGATGAAAAACGATGACCCCGGACCAGTCGAACGTTGAAAAAATGGTCAATATTGATGAAATTTTAACATTTAATCTTTTGACTTTAAATGACGGTTGGATGTGAGTTATTACTTTTTCAACTAAAATAAGTGTGTTTAAAGTCATTTCTGTGCCTGAAATAGGTCAAAATTGAAGATTTTGAGTAAGCAAAACTCTGTAAAAATGGCAGTTTTGGTCACTGTGAGGGTTTAAAAAGTGGTTATTCAACATGAGGCCTGATCCAAATGACATTTTGAATCATTTTTGGTAGAGTCCAAAAAATCAATTTTCTGATGAAAAACGATAACCCCGGACAAGTCGAACGTTGAAAAAATTGTCAATATTGATGAAATTTTAACATTTAATCTTTTGACTTTAAATGACGGTTGGATGTCAGTTATTACTTTTTCAACTAAAATAAGTGTGTTTAAAGTCATTTCTGTGCCTGAAATTGGTCAAAATTGAAGATTTTGAGTAAGCAAAACTCTGTAAAAATGGCAATTTTGGTCACTGTGAGGGTTTAAAAAGTGGTTATTCAACATGAGGCCCGATCCAAATGACATTTTGAATCATTTTTGGTAGAGTCCAAAAAATCAATTTTCTGATGAAAAACGATGACCCCGGACCAGTCGAACGTTGAAAAAATGGTCAATATTGATGAAATTTTAATATTTAATCTTTTCACTTTAAATGACGGTTGGATGTGAGTTATTACTTTTTCAACTAAAATAAGTGTGTTTAAAGTCATTTCTGTGCCTGAAATTGGTCAAATTGAAGATTTTGAGTAAGCAAAACTCTGTAAAAATGGCAATTTTGGTCACTGTGAGGGTTTAAAAAGTGGTTATTCAACATGAGGCCCGATCCAAATGACATTTTGAATCATTTTTGGTAGAGTCCAAAAAATCAATTTTCTGATGAAAAACGATGACCCCGGACCAGTCGAACGTTGAAAAAATGGTCAATATTGATGAAATTTTAACATTTAATCTTTTGACTTTAAATGACGGTTGGATGTGAGTTATTAATTTTTCAACTAAAATAAGTGTGTTTAAAGTCATTTCTGTGCCTGAAATTGGTCAAAATTGAAGATTTTGAGTAAGCAAAACTCTGTAAAAATGGCAATTTTGGTCACTGTGAGGGTTTAAAAAGTGGTTATTCAACATGAGGCCCGATCCTAATGACATTTTGAATCATTTTTGGTAGAGTCCAAAAAATCAATTTTCTGATGAAAAACGATGACCCCGGACCAGTCGAACATTGAAAAAATGGTCAATATTGATGACATTTTAACATTTAATCTTTTGACTTTAAATGACGGTTGGATGTGAGTTATTACTTTTTCAACTAAAATAAGTGTGTTTAAAGTCATTTCTGTGCCTGAAATTGGTCAAAATTGAAGATTTTGAGTAAGCAAAACTCTGTAAAAATGGCAGTTTTGGTCACTGTGAGGGTTTAAAAAGTGGTTATTCAACATGAGGCCTGATCCAAATGACATTTTGAATCATTTTTGGTAGAGTCCAAAAAATCAATTTTCTGATGAAAAACGATGACCCCGGACCAGTCGAACATTGAAAAAATGGTCAATATTGATGAAATTTTAACATTTAATCTTTTGACTTTAAATGACGGTTGGATGTGAGTTATTACTTTTTCAACTAAAATAAGTGTGTTTAAAGTCATTTCTGTGCCTGAAATTGGTCAAAATTGAAGATTTTGAGTAAGCAAAACTCTGTAAAAATGGCAATTTTGGTCACTGTGAGGGTTTAAAAAGTGGTTATTCAACATGAGGCCCGATCCAAATGACATTTTGAATCATTTTTGGTAGAGTCCAAAAAATCAATTTTCTGATGAAAAACGATGACCCCGGACCAGTCGAACGTTGAAAAAATGGTCAATATTGATGAAATTTTAACATTTAATCTTTTGACTTTAAATGACGGTTGGATGTGAGTTATTACTTTTTCAACTAAAATAAGTGTGTTTAAAGTCATTTCTGTGCCTGAAATTGGTCAAAATTGAAGATTTTGAGTAAGCAAAACTCTGTAAAAATGGCAATTTTGGTCACTGTGAGGGTTTAAAAAGTGGTTATTCAACATGAGGCCCGATCCAAATGACATTTTGAATCATTTTTGGTAGAGTCCAAAAAATCAATTTTCTGATGAAAAACGATGACCCCGGACCAGTCGAACGTTGAAAAAATGGTCAATATTGATGAAATTTTAACATTTAATCTTTTGACTTTAAATGACGGTTGGATGTGAGTTATTAATTTTTCAACTAAAATAAGTGTGTTTAAAGTCATTTCTGTGCCTGAAATTGGTCAAAATTGAAGATTTTGAGTAAGCAAAACTCTGTAAAAATGGCAATTTTGGTCACTGTGAGGGTTTAAAAAGTGGTTATTCAACATGAGGCCCGATCCAAATGACATTTTGAATCATTTTTGGTAGAGTCCAAAAAATCAATTTTCTGATGAAAAACGATGACCCCGGACCAGTCGAACGTTGAAAAAATGGTAAATATTGATGAAATTTTAACATTTAATCTTTTGACTTTAAATGACGGTTGGATGTGAGTTATTACTTTTTCAACTAAAATAAGTGTGTTTGAAGTCATTTCTGTGCCTGAAATTGGTCAAAATTGAAGATTTTGAGTAAGCAAAACTCTGTAAAAATGGCAGTTTTGGTCAATGTGAGGGTTTAAAAAGTGGTTATTCAACATGAGGCCTGATCCAAATGACATTTTGAATCATTTTTGGTAGAGTCCAAAAAATCCATTTTCTGATGAAAAACGATGACCCCGGACCAGTCGAACATTGAAAAAATGGTCAATATTGATGAAATTTTAACATTTAATCTTTTGACTTTAAATGACGGTTGGATGTGAGTTATTACTTTTTCAACTAAAATAAGTGTGTTTAAAGTCATTTCTGTGCCTGAAATTGGTCAAAATTGAAGATTTTGAGTAAGCAAAACTCTGTAAAAATGGCAATTTTGGTCACTGTGAGGGTTTAAAAAGTGGTTATTGAACATGAGGCCCGATCCAAATGACATTTTGAATCATTTTTGGTAGAGTCCAAAAAATCAATTTTCTGATGAAAAACGATGACCCCGGACCAGTCGAACGTTGAAAAAATGGTCAATATTGATGAAATTTTAACATTTAATCTTTTGACTTTAAATGACGGTTGGATGTGAGTTATTACTTTTTCAACTAAAATAAGTGTGTTTAAAGTCATTTCTGTGCCTGAAATTGGTCAAAATTGAAGATTTTGAGTAAGCAAAACTCTGTAAAAATGGCAATTTTGGTCACTGTGAGGGTTTAAAAAGTGGTTATTCAACATGAGGCCCGATCCAAATGACATTTTGAATCATTTTTGGTAGAGTCCAAAAAATCAATTTTCTGATGAAAAACGATGACCCCGGACCAGTCGAACGTTGAAAAAATGGTCAATATTGATGAAATTTTAACATTTAATCTTTTGACTTTAAATGGCGGTTGGATGTGAGTTATTACTTTTTCAACTAAAATAAGTGTGTTTAAAGTCATTTCTGTGCCTGAAATTGGTCAAAATTGAAGATTTTGAGTAAGCAAAACTCTGTAAAAATGGCAGTTTTGGTCACTGTGAGGGTTTAAAAAGTGGTTATTCAACATGAGGCCTGATCCAAATGACATTTTGAATCATTTTTGGTAGAGTCCTAAAAATCAATTTTCTGATGAAAAACGATGACCCCGGACCAGTCGAACGTTGAAAAAATGGTCAATATTGATGAAATTTTAACATTTAATCTTTTGACTTTAAATGGCGGTTGGATGTGAGTTATTACTTTTTCAACTAAAATAAGTGTGTTTAAAGTCATTTCTGTGCCTGAAATTGGTCAAAATTGAAGATTTTGAGTAAGCAAAACTCTGTAAAAATGGCAGTTTTGGTCACTGTGAGGGTTTAAAACGTGGTTATTCAACATGAGGCCCGATCCAAATGACATTTTGAATCATTTTTGGTAGAGTCCAAAAAATCAATTTTCTGATGAAAAACGATGACCCCGGACCAGTCGAACGTTGAAAAAATGGTCAATATTGATGAAATTTTAACATTCAATCTTTTGACTTTAAATGGCGGTTGGATGTGAGTTATTACTTTTTCAACTAAAATAAGTGTGTTTGAAGTCATTTCTGTGCCTGAAATTGGTCAAAATTGAAGATTTTGAGTAAGCAAAACTCTGTAAAAATGGCAGTTTTGGTCACTGTGAGGGTTTAAAAAGTGGTTATTCAACATGAGGCCTGATCCAAATGACATATTGAATCATTTTTGGTAGAGTCCAAAAAATCCATTTTCTGATGAAAAACGATGACCCCGGACCAGTCGAACGTTGAAAAAATGGTCAATATTGATGAAATTTTAACATTTAATCTTTTGACTTTAAATGACGGTTGGATGTGAGTTATTACTTTTTCAACTAAAATAAGTGTGTTTAAAGTCATTTCTGTGCCTGAAATAGGTCAAAATTGAAGATTTTGAGTAAGCAAAACTCTGTAAAAATGGCAGTTTTGGTCACTGTGAGGGTTTAAAAAGTGGTTATTCAACATGAGGCCTGATCCAAATGACATTTTGAATCATTTTTGGTAGAGTCCAAAAAATCAATTTTCTGATGAAAAACGATAACCCCGGACAAGTCGAACGTTGAAAAAATTGTCAATATTGATGAAATTTTAACATTTAATCTTTTGACTTTAAATGACGGTTGGATGTCAGTTATTACTTTTTCAACTAAAATAAGTGTGTTTAAAGTCATTTCTGTGCCTGAAATTGGTCAAAATTGAAGATTTTGAGTAAGCAAAACTCTGTAAAAATGGCAATTTTGGTCACTGTGAGGGTTTAAAAAGTGGTTATTCAACATGAGGCCCGATCCAAATGACATTTTGAATCATTTTTGGTAGAGTCCAAAAAATCAATTTTCTGATGAAAAACGATGACCCCGGACCAGTCGAACGTTGAAAAAATGGTCAATATTGATGAAATTTTAATATTTAATCTTTTCACTTTAAATGACGGTTGGATGTGAGTTATTACTTTTTCAACTAAAATAAGTGTGTTTAAAGTCATTTCTGTGCCTGAAATTGGTCAAATTGAAGATTTTGAGTAAGCAAAACTCTGTAAAAATGGCAATTTTGGTCACTGTGAGGGTTTAAAAAGTGGTTATTCAACATGAGGCCCGATCCAAATGACATTTTGAATCATTTTTGGTAGAGTCCAAAAAATCAATTTTCTGATGAAAAACGATGACCCCGGACCAGTCGAACGTTGAAAAAATGGTCAATATTGATGAAATTTTAACATTTAATCTTTTGACTTTAAATGACGGTTGGATGTGAGTTATTAATTTTTCAACTAAAATAAGTGTGTTTAAAGTCATTTCTGTGCCTGAAATTGGTCAAAATTGAAGATTTTGAGTAAGCAAAACTCTGTAAAAATGGCAATTTTGGTCACTGTGAGGGTTTAAAAAGTGGTTATTCAACATGAGGCCCGATCCTAATGACATTTTGAATCATTTTTGGTAGAGTCCAAAAAATCAATTTTCTGATGAAAAACGATGACCCCGGACCAGTCGAACGTTGAAAAAATGGTCAATATTGATGACATTTTAACATTTAATCTTTTGACTTTAAATGACGGTTGGATGTGAGTTATTACTTTTTCAACTAAAATAAGTGTGTTTAAAGTCATTTCTGTGCCTGAAATTGGTCAAAATTGAAGATTTTGAGTAAGCAAAACTCTGTAAAAATGGCAGTTTTGGTCACTGTGAGGGTTTAAAAAGTGGTTATTCAACATGAGGCCTGATCCAAATGACATTTTGAATCATTTTTGGTAGAGTCCAAAAAATCAATTTTCTGATGAAAAACGATGACCCCGGACCAGTCGAACATTGAAAAAATGGTCAATATTGATGAAATTTTAACATTTAATCTTTTGACTTTAAATGACGGTTGGATGTGAGTTATTACTTTTTCAACTAAAATAAGTGTGTTTAAAGTCATTTCTGTGCCTGAAATTGGTCAAAATTGAAGATTTTGAGTAAGCAAAACTCTGTAAAAATGGCAATTTTGGTCACTGTGAGGGTTTAAAAAGTGGTTATTCAACATGAGGCCCGATCCAAATGACATTTTGAATCATTTTTGGTAGAGTCCAAAAAATCAATTTTCTGATGAAAAACGATGACCCCGGACCAGTCGAACGTTGAAAAAATGGTCAATATTGATGAAATTTTAACATTTAATCTTTTGACTTTAAATGACGGTTGGATGTGAGTTATTACTTTTTCAACTAAAATAAGTGTGTTTAAAGTCATTTCTGTGCCTGAAATTGGTCAAAATTGAAGATTTTGAGTAAGCAAAACTCTGTAAAAATGGCAATTTTGGTCACTGTGAGGGTTTAAAAAGTGGTTATTCAACATGAGGCCCGATCCAAATGACATTTTGAATCATTTTTGGTAGAGTCCAAAAAATCAATTTTCTGATGAAAAACGATGACCCCGGACCAGTCGAACGTTGAAAAAATGGTCAATATTGATGAAATTTTAACATTTAATCTTTTGACTTTAAATGACGGTTGGATGTGAGTTATTAATTTTTCAACTAAAATAAGTGTGTTTAAAGTCATTTCTGTGCCTGAAATTGGTCAAAATTGAAGATTTTGAGTAAGCAAAACTCTGTAAAAATGGCAATTTTGGTCACTGTGAGGGTTTAAAAAGTGGTTATTCAACATGAGGCCCGATCCAAATGACATTTTGAATCATTTTTGGTAGAGTCCAAAAAATCAATTTTCTGATGAAAAACGATGACCCCGGACCAGTCGAACGTTGAAAAAATGGTAAATATTGATGAAATTTTAACATTTAATCTTTTGACTTTAAATGACGGTTGGATGTGAGTTATTACTTTTTCAACTAAAATAAGTGTGTTTAAAGTCATTTCTGTGCCTGAAATTGGTCAAAATTGAAGATTTTGAGTAAGCAAAACTCTGTAAAAATGGCAATTTTGGTCACTGTGAGGGTTTAAAAAGTGGTTATTCAACATGAGGCCCGATCCAAATGACATTTTGAATAATTTTTGGTAGAGTCCAAAAAATCAATTTTCTGATGAAAAACGATGACCCCGGACCAGTCGAACGTTGAAAAAATGGTCAATATTGATGAAATTTTAACATTTAATCTTTTGACTTTAAATGACGGTTGGATGTCAGTTATTACTTTTTCAACTAAAATAAGTGTGTTTAAAGTCATTTCTGTGCCTGAAATTGGTCAAAATTGAAGATTTTGAGTAAGCAAAACTCTGTAAAAATGGCAGCTTTGGTCACTGTGAGGGTTTAAAAAGTGGTTATTCAACATGAGGCCTGATCCAAATGACATGTTGAATCATTTTTGGTAGAGTCCAAAAAATCAATTTTCTGATGAAAAACGATGACCCCGGACCAGTCGAACGTTGAAAAAATGGTCAATATTGATGAAATTTTAACATTTAATCTTTTGACTTTAAATGACGGTTGGATGTGAGTTATTACTTTTTCAACTAAAATAAGTGTGTTTAAAGTCATTTCTGTGCCTGAAATTGGTCAAAATTGAAGATTTTGAGTAAGCAAAACTCTGTAAAAATGGCAGCTTTGGTCACTGTGAGGGTTTAAAAAGTGGTTATTCAACATGAGGCCTGATCCAAATGACATTTTGAATCATTTTTGGTAGAGTCCAAAAAATCAATTTTCTGATGAAAAACGATGACCCCGGACCAGTCGAACGTTGAAAAAATGGTCAATATTGATGAAATTTTAACATTTAATCTTTTGACTTTAAATGACGGTTGGATGTGAGTTATTACTTTTTCAACTAAAATAAGTGTGTTTAAAGTCATTTCTGTGCCTGAAATTGGTCAAAATTGAAGATTTTGAGTAAGCAAAACTCTGTAAAAATGGCAGTTTTGGTCACTGTGAGGGTTTAAAAAGTGGTTATTCAACATGAGGCCTGATCCAAATGACATTTTGAATCATTTTTGGTAGAGTCCTAAAAATCAATTTTCTGATGAAAAACGATGACCCCGGACCAGTCGAACGTTGAAAAAATGGTCAATATTGATGAAATTTTAACATTTAATCTTTTGACTTTAAATGGCGGTTGGATGTGAGTTATTACTTTTTCAACTAAAATAAGTGTGTTTAAAGTCATTTCTGTGCCTGAAATTGGTCAAAATTGAAGATTTTGAGTAAGCAAAACTCTGTAAAAATGGCAGTTTTGGTCACTGTGAGGGTTTAAAACGTGGTTATTCAACATGAGGCCCGATCCAAATGACATTTTGAATCATTTTTGGTAGAGTCCAAAAAATCAATTTTCTGATGAAAAACGATGACCCCGGACCAGTCGAACGTTGAAAAAATGGTCAATATTGATGAAATTTTAATATTTAATCTTTTCACTTTAAATGACGGTTGGATGTGAGTTATTACTTTTTCAACTAAAATAAGTGTGTTTAAAGTCATTTCTGTGCCTGAAATTGGTCAAATTGAAGATTTTGAGTAAGCAAAACTCTGTAAAAATGGCAATTTTGGTCACTGTGAGGGTTTAAAAAGTGGTTATTCAACATGAGGCCCGATCCAAATGACAATTTTGAATCATTTTTTGTAGAGTCCAAAAAATCAATTTTCTGATGAAAAACGATGACCCCGGACCAGTCGAACGTTCAAAAAATGGTCAATATTGATGAAATTTTAACATTTAATCTTTTGACTTTAAATGACGGTTGGATGTGAGTTATTACTTTTTCAACTAAAATAAGTGTGTTTAAAGTCATTTCTGTGCCTGAAATTGGTCAAAATTGAAGATTTTGAGTAAGCAAAACTCTGTAAAAATGGCAATTTTTGTCACTGTGAGGGTTTAAAAAGTGGTTATTCAACATGAGGCCCGATCCAAATGACATTTTGAATCATTTTTGGTAGAGTCCAAAAAATCCATTTTCTGATGAAAAACGATGACCCCGGACCAGTCGAACGTTGAAAAAATTGTCAATATTGATGAAATTTTAACATTTAATCTTTTGACTTTAAATGACGGTTGGATGTGAGTTATTACTTTTTCAACTAAAATAAGTGTGTTTAAAGTCATTTCTGTGCCTGAAATTGGTCAAAATTGAAGATTTTGAGTAAGCAAAACTCTGTAAAAATTGCAGTTTTGGTCACTGTGAGGGTTTAAAAAGTGGTTATTCAACATGAGGCCCGATCCAAATGACATTTTGAATCATTTTTGGTAGAGTCCAAAAAAATCAATTTTCTGATGAAAAACGATGACCCCGGACCAGTCGAACGTTGAAAAAATGGTCAATATTGATGAAATTTTAACATTTAATCTTTTGACTTTAAATGACGGTTGGATGTGAGTTATTACTTTTTCAACTAAAATAAGTGTGTTTAAAGTCATTTCTGTGCCTGAAATTGGTCAAAATTGAAGATTTTGAGTAAGCAAAACTCTGTAAAAATGTCAGTTTTGGTCACTGTGAGGGTTTAAAAAGTGGTTATTCAACATGAGGCCCGATCCAAATGACATTTTGAATCATTTTTGGTAGAGTCCAAAAAAATCAATTTTCTGATGAAAAACGATGACCCCGGACCAGTCGAACGTTGAAAAAATGGTCAATATTGATGAAATTTTAACATTTAATCTTTTGACTTTAAATGGCGGTTGGATGTGAGTTATTACTTTTTCAACTAAAATAAGTGTGTTTAAAGTCATTTCTGTGCCTGAAATTGGTCAAAATTGAAGATTTTGAGTAAGCAAAACTCTGTAAAAATGGCAGTTTTGGTCACTGTGAGGGTTTAAAAAGTGGTTATTCAACATGAGGCCCGATCCAAATGACATTTTGAATCATTTTTGGTGGAGTCCAAAAAATCAATTTTCTGATGAAAAACGATGACCCCGGACCAGTCGAACGTTGAAAAAATGGTCAATATTGATGAAATTTTAACATTTAATCTTTTGACTTTAAATGGCGGTTGGATGTGAGTTATTACTTTTTCAACTAAAATAAGTGTGTTTAAAGTCATTTCTGTGCCTGAAATTGGTCAAAATTGAAGATTTTGAGTAAGCAAAACTCTGTAAAAATGGCAGTTTTGGTCACTGTGAGGGTTTAAAAAGTGGTTATTCAACATGAGGCCTGATCCAAATGACATTTTGAATCATTTTTGGTAGAGTCCTAAAAATCAATTTTCTGATGAAAAACGATGACCGCGGACCAGTCGAACGTTGAAAAAATGGTCAATATTGATGAAATTTTAACATTTAATCTTTTGACTTTAAATGGCGGTTGGATGTGAGTTATTACTTTTTCAACTAAAATAAGTGTGTTTAAAGTCATTTCTGTGCCTGAAATTGGTCAAAATTGAAGATTTTGAGTAAGCAAAACTCTGTAAAAATGGCAGTTTTGGTCACTGTGAGGGTTTAAAACGTGGTTATTCAACATGAGGCCCGATCCAAATGACATTTTGAATCATTTTTGGTAGAGTCCAAAAAATCAATTTTCTGATGAAAAACGATGACCCCGGACCAGTCGAACGTTGAAAAAATGGTCAATATTGATGAAATTTTAATATTTATTCTTTTCACTTTAAATGACGGTTGGATGTGAGTTATTACTTTTTCAACTAAAATAAGTGTGTTTAAAGTCATTTCTGTGCCTGAAATTGGTCAAATTGAAGATTTTGAGTAAGCAAAACTCTGTAAAAATGGCAATTTTGGTCACTGTGAGGGTTTAAAAAGTGGTTATTCAACATGAGGCCCGATCCAAATGACAATTTTGAATCATTTTTTGTAGAGTCCAAAAAATCAATTTTCTGATGAAAAACGATGACCCCGGACCAGTCGAACGTTCAAAAAATGGTCAATATTGATGAAATTTTAACATTTAATCTTTTGACTTTAAATGACGGTTGGATGTGAGTTATTACTTTTTCAACTAAAATAAGTGTGTTTAAAGTCATTTCTGTGCCTGAAATTGGTCAAAATTGAAGATTTTGAGTAAGCAAAACTCTGTAAAAATGGCAATTTTTGTCACTGTGAGGGTTTAAAAAGTGGTTATTCAACATGAGGCCCGATCCAAATGACATTTTGAATCATTTTTGGTAGAGTCCAAAAAATCCATTTTCTGATGAAAAACGATGACCCCGGACCAGTCGAACGTTGAAAAAATTGTCAATATTGATGAAATTTTAACATTTAATCTTTTGACTTTAAATGACGGTTGGATGTGAGTTATTACTTTTTCAACTAAAATGAGTGTATTTAAAGTCATTTCTGTGCCTGAAATTGGTCAAAATTGAAGATTTTGAGTAAGCAAAACTCTGTAAAAATGGCAATTTTGGTCACTGTGAGGGTTTAAAAAGTGGTTATTCAACATGAGGCCCGATCCAAATGACATTTTGAATCATTTTTGGTAGAGTCCAAAAAATCAATTTTCTGATGAAAAACGATGACCCCGGACCAGTCGAACGTTGAAAAAATGGTCAATATTGATGAAATTTTAACATTTAATCTTTTGACTTTAAATGACGGTTGGATGTGAGTTATTACTTTTTCAACTAAAATAAGTGTGTTTAAAGTCATTTCTGTGCCTGAAATTGGTCAAAATTGAAGATTTTGAGTAAGCAAAACTCTGTAAAAATGGCAATTTTGGTCACTGTGAGGGTTTAAAAAGTGGTTATTCAACATGAGGCCCGATCCAAATGACATTTTGAATCATTTTTGGTAGAGTCCAAAAAATCAATTTTCTGATGAAAAACGATGACCCCGGACCAGTCGAACGTTGAAAAAATGGTCAATATTGATGAAATTTTAATATTTAATCTTTTGACTTCAAATGACGGTTGGATGTGAGTTATTACTTTTTCAACTAAAATAAGTGTGTTTAAAGTCATTTCTGTGCCTGAAATTGGTCAAAATTGAAGATTTTGAGTAAGCAAAACTCTGTAAAAATTGCAGTTTTGGTCACTGTGAGGGTTTAAAAAGTGGTTATTCAACATGAGGCCCGATCCAAATGACATTTTGAATCATTTTTGGTAGAGTCCAAAAAAATCAATTTTCTGATGAAAAACGATGACCCCGGACCAGTCGAACGTTGAAAAAATGGTCAATATTGATGAAATTTTAATATTTAATCTTTTGACTTTAAATGACGGTTGGATGTGAGTTATTACTTTTTCAACTAAAATAAGTGTGTTTAAAGTAATTTCTGTGCCTGAAATTGGTCAAAATTGAAGATTTTGAGTAAGCAAAACTCTGTAAAAATGGCAATTTTGGTCACTGTGAGGGTTTAAAAAGTGGTTATTCAACATGAGGCCCGATCCAAATGACATTTTGAATCATTTTTGGTAGAGTCCAAAAAATCAATTTTCTGATGAAAAACGATGACCCCGGACCAGTCGAACGTTCAAAAAATGGTCAATATTGATGAAATTTTAACATTTAATCTTTTGACTTTAAATGACGGTTGGATGTGAGTTATTACTTTTTCAACTAAAATAAGTGTGTTTAAAGTCATTTCTGTGCCTGAAATTGGTCAAAATTGAAGATTTTGAGTAAGCAAAACTCTGTAAAAATGGCAATTTTGGTCACTGTGAGGGTTTAAAAAGTGGTTATTCAACATGAGGCCCGATCCAAATGACATTTTGAATCATTTTTGGTAGAGTCCAAAAAATCCATTTTCTGATGAAAAACGATGACCCCGGACCAGTCGAACGTTGAAAAAATGGTCAATATTGATGAAATTTTAACATTTAATCTTTTGACTTTAAATGACGGTTGGATGTGAGTTATTACTTTTTCAACTAAAATAAGTGTGTTTAAAGTCATTTCTGTGCCTGAAATTGGTCAAAATTGAAGATTTTGAGTAAGCAAAACTCTGTAAAAATGGCAATTTTGGTCACTGTGAGGGTTTAAAAAGTGGTTATTCAACATGAGGCCCGATCCAAATGACATTTTGAATCATTTTTGGTAGAGTCCAAAAAATCAATTTTCTGATGAAAAACGATGACCCCGGACCAGTCGAACGTTGAAAAAATGGTCAATATTGATGAAATTTTAACATTTAATCTTTTGACTTTAAATGACGGTTGGATGTGAGTTATTACTTTTTCAACTAAAATAAGTGTATTTAAAGTCATTTCTGTGCCTGAAATTGGTCAAAATTGAAGATTTTGAGTAAGCAAAACTCTGTAAAAATTGCAGTTTTGGTCACTGTGAGGGTTTAAAAAGTGGTTATTCAACATGAGGCCCGATCCAAATGACATTTTGAATCATTTTTGGTAGAGTCCAAAAAATCAATTTTCTGATGAAAAACGATGACCCCGGACCAGTCGAACGTTGAAAAAATGGTCAATATTGATGAAATTTTAATATTTAATCTTTTGACTTTAAATGACGGTTGGATGTGAGTTATTACTTTTTCAACTAAAATAAGTGTGTTTAAAGTCATTTCTGTGCCTGAAATTGATCAAAATTGAAGATTTTGAGTAAGCAAAACTCTGTAAAAATGGCAATTTTGGTCACTGTGAGGGTTTAAAAAGTGGTTATTCAACATGAGGCCCGATCCAAATGACATTTTGAATCATTTTTGGTAGAGTCCAAAAAATCAATTTTCTGATGAAAAACGATGACCCCGGACCAGTCGAACGTTCAAAAAATGGTCAATATTGATGAAATTTTAACATTTAATCTTTTGACTTTAAATGACGGTTGGATGTGAGTTATTACTTTTTCAACTAAAATAAGTGTATTTAAAGTCATTTCTGTGCCTGAAATTGGTCAAAATTGAAGATTTTGAGTAAGCAAAACTCTGTAAAAATGGCAATTTTGGTCACTGTGAGGGTTTAAAAAGTGGTTATTCAACATGAGGCCCGATCCAAATGACATTTTGAATCATTTTTGGTAGAGTCCAAAAAATCAATTTTCTGATGAAAAACGATGACCCCGGACCAGTCGAACGTTGAAAAAATGGTCAATATTGATGACATTTTAACATTTAATCTTTTGACTTTAAATGACGGTTGGATGTGAGTTATTACTTTTTCAACTAAAATAAGTGTATTTAAAGTCATTTCTGTGCCTGAAATTGGTCAAAATTGAAGATTTTGAGTAAGCAAAACTCTGTAAAAATTGCAGTTTTGGTCACTGTGAGGGTTTAAAAAGTGGTTATTCAACACGAGGCCCGATCCAAATGACATTTTGAATCATTTTTGGTAGAGTCCAAAAAATCAATTTTCTGATGAAAAACGATGACCCCGGACCAGTCGAACGTTGAAAAAATGGTCAATATTGATGAAATTTTAACATTTAATCTTTTGACTTTAAATGACGGTTGGATGTGAGTTATTACTTTTTCAACTAAAATAAGTGTGTTTAAAGTCATTTCTGTGCCTGAAATTGGTCAAAATTGAAGATTTTGAGTAAGCAAAACTCTGTAAAAATGGCAGTTTTGGTCACTGTGAGGGTTTAAAAAGTGGTTATTCAACATGAGGCCTGATCCAAATGACATTTTGAATCATTTTTGGTAGAGTCCAAAAAATCAATTTTCTGATGAAAAACGATGACCCCGGACCAGTCGAACGTTGAAAAAATGGTCAATATTGATGAAATTTTAACATTTAATCTTTTGACTTTAAATGACGGTTGGATGTGAGTTATTACTTTTTCAACTAAAATAAGTGTGTTTAAAGTCATTTCTGTGCCTGAAATTGGTCAAAATTGAAGATTTTGAGTAAGCAAAACTCTGTAAAAATGGCAATTTTGGTCACTGTGAGGGTTTAAAAAGTGGTTATTCAACATGAGGCCCGATCCAAATGACATTTTGAATTATTTTTGGTAGAGTCCAAAAAATCAATTTTCTGATGAAAAACGATGACCCCGGACCAGTCGAACGTTGAAAAAATGGTCAATATTGATGAAATTTTACCATTTAATCTTTTGACTTTAAATGACGGTTGGATGTGAGTTATTACTTTTTCAACTAAAATAAGTGTGTTTAAAGTCATTTCTGTGCCTGAAATTGGTCAAAATTGAAGATTTTGAGTAAGCAAAACTCTGTAAAAATGGCAGTTTTGGTCAATGTGAGGGTTTAAAAAGTGGTTATTCAACATGAGGCCTGATCCAAATGACATTTTGAATCATTTTTGGTAGAGTCCAAAAAATCCATTTTCTGATGAAAAACGATGACCCCGGACCAGTCGAACATTGAAAAAATGGTCAATATTGATGAAATTTTAACATTTAATCTTTTGACTTTAAATGGCGGTTGGATGTGAGTTATTACTTTTTCAACTAAAATAAGTGTGTTTAAAGTCATTTCTGTGCCTGAAATTGGTCAAAATTGAAGATTTTGAGTAAGCAAAACTCTGTAAAAATGGCAGTTTTGGTCACTGTGAGGGTTTAAAAAGTGGTTATTCAACATGAGGCCTGATCCAAATGACATTTTGAATCATTTTTGGTAGAGTCCTAAAAATCAATTTTCTGATGAAAAACGATGACCCCGGACCAGTCGAACGTTGAAAAAATGGTCAATATTGATGAAATTTTAACATTTAATCTTTTGACTTTAAATGGCGGTTGGATGTGAGTTATTACTTTTTCAACTAAAATAAGTGTGTTTAAAGTCATTTCTGTGCCTGAAATTGGTCAAAATTGAAGATTTTGAGTAAGCAAAACTCTGTAAAAATGGCAGTTTTGGTCACTGTGAGGGTTTAAAACGTGGTTATTCAACATGAGGCCCGATCCAAATGACATTTTGAATCATTTTTGGTAGAGTCCAAAAAATCAATTTTCTGATGAAAAACGATGACCCCGGACCAGTCGAACGTTGAAAAAATGGTCAATATTGATGAAATTTTAACATTCAATCTTTTGACTTTAAATGGCGGTTGGATGTGAGTTATTACTTTTTCAACTAAAATAAGTGTGTTTGAAGTCATTTCTGTGCCTGAAATTGGTCAAAATTGAAGATTTTGAGTAAGCAAAACTCTGTAAAAATGGCAGTTTTGGTCACTGTGAGGGTTTAAAAAGTGGTTATTCAACATGAGGCCTGATCCAAATGACATTTTGAATCATTTTTGGTAGAGTCCAAAAAATCCATTTTCTGATGAAAAACGATGACCCCGGACCAGTCGAACGTTGAAAAAATGGTCAATATTGATGAAATTTTAACATTTAATCTTTTGACTTTAAATGACGGTTGGATGTGAGTTATTACTTTTTCAACTAAAATAAGTGTGTTTAAAGTCATTTCTGTGCCTGAAATAGGTCAAAATTGAAGATTTTGAGTAAGCAAAACTCTGTAAAAATGGCAGTTTTGGTCACTGTGAGGGTTTAAAAAGTGGTTATTCAACATGAGGCCTGATCCAAATGACATTTTGAATCATTTTTGGTAGAGTCCAAAAAATCAATTTTCTGATGAAAAACGATAACCCCGGACAAGTCGAACGTTGAAAAAATTGTCAATATTGATGAAATTTTAACATTTAATCTTTTGACTTTAAATGACGGTTGGATGTCAGTTATTACTTTTTCAACTAATATAAGTGTGTTTAAAGTCATTTCTGTGCCTGAAATTGGTCAAAATTGAAGATTTTGAGTAAGCAAAACTCTGTAAAAATTGTTATTGTTATTGTTATTGTTATTGTTATTGTTATAGTGGATTTGTATAGCGCCTGGGTCACCTGCAGGTCTCAGGGCGCTTTGACCACAGAACATAACATCCGGGATATTGAAAAGGGGGAGTACTTAGGCTGAGCTGAGTGCTGTTCTGAACAGATTTGTCTTCAAGGCTTTCCTGAAACGGAGTAGATTTCCCTCCTTTCGGAGTGTCTCAGGCAGGGCGTTCCAGAGGTTCGGTAGTAAAACCGAAAAGGATCTCCCTCCCATTGTGGACATTTTAAAACGAGGACATACAAGGAGATTGGCATCAGCGGACCTGAGATTTCTTTCCGGCCTATATATCTCGATCCGCTCCTTGATATAGGTCGGGGCCTTCCCATAGATGGCTTTGTGGGCTATACAAAGGCTTTTAAAAACGGACCTCTGTCCAATTGGCAGCCAATGTAGACTTTTTAGTAGTGGAGAGGCATGCGTTCTCCGCGGAAGGTTAAAAATAAGTCTTGCGGCGTCATTTAGGACTACCTGAAGTCTGTTTGTCAGCATTTTTGGCAGGCCTAAGTAGAGCGCATTGCCATAGTCAAGTCTAGATACTATGGTGGCTGAGACCACAGTGCGTAGCATCGACTGGGAGAGGAGAGGGACTAATTTGCGCAACTGTCTTAGAAGACCTGTACAGGTGCCAACCACGGTAGAAACCTGGTTGGTCATTGAGAGGGCACTGTCCAATTTAATACCCAGACTTTTTACCGTGGCTGCTGGCTGTGGGGTTGGGCCCAGCTCCTGGGGCCAGTACACATCACTCCAGGAGGAGCACTTGGATGGTACTACCAGCACCTCTGTCTTTTCGGGGTTAATTTTAAGCTGGTTGGTGGACATCCAGTTGACCGTGTATCTAAGAATGTCCTGAGCGTGGGACTGGGCTTGTGCTGTGTCATCTATGCCCAGCAGCAACTGTGTGTCGTCGGCATAGTTGAACACCCGGCAGCCCATCCCCGCTAGTGTATGAATCAGGGGCTGTAGATATATGTTAAACAGGAGTGGGGATAGAGCTGAACCCTGGGGGACGCCGCAAGTCAGACTTCCCACTCCTGATACATTATCTCCCATCTGGATTCTCTGGGTTCTCCCAGATAGAAATGATTCCAGCCACCGAAGGGCTAAGTCCTGGATTCCAAACCCAGCCAGCCTATTCAGCAGAATGGAATGGCTGACAGTATCGAACGCCGCTGATAGGTCTAACAAAATCAGGGCGCTCGGTCTTTTACTGTCAGCCATCCTTCTGAGATCGTCCAGCACCGAGAGCATGACCAACTCGGTGCTGTGATGTGCACGGAAGCCTGCCTGCCTCTCATGGAGTAGATGGTTAGACTCCAGATAGCTTGACATATATTTTAGTACATGTTGCTCAAGTACTTTGGACAGGAAGGGCAGCTGGGATATGGGTCGATAGTTTTTTAGGACATTGGGGTCTGCCCCCACCTTTTTCAGCAACGGTCTTACACGAGCTTCCTTGAAGCTAGTGGGGAGCCTGCCAGTGCTCAGCGATTTATTCAATGTAGTTAGGATATGGTCCTCTAGGATTGGACCTGCCAGGCAGAAAATACTTGGAGGGCATGGATCTGCTGGGGAGCCGGATTTTGTCTTTCTCATCAATGATTCGAGGGTTAGTGAATCTATGGGGGGAAATGATGATAAGCAGCTGGCAGTTGGATTTAGAGCGATATGCTGCTCAGTTGGGCTGCACCCCATGCTTTTTATTTCGCACATGATAGTATCGACCTTATCCAGAAAATATTTCTGGAAAGTATCGCAGTCTATGCTACTTTCTGCATCCTGGGCTCTTTTTGTTAGTTCCTTCAGGATTTTAAATGTTTCCTTTTGAACATTGTTCGCCCTATTTATACGGACCTCGTAGAATGCAGCTTTAGTTGTCCGAATAGATTTTTTGTAGCTACGAAACGCCGTCTTGTATTGTTCACAAGTAACTGTATCCTTATTTCTCCTCCAGTTTCTCTCTATATTACGCAGGGCCTTCCTTTGGTCCCTCAAGGCAGATGTGAACCAAGGGGCTCCCTTTTTCCCACTATATTTTGTTTGAAGTTTCTCAGGAGCTATCTGATCAATGGCCTTTACCAGATAGTCCATCATGTAATTACAATCCTGATCTACATCTTTATTAAGTATTATTGGCTGGACAGTACCTCTAAGTGATGTAGTCAGTGTATGTTGGTCTACATTTTTCCACTGCCGGGTCAGTCTGGTTTTCGGTTCTGGGCGTGGAAGTATGGTACCTAGGGGGATATCACAGTAGATCAGGTGGTGATCTGACCACATACACGGGAGGATTCCAGCAAGTACCACCCTAGGATCTGTTGTCCATATTAGATCTAGGGTGTGGCAATTTTGGTCACTGTGAGGGTTTAAAAAGTGGTTATTCAACATGAGGCCCGATCCAAATGACATTTTGAATCATTTTTGGTAGAGTCCAAAAAATCAATTTTCTGATGAAAAACGATGACCCCGGACCAGTCGAACGTTGAAAAAATGGTCAATATTGATGAAATTTTAATATTTAATCTTTTCACTTTAAATGACGGTTGGATGTGAGTTATTACTTTTTCAACTAAAATAAGTGTGTTTAAAGTCATTTCTGTGCCTGAAATTGGTCAAATTGAAGATTTTGAGTAAGCAAAACTCTGTAAAAATGGCAATTTTGGTCACTGTGAGGGTTTAAAAAGTGGTTATTCAACATGAGGCCCGATCCAAATGACATTTTGAATCATTTTTGGTAGAGTCCAAAAAATCAATTTTCTGATGAAAAACGATGACCCCGGACCAGTCGAACGTTCAAAAAATGGTCAATATTGATGAAATTTTAACATTTAATCTTTTGACTTTAAATGACGGTTGGATGTGAGTTATTACTTTTTCAACTAAAATAAGTTTGTTTAAAGTCATTTCTGTGCCTGAAATTGGTCAAAATTGAAGATTTTGAGTAAGCAAAACTCTGTAAAAATGGCAATTTTGGTCACTGTGAGGGTTTAAAAAGTGGTTATTCAACATGAGGCCCGATCCAAATGACATTTTGAATCATTTTTGGTAGAGTCCAAAAAATCAATTTTCTGATGAAAAACGATGACCCCGGACCAGTCGAACGTTGAAAAAATGGTCAATATTGATGAAATTTTAACATTTAATCTTTTGACTTTAAATGACGGTTGGATGTGAGTTATTACTTTTTCAACTAAAATAAGTGTGTTTAAAGTCATTTCTGTGCCTGAAATTGGTCAAAATTGAAAATTATGAGTAAGCAAAACTCTGTAAAAATGGCAATTTTGGTGACTGTGAGGGTTTAAAAAGTGGTTATTCAACATGAGGCCCGATCCAAATGACATTTTGAATCATTTTTGGTAGAGTCCAAAAAATCAATTTTCTGATGAAAAACGATGACCCCGGACCAGTCGAACGTTGAAAAAATGGTCAATATTGATGAAATTTTAACATTTAATCTTTTGACTTTAAATGACGGTTGGATGTGAGTTATTAATTTTTCAACTAAAATAAGTGTGTTTAAAGTCATTTCTGTGCCTGAAATTGGTCAAAATTGAAGATTTTGAGTAAGCAAAACTCTGTAAAAATGGCAATTTTGGTCACTGTGAGGGTTTAAAAAGTGGTTATTCAACATGAGGCCCGATCCAAATGACATTTTGAATCATTTTTGGTAGAGTCCAAAAAATCAATTTTCTGATGAAAAACGATGACCCCGGACCAGTCGAACGTTGAAAAAATGGTCAATATTGATGAAATTTTAACATTTAATCTTTTGACTTTAAATGACGGTTGGATGTGAGTTATTACTTTTTCAACTAAAATAAGTGTGTTTAAAGTCATTTCTGTGCCTGAAATTGGTCAAAATTGAAGATTTTGAGTAAGCAAAACTCTGTAAAAATGGCAATTTTGGTCACTGTGAGGGTTTAAAAAGTGGTTATTCAACATGAGGCCCGATCCAAATGACATTTTGAATCATTTTTGGTAGAGTCCAAAAAATCAATTTTCTGATGAAAAACGATGACCCCGGACCAGTCGAACGTTGAAAAAATGGTCAATATTGATGAAATTTAAACATTTAATCTTTTCACTTTAAATGACAGTTGGATGTGAGTTATTACTTTTTCAACTAAAATAAGTGTGTTTAAAGTCATTTCTGTGCCTGAAATTGGTCAAATTGAAGATTTTGAGTAAGCAAAACTCTGTAAAAATGGCAATTTTGGTCACTGTGAGGGTTTAAAAAGTGGTTATTCAACATGAGGCCCGATCCAAATGACAATTTTGAATCATTTTTTGTAGAGTCCAAAAAATCAATTTTCTGATGAAAAACGATGACCCCGGACCAGTCGAACGTTCAAAAAATGGTCAATATTGATGAAATTTTAACATTTAATCTTTTGACTTTAAATGACGGTTGGATGTGAGTTATTACTTTTTCAACTAAAATAAGTGTGTTTAAAGTCATTTCTGTGCCTGAAATTGGTCAAAATTGAAGATTTTGAGTAAGCAAAACTCTGTAAAAATGGCAATTTTTGTCACTGTGAGGGTTTAAAAAGTGGTTATTCAACATGAGGCCCGATCCAAATGACATTTTGAATCATTTTTGGTAGAGTCCAAAAAATCCATTTTCTGATGAAAAACGATGACCCCGGACCAGTCGAACGTTGAAAAAATTGTCAATATTGATGAAATTTTAACATTTAATCTTTTGACTTTAAATGACGGTTGGATGTGAGTTATTACTTTTTCAACTAAAATGAGTGTATTTAAAGTCATTTCTGTGCCTGAAATTGGTCAAAATTGAAGATTTTGAGTAAGCAAAACTCTGTAAAAATGGCAATTTTGGTCACTGTGAGGGTTTAAAAAGTGGTTATTCAACATGAGGCCCGATCCAAATGACATTTTGAATCATTTTTGGTAGAGTCCAAAAAATCAATTTTCTGATGAAAAACGATGACCCCGGACCAGTCGAACGTTGAAAAAATGGTCAATATTGATGAAATTTTAACATTTAATCTTTTGACTTTAAATGACGGTTGGATGTGAGTTATTACTTTTTCAACTAAAATAAGTGTGTTTAAAGTCATTTCTGTGCCTGAAATTGGTCAAAATTGAAGATTTTGAGTAAGCAAAACTCTGTAAAAATGGCAATTTTGGTCACTGTGAGGGTTTAAAAAGTGGTTATTCAACATGAGGCCCGATCCAAATGACATTTTGAATCATTTTTGGTAGAGTACAAAAAATCAATTTTCTGATGAAAAACGATGACCCCGGACCAGTCGAACGTTGAAAAAATGGTCAATATTGATGAAATTTTAATATTTAATCTTTTGACTTCAAATGACGGTTGGATGTGAGTTATTACTTTTTCAACTAAAATAAGTGTGTTTAAAGTCATTTCTGTGCCTGAAATTGGTCAAAATTGAAGATTTAGAGTAAGCAAAACTCTGTAAAAATTGCAGTTTTGGTCACTGTGAGGGTTTAAAAAGTGGTTATTCAACATGAGGCCCGATCCAAATGACATTTTGAATCATTTTTGGTAGAGTCCAAAAAAATCAATTTTCTGATGAAAAACGATGACCCCGGACCAGTCGAACGTTGAAAAAATGGTCAATATTGATGAAATTTTAATATTTAATCTTTTGACTTTAAATGACGGTTGGATGTGAGTTATTACTTTTTCAACTAAAATAAGTGTGTTTAAAGTAATTTCTGTGCCTGAAATTGGTCAAAATTGAAGATTTTGAGTAAGCAAAACTCTGTAAAAATGGCAATTTTGGTCACTGTGAGGGTTTAAAAAGTGGTTATTCAACATGAGGCCCGATCCAAATGACATTTTGAATCATTTTTGGTAGAGTCCAAAAAATCAATTTTCTGATGAAAAACGATGACCCCGGACCAGTCGAACGTTCAAAAAATGGTCAATAATGATGAAATTTTAACATTTAATCTTTTGACTTTAAATGACGGTTGGATGTGAGTTATTACTTTTTCAACTAAAATAAGTGTGTTTAAAGTCATTTCTGTGCCTGAAATTGGTCAAAATTGAAGATTTTGAGTAAGCAAAACTCTGTAAAAATGGCAATTTTGGTCACTGTGAGGGTTTAAAAAGTGGTTATTCAACATGAGGCCCGATCCAAATGACATTTTGAATCATTTTTGGTAGAGTCCAAAAAATCCATTTTCTGATGAAAAACGATGACCCCGGACCAGTCGAACGTTGAAAAAATGGTCAATATTGATGAAATTTTAACATTTAATCTTTTGACTTTAAATGACGGTTGGATGTGAGTTATTACTTTTTCAACTAAAATAAGTGTGTTTAAAGTCATTTCTGTGCCTGAAATTGGTCAAAATTGAAGATTTTGAGTAAGCAAAACTCTGTAAAAATGGCAATTTTGGTCACTGTGAGGGTTTAAAAAGTGGTTATTCAACATGAGGCCCGATCCAAATGACATTTTGAATCATTTTTGGTAGAGTCCAAAAAATCAATTTTCTGATGAAAAACGATGACCCCGGACCAGTCGAACGTTGAAAAAATGGTCAATATTGATGAAATTTTAACATTTAATCTTTTGACTTTAAATGACGGTTGGATGTGAGTTATTACTTTTTCAACTAAAATAAGTGTATTTAAAGTCATTTCTGTGCCTGAAATTGGTCAAAATTGAAGATTTTGAGTAAGCAAAACTCTGTAAAAATTGCTGTTTTGGTCACTGTGAGGGTTTAAAAAGTGGTTATTCAACATGAGGCCCGATCCAAATGACATTTTGAATCATTTTTGGTAGAGTCCAAAAAATCAATTTTCTGATGAAAAACGATGACCCCGGACCAGTCGAACGTTGAAAAAATGGTCAATATTGATGAAATTTTAATATTTAATCTTTTGACTTTAAATGACGGTTGGATGTGAGTTATTACTTTTTCAACTAAAATAAGTGTGTTTAAAGTCATTTCTGTGCCTGAAATTGATCAAAATTGAAGATTTTGAGTAAGCAAAACTCTGTAAAAATGGCAATTTTGGTCACTGTGAGGGTTTAAAAAGTGGTTATTCAACATGAGGCCCGATCCAAATGACATTTTGAATCATTTTTGGTAGAGTCCAAAAAATCAATTTTCTGATGAAAAACGATGACCCCGGACCAGTCGAACGTTCAAAAAATGGTCAATATTGATGAAATTTTAACATTTAATCTTTTGACTTTAAATGACGGTTGGATGTGAGTTATTACTTTTTCAACTAAAATAAGTGTATTTAAAGTCATTTCTGTGCCTGAAATTGGTCAAAATTGAAGATTTTGAGTAAGCAAAACTCTGTAAAAATGGCAATTTTGGTCACTGTGAGGGTTTAAAAAGTGGTTATTCAACATGAGGCCCGATCCAAATGACATTTTGAATCATTTTTGGTAGAGTCCAAAAAATCAATTTTCTGATGAAAAACGATGACCCCGGACCAGTCGAACGTTGAAAAAATGGTCAATATTGATGACATTTTAACATTTAATCTTTTGACTTTAAATGACGGTTGGATGTGAGTTATTACTTTTTCAACTAAAATAAGTGTATTTAAAGTCATTTCTGTGCCTGAAATTGGTCAAAATTGAAGATTTTGAGTAAGCAAAACTCTGTAAAAATTGCAGTTTTGGTCACTGTGAGGGTTTAAAAAGTGGTTATTCAACACGAGGCCCGATCCAAATGACATTTTGAATCATTTTTGGTAGAGTCCAAAAAATCAATTTTCTGATGAAAAACGATGACCCCGGACCAGTCGAACGTTGAAAAAATGGTCAATATTGATGAAATTTTAACATTTAATCTTTTGACTTTAAATGACGGTTGGATGTGAGTTATTACTTTTTCAACTAAAATAAGTGTGTTTAAAGTCATTTCTGTGCCTGAAATTGGTCAAAATTGAAGATTTTGAGTAAGCAAAACTCTGTAAAAATGGCAGTTTTGGTCACTGTGAGGGTTTAAAAAGTGGTTATTCAACATGAGGCCTGATCCAAATGACATTTTGAATCATTTTTGGTAGAGTCCAAAAAATCAATTTTCTGATGAAAAACGATGACCCCGGACCAGTCGAACGTTGAAAAAATGGTCAATATTGATGAAATTTTAACATTTAATCTTTTGACTTTAAATGACGGTTGGATGTGAGTTATTACTTTTTCAACTAAAATAAGTGTGTTTAAAGTCATTTCTGTGCCTGAAATTGGTCAAAATTGAAGATTTTGAGTAAGCAAAACTCTGTAAAAATGGCAATTTTGGTCACTGTGAGGGTTTAAAAAGTGGTTATTCAACATGAGGCCCGATCCAAATGACATTTTGAATTATTTTTGGTAGAGTCCAAAAAATCAATTTTCTGATGAAAAACGATGACCCCGGACCAGTCGAACGTTGAAAAAATGGTCAATATTGATGAAATTTTACCATTTAATCTTTTGACTTTAAATGACGGTTGGATGTGAGTTATTACTTTTTCAACTAAAATAAGTGTGTTTAAAGTCATTTCTGTGCCTGAAATTGGTCAAAATTGAAGATTTTGAGTAAGCAAAACTCTGTAAAAATGGCAGTTTTGGTCAATGTGAGGGTTTAAAAAGTGGTTATTCAACATGAGGCCTGATCCAAATGACATTTTGAATCATTTTTGGTAGAGTCCAAAAAATCCATTTTCTGATGAAAAACGATGACCCCGGACCAGTCGAACATTGAAAAAATGGTCAATATTGATGAAATTTTAACATTTAATCTTTTGACTTTAAATGGCGGTTGGATGTGAGTTATTACTTTTTCAACTAAAATAAGTGTGTTTAAAGTCATTTCTGTGCCTGAAATTGGTCAAAATTGAAGATTTTGAGTAAGCAAAACTCTGTAAAAATGGCAGTTTTGGTCACTGTGAGGGTTTAAAAAGTGGTTATTCAACATGAGGCCTGATCCAAATGACATTTTGAATCATTTTTGGTAGAGTCCTAAAAATCAATTTTCTGATGAAAAACGATGACCCCGGACCAGTCGAACGTTGAAAAAATGGTCAATATTGATGAAATTTTAACATTTAATCTTTTGACTTTAAATGGCGGTTGGATGTGAGTTATTACTTTTTCAACTAAAATAAGTGTGTTTAAAGTCATTTCTGTGCCTGAAATTGGTCAAAATTGAAGATTTTGAGTAAGCAAAACTCTGTAAAAATGGCAGTTTTGGTCACTGTGAGGGTTTAAAACGTGGTTATTCAACATGAGGCCCGATCCAAATGACATTTTGAATCATTTTTGGTAGAGTCCAAAAAATCAATTTTCTGATGAAAAACGATGACCCCGGACCAGTCGAACGTTGAAAAAATGGTCAATATTGATGAAATTTTAACATTCAATCTTTTGACTTTAAATGGCGGTTGGATGTGAGTTATTACTTTTTCAACTAAAATAAGTGTGTTTGAAGTCATTTCTGTGCCTGAAATTGGTCAAAATTGAAGATTTTGAGTAAGCAAAACTCTGTAAAAATGGCAGTTTTGGTCACTGTGAGGGTTTAAAAAGTGGTTATTCAACATGAGGCCTGATCCAAATGACATTTTGAATCATTTTTGGTAGAGTCCAAAAAATCCATTTTCTGATGAAAAACGATGACCCCGGACCAGTCGAACGTTGAAAAAATGGTCAATATTGATGAAATTTTAACATTTAATCTTTTGACTTTAAATGACGGTTGGATGTGAGTTATTACTTTTTCAACTAAAATAAGTGTGTTTAAAGTCATTTCTGTGCCTGAAATAGGTCAAAATTGAAGATTTTGAGTAAGCAAAACTCTGTAAAAATGGCAGTTTTGGTCACTGTGAGGGTTTAAAAAGTGGTTATTCAACATGAGGCCTGATCCAAATGACATTTTGAATCATTTTTGGTAGAGTCCAAAAAATCAATTTTCTGATGAAAAACGATAACCCCGGACAAGTCGAACGTTGAAAAAATTGTCAATATTGATGAAATTTTAACATTTAATCTTTTGACTTTAAATGACGGTTGGATGTCAGTTATTACTTTTTCAACTAATATAAGTGTGTTTAAAGTCATTTCTGTGCCTGAAATTGGTCAAAATTGAAGATTTTGAGTAAGCAAAACTCTGTAAAAATGGCAATTTTGGTCACTGTGAGGGTTTAAAAAGTGGTTATTCAACATGAGGCCCGATCCAAATGACATTTTGAATCATTTTTGGTAGAGTCCAAAAAATCAATTTTCTGATGAAAAACGATGACCCCGGACCAGTCGAACGTTGAAAAAATGGTCAATATTGATGAAATTTTAATATTTAATCTTTTCACTTTAAATGACGGTTGGATGTGAGTTATTACTTTTTCAACTAAAATAAGTGTGTTTAAAGTCATTTCTGTGCCTGAAATTGGTCAAATTGAAGATTTTGAGTAAGCAAAACTCTGTAAAAATGGCAATTTTGGTCACTGTGAGGGTTTAAAAAGTGGTTATTCAACATGAGGCCCGATCCAAATGACATTTTGAATCATTTTTGGTAGAGTCCAAAAAATCAATTTTCTGATGAAAAACGATGACCCCGGACCAGTCGAACGTTCAAAAAATGGTCAATATTGATGAAATTTTAACATTTAATCTTTTGACTTTAAATGACGGTTGGATGTGAGTTATTACTTTTTCAACTAAAATAAGTTTGTTTAAAGTCATTTCTGTGCCTGAAATTGGTCAAAATTGAAGATTTTGAGTAAGCAAAACTCTGTAAAAATGGCAATTTTGGTCACTGTGAGGGTTTAAAAAGTGGTTATTCAACATGAGGCCCGATCCAAATGACATTTTGAATCATTTTTGGTAGAGTCCAAAAAATCAATTTTCTGATGAAAAACGATGACCCCGGACCAGTCGAACGTTGAAAAAATGGTCAATATTGATGAAATTTTAACATTCAATCTTTTGACTTTAAATGGCGGTTGGATGTGAGTTATTACTTTTTCAACTAAAATAAGTGTGTTTGAAGTCATTTCTGTGCCTGAAATTGGTCAAAATTGAAGATTTTGAGTAAGCAAAACTCTGTAAAAATGGCAGTTTTGGTCACTGTGAGGGTTTAAAAAGTGGTTATTCAACATGAGGCCTGATCCAAATGACATTTTGAATCATTTTTGGTAGAGTCCAAAAAATCCATTTTCTGATGAAAAACGATGACCCCGGACCAGTCGAACGTTGAAAAAATGGTCAATATTGATGAAATTTTAACATTTAATCTTTTGACTTTAAATGACGGTTGGATGTGAGTTATTACTTTTTCAACTAAAATAAGTGTGTTTAAAGTCATTTCTGTGCCTGAAATAGGTCAAAATTGAAGATTTTGAGTAAGCAAAACTCTGTAAAAATGGCAGTTTTGGTCACTGTGAGGGTTTAAAAAGTGGTTATTCAACATGAGGCCTGATCCAAATGACATTTTGAATCATTTTTGGTAGAGTCCAAAAAATCAATTTTCTGATGAAAAACGATAACCCCGGACAAGTCGAACGTTGAAAAAATTGTCAATATTGATGAAATTTTAACATTTAATCTTTTGACTTTAAATGACGGTTGGATGTCAGTTATTACTTTTTCAACTAATATAAGTGTGTTTAAAGTCATTTCTGTGCCTGAAATTGGTCAAAATTGAAGATTTTGAGTAAGCAAAACTCTGTAAAAATGGCAATTTTGGTCACTGTGAGGGTTTAAAAAGTGGTTATTCAACATGAGGCCCGATCCAAATGACATTTTGAATCATTTTTGGTAGAGTCCAAAAAATCAATTTTCTGATGAAAAACGATGACCCCGGACCAGTCGAACGTTGAAAAAATGGTCAATATTGATGAAATTTTAATATTTAATCTTTTCACTTTAAATGACGGTTGGATGTGAGTTATTACTTTTTCAACTAAAATAAGTGTGTTTAAAGTCATTTCTGTGCCTGAAATTGGTCAAATTGAAGATTTTGAGTAAGCAAAACTCTGTAAAAATGGCAATTTTGGTCACTGTGAGGGTTTAAAAAGTGGTTATTCAACATGAGGCCCGATCCAAATGACATTTTGAATCATTTTTGGTAGAGTCCAAAAAATCAATTTTCTGATGAAAAACGATGACCCCGGACCAGTCGAACGTTCAAAAAATGGTCAATATTGATGAAATTTTAACATTTAATCTTTTGACTTTAAATGACGGTTGGATGTGAGTTATTACTTTTTCAACTAAAATAAGTTTGTTTAAAGTCATTTCTGTGCCTGAAATTGGTCAAAATTGAAGATTTTGAGTAAGCAAAACTCTGTAAAAATGGCAATTTTGGTCACTGTGAGGGTTTAAAAAGTGGTTATTCAACATGAGGCCCGATCCAAATGACATTTTGAATCATTTTTGGTAGAGTCCAAAAAATCAATTTTCTGATGAAAAACGATGACCCCGGACCAGTCGAACGTTGAAAAAATGGTCAATATTGATGAAATTTTAACATTTAATCTTTTGACTTTAAATGACGGTTGGATGTGAGTTATTACTTTTTCAACTAAAATAAGTGTGTTTAAAGTCATTTCTGTGCCTGAAATTGGTCAAAATTGAAAATTATGAGTAAGCAAAACTCTGTAAAAATGGCAATTTTGGTGACTGTGAGGGTTTAAAAAATGGTTATTCAACATGAGGCCCGATCCAAATGACATTTTGAATCATTTTTGGTAGAGTCCAAAAAATCAATTTTCTGATGAAAAACGATGACCCCGGACCAGTCGAACGTTGAAAAAATGGTCAATATTGATGAAATTTTAACATTTAATCTTTTGACTTTAAATGGCGGTTGGATGTGAGTTATTACTTTTTCAACTAAAATAAGTGTGTTTAAAGTCATTTCTGTGCCTGAAATTGGTCAAAATTGAAGATTTTGAGTAAGCAAAACTCTGTAAAAATTGCAGTTTTGGTCACTGTGAGGGTTTAAAAAGTGGTTATTCAACATGAGGCCCGATCCAAATGACATTTTGAATCATTTTTGGTAGAGTCCAAAAAAATCAATTTTCTGATGAAAAACGATGACCCCGGACCAGTCGAACGTTGAAAAAATGGTCAATATTGATGAAATTTTAATATTTAATCTTTTGACTTTAAATGACGGTTGGATGTGAGTTATTACTTTTTCAACTAAAATAAGTGTGTTTAAAGTAATTTCTGTGCCTGAAATTGGTCAAAATTGAAGATTTTGAGTAAGCAAAACTCTGTAAAAATGGCAATTTTGGTCACTGTGAGGGTTTAAAAAGTGGTTATTCAACATGAGGCCCGATCCAAATGACATTTTGAATCATTTTTGGTAGAGTCCAAAAAATCAATTTTCTGATGAAAAACGATGACCCCGGACCAGTCGAACGTTCAAAAAATGGTCAATATTGATGAAATTTTAACATTTAATCTTTTGACTTTAAATGACGGTTGGATGTGAGTTATTACTTTTTCAACTAAAATAAGTGTGTTTAAAGTCATTTCTGTGCCTGAAATTGGTCAAAATTGAAGATTTTGAGTAAGCAAAACTCTGTAAAAATGGCAATTTTGGTCACTGTGAGGGTTTAAAAAGTGGTTATTCAACATGAGGCCCGATCCAAATGACATTTTGAATCATTTTTGGTAGAGTCCAAAAAATCCATTTTCTGATGAAAAACGATGACCCCGGACCAGTCGAACGTTGAAAAAATGGTCAATATTGATGAAATTTTAACATTTAATCTTTTGACTTTAAATGACGGTTGGATGTGAGTTATTACTTTTTCAACTAAAATAAGTGTGTTTAAAGTCATTTCTGTGCCTGAAATTGGTCAAAATTGAAGATTTTGAGTAAGCAAAACTCTGTAAAAATGGCAATTTTGGTCACTGTGAGGGTTTAAAAAGTGGTTATTCAACATGAGGCCCGATCCAAATGACATTTTGAATCATTTTTGGTAGAGTCCAAAAAATCAATTTTCTGATGAAAAACGATGACCCCGGACCAGTCGAACGTTGAAAAAATGGTCAATATTGATGAAATTTTAACATTTAATCTTTTGACTTTAAATGACGGTTGGATGTGAGTTATTACTTTTTCAACTAAAATAAGTGTATTTAAAGTCATTTCTGTGCCTGAAATTGGTCAAAATTGAAGATTTTGAGTAAGCAAAACTCTGTAAAAATTGCAGTTTTGGTCACTGTGAGGGTTTAAAAAGTGGTTATTCAACATGAGGCCCGATCCAAATGACATTTTGAATCATTTTTGGTAGAGTCCAAAAAATCAATTTTCTGATGAAAAACGATGACCCCGGACCAGTCGAACGTTGAAAAAATGGTCAATATTGATGAAATTTTAATATTTAATCTTTTGACTTTAAATGACGGTTGGATGTGAGTTATTACTTTTTCAACTAAAATAAGTGTGTTTAAAGTCATTTCTGTGCCTGAAATTGATCAAAATTGAAGATTTTGAGTAAGCAAAACTCTGTAAAAATGGCAATTTTGGTCACTGTGAGGGTTTAAAAAGTGGTTATTCAACATGAGGCCCGATCCAAATGACATTTTGAATCATTTTTGGTAGAGTCCAAAAAATCAATTTTCTGATGAAAAACGATGACCCCGGACCAGTCGAACGTTCAAAAAATGGTCAATATTGATGAAATTTTAACATTTAATCTTTTGACTTTAAATGACGGTTGGATGTGAGTTATTACTTTTTCAACTAAAATAAGTGTATTTAAAGTCATTTCTGTGCCTGAAATTGGTCAAAATTGAAGATTTTGAGTAAGCAAAACTCTGTAAAAATGGCAATTTTGGTCACTGTGAGGGTTTAAAAAGTGGTTATTCAACATGAGGCCCGATCCAAATGACATTTTGAATCATTTTTGGTAGAGTCCAAAAAATCAATTTTCTGATGAAAAACGATGACCCCGGACCAGTCGAACGTTGAAAAAATGGTCAATATTGATGACATTTTAACATTTAATCTTTTGACTTTAAATGACGGTTGGATGTGAGTTATTACTTTTTCAACTAAAATAAGTGTATTTAAAGTCATTTCTGTGCCTGAAATTGGTCAAAATTGAAGATTTTGAGTAAGCAAAACTCTGTAAAAATTGCAGTTTTGGTCACTGTGAGGGTTTAAAAAGTGGTTATTCAACACGAGGCCCGATCCAAATGACATTTTGAATCATTTTTGGTAGAGTCCAAAAAATCAATTTTCTGATGAAAAACGATGACCCCGGACCAGTCGAACGTTGAAAAAATGGTCAATATTGATGAAATTTTAACATTTAATCTTTTGACTTTAAATGACGGTTGGATGTGAGTTATTACTTTTTCAACTAAAATAAGTGTGTTTAAAGTCATTTCTGTGCCTGAAATTGGTCAAAATTGAAGATTTTGAGTAAGCAAAACTCTGTAAAAATGGCAGTTTTGGTCACTGTGAGGGTTTAAAAAGTGGTTATTCAACATGAGGCCTGATCCAAATGACATTTTGAATCATTTTTGGTAGAGTCCAAAAAATCAATTTTCTGATGAAAAACGATGACCCCGGACCAGTCGAACGTTGAAAAAATGGTCAATATTGATGAAATTTTAACATTTAATCTTTTGACTTTAAATGACGGTTGGATGTGAGTTATTACTTTTTCAACTAAAATAAGTGTGTTTAAAGTCATTTCTGTGCCTGAAATTGGTCAAAATTGAAGATTTTGAGTAAGCAAAACTCTGTAAAAATGGCAATTTTGGTCACTGTGAGGGTTTAAAAAGTGGTTATTCAACATGAGGCCCGATCCAAATGACATTTTGAATTATTTTTGGTAGAGTCCAAAAAATCAATTTTCTGATGAAAAACGATGACCCCGGACCAGTCGAACGTTGAAAAAATGGTCAATATTGATGAAATTTTACCATTTAATCTTTTGACTTTAAATGACGGTTGGATGTGAGTTATTACTTTTTCAACTAAAATAAGTGTGTTTAAAGTCATTTCTGTGCCTGAAATTGGTCAAAATTGAAGATTTTGAGTAAGCAAAACTCTGTAAAAATGGCAGTTTTGGTCAATGTGAGGGTTTAAAAAGTGGTTATTCAACATGAGGCCTGATCCAAATGACATTTTGAATCATTTTTGGTAGAGTCCAAAAAATCCATTTTCTGATGAAAAACGATGACCCCGGACCAGTCGAACATTGAAAAAATGGTCAATATTGATGAAATTTTAACATTTAATCTTTTGACTTTAAATGGCGGTTGGATGTGAGTTATTACTTTTTCAACTAAAATAAGTGTGTTTAAAGTCATTTCTGTGCCTGAAATTGGTCAAAATTGAAGATTTTGAGTAAGCAAAACTCTGTAAAAATGGCAGTTTTGGTCACTGTGAGGGTTTAAAAAGTGGTTATTCAACATGAGGCCTGATCCAAATGACATTTTGAATCATTTTTGGTAGAGTCCTAAAAATCAATTTTCTGATGAAAAACGATGACCCCGGACCAGTCGAACGTTGAAAAAATGGTCAATATTGATGAAATTTTAACATTTAATCTTTTGACTTTAAATGGCGGTTGGATGTGAGTTATTACTTTTTCAACTAAAATAAGTGTGTTTAAAGTCATTTCTGTGCCTGAAATTGGTCAAAATTGAAGATTTTGAGTAAGCAAAACTCTGTAAAAATGGCAGTTTTGGTCACTGTGAGGGTTTAAAACGTGGTTATTCAACATGAGGCCCGATCCAAATGACATTTTGAATCATTTTTGGTAGAGTCCAAAAAATCAATTTTCTGATGAAAAACGATGACCCCGGACCAGTCGAACGTTGAAAAAATGGTCAATATTGATGAAATTTTAACATTCAATCTTTTGACTTTAAATGGCGGTTGGATGTGAGTTATTACTTTTTCAACTAAAATAAGTGTGTTTGAAGTCATTTCTGTGCCTGAAATTGGTCAAAATTGAAGATTTTGAGTAAGCAAAACTCTGTAAAAATGGCAGTTTTGGTCACTGTGAGGGTTTAAAAAGTGGTTATTCAACATGAGGCCTGATCCAAATGACATTTTGAATCATTTTTGGTAGAGTCCAAAAAATCCATTTTCTGATGAAAAACGATGACCCCGGACCAGTCGAACGTTGAAAAAATGGTCAATATTGATGAAATTTTAACATTTAATCTTTTGACTTTAAATGACGGTTGGATGTGAGTTATTACTTTTTCAACTAAAATAAGTGTGTTTAAAGTCATTTCTGTGCCTGAAATAGGTCAAAATTGAAGATTTTGAGTAAGCAAAACTCTGTAAAAATGGCAGTTTTGGTCACTGTGAGGGTTTAAAAAGTGGTTATTCAACATGAGGCCTGATCCAAATGACATTTTGAATCATTTTTGGTAGAGTCCAAAAAATCAATTTTCTGATGAAAAACGATAACCCCGGACAAGTCGAACGTTGAAAAAATTGTCAATATTGATGAAATTTTAACATTTAATCTTTTGACTTTAAATGACGGTTGGATGTCAGTTATTACTTTTTCAACTAATATAAGTGTGTTTAAAGTCATTTCTGTGCCTGAAATTGGTCAAAATTGAAGATTTTGAGTAAGCAAAACTCTGTAAAAATGGCAATTTTGGTCACTGTGAGGGTTTAAAAAGTGGTTATTCAACATGAGGCCCGATCCAAATGACATTTTGAATCATTTTTGGTAGAGTCCAAAAAATCAATTTTCTGATGAAAAACGATGACCCCGGACCAGTCGAACGTTGAAAAAATGGTCAATATTGATGAAATTTTAATATTTAATCTTTTCACTTTAAATGACGGTTGGATGTGAGTTATTACTTTTTCAACTAAAATAAGTGTGTTTAAAGTCATTTCTGTGCCTGAAATTGGTCAAATTGAAGATTTTGAGTAAGCAAAACTCTGTAAAAATGGCAATTTTGGTCACTGTGAGGGTTTAAAAAGTGGTTATTCAACATGAGGCCCGATCCAAATGACATTTTGAATCATTTTTGGTAGAGTCCAAAAAATCAATTTTCTGATGAAAAACGATGACCCCGGACCAGTCGAACGTTCAAAAAATGGTCAATATTGATGAAATTTTAACATTTAATCTTTTGACTTTAAATGACGGTTGGATGTGAGTTATTACTTTTTCAACTAAAATAAGTTTGTTTAAAGTCATTTCTGTGCCTGAAATTGGTCAAAATTGAAGATTTTGAGTAAGCAAAACTCTGTAAAAATGGCAATTTTGGTCACTGTGAGGGTTTAAAAAGTGGTTATTCAACATGAGGCCCGATCCAAATGACATTTTGAATCATTTTTGGTAGAGTCCAAAAAATCAATTTTCTGATGAAAAACGATGACCCCGGACCAGTCGAACGTTGAAAAAATGGTCAATATTGATGAAATTTTAACATTTAATCTTTTGACTTTAAATGACGGTTGGATGTGAGTTATTACTTTTTCAACTAAAATAAGTGTGTTTAAAGTCATTTCTGTGCCTGAAATTGGTCAAAATTGAAAATTATGAGTAAGCAAAACTCTGTAAAAATGGCAATTTTGGTGACTGTGAGGGTTTAAAAAGTGGTTATTCAACATGAGGCCCGATCCAAATGACATTTTGAATCATTTTTGGTAGAGTCCAAAAAATCAATTTTCTGATGAAAAACGATGACCCCGGACCAGTCGAACGTTGAAAAAATGGTCAATATTGATGAAATTTTAACATTTAATCTTTTGACTTTAAATGACGGTTGGATGTGAGTTATTAATTTTTCAACTAAAATAAGTGTGTTTAAAGTCATTTCTGTGCCTGAAATTGGTCAAAATTGAAGATTTTGAGTAAGCAAAACTCTGTAAAAATGGCAATTTTGGTCACTGTGAGGGTTTAAAAAGTGGTTATTCAACATGAGGCCCGATCCAAATGACATTTTGAATCATTTTTGGTAGAGTCCAAAAAATCAATTTTCTGATGAAAAACGATGACCCCGGACCAGTCGAACGTTGAAAAAATGGTCAATATTGATGAAATTTTAACATTTAATCTTTTGACTTTAAATGACGGTTGGATGTGAGTTATTACTTTTTCAACTAAAATAAGTGTGTTTAAAGTCATTTCTGTGCCTGAAATTGGTCAAAATTGAAGATTTTGAGTAAGCAAAACTCTGTAAAAATGGCAATTTTGGTCACTGTGAGGGTTTAAAAAGTGGTTATTCAACATGAGGCCCGATCCAAATGACATTTTGAATCATTTTTGGTAGAGTCCAAAAAATCAATTTTCTGATGAAAAACGATGACCCCGGACCAGTCGAACGTTGAAAAAATGGTCAATATTGATGAAATTTAAACATTTAATCTTTTCACTTTAAATGACAGTTGGATGTGAGTTATTACTTTTTCAACTAAAATAAGTGTGTTTAAAGTCATTTCTGTGCCTGAAATTGGTCAAAATTGAAGATTTTGAGTAAGCAAAACTCTGTAAAAATGGCAGTTTTGGTCACTGTGAGGGTTTAAAAAGTGGTTATTCAACATGAGGCCCGATCCAAATGACATTTTGAATCATTTTTGGTAGAGTCCAAAAAATCAATTTTCTGATGAAAAACGATGACCCCGGACCAGTCGAACGTTGAAAAAATGGTCAATATTGATGACATTTTAACATTTAATCTTTTGACTTTAAATGATGGTTGGATGTGAGTTATTACTTTTTCAACTAAAATAAGTGTGTTTAAAGTCATTTCTGTGCCTGAAATCGGTCAAAATTGAAGATTTTGAGTAAGCAAAACTCTGTAAAAATGGCAATTTTGGTCACTGTGAGGGTTTAAAAAGTGGTTATTCAACATGAGGCCCGATCCAAATGACATTTTGAATCATTTTGGTAGAGTCCAAAAAATCAATTTTCTGATGAAAAACGATGACCCTGGACCAGTCGAACGTTGAAAAAATGGTCAATATTGATGACATTTTAACATTTAATCTTTTGACTTTAAATGACGGTTGGATGTGAGTTATTACTTTTTCAACTAAAATAAGTGTATTTAAAGTCATTTCTGTGCCTGAAATTGGTCAAAATTGAAGATTTTGAGTAAGCAAAACTCTGTAAAAATGGCAATTTTGGTCACTGTGAGGGTTTAAAAAGTGGTTATTCAACATGAGGCCCGATCCTAATGACATTTTGAATCATTTTTGGTAGAGTCCAAAAAATCAATTTTCTGATGAAAAACGATGACCCCGGACCAGTCGAACGTTGAAAAAATGGTCAATATTGATGACATTTTAACATTTAATCTTTTGACTTTAAATGACGGTTGGATGTGAGTTATTACTTTTTCAACTAAAATAAGTGTGTTTAAAGTCATTTCTGTGCCTGAAATTGGTCAAAATTGAAGATTTTGAGTAAGCAAAACTCTGTAAAAATGGCAGTTTTGGTCACTGTGAGGGTTTAAAAAGTGGTTATTCAACATGAGGCCTGATCCAAATGACATTTTGAATCATTTTTGGTAGAGTCCAAAAAATCAATTTTCTGATGAAAAACGATGACCCCGGACCAGTCGAACATTGAAAAAATGGTCAATATTGATGAAATTTTAACATTTAATCTTTTGACTTTAAATGACGGTTGGATGTGAGTTATTACTTTTTCAACTAAAATAAGTGTGTTTAAAGTCATTTCTGTGCCTGAAATTGGTCAAAATTGAAGATTTTGAGTAAGCAAAACTCTGTAAAAATGGCAATTTTGGTCACTGTGAGGGTTTAAAAAGTGGTTATTCAACATGAGGCCCGATCCAAATGACATTTTGAATCATTTTTGGTAGAGTCCAAAAAATCAATTTTCTGATGAAAAACGATGACCCCGGACCAGTCGAACGTTGAAAAAATGGTCAATATTGATGAAATTTTAACATTTAATCTTTTGACTTTAAATGACGGTTGGATGTGAGTTATTACTTTTTCAACTAAAATAAGTGTGTTTAAAGTCATTTCTGTGCCTGAAATTGGTCAAAATTGAAGATTTTGAGTAAGCAAAACTCTGTAAAAATGGCAATTTTGGTCACTGTGAGGGTTTAAAAAGTGGTTATTCAACATGAGGCCCGATCCAAATGACATTTTGAATCATTTTTGGTAGAGTCCAAAAAATCAATTTTCTGATGAAAAACGATGACCCCGGACCAGTCGAACGTTGAAAAAATGGTCAATATTGATGAAATTTTAACATTTAATCTTTTGACTTTAAATGGCGGTTGGATGTGAGTTATTACTTTTTCAACTAAAATAAGTGTGTTTAAAGTCATTTCTGTGCCTGAAATTGGTCAAAATTGAAGATTTTGAGTAAGCAAAACTCTGTAAAAATGGCAGTTTTGGTCACTGTGAGGGTTTAAAAAGTGGTTATTCAACATGAGGCCTGATCCAAATGACATTTTGAATCATTTTTGGTAGAGTCCTAAAAATCAATTTTCTGATGAAAAACGATGACCCCGGACCAGTCGAACGTTGAAAAAATGGTCAATATTGATGAAATTTTAACATTTAATCTTTTGACTTTAAATGGCGGTTGGATGTGAGTTATTACTTTTTCAACTAAAATAAGTGTGTTTAAAGTCATTTCTGTGCCTGAAATTGGTCAAAATTGAAGATTTTGAGTAAGCAAAACTCTGTAAAAATGGCAGTTTTGGTCACTGTGAGGGTTTAAAACGTGGTTATTCAACATGAGGCCCGATCCAAATGACATTTTGAATCATTTTTGGTAGAGTCCAAAAAATCAATTTTCTGATGAAAAACGATGACCCCGGACCAGTCGAACGTTGAAAAAATGGTCAATATTGATGAAATTTTAACATTCAATCTTTTGACTTTAAATGGCGGTTGGATGTGAGTTATTACTTTTTCAACTAAAATAAGTGTGTTTGAAGTCATTTCTGTGCCTGAAATTGGTCAAAATTGAAGATTTTGAGTAAGCAAAACTCTGTAAAAATGGCAGTTTTGGTCACTGTGAGGGTTTAAAAAGTGGTTATTCAACATGAGGCCTGATCCAAATGACATTTTGAATCATTTTTGGTAGAGTCCAAAAAATCCATTTTCTGATGAAAAACGATGACCCCGGACCAGTCGAACGTTGAAAAAATGGTCAATATTGATGAAATTTTAACATTTAATCTTTTGACTTTAAATGACGGTTGGATGTGAGTTATTACTTTTTCAACTAAAATAAGTGTGTTTAAAGTCATTTCTGTGCCTGAAATAGGTCAAAATTGAAGATTTTGAGTAAGCAAAACTCTGTAAAAATGGCAGTTTTGGTCACTGTGAGGGTTTAAAAAGTGGTTATTCAACATGAGGCCTGATCCAAATGACATTTTGAATCATTTTTGGTAGAGTCCAAAAAATCAATTTTCTGATGAAAAACGATAACCCCGGACAAGTCGAACGTTGAAAAAATTGTCAATATTGATGAAATTTTAACATTTAATCTTTTGACTTTAAATGACGGGTGGATGTCAGTTATTACTTTTTCAACTAATATAAGTGTGTTTAAAGTCATTTCTGTGCCTGAAATTGGTCAAAATTGAAGATTTTGAGTAAGCAAAACTCTGTAAAAATGGCAATTTTGGTCACTGTGAGGGTTTAAAAAGTGGTTATTCAACATGAGGCCCGATCCAAATGACATTTTGAATCATTTTTGGTAGAGTCCAAAAAATCAATTTTCTGATGAAAAACGATGACCCCGGACCAGTCGAACGTTGAAAAAATGGTCAATATTGATGAAATTTTAATATTTAATCTTTTCACTTTAAATGACGGTTGGATGTGAGTTATTACTTTTTCAACTAAAATAAGTGTGTTTAAAGTCATTTCTGTGCCTGAAATTGGTCAAATTGAAGATTTTGAGTAAGCAAAACTCTGTAAAAATGGCAATTTTGGTCACTGTGAGGGTTTAAAAAGTGGTTATTCAACATGAGGCCCGATCCAAATGACATTTTGAATCATTTTTGGTAGAGTCCAAAAAATCAATTTTCTGATGAAAAACGATGACCCCGGACCAGTCGAACGTTCAAAAAATGGTCAATATTGATGAAATTTTAACATTTAATCTTTTGACTTTAAATGACGGTTGGATGTGAGTTATTACTTTTTCAACTAAAATAAGTTTGTTTAAAGTCATTTCTGTGCCTGAAATTGGTCAAAATTGAAGATTTTGAGTAAGCAAAACTCTGTAAAAATGGCAATTTTGGTCACTGTGAGGGTTTAAAAAGTGGTTATTCAACATGAAGCCCGATCCAAATGACATTTTGAATCATTTTTGGTAGAGTCCAAAAAATCAATTTTCTGATGAAAAACGATGACCCCGGACCAGTCGAACGTTGAAAAAATGGTCAATATTGATGAAATTTTAACATTTAATCTTTTGACTTTAAATGACGGTTGGATGTGAGTTATTACTTTTTCAACTAAAATAAGTGTGTTTAAAGTCATTTCTGTGCCTGAAATTGGTCAAAATTGAAAATTATGAGTAAGCAAAACTCTGTAAAAATGGCAATTTTGGTGACTGTGAGGGTTTAAAAAGTGGTTATTCAACATGAGGCCCGATCCAAATGACATTTTGAATCATTTTTGGTAGAGTCCAAAAAATCAATTTTCTGATGAAAAACGATGACCCCGGACCAGTCGAACGTTGAAAAAATGGTCAATATTGATGAAATTTTAACATTTAATCTTTTGACTTTAAATGACGGTTGGATGTGAGTTATTAATTTTTCAACTAAAATAAGTGTGTTTAAAGTCATTTCTGTGCCTGAAATTGGTCAAAATTGAAGATTTTGAGTAAGCAAAACTCTGTAAAAATGGCAATTTTGGTCACTGTGAGGGTTTAAAAAGTGGTTATTCAACATGAGGCCCGATCCAAATGACATTTTGAATCATTTTTGGTAGAGTCCAAAAAATCAATTTTCTGATGAAAAACGATGACCCCGGACCAGTCGAACGTTGAAAAAATGGTCAATATTGATGAAATTTTAACATTTAATCTTTTGACTTTAAATGACGGTTGGATGTGAGTTATTACTTTTTCAACTAAAATAAGTGTGTTTAAAGTCATTTCTGTGCCTGAAATTGGTCAAAATTGAAGATTTTGAGTAAGCAAAACTCTGTAAAAATGGCAATTTTGGTCACTGTGAGGGTTTAAAAAGTGGTTATTCAACATGAGGCCCGATCCAAATGACATTTTGAATCATTTTTGGTAGAGTCCAAAAAATCAATTTTCTGATGAAAAACGATGACCCCGGACCAGTCGAACGTTGAAAAAATGGTCAATATTGATGAAATTTAAACATTTAATCTTTTCACTTTAAATGACAGTTGGATGTGAGTTATTACTTTTTCAACTAAAATAAGTGTGTTTAAAGTCATTTCTGTGCCTGAAATTGGTCAAAATTGAAGATTTTGAGTAAGCAAAACTCTGTAAAAATGGCAGTTTTGGTCACTGTGAGGGTTTAAAAAGTGGTTATTCAACATGAGGCCCGATCCAAATGACATTTTGAATCATTTTTGGTAGAGTCCAAAAAATCAATTTTCTGATGAAAAACGATGACCCCGGACCAGTCGAACGTTGAAAAAATGGTCAATATTGATGACATTTTAACATTTAATCTTTTGACTTTAAATGATGGTTGGATGTGAGTTATTACTTTTTCAACTAAAATAAGTGTGTTTAAAGTCATTTCTGTGCCTGAAATCGGTCAAAATTGAAGATTTTGAGTAAGCAAAACTCTGTAAAAATGGCAATTTTGGTCACTGTGAGGGTTTAAAAAGTGGTTATTCAACATGAGGCCCGATCCAAATGACATTTTGAATCATTTTGGTAGAGTCCAAAAAATCAATTTTCTGATGAAAAACGATGACCCTGGACCAGTCGAACGTTGAAAAAATGGTCAATATTGATGACATTTTAACATTTAATCTTTTGACTTTAAATGACGGTTGGATGTGAGTTATTACTTTTTCAACTAAAATAAGTGTATTTAAAGTCATTTCTGTGCCTGAAATTGGTCAAAATTGAAGATTTTGAGTAAGCAAAACTCTGTAAAAATGGCAATTTTGGTCACTGTGAGGGTTTAAAAAGTGGTTATTCAACATGAGGCCCGATCCTAATGACATTTTGAATCATTTTTGGTAGAGTCCAAAAAATCAATTTTCTGATGAAAAACGATGACCCCGGACCAGTCGAACGTTGAAAAAATGGTCAATATTGATGACATTTTAACATTTAATCTTTTGACTTTAAATGACGGTTGGATGTGAGTTATTACTTTTTCAACTAAAATAAGTGTGTTTAAAGTCATTTCTGTGCCTGAAATTGGTCAAAATTGAAGATTTTGAGTAAGCAAAACTCTGTAAAAATGGCAGTTTTGGTCACTGTGAGGGTTTAAAAAGTGGTTATTCAACATGAGGCCTGATCCAAATGACATTTTGAATCATTTTTGGTAGAGTCCAAAAAATCAATTTTCTGATGAAAAACGATGACCCCGGACCAGTCGAACATTGAAAAAATGGTCAATATTGATGAAATTTTAACATTTAATCTTTTGACTTTAAATGACGGTTGGATGTGAGTTATTACTTTTTCAACTAAAATAAGTGTGTTTAAAGTCATTTCTGTGCCTGAAATTGGTCAAAATTGAAGATTTTGAGTAAGCAGAACTCTGTAAAAATGGCAATTTTGGTCACTGTGAGGGTTTAAAAAGTGGTTATTCAACATGAGGCCCGATCCAAATGACATTTTGAATCATTTTTGGTAGAGTCCAAAAAATCAATTTTCTGATGAAAAACGATGACCCCGGACCAGTCGAACGTTGAAAAAATGGTCAATATTGATGAAATTTTAACATTTAATCTTTTGACTTTAAATGACGGTTGGATGTGAGTTATTACTTTTTCAACTAAAATAAGTGTGTTTAAAGTCATTTCTGTGCCTGAAATTGGTCAAAATTGAAGATTTTGAGTAAGCAAAACTCTGTAAAAATGGCAATTTTGGTCACTGTGAGGGTTTAAAAAGTGGTTATTCAACATGAGGCCCGATCCAAATGACATTTTGAATCATTTTTGGTAGAGTCCAAAAAATCAATTTTCTGATGAAAAACGATGACCCCGGACCAGTCGAACGTTGAAAAAATGGTCAATATTGATGAAATTTTAACATTTAATCTTTTGACTTTAAATGACGGTTGGATGTGAGTTATTAATTTTTCAACTAAAATAAGTGTGTTTAAAGTCATTTCTGTGCCTGAAATTGGTCAAAATTGAAGATTTTGAGTAAGCAAAACTCTGTAAAAATGGCAATTTTGGTCACTGTGAGGGTTTAAAAAGTGGTTATTCAACATGAGGCCCGATCCAAATGACATTTTGAATCATTTTTGGTAGAGTCCAAAAAATCAATTTTCTGATGAAAAACGATGACCCCGGACCAGTCGAACGTTGAAAAAATGGTAAATATTGATGAAATTTTAACATTTAATCTTTTGACTTTAAATGACGGTTGGATGTGAGTTATTACTTTTTCAACTAAAATAAGTGTGTTTAAAGTCATTTCTGTGCCTGAAATTGGTCAAAATTGAAGATTTTGAGTAAGCAAAACTCTGTAAAAATGGCAATTTTGGTCACTGTGAGGGTTTAAAAAGTGGTTATTCAACATGAGGCCCGATCCAAATGACATTTTGAATCATTTTTGGTAGAGTCCAAAAAATCAATTTTCTGATGAAAAACGATGACCCCGGACCAGTCGAACGTTGAAAAAATGGTCAATATTGATGAAATTTTAACATTTAATCTTTTGACTTTAAATGACGGTTGGATGTGAGTTATTACTTTTTCAACTAAAATAAGTGTGTTTAAAGTCATTTCTGTGCCTGAAATTGGTCAAAATTGAAGATTTTGAGTAAGCAAAACTCTGTAAAAATGGCAATTTTGGTCACTGTGAGGGTTTAAAAAGTGGTTATTCAACATGAGGCCCGATCCAAATGACATTTTGAATCATTTTTGGTAGAGTCCAAAAAATCAATTTTCTGATGAAAAACGATGACCCCGGACCAGTCGAACGTTGAAAAAATGGTCAATATTGATGAAATTTTAACATTTAATCTTTTGACTTTAAATGACGGTTGGATGTCAGTTATTACTTTTTCAACTAAAATAAGTGTGTTTAAAGTCATTTCTGTGCCTGAAATTGGTCAAAATTGAAGATTTTGAGTAAGCAAAACTCTGTAAAAATGGCAGCTTTGGTCACTGTGAGGGTTTAAAAAGTGGTTATTCAACATGAGGCCTGATCCAAATGACATGTTGAATCATTTTTGGTAGAGTCCAAAAAATCAATTTTCTGATGAAAAACGATGACCCCGGACCAGTCGAACGTTGAAAAAATGGTCAATATTGATGAAATTTTAACATTTAATCTTTTGACTTTAAATGACGGTTGGATGTGAGTTATTACTTTTTCAACTAAAATAAGTGTGTTTAAAGTCATTTCTGTGCCTGAAATTGGTCAAAATTGAAGATTTTGAGTAAGCAAAACTCTGTAAAAATGGCAGCTTTGGTCACTGTGAGGGTTTAAAAAGTGGTTATTCAACATGAGGCCTGATCCAAATGACATTTTGAATCATTTTTGGTAGAGTCCAAAAAATCAATTTTCTGATGAAAAACGATGACCCCGGACCAGTCGAACGTTGATAAAATGGTCAATATTGATGAAATTTTAACATTTAATCTTTTGACTTTAAATGACGGTTGGATGTGAGTTATTACTTTTTCAACTAAAATAAGTGTGTTTAAAGTCATTTCTGTGCCTGAAATTGGTCAAAATTGAAGATTTTGAGTAAGCAAAACTCTGTAAAAATGGCAGTTTTGGTCACTGTGAGGGTTTAAAAAATGGTTATTCAACATGAGGCCTGATCCAAATGACATTTTGAATCATTTTTGGTAGAGTCCAAAAAATCAATTTTCTGATGAAAAACGATGACCCCGGACCAGTCGAACGTTGAAAAAATGGTCAATATTGATGAAATTTTAACATTTAATCTTTTGACTTTAAATGGCGGTTGGATGTGAGTTATTACTTTTTCAACTAAAATAAGTGTGTTTAAAGTCATTTCTGTGCCTGAAATTGGTCAAAATTGAAGATTTTGAGTAAGCAAAACTCTGTAAAAATGGCAGTTTTGGTCACTGTGAGGGTTTAAAAAGTGGTTATTCAACATGAGGCCTGATCCAAATGACATTTTGAATCATTTTTGGTAGAGTCCTAAAAATCAATTTTCTGATGAAAAACGATGACCCCGGACCAGTCGAACGTTGAAAAAATGGTCAATATTGATGAAATTTTAACATTTAATCTTTTGACTTTAAATGGCGGTTGGATGTGAGTTATTACTTTTTCAACTAAAATAAGTGTGTTTAAAGTCATTTCTGTGCCTGAAATTGGTCAAAATTGAAGATTTTGAGTAAGCAAAACTCTGTAAAAATGGCAGTTTTGGTCACTGTGAGGGTTTAAAACGTGGTTATTCAACATGAGGCCCGATCCAAATGACATTTTGAATCATTTTTGGTAGAGTCCAAAAAATCAATTTTCTGATGAAAAACGATGACCCCGGACCAGTCGAACGTTGAAAAAATGGTCAATATTGATGAAATTTTAATATTTAATCTTTTCACTTTAAATGACGGTTGGATGTGAGTTATTACTTTTTCAACTAAAATAAGTGTGTTTAAAGTCATTTCTGTGCCTGAAATTGGTCAAATTGAAGATTTTGAGTAAGCAAAACTCTGTAAAAATGGCAATTTTGGTCACTGTGAGGGTTTAAAAAGTGGTTATTCAACATGAGGCCCGATCCAAATGACAATTTTGAATCATTTTTTGTAGAGTCCAAAAAATCAATTTTCTGATGAAAAACGATGACCCCGGACCAGTCGAACGTTCAAAAAATGGTCAATATTGATGAAATTTTAACATTTAATCTTTTGACTTTAAATGACGGTTGGATGTGAGTTATTACTTTTTCAACTAAAATAAGTGTGTTTAAAGTCATTTCTGTGCCTGAAATTGGTCAAAATTGAAGATTTTGAGTAAGCAAAACTCTGTAAAAATGGCAATTTTTGTCACTGTGAGGGTTTAAAAAGTGGTTATTCAACATGAGGCCCGATCCAAATGACATTTTGAATCATTTTTGGTAGAGTCCAAAAAATCCATTTTCTGATGAAAAACGATGACCCCGGACCAGTCGAACGTTGAAAAAATTGTCAATATTGATGAAATTTTAACATTTAATCTTTTGACTTTAAATGACGGTTGGATGTGAGTTATTACTTTTTCAACTAAAATGAGTGTATTTAAAGTCATTTCTGTGCCTGAAATTGGTCAAAATTGAAGATTTTGAGTAAGCAAAACTCTGTAAAAATGGCAATTTTGGTCACTGTGAGGGTTTAAAAAGTGGTTATTCAACATGAGGCCCGATCCAAATGACATTTTGAATCATTTTTGGTAGAGTCCAAAAAATCAATTTTCTGATGAAAAACGATGACCCCGGACCAGTCGAACGTTGAAAAAATGGTCAATATTGATGAAATTTTAACATTTAATCTTTTGACTTTAAATGACGGTTGGATGTGAGTTATTACTTTTTCAACTAAAATAAGTGTGTTTAAAGTCATTTCTGTGCCTGAAATTGGTCAAAATTGAAGATTTTGAGTAAGCAAAACTCTGTAAAAATGGCAATTTTGGTCACTGTGAGGGTTTAAAAAGTGGTTATTCAACATGAGGCCCGATCCAAATGACATTTTGAATCATTTTTGGTAGAGTACAAAAAATCAATTTTCTGATGAAAAACGATGACCCCGGACCAGTCGAACGTTGAAAAAATGGTCAATATTGATGAAATTTTAATATTTAATCTTTTGACTTCAAATGACGGTTGGATGTGAGTTATTACTTTTTCAACTAAAATAAGTGTGTTTAAAGTCATTTCTGTGCCTGAAATTGGTCAAAATTGAAGATTTTGAGTAAGCAAAACTCTGTAAAAATTGCAGTTTTGGTCACTGTGAGGGTTTAAAAAGTGGTTATTCAACATGAGGCCCGATCCAAATGACATTTTGAATCATTTTTGGTAGAGTCCAAAAAAATCAATTTTCTGATGAAAAACGATGACCCCGGACCAGTCGAACGTTGAAAAAATGGTCAATATTGATGAAATTTTAATATTTAATCTTTTGACTTTAAATGACGGTTGGATGTGAGTTATTACTTTTTCAACTAAAATAAGTGTGTTTAAAGTAATTTCTGTGCCTGAAATTGGTCAAAATTGAAGATTTTGAGTAAGCAAAACTCTGTAAAAATGGCAATTTTGGTCACTGTGAGGGTTTAAAAAGTGGTTATTCAACATGAGGCCCGATCCAAATGACATTTTGAATCATTTTTGGTAGAGTCCAAAAAATCAATTTTCTGATGAAAAACGATGACCCCGGACCAGTCGAACGTTCAAAAAATGGTCAATATTGATGAAATTTTAACATTTAATCTTTTGACTTTAAATGACGGTTGGATGTGAGTTATTACTTTTTCAACTAAAATAAGTGTGTTTAAAGTCATTTCTGTGCCTGAAATTGGTCAAAATTGAAGATTTTGAGTAAGCAAAACTCTGTAAAAATGGCAATTTTGGTCACTGTGAGGGTTTAAAAAGTGGTTATTCAACATGAGGCCCGATCCAAATGACATTTTGAATCATTTTTGGTAGAGTCCAAAAAATCCATTTTCTGATGAAAAACGATGACCCCGGACCAGTCGAACGTTGAAAAAATGGTCAATATTGATGAAATTTTAACATTTAATCTTTTGACTTTAAATGACGGTTGGATGTGAGTTATTACTTTTTCAACTAAAATAAGTGTGTTTAAAGTCATTTCTGTGCCTGAAATTGGTCAAAATTGAAGATTTTGAGTAAGCAAAACTCTGTAAAAATGGCAATTTTGGTCACTGTGAGGGTTTAAAAAGTGGTTATTCAACATGAGGCCCGATCCAAATGACATTTTGAATCATTTTTGGTAGAGTCCAAAAAATCAATTTTCTGATGAAAAACGATGACCCCGGACCAGTCGAACGTTGAAAAAATGGTCAATATTGATGAAATTTTAACATTTAATCTTTTGACTTTAAATGACGGTTGGATGTGAGTTATTACTTTTTCAACTAAAATAAGTGTATTTAAAGTCATTTCTGTGCCTGAAATTGGTCAAAATTGAAGATTTTGAGTAAGCAAAACTCTGTAAAAATTGCAGTTTTGGTCACTGTGAGGGTTTAAAAAGTGGTTATTCAACATGAGGCCCGATCCAAATGACATTTTGAATCATTTTTGGTAGAGTCCAAAAAATCAATTTTCTGATGAAAAACGATGACCCCGGACCAGTCGAACGTTGAAAAAATGGTCAATATTGATGAAATTTTAATATTTAATCTTTTGACTTTAAATGACGGTTGGATGTGAGTTATTACTTTTTCAACTAAAATAAGTGTGTTTAAAGTCATTTCTGTGCCTGAAATTGATCAAAATTGAAGATTTTGAGTAAGCAAAACTCTGTAAAAATGGCAATTTTGGTCACTGTGAGGGTTTAAAAAGTGGTTATTCAACATGAGGCCCGATCCAAAAGACATTTTGAATCATTTTTGGTAGAGTCCAAAAAATCAATTTTCTGATGAAAAACGATGACCCCGGACCAGTCGAACGTTCAAAAAATGGTCAATATTGATGAAATTTTAACATTTAATCTTTTGACTTTAAATGACGGTTGGATGTGAGTTATTACTTTTTCAACTAAAATAAGTGTATTTAAAGTCATTTCTGTGCCTGAAATTGGTCAAAATTGAAGATTTTGAGTAAGCAAAACTCTGTAAAAATGGCAATTTTGGTCACTGTGAGGGTTTAAAAAGTGGTTATTCAACATGAGGCCCGATCCAAATGACATTTTGAATCATTTTTGGTAGAGTCCAAAAAATCAATTTTCTGATGAAAAACGATGACCCCGGACCAGTCGAACGTTGAAAAAATGGTCAATATTGATGACATTTTAACATTTAATCTTTTGACTTTAAATGACGGTTGGATGTGAGTTATTACTTTTTCAACTAAAATAAGTGTATTTAAAGTCATTTCTGTGCCTGAAATTAGTCAAAATTGAAGATTTTGAGTAAGCAAAACTCTGTAAAAATTGCAGTTTTGGTCACTGTGAGGGTTTAAAAAGTGGTTATTCAACACGAGGCCCGATCCAAATGACATTTTGAATCATTTTTGGTAGAGTCCAAAAAATCAATTTTCTGATGAAAAACGATGACCCCGGACCAGTCGAACGTTGAAAAAATGGTCAATATTGATGAAATTTTAACATTTAATCTTTTGACTTTAAATGACGGTTGGATGTGAGTTATTACTTTTTCAACTAAAATAAGTGTGTTTAAAGTCATTTCTGTGCCTGAAATTGGTCAAAATTGAAGATTTTGAGTAAGCAAAACTCTGTAAAAATGGCAGTTTTGGTCACTGTGAGGGTTTAAAAAGTGGTTATTCAACATGAGGCCTGATCCAAATGACATTTTGAATCATTTTTGGTAGAGTCCAAAAAATCAATTTTCTGATGAAAAACGATGACCCCGGACCAGTCGAACGTTGAAAAAATGGTCAATATTGATGAAATTTTAACATTTAATCTTTTGACTTTAAATGACGGTTGGATGTGAGTTATTACTTTTTCAACTAAAATAAGTGTGTTTAAAGTCATTTCTGTGCCTGAAATTGGTCAAAATTGAAGATTTTGAGTAAGCAAAACTCTGTAAAAATGGCAATTTTGGTCACTGTGAGGGTTTAAAAAGTGGTTATTCAACATGAGGCCCGATCCAAATGACATTTTGAATTATTTTTGGTAGAGTCCAAAAAATCAATTTTCTGATGAAAAACGATGACCCCGGACCAGTCGAACGTTGAAAAAATGGTCAATATTGATGAAATTTTACCATTTAATCTTTTGACTTTAAATGACGGTTGGATGTGAGTTATTACTTTTTCAACTAAAATAAGTGTGTTTAAAGTCATTTCTGTGCCTGAAATTGGTCAAAATTGAAGATTTTGAGTAAGCAAAACTCTGTAAAAATGGCAGTTTTGGTCAATGTGAGGGTTTAAAAAGTGGTTATTCAACATGAGGCCTGATCCAAATGACATTTTGAATCATTTTTGGTAGAGTCCAAAAAATCCATTTTCTGATGAAAAACGATGACCCCGGACCAGTCGAACATTGAAAAAATGGTCAATATTGATGAAATTTTAACATTTAATCTTTTGACTTTAAATGACGGTTGGATGTGAGTTATTACTTTTTCAACTAAAATAAGTGTGTTTAAAGTCATTTCTGTGCCTGAAATTGGTCAAAATTGAAGATTTTGAGTAAGCAAAACTCTGTAAAAATGGCAATTTTGGTCACTGTGAGGGTTTAAAAAGTGGTTATTGAACATGAGGCCCGATCCAAATGACATTTTGAATCATTTTTGGTAGAGTCCAAAAAATCAATTTTCTGATGAAAAACGATGACCCCGGACCAGTCGAACGTTGAAAAAATGGTCAATATTGATGACATTTTAACATTTAATCTTTTGACTTTAAATGACGGTTGGATGTGAGTTATTACTTTTTCAACTAAAATAAGTGTGTTTAAAGTCATTTCTGTGCCTGAAATTGGTCAAAATTGAAGATTTTGAGTAAGCAAAACTCTGTAAAAATGGCAATTTTGGTCACTGTGAGGGTTTAAAAAGTGGTTATTCAACATGAGGCCCGATCCAAATGACATTTTGAATCATTTTTGGTAGAGTCCAAAAAATCAATTTTCTGATGAAAAACGATGACCCCGGACCAGTCGAACGTTGAAAAAATGGTCAATATTGATGAAATTTTAACATTTAATCTTTTGACTTTAAATGGCGGTTGGATGTGAGTTATTACTTTTTCAACTAAAATAAGTGTGTTTAAAGTCATTTCTGTGCCTGAAATTGGTCAAAATTGAAGATTTTGAGTAAGCAAAACTCTGTAAAAATGGCAGTTTTGGTCACTGTGAGGGTTTAAAAAGTGGTTATTCAACATGAGGCCTGATCCAAATGACATTTTGAATCATTTTTGGTAGAGTCCTAAAAATCAATTTTCTGATGAAAAACGATGACCCCGGACCAGTCGAACGTTGAAAAAATGGTCAATATTGATGAAATTTTAACATTTAATCTTTTGACTTTAAATGGCGGTTGGATGTGAGTTATTACTTTTTCAACTAAAATAAGTGTGTTTAAAGTCATTTCTGTGCCTGAAATTGGTCAAAATTGAAGATTTTGAGTAAGCAAAACTCTGTAAAAATGGCAGTTTTGGTCACTGTGAGGGTTTAAAACGTGGTTATTCAACATGAGGCCCGATCCAAATGACATTTTGAATCATTTTTGGTAGAGTCCAAAAAATCAATTTTCTGATGAAAAACGATGACCCCGGACCAGTCGAACGTTGAAAAAATGGTCAATATTGATGAAATTTTAACATTCAATCTTTTGACTTTAAATGGCGGTTGGATGTGAGTTATTACTTTTTCAACTAAAATAAGTGTGTTTGAAGTCATTTCTGTGCCTGAAATTGGTCAAAATTGAAGATTTTGAGTAAGCAAAACTCTGTAAAAATGGCAGTTTTGGTCACTGTGAGGGTTTAAAAAGTGGTTATTCAACATGAGGCCTGATCCAAATGACATTTTGAATCATTTTTGGTAGAGTCCAAAAAATCCATTTTCTGATGAAAAACGATGACCCCGGACCAGTCGAACGTTGAAAAAATGGTCAATATTGATGAAATTTTAACATTTAATCTTTTGACTTTAAATGACGGTTGGATGTGAGTTATTACTTTTTCAACTAAAATAAGTGTGTTTAAAGTCATTTCTGTGCCTGAAATAGGTCAAAATTGAAGATTTTGAGTAAGCAAAACTCTGTAAAAATGGCAATTTTGGTCACTGTGAGGGTTTAAAAAGTGGTTATTCAACATGAGGCCCGATCCAAATGACATTTTGAATCATTTTTGGTAGAGTCCAAAAAATCAATTTTCTGATGAAAAACGATGACCCCGGACCAGTCGAACGTTGAAAAAATGGTCAATATTGATGAAATTTTAACATTTAATCTTTTGACTTTAAATGACGGTTGGATGTGAGTTATTACTTTTTCAACTAAAATAAGTGTGTTTAAAGTCATTTCTGTGCCTGAAATTGGTCAAAATTGAAGATTTTGAGTAAGCAAAACTCTGTAAAAATGGCAATTTTGGTCACTGTGAGGGTTTAAAAAGTGGTTATTCAACATGAGGCCCGATCCAAATGACATTTTGAATCATTTTTGGTAGAGTACAAAAAATCAATTTTCTGATGAAAAACGATGACCCCGGACCAGTCGAACGTTGAAAAAATGGTCAATATTGATGAAATTTTAATATTTAATCTTTTGACTTCAAATGACGGTTGGATGTGAGTTATTACTTTTTCAACTAAAATAAGTGTGTTTAAAGTCATTTCTGTGCCTGAAATTGGTCAAAATTGAAGATTTTGAGTAAGCAAAACTCTGTAAAAATTGCAGTTTTGGTCACTGTGAGGGTTTAAAAAGTGGTTATTCAACATGAGGCCCGATCCAAATGACATTTTGAATCATTTTTGGTAGAGTCCAAAAAAATCAATTTTCTGATGAAAAACGATGACCCCGGACCAGTCGAACGTTGAAAAAATGGTCAATATTGATGAAATTTTAATATTTAATCTTTTGACTTTAAATGACGGTTGGATGTGAGTTATTACTTTTTCAACTAAAATAAGTGTGTTTAAAGTAATTTCTGTGCCTGAAATTGGTCAAAATTGAAGATTTTGAGTAAGCAAAACTCTGTAAAAATGGCAATTTTGGTCACTGTGAGGGTTTAAAAAGTGGTTATTCAACATGAGGCCCGATCCAAATGACATTTTGAATCATTTTTGGTAGAGTCCAAAAAATCAATTTTCTGATGAAAAACGATGACCCCGGACCAGTCGAACGTTCAAAAAATGGTCAATATTGATGAAATTTTAACATTTAATCTTTTGACTTTAAATGACGGTTGGATGTGAGTTATTACTTTTTCAACTAAAATAAGTGTGTTTAAAGTCATTTCTGTGCCTGAAATTGGTCAAAATTGAAGATTTTGAGTAAGCAAAACTCTGTAAAAATGGCAATTTTGGTCACTGTGAGGGTTTAAAAAGTGGTTATTCAACATGAGGCCCGATCCAAATGACATTTTGAATCATTTTTGGTAGAGTCCAAAAAATCCATTTTCTGATGAAAAACGATGACCCCGGACCAGTCGAACGTTGAAAAAATGGTCAATATTGATGAAATTTTAACATTTAATCTTTTGACTTTAAATGACGGTTGGATGTGAGTTATTACTTTTTCAACTAAAATAAGTGTGTTTAAAGTCATTTCTGTGCCTGAAATTGGTCAAAATTGAAGATTTTGAGTAAGCAAAACTCTGTAAAAATGGCAATTTTGGTCACTGTGAGGGTTTAAAAAGTGGTTATTCAACATGAGGCCCGATCCAAATGACATTTTGAATCATTTTTGGTAGAGTCCAAAAAATCAATTTTCTGATGAAAAACGATGACCCCGGACCAGTCGAACGTTGAAAAAATGGTCAATATTGATGAAATTTTAACATTTAATCTTTTGACTTTAAATGACGGTTGGATGTGAGTTATTACTTTTTCAACTAAAATAAGTGTATTTAAAGTCATTTCTGTGCCTGAAATTGGTCAAAATTGAAGATTTTGAGTAAGCAAAACTCTGTAAAAATTGCAGTTTTGGTCACTGTGAGGGTTTAAAAAGTGGTTATTCAACATGAGGCCCGATCCAAATGACATTTTGAATCATTTTTGGTAGAGTCCAAAAAATCAATTTTCTGATGAAAAACGATGACCCCGGACCAGTCGAACGTTGAAAAAATGGTCAATATTGATGAAATTTTAATATTTAATCTTTTGACTTTAAATGACGGTTGGATGTGAGTTATTACTTTTTCAACTAAAATAAGTGTGTTTAAAGTCATTTCTGTGCCTGAAATTGATCAAAATTGAAGATTTTGAGTAAGCAAAACTCTGTAAAAATGGCAATTTTGGTCACTGTGAGGGTTTAAAAAGTGGTTATTCAACATGAGGCCCGATCCAAATGACATTTTGAATCATTTTTGGTAGAGTCCAAAAAATCAATTTTCTGATGAAAAACGATGACCCCGGACCAGTCGAACGTTCAAAAAATGGTCAATATTGATGAAATTTTAACATTTAATCTTTTGACTTTAAATGACGGTTGGATGTGAGTTATTACTTTTTCAACTAAAATAAGTGTATTTAAAGTCATTTCTGTGCCTGAAATTGGTCAAAATTGAACATTTTGAGTAAGCAAAACTCTGTAAAAATGGCAATTTTGGTCACTGTGAGGGTTTAAAAAGTGGTTATTCAACATGAGGCCCGATCCAAATGACATTTTGAATCATTTTTGGTAGAGTCCAAAAAATCAATTTTCTGATGAAAAACGATGACCCCGGACCAGTCGAACGTTGAAAAAATGGTCAATATTGATGACATTTTAACATTTAATCTTTTGACTTTAAATGACGGTTGGATGTGAGTTATTACTTTTTCAACTAAAATAAGTGTATTTAAAGTCATTTCTGTGCCTGAAATTGGTCAAAATTGAAGATTTTGAGTAAGCAAAACTCTGTAAAAATGGCAGTTTTGGTCACTGTGAGGGTTTAAAAAGTGGTTATTCAACACGAGGCCCGATCCAAATGACATTTTGAATCATTTTTGGTAGAGTCCAAAAAATCAATTTTCTGATGAAAAACGATGACCCCGGACCAGTCGAACGTTGAAAAAATGGTCAATATTGATGAAATTTTAACATTTAATCTTTTGACTTTAAATGACGGTTGGATGTGAGTTATTACTTTTTCAACTAAAATAAGTGTGTTTAAAGTCATTTCTGTGCCTGAAATTGGTCAAAATTGAAGATTTTGAGTAAGCAAAACTCTGTAAAAATGGCAGTTTTGGTCACTGTGAGGGTTTAAAAAGTGGTTATTCAACATGAGGCCTGATCCAAATGACATTTTGAATCATTTTTGGTAGAGTCCAAAAAATCAATTTTCTGATGAAAAACGATGACCCCGGACCAGTCGAACGTTGAAAAAATGGTCAATATTGATGAAATTTTAACATTTAATCTTTTGACTTTAAATGACGGTTGGATGTGAGTTATTACTTTTTCAACTAAAATAAGTGTGTTTAAAGTCATTTCTGTGCCTGAAATTGGTCAAAATTGAAGATTTTGAGTAAGCAAAACTCTGTAAAAATGGCAATTTTGGTCACTGTGAGGGTTTAAAAAGTGGTTATTCAACATGAGGCCCGATCCAAATGACATTTTGAATTATTTTTGGTAGAGTCCAAAAAATCAATTTTCTGATGAAAAACGATGACCCCGGACCAGTCGAACGTTGAAAAAATGGTCAATATTGATGAAATTTTACCATTTAATCTTTTGACTTTAAATGACGGTTGGATGTGAGTTATTACTTTTTCAACTAAAATAAGTGTGTTTAAAGTCATTTCTGTGCCTGAAATTGGTCAAAATTGAAGATTTTGAGTAAGCAAAACTCTGTAAAAATGGCAGTTTTGGTCAATGTGAGGGTTTAAAAAGTGGTTATTCAACATGAGGCCTGATCCAAATGACATTTTGAATCATTTTTGGTAGAGTCCAAAAAATCCATTTTCTGATGAAAAACGATGACCCCGGACCAGTCGAACATTGAAAAAATGGTCAATATTGATGAAATTTTAACATTTAATCTTTTGACTTTAAATGACGGTTGGATGTGAGTTATTACTTTTTCAACTAAAATAAGTGTGTTTAAAGTCATTTCTGTGCCTGAAATTGGTCAAAATTGAAGATTTTGAGTAAGCAAAACTCTGTAAAAATGGCAATTTTGGTCACTGTGCGGGTTTAAAAAGTGGTTATTGAACATGAGGCCCGATCCAAATGACATTTTGAATCATTTTTGGTAGAGTCCAAAAAATCAATTTTCTGATGAAAAACGATGACCCCGGACCAGTCGAACGTTGAAAAAATGGTCAATATTGATGACATTTTAACATTTAATCTTTTGACTTTAAATGACGGTTGGATGTGAGTTATTACTTTTTCAACTAAAATAAGTGTGTTTAAAGTCATTTCTGTGCCTGAAATTGGTCAAAATTGAAGATTTTGAGTAAGCAAAACTCTGTAAAAATGGCAATTTTGGTCACTGTGAGGGTTTAAAAAGTGGTTATTCAACATGAGGCCCGATCCAAATGACATTTTGAATCATTTTTGGTAGAGTCCAAAAAATCAATTTTCTGATGAAAAACGATGACCCCGGACCAGTCGAACGTTGAAAAAATGGTCAATATTGATGAAATTTTAACATTTAATCTTTTGACTTTAAATGGCGGTTGGATGTGAGTTATTACTTTTTCAACTAAAATAAGTGTGTTTAAAGTCATTTCTGTGCCTGAAATTGGTCAAAATTGAAGATTTTGAGTAAGCAAAACTCTGTAAAAATGGCAGTTTTGGTCACTGTGAGGGTTTAAAAAGTGGTTATTCAACATGAGGCCTGATCCAAATGACATTTTGAATCATTTTTGGTAGAGTCCTAAAAATCAATTTTCTGATGAAAAACGATGACCCCGGACCAGTCGAACGTTGAAAAAATGGTCAATATTGATGAAATTTTAACATTTAATCTTTTGACTTTAAATGGCGGTTGGATGTGAGTTATTACTTTTTCAACTAAAATAAGTGTGTTTAAAGTCATTTCTGTGCCTGAAATTGGTCAAAATTGAAGATTTTGAGTAAGCAAAACTCTGTAAAAATGGCAGTTTTGGTCACTGTGAGGGTTTAAAACGTGGTTATTCAACATGAGGCCCGATCCAAATGACATTTTGAATCATTTTTGGTAGAGTCTAAAAAATCAATTTTCTGATGAAAAACGATGACCCCGGACCAGTCGAACGTTGAAAAAATGGTCAATATTGATGAAATTTTAACATTCAATCTTTTGACTTTAAATGGCGGTTGGATGTGAGTTATTACTTTTTCAACTAAAATAAGTGTGTTTGAAGTCATTTCTGTGCCTGAAATTGGTCAAAATTGAAGATTTTGAGTAAGCAAAACTCTGTAAAAATGGCAGTTTTGGTCACTGTGAGGGTTTAAAAAGTGGTTATTCAACATGAGGCCTGATCCAAATGACATTTTGAATCATTTTTGGTAGAGTCCAAAAAATCCATTTTCTGATGAAAAACGATGACCCCGGACCAGTCGAACGTTGAAAAAATGGTCAATATTGATGAAATTTTAACATTTAATCTTTTGACTTTAAATGACGGTTGGATGTGAGTTATTACTTTTTCAACTAAAATAAGTGTGTTTAAAGTCATTTCTGTGCCTGAAATTGGTCAAAATTGAAGATTTTGAGTAAGCAAAACTCTGTAAAAATGGCAATTTTGGTCACTGTGAGGGTTTAAAAAGTGGTTATTCAACATGAGGCCCGATCCAAATGACATTTTGAATCATTTTTGGTAGAGTCCAAAAAATCAATTTTCTGATGAAAAACGATGACCCCGGACCAGTCGAACGTTGAAAAAATGGTCAATATTGATGAAATTTTAATATTTAATCTTTTCACTTTAAATGACGGTTGGATGTGAGTTATTACTTTTTCAACTAAAATAAGTGTGTTTAAAGTCATTTCTGTGCCTGAAATTGGTCAAATTGAAGATTTTGAGTAAGCAAAACTCTGTAAAAATGGCAATTTTGGTCACTGTGAGGGTTTAAAAAGTGGTTATTCAACATGAGGCCCGATCCAAATGACATTTTGAATCATTTTTGGTAGAGTCCAAAAAATCAATTTTCTGATGAAAAACGATGACCCCGGACCAGTCGAACGTTCAAAAAATGGTCAATATTGATGAAATTTTAACATTTAATCTTTTGACTTTAAATGACGGTTGGATGTGAGTTATTACTTTTTCAACTAAAATAAGTTTGTTTAAAGTCATTTCTGTGCCTGAAATTGGTCAAAATTGAAGATTTTGAGTAAGCAAAACTCTGTAAAAATGGCAATTTTGGTCACTGTGAGGGTTTAAAAAGTGGTTATTCAACATGAGGCCCGATCCAAATGACATTTTGAATCATTTTTGGTAGAGTCCAAAAAATCAATTTTCTGATGAAAAACGATGACCCCGGACCAGTCGAACGTTGAAAAAATGGTCAATATTGATGAAATTTAAACATTTAATCTTTTCACTTTAAATGACAGTTGGATGTGAGTTATTACTTTTTCAACTAAAATAAGTGTGTTTAAAGTCATTTCTGTGCCTGAAATTGGTCAAAATTGAAGATTTTGAGTAAGCAAAACTCTGTAAAAATGGCAGTTTTGGTCACTGTGAGGGTTTAAAAAGTGGTTATTCAACATGAGGCCCGATCCAAATGACATTTTGAATCATTTTTGGTAGAGTCCAAAAAATCAATTTTCTGATGAAAAACGATGACCCCGGACCAGTCGAACGTTGAAAAAATGGTCAATATTGATGACATTTTAACATTTAATCTTTTGACTTTAAATGATGGTTGGATGTGAGTTATTACTTTTTCAACTAAAATAAGTGTGTTTAAAGTCATTTCTGTGCCTGAAATCGGTCAAAATTGAAGATTTTGAGTAAGCAAAACTCTGTAAAAATGGCAATTTTGGTCACTGTGAGGGTTTAAAAAGTGGTTATTCAACATGAGGCCCGATCCAAATGACATTTTGAATCATTTTGGTAGAGTCCAAAAAATCAATTTTCTGATGAAAAACGATGACCCTGGACCAGTCGAACGTTGAAAAAATGGTCAATATTGATGACATTTTAACATTTAATCTTTTGACTTTAAATGACGGTTGGATGTGAGTTATTACTTTTTCAACTAAAATAAGTGTATTTAAAGTCATTTCTGTGCCTGAAATTGGTCAAAATTGAAGATTTTGAGTAAGCAAAACTCTGTAAAAATGGCAATTTTGGTCACTGTGAGGGTTTAAAAAGTGGTTATTCAACATGAGGCCCGATCCTAATGACATTTTGAATCATTTTTGGTAGAGTCCAAAAAATCAATTTTCTGATGAAAAACGATGACCCCGGACCAGTCGAACGTTGAAAAAATGGTCAATATTGATGACATTTTAACATTTAATCTTTTGACTTTAAATGACGGTTGGATGTGAGTTATTACTTTTTCAACTAAAATAAGTGTGTTTAAAGTCATTTCTGTGCCTGAAATTGGTCAAAATTGAAGATTTTGAGTAAGCAAAACTCTGTAAAAATGGCAGTTTTGGTCACTGTGAGGGTTTAAAAAGTGGTTATTCAACATGAGGCCTGATCCAAATGACATTTTGAATCATTTTTGGTAGAGTCCAAAAAATCAATTTTCTGATGAAAAACGATGACCCCGGACCAGTCGAACATTGAAAAAATGGTCAATATTGATGAAATTTTAACATTTAATCTTTTGACTTTAAATGACGGTTGGATGTGAGTTATTACTTTTTCAAACTAAAATAAGTGTGTTTAAAGTCATTTCTGTGCCTGAAATTGGTCAAAATTGAAGATTTTGAGTAAGCAAAACTCTGTAAAAATGGCAATTTTGGTCACTGTGAGGGTTTAAAAAGTGGTTATTCAACATGAGGCCCGATCCAAATGACATTTTGAATCATTTTTGGTAGAGTCCAAAAAATCAATTTTCTGATGAAAAACGATGACCCCGGACCAGTCGAACGTTGAAAAAATGGTCAATATTGATGAAATTTTAACATTTAATCTTTTGACTTTAAATGACGGTTGGATGTGAGTTATTACTTTTTCAACTAAAATAAGTGTGTTTAAAGTCATTTCTGTGCCTGAAATTGGTCAAAATTGAAGATTTTGAGTAAGCAAAACTCTGTAAAAATGGCAATTTTGGTCACTGTGAGGGTTTAAAAAGTGGTTATTCAACATGAGGCCCGATCCAAATGACATTTTGAATCATTTTTGGTAGAGTCCAAAAAATCAATTTTCTGATGAAAAACGATGACCCCGGACCAGTCGAACGTTGAAAAAATGGTCAATATTGATGACATTTTAACATTTAATCTTTTGACTTTAAATGACGGTTGGATGTGAGTTATTAATTTTTCAACTAAAATAAGTGTGTTTAAAGTCATTTCTGTGCCTGAAATTGGTCAAAATTGAAGATTTTGAGTAAGCAAAACTCTGTAAAAATGGCAATTTTGGTCACTGTGAGGGTTTAAAAAGTGGTTATTCAACATGAGGCCCGATCCAAATGACATTTTAAATCATTTTTGGTAGAGTCCAAAAAATCAATTTTCTGATGAAAAACGATGACCCCGGACCAGTCGAACGTTGAAAAAATGGTCAATATTGATGAAATTTTAACATTTAATCTTTTGACTTTAAATGACGGTTGGATGTGAGTTATTACTTTTTCAACTAAAATAAGTGTGTTTAAAGTCATTTCTGTGCCTGAAATTGGTCAAAATTGAAGATTTTGAGTAAGCAAAACTCTGTAAAAATGGCAATTTTGGTCACTGTGAGGGTTTAAAAAGTGGTTATTCAACATGAGGCCCGATCCAAATGACATTTTGAATCATTTTTGGTAGAGTCCAAAAAATCAATTTTCTGATGAAAAACGATGACCCCGGACCAGTCGAACGTTGAAAAAATGGTCAATATTGATGAAATTTTAACATTTAATCTTTTGACTTTAAATGACGGTTGGATGTCAGTTATTACTTTTTCAACTAAAATAAGTGTGTTTAAAGTCATTTCTGTGCCTGAAATTGGTCAAAATTGAAGATTTTGAGTAAGCAAAACTCTGTAAAAATGGCAGCTTTGGTCACTGTGAGGGTTTAAAAAGTGGTTATTCAACATGAGGCCTGATCCAAATGACATGTTGAATCATTTTTGGTAGAGTCCAAAAAATCAATTTTCTGATGAAAAACGATGACCCCGGACCAGTCGAACGTTGAAAAAATGGTCAATATTGATGAAATTTTAACATTTAATCTTTTGACTTTAAATGACGGTTGGATGTGAGTTATTACTTTTTCAACTAAAATAAGTGTGTTTAAAGTCATTTCTGTGCCTGAAATTGGTCAAAATTGAAGATTTTGAGTAAGCAAAACTCTGTAAAAATGGCAGCTTTGGTCACTGTGAGGGTTTAAAAAGTGGTTATTCAACATGAGGCCTGATCCAAATGACATTTTGAATCATTTTTGGTAGAGTCCAAAAAATCAATTTTCTGATGAAAAACGATGACCCCGGACCAGTCGAACGTTGAAAAAATGGTCAATATTGATGAAATTTTAACATTTAATCTTTTGACTTTAAATGACGGTTGGATGTGAGTTATTACTTTTTCAACTAAAATAAGTGTGTTTAAAGTCATTTCTGTGCCTGAAATTGGTCAAAATTGAAGATTTTGAGTAAGCAAAACTCTGTAAAAATGGCAGTTTTGGTCACTGTGAGGGTTTAAAAAATGGTTATTCAACATGAGGCCTGATCCAAATGACATTTTGAATCATTTTTGGTAGAGTCCAAAAAATCAATTTTCTGATGAAAAACGATGACCCCGGACCAGTCGAACGTTGAAAAAATGGTCAATATTGATGAAATTTTAACATTTAATCTTTTGACTTTAAATGGCGGTTGGATGTGAGTTATTACTTTTTCAACTAAAATAAGTGTGTTTAAAGTCATTTCTGTGCCTGAAATTGGTCAAAATTGAAGATTTTGAGTAAGCAAAACTCTGTAAAAATGGCAGTTTTGGTCACTGTGAGGGTTTAAAAAGTGGTTATTCAACATGAGGCCTGATCCAAATGACATTTTGAATCATTTTTGGTAGAGTCCTAAAAATCAATTTTCTGATGAAAAACGATGACCCCGGACCAGTCGAACGTTGAAAAAATGGTCAATATTGATGAAATTTTAACATTTAATCTTTTGACTTTAAATGGCGGTTGGATGTGAGTTATTACTTTTTCAACTAAAATAAGTGTGTTTAAAGTCATTTCTGTGCCTGAAATTGGTCAAAATTGAAGATTTTGAGTAAGCAAAACTCTGTAAAAATGGCAGTTTTGGTCACTGTGAGGGTTTAAAACGTGGTTATTCAACATGAGGCCCGATCCAAATGACATTTTGAATCATTTTTGGTAGAGTCCAAAAAATCAATTTTCTGATGAAAAACGATGACCCCGGACCAGTCGAACGTTGAAAAAATGGTCAATATTGATGAAATTTTAATATTTAATCTTTTCACTTTAAATGACGGTTGGATGTGAGTTATTACTTTTTCAACTAAAATAAGTGTGTTTAAAGTCATTTCTGTGCCTGAAATTGGTCAAATTGAAGATTTTGAGTAAGCAAAACTCTGTAAAAATGGCAATTTTGGTCACTGTGAGGGTTTAAAAAGTGGTTATTCAACATGAGGCCCGATCCAAATGACAATTTTGAATCATTTTTTGTAGAGTCCAAAAAATCAATTTTCTGATGAAAAACGATGACCCCGGACCAGTCGAACGTTCAAAAAATGGTCAATATTGATGAAATTTTAACATTTAATCTTTTGACTTTAAATGACGGTTGGATGTGAGTTATTACTTTTTCAACTAAAATAAGTGTGTTTAAAGTCATTTCTGTGCCTGAAATTGGTCAAAATTGAAGATTTTGAGTAAGCAAAACTCTGTAAAAATGGCAATTTTTGTCACTGTGAGGGTTTAAAAAGTGGTTATTCAACATGAGGCCCGATCCAAATGACATTTTGAATCATTTTTGGTAGAGTCCAAAAAATCCATTTTCTGATGAAAAACGATGACCCCGGACCAGTCGAACGTTGAAAAAATTGTCAATATTGATGAAATTTTAACATTTAATCTTTTGACTTTAAATGACGGTTGGATGTGAGTTATTACTTTTTCAACTAAAATGAGTGTATTTAAAGTCATTTCTGTGCCTGAAATTGGTCAAAATTGAAGATTTTGAGTAAGCAAAACTCTGTAAAAATGGCAATTTTGGTCACTGTGAGGGTTTAAAAAGTGGTTATTCAACATGAGGCCCGATCCAAATGACATTTTGAATCATTTTTGGTAGAGTCCAAAAAATCAATTTTCTGATGAAAAACGATGACCCCGGACCAGTCGAACGTTGAAAAAATGGTCAATATTGATGAAATTTTAACATTTAATCTTTTGACTTTAAATGACGGTTGGATGTGAGTTATTACTTTTTCAACTAAAATAAGTGTGTTTAAAGTCATTTCTGTGCCTGAAATTGGTCAAAATTGAAGATTTTGAGTAAGCAAAACTCTGTAAAAATGGCAATTTTGGTCACTGTGAGGGTTTAAAAAGTGGTTATTCAACATGAGGCCCGATCCAAATGACATTTTGAATCATTTTTGGTAGAGTACAAAAAATCAATTTTCTGATGAAAAACGATGACCCCGGACCAGTCGAACGTTGAAAAAATGGTCAATATTGATGAAATTTTAATATTTAATCTTTTGACTTCAAATGACGGTTGGATGTGAGTTATTACTTTTTCAACTAAAATAAGTGTGTTTAAAGTCATTTCTGTGCCTGAAATTGGTCAAAATTGAAGATTTTGAGTAAGCAAAACTCTGTAAAAATTGCAGTTTTGGTCACTGTGAGGGTTTAAAAAGTGGTTATTCAACATGAGGCCCGATCCAAATGACATTTTGAATCATTTTTGGTAGAGTCCAAAAAAATCAATTTTCTGATGAAAAACGATGACCCCGGACCAGTCGAACGTTGAAAAAATGGTCAATATTGATGAAATTTTAATATTTAATCTTTTGACTTTAAATGACGGTTGGATGTGAGTTATTACTTTTTCAACTAAAATAAGTGTGTTTAAAGTCATTTCTGTGCCTGAAATTGGTCAAAATTGAAGATTTTGAGTAAGCAAAACTCTGTAAAAATGGCAATTTTGGTCACTGTGAGGGTTTAAAAAGTGGTTATTCAACATGAGGCCCGATCCAAATGACATTTTGAATCATTTTTGGTAGAGTCCAAAAAATCCATTTTCTGATGAAAAACGATGACCCCGGACCAGTCGAACGTTGAAAAAATGGTCAATATTGATGAAATTTTAACATTTAATCTTTTGACTTTAAATGACGGTTGGATGTGAGTTATTACTTTTTCAACTAAAATAAGTGTGTTTAAAGTAATTTCTGTGCCTGAAATTGGTCAAAATTGAAGATTTTGAGTAAGCAAAACTCTGTAAAAATGGCAATTTTGGTCACTGTGAGGGTTTAAAAAGTGGTTATTCAACATGAGGCCCGATCCAAATGACATTTTGAATCATTTTTGGTAGAGTCCAAAAAATCAATTTTCTGATGAAAAACGATGACCCCGGACCAGTTGAACGTTGAAAAAATGGTCAATATTGATGAAATTTTAACATTTAATCTTTTGACTTTAAATGACGGTTGGATGTGAGTTATTACTTTTTCAACTAAAATAAGTGTATTTAAAGTCATTTCTGTGCCTGAAATTGGTCAAAATTGAAGATTTTGAGTAAGCAAAACTCTGTAAAAATTGCAGTTTTGGTCACTGTGAGGGTTTAAAAAGTGGTTATTCAACATGAGGCCCGATCCAAATGACATTTTGAATCATTTTTGGTAGAGTCCAAAAAATCAATTTTCTGATGAAAAACGATGACCCCGGACCAGTCGAACGTTGAAAAAATGGTCAATATTGATGAAATTTTAATATTTAATCTTTTGACTTTAAATGACGGTTGGATGTGAGTTATTACTTTTTCAACTAAAATAAGTGTGTTTAAAGTCATTTCTGTGCCTGAAATTGATCAAAATTGAAGATATTGAGTAAGCAAAACTCTGTAAAAATGGCAATTTTGGTCACTGTGAGGGTTTAAAAAGTGGTTATTCAACATGAGGCCCGATCCAAATGACATTTTGAATCATTTTTGGTAGAGTCCAAAAAATCAATTTTCTGATGAAAAACGATGACCCCGGACCAGTCGAACGTTCAAAAAATGGTCAATATTGATGAAATTTTAACATTTAATCTTTTGACTTTAAATGACGGTTGGATGTGAGTTATTACTTTTTCAACTAAAATAAGTGTATTTAAAGTCATTTCTGTGCCTGAAATTGGTCAAAATTGAAGATTTTGAGTAAGCAAAACTCTGTAAAAATGGCAATTTTGGTCACTGTGAGGGTTTAAAAAGTGGTTATTCAACATGAGGCCCGATCCAAATGACATTTTGAATTATTTTTGGTAGAGTCCAAAAAATCAATTTTCTGATGAAAAACGATGACCCCGGACCAGTCGAACGTTGAAAAAATGGTCAATATTGATGAAATTTTACCATTTAATCTTTTGACTTTAAATGACGGTTGGATGTGAGTTATTACTTTTTCAACTAAAATAAGTGTGTTTAAAGTCATTTCTGTGCCTGAAATTGGTCAAAATTGAAGATTTTGAGTAAGCAAAACTCTGTAAAAATGGCAGTTTTGGTCAATGTGAGGGTTTAAAAAGTGGTTATTCAACATGAGGCCTGATCCAAATGACATTTTGAATCATTTTTGGTAGAGTCCAAAAAATCCATTTTCTGATGAAAAACGATGACCCCGGACCAGTCGAACATTGAAAAAATGGTCAATATTGATGAAATTTTAACATTTAATCTTTTGACTTTAAATGACGGTTGGATGTGAGTTATTACTTTTTCAACTAAAATAAGTGTGTTTAAAGTCATTTCTGTGCCTGAAATTGGTCAAAATTGAAGATTTTGAGTAAGCAAAACTCTGTAAAAATGGCAATTTTGGTCACTGTGAGGGTTTAAAAAGTGGTTATTGAACATGAGGCCCGATCCAAATGACATTTTGAATCATTTTTGGTAGAGTCCAAAAAATCAATTTTCTGATGAAAAACGATGACCCCGGACCAGTCGAACGTTGAAAAAATGGTCAATATTGATGACATTTTAACATTTAATCTTTTGACTTTAAATGACGGTTGGATGTGAGTTATTACTTTTTCAACTAAAATAAGTGTGTTTAAAGTCATTTCTGTGCCTGAAATTGGTCAAAATTGAAGATTTTGAGTAAGCAAAACTCTGTAAAAATGGCAATTTTGGTCACTGTGAGGGTTTAAAAAGTGGTTATTCAACATGAGGCCCGATCCAAATGACATTTTGAATCATTTTTGGTAGAGTCCAAAAAATCAATTTTCTGATGAAAAACGATGACCCCGGACCAGTCGAACGTTGAAAAAATGGTCAATATTGATGAAATTTTAACATTTAATCTTTTGACTTTAAATGGCGGTTGGATGTGAGTTATTACTTTTTCAACTAAAATAAGTGTGTTTAAAGTCATTTCTGTGCCTGAAATTGGTCAAAATTGAAGATTTTGAGTAAGCAAAACTCTGTAAAAATGGCAGTTTTGGTCACTGTGAGGGTTTAAAAAGTGGTTATTCAACATGAGGCCTGATCCAAATGACATTTTGAATCATTTTTGGTAGAGTCCTAAAAATCAATTTTCTGATGAAAAACGATGACCCCGGACCAGTCGAACGTTGAAAAAATGGTCAATATTGATGAAATTTTAACATTTAATCTTTTGACTTTAAATGGCGGTTGGATGTGAGTTATTACTTTTTCAACTAAAATAAGTGTGTTTAAAGTCATTTCTGTGCCTGAAATTGGTCAAAATTGAAGATTTTGAGTAAGCAAAACTCTGTAAAAATGGCAGTTTTGGTCACTGTGAGGGTTTAAAACGTGGTTATTCAACATGAGGCCCGATCCAAATGACATTTTGAATCATTTTTGGTAGAGTCCAAAAAATCAATTTTCTGATGAAAAACGATGACCCCGGACCAGTCGAACGTTGAAAAAATGGTCAATATTGATGAAATTTTAACATTCAATCTTTTGACTTTAAATGGCGGTTGGATGTGAGTTATTACTTTTTCAACTAAAATAAGTGTGTTTGAAGTCATTTCTGTGCCTGAAATTGGTCAAAATTGAAGATTTTGAGTAAGCAAAACTCTGTAAAAATGGCAGTTTTGGTCACTGTGAGGGTTTAAAAAGTGGTTATTCAACATGAGGCCTGATCCAAATGACATTTTGAATCATTTTTGGTAGAGTCCAAAAAATCCATTTTCTGATGAAAAACGATGACCCCGGACCAGTCGAACGTTGAAAAAATGGTCAATATTGATGAAATTTTAACATTTAATCTTTTGACTTTAAATGACGGTTGGATGTGAGTTATTACTTTTTCAACTAAAATAAGTGTGTTTAAAGTCATTTCTGTGCCTGAAATAGGTCAAAATTGAAGATTTTGAGTAAGCAAAACTCTGTAAAAATGGCAGTTTTGGTCACTGTGAGGGTTTAAAAAGTGGTTATTCAACATGAGGCCTGATCCAAATGACATTTTGAATCATTTTTGGTAGAGTCCAAAAAATCAATTTTCTGATGAAAAACGATAACCCCGGACAAGTCGAACGTTGAAAAAATTGTCAATATTGATGAAATTTTAACATTTAATCTTTTGACTTTAAATGACGGTTGGATGTCAGTTATTACTTTTTCAACTAAAATACGTGTGTTTAAAGTCATTTCTGTGCCTGAAATTGGTCAAAATTGAAGATTTTGAGTAAGCAAAACTCTGTAAAAATGGCAATTTTGGTCACTGTGAGGGTTTAAAAAGTGGTTATTCAACATGAGGCCCGATCCAAATGACATTTTGAATCATTTTTGGTAGAGTCCAAAAAATCAATTTTCTGATGAAAAACGATGACCCCGGACCAGTCGAACGTTGAAAAAATGGTCAATATTGATGAAATTTTAATATTTAATCTTTTCACTTTAAATGACGGTTGGATGTGAGTTATTACTTTTTCAACTAAAATAAGTGTGTTTAAAGTCATTTCTGTGCCTGAAATTGGTCAAATTGAAGATTTTGAGTAAGCAAAACTCTGTAAAAATGGCAATTTTGGTCACTGTGAGGGTTTAAAAAGTGGTTATTCAACATGAGGCCCGATCCAAATGACATTTTGAATCATTTTTGGTAGAGTCCAAAAAATCAATTTTCTGATGAAAAACGATGACCCCGGACCAGTCGAACGTTCAAAAAATGGTCAATATTGATGAAATTTTAACATTTAATCTTTTGACTTTAAATGACGGTTGGATGTGAGTTATTACTTTTTCAACTAAAATAAGTTTGTTTAAAGTCATTTCTGTGCCTGAAATTGGTCAAAATTGAAGATTTTGAGTAAGCAAAACTCTGTAAAAATGGCAATTTTGGTCACTGTGAGGGTTTAAAAAGTGGTTATTCAACATGAGGCCCGATCCAAATGACATTTTGAATCATTTTTGGTAGAGTCCAAAAAATCAATTTTCTGATGAAAAACGATGACCCCGGACCAGTCGAACGTTGAAAAAATGGTCAATATTGATGAAATTTTAACATTTAATCTTTTGACTTTAAATGACGGTTGGATGTGAGTTATTACTTTTTCAACTAAAATAAGTGTGTTTAAAGTCATTTCTGTGCCTGAAATTGGTCAAAATTGAAAATTATGAGTAAGCAAAACTCTGTAAAAATGGCAATTTTGGTGACTGTGAGGGTTTAAAAAGTGGTTATTCAACATGAGGCCCGATCCAAATGACATTTTGAATCATTTTTGGTAGAGTCCAAAAAATCAATTTTCTGATGAAAAACGATGACCCCGGACCAGTCGAACGTTGAAAAAATGGTCAATATTGATGAAATTTTAACATTTAATCTTTTGACTTTAAATGACGGTTGGATGTGAGTTATTAATTTTTCAACTAAAATAAGTGTGTTTAAAGTCATTTCTGTGCCTGAAATTGGTCAAAATTGAAGATTTTGAGTAAGCAAAACTCTGTAAAAATGGCAATTTTGGTCACTGTGAGGGTTTAAAAAGTGGTTATTCAACATGAGGCCCGATCCAAATGACATTTTGAATCATTTTTGGTAGAGTCCAAAAAATCAATTTTCTGATGAAAAACGATGACCCCGGACCAGTCGAACGTTGAAAAAATGGTCAATATTGATGAAATTTTAACATTTAATCTTTTGACTTTAAATGACGGTTGGATGTGAGTTATTACTTTTTCAACTAAAATAAGTGTGTTTAAAGTCATTTCTGTGCCTGAAATTGGTCAAAATTGAAGATTTTGAGTAAGCAAAACTCTGTAAAAATGGCAATTTTGGTCACTGTGAGGGTTTAAAAAGTGGTTATTCAACATGAGGCCCGATCCAAATGACATTTTGAATCATTTTTGGTAGAGTCCAAAAAATCAATTTTCTGATGAAAAACGATGACCCCGGACCAGTCGAACGTTGAAAAAATGGTCAATATTGATGAAATTTAAACATTTAATCTTTTCACTTTAAATGACAGTTGGATGTGAGTTATTACTTTTTCAACTAAAATAAGTGTGTTTAAAGTCATTTCTGTGCCTGAAATTGGTCAAAATTGAAGATTTTGAGTAAGCAAAACTCTGTAAAAATGGCAGTTTTGGTCACTGTGAGGGTTTAAAAAGTGGTTATTCAACATGAGGCCCGATCCAAATGACATTTTGAATCATTTTTGGTAGAGTCCAAAAAATCAATTTTCTGATGAAAAACGATGACCCCGGACCAGTCGAACGTTGAAAAAATGGTCAATATTGATGACATTTTAACATTTAATCTTTTGACTTTAAATGATGGTTGGATGTGAGTTATTACTTTTTCAACTAAAATAAGTGTGTTTAAAGTCATTTCTGTGCCTGAAATCGGTCAAAATTGAAGATTTTGAGTAAGCAAAACTCTGTAAAAATTGCAATTTTGGTCACTGTGAGGGTTTAAAAAGTGGTTATTCAACATGAGGCCCGATCCAAATGACATTTTGAATCATTTTGGTAGAGTCCAAAAAATCAATTTTCTGATGAAAAACGATGACCCTGGACCAGTCGAACGTTGAAAAAATGGTCAATATTGATGACATTTTAACATTTAATCTTTTGACTTTAAATGACGGTTGGATGTGAGTTATTACTTTTTCAACTAAAATAAGTGTATTTAAAGTCATTTCTGTGCCTGAAATTGGTCAAAATTGAAGATTTTGAGTAAGCAAAACTCTGTAAAAATGGCAATTTTGGTCACTGTGAGGGTTTAAAAAGTGGTTATTCAACATGAGGCCCGATCCTAATGACATTTTGAATCATTTTTGGTAGAGTCCAAAAAATCAATTTTCTGATGAAAAACGATGACCCCGGACCAGTCGAACGTTGAAAAAATGGTCAATATTGATGACATTTTAACATTTAATCTTTTGACTTTAAATGACGGTTGGATGTGAGTTATTACTTTTTCAACTAAAATAAGTGTGTTTAAAGTCATTTCTGTGCCTGAAATTGGTCAAAATTGAAGATTTTGAGTAAGCAAAACTCTGTAAAAATGGCAGTTTTGGTCACTGTGAGGGTTTAAAAAGTGGTTATTCAACATGAGGCCTGATCCAAATGACATTTTGAATCATTTTTGGTAGAGTCCAAAAAATCAATTTTCTGATGAAAAACGATGACCCCGGACCAGTCGAACATTGAAAAAATGGTCAATATTGATGAAATTTTAACATTTAATCTTTTGACTTTAAATGACGGTTGGATGTGAGTTATTACTTTTTCAACTAAAATAAGTGTGTTTAAAGTCATTTCTGTGCCTGAAATTGGTCAAAATTGAAGATTTTGAGTAAGCAAAACTCTGTAAAAATGGCAATTTTGGTCACTGTGAGGGTTTAAAAAGTGGTTATTCAACATGAGGCCCGATCCAAATGACATTTTGAATCATTTTTGGTAGAGTCCAAAAAATCAATTTTCTGATGAAAAACGATGACCCCGGACCAGTCGAACGTTGAAAAAATGGTCAATATTGATGAAATTTTAACATTTAATCTTTTGACTTTAAATGACGGTTGGATGTGAGTTATTACTTTTTCAACTAAAATAAGTGTGTTTAAAGTCATTTCTGTGCCTGAAATTGGTCAAAATTGAAGATTTTGAGTAAGCAAAACTCTGTAAAAATGGCAATTTTGGTCACTGTGAGGGTTTAAAAAGTGGTTATTCAACATGAGGCCCGATCCAAATGACATTTTGAATCATTTTTGGTAGAGTCCAAAAAATCAATTTTCTGATGAAAAACGATGACCCCGGACCAGTCGAACGTTGAAAAAATGGTCAATATTGATGACATTTTAACATTTAATCTTTTGACTTTAAATGACGGTTGGATGTGAGTTATTAATTTTTCAACTAAAATAAGTGTGTTTAAAGTCATTTCTGTGCCTGAAATTGGTCAAAATTGAAGATTTTGAGTAAGCAAAACTCTGTAAAAATGGCAATTTTGGTCACTGTGAGGGTTTAAAAAGTGGTTATTCAACATGAGGCCCGATCCAAATGACATTTTAAATCATTTTTGGTAGAGTCCAAAAAATCAATTTTCTGA